>NW_028277088.1:8657500-9864166 GCF_059951505.1 Python bivittatus
ACCCTAAATTAAACAAGGGCACCTAGCATTATAAATACAAACCATTCTGTAGGGCAATATATCAACATGCAAATGAGAGCAAATTACCTAATTTACAGACTGGATACATGATAAGACAATGCTAAGGCATAAACCATGATTGACAGATTGAAATGGTTGGGTTGTTACATCACACCAAGTCCAAACTTGAACTGTATTATGGGTTAATGCAACAGGTAAACACAACTGTGATGCACAGTTAAAGAAGGGGAGGGGGCAACCACCCGCCAAGTTTGCTATTGGACATGAGACTAGGGGAGAAGGGACTTGGTGAAGCCAGATGATTTTAGGAGATAATAGAGATTGGAAAGTCAAGTTTCTTTCCTTATTAATTCTATTAGCTTCATGTTGTCCAACACCGTAGACAAGAATCTCTTCCCTGGTATCATCTGTGTTCCAATCTTTACTTATTTTAGGCTACTGACTTCCCCTGGGCTCAGAAGCTACTTAGATGGGAGACTATTGGGAATGTTAGAGTTACAGGCTAGACCAGGACCTCAAAACATATCAAGGAAAAAGCAAACCATTTCTGCATAGTACTGTTGTCAAGGAAACTGCACGGACCTGTCTGTGAAGTCACCAAAAATTGAGCTCCATTTACAGGAGACTCTACCTTCAGTCTTCGTCACCTTATTGCACTCAAGTGTCTTGCATGCAACTCACAGATTTCCCTGCTGGCAGGCAACAGATTGATGAAGACTGGAATAAAGAACATTAATGCCCTCTGAGCTGCTAAGATCAGGGAGTCTGGAGATTCAGATGTTTCCCTTGATAATTTCCTATTAATAAAAGGGAAGCTCTTTTAAAAAATGAAATGAAATGCACAGAAAAGCAATACTTTGACCAACCTGTTTGGTTTTGTATGACTAACAATATCAACAGTACCTGTAAGAGCTGACCAACAGGTATTACTTTCTGTTACCCATTTCTGTTGTGCAATAGAGCATGAGCGTCAAGGAAATGCCTGAAATAAACTAAGGATATGAAATTCGGATGAAATTATGAAAATATGAGAGCCAATTGGGTCTGGTGGCTAGAAAGCTGGAGACTGTCAGTTCTAGCCCTGCCTTAGGCATGAAAGCCAGCTGGGTGATTTTGGGCCAGTCACTCTCTCTCAGCCTAACGCACCTCACAGGGTCATTGTTGTGGGGAAAATAGGAGGAGGAAGGAGTATTAGGTATGTTCGTCACCTTCAGCTATTTATAAAAATAAGGAAGGCGGGATTAAAAAATCTAAAAAAAAAATAATTCAGACCTCTCCCTTCAGCACACGGTCTGAATATATACCCTCATATATGTGTTTAATAAATGCTGGAAACCTTATCACTTCTGTTTCTCTTGCACCAAGGACTATTCACACATGATTGCTTTGACTCTCTTTCCCCAAAAAGTGTATGAAACTATTATTTCAGTGCCCAGCCCTATCCTTGTAAGGATCCCTTGAGTTTTTTCCAGATGGGTTTAATCATGAAATACATTGTAGAAGGGAGCTGACTGTTGGGGAGAGAGGTGAATCCAGGGAGGAGCACCATTTCAGATTAGATAGTTTGGAGCAGGAAATTCACTAGGATTAACCTGGCCCTCTCCAACCTTGGTAAGTGTTATGCCTCTTCTGCCCCAAGGGCCTGTTAGTCTTTGTCTTACTTTAAGCCCTGAAATCTGTCCAGCTCAGCATCAGTTGCCCTATCATGCTAATGGGTGTAACCACTCATTCACAGCTACTTAACTCTGAAAACTGATGATCAACCAAATTCTGTGTGCGGACTGATCTAAAGAACTTCTAGAGTGCTGTGGATGAGTCAGCCATCCTGAAGTCTTCCTCTTTCCTATCACACAATAAAACGTATCCTGGACCTTTAAGAAAATCTTGGAAGGATGTAAATTGAATGCTGTATGATAAGTGAGGTTCCAGATCTGTATTTCATGAGACAGAATAATGCCAACTAGGGAAGATGGAAGTTGCAGTCTTATCAGTCTGATGGGCATCAAGTTGGGGTTGACCTTGGACTTAAAGCTCTTTATTCAGCACCATGCAGCAAAAAAAGTAGGTTCTTTCTGAAACCTGATCTCAACTGTTTTTAAATATCTCAGAATGGCAGGAAACTATTGTGCAAATGGATTCTCAAAATGGTAATGCAGCTAGTAGTTCCGGTGTAAACCATGCTTTGATAGAGGCCAGCCCACCTGCGCGGAAGAGGCACGCTTTCTCCCTTTCCACCCAAAAAAACATAAAAAAGGAAACAAGAAACAAACTGCTATGAATTACTTCTACATAAGCTCCGTATGTGAACGCAAAAGGACTTACTGCATTTTTCTCCTGCTGTTGCTTTAACTTTTTTGCTAATACTCAGCACTGAAGGAGACATGTTTTTTGATTGTTAGGACCAAGAATGGATTCCAGTCCTAAATAATGCTTGTGAGTCTTAGTAACTATGCCACCAAATTTCAGCAACTACGGTCAGAGGGCCATTTTGGAGGCTCAGATTGCAAATTCCCGCCTTAAAGACTATGGCAATATTATCAATAATGCTGCTTTCTCTCCCCATTCCACCCCCCCCCCCAATTTTGCCAAATAGTGGAGGGGGGCACTGTGCCTTTGAGGGTCAGGGTGGGGAAGGATATCCTAAATCCAGTCCTGTAAAATTGACTGTCTATCTTGGCAGTGGGGAGTGGATTTATTTTTCTTCAACTGCCTTCCCCTCCCCTGTCCATCAAGCTGCCTGAAAAACTTAGTTTGAAATACAGATGAATTGATTTTCTTCTCCATGCATTATTTTTTCTAAGGGTGCCAGGGCTCACTTGGAGAAATGCAGTGTGTAAATCATCAGTACATAGACACTGCACTCCATGATTGCAGTGCTTAAAAAACTATAGTGTGTGTCTAGGAAGTGAGATCTCCTGGTCATTTCCCACATGTTATTTCCCTGGGAGATCCTATGCCGAGGACAGAATGGATCAGAAAGGATTCAAGGACAATCTTGCACGTCTCCCTAAATAAATGGGCAATAGATGTATTTTAGATATGCAAGTGTTGGCTGCCATCCTTTTTGCACTATCGGTTATATTTACCAGATTCCAGCCACTGTGTTAGGAAAATCTGTAAGGCATTTGTCACTGAATGATTTCTTGGGTAAATGAGCCCCCGTGTGGTGAGCAAACACAATCCAGACGGGCAATTTGGAAACACGGGGATCCAGATGAGGAAGAGTCAGTTGCACAAGATCAGACTCCACCCTGTTTCCGCATCTCATTTCACCAATATTTTGCAGTTAAATTTAAAATACTTGCAGCCTTTTTGCATCTCTTTTTCTCCCCAAACTTTACATTTGTAAAATGTACGTCCTTCTAGTACAGAACGTTGGTAAATAGCACATGTTCCTCCACCCCAAAGAAAACCAGAGAGATATCATCTTCCCCAAACTGTATGTTCTTACTCCAATGAATGCAAAGTCCAAATGTCAGTATCAACTTTTCAAAATAATGTCAGTATGAACTACAATTGTCTATTATAATGTCAGCTTAAGGACCAAAATATCAGCATCCTACTTATGGAAAGCTAACTGACTTGTCAGTTTAGTTTGTCATGCAAATATCACAAGTTAAAATATTAATGAGAATGATTCTAATATCCTTATATTTGCATAAGACATTTTATTACTATTCCTTTTATTATTATTATTTTTAATTGGTAGGCCAACCTTCCGGTCAGTTTTCCCCATATGCTTGCAACACTCCACATCTAAACATGTACACCATTTCTTCCTCTTCCTATCCCACCAAAACATGGGATTTTAAACATAAAGAGTGCATATTAAGTTACACCAATATTTAAAGGAGGTAGAAAAACCATAAGGCCAGTCTAGGCACAAGAGTTACCTCTGTTCCTATTTTGAACAAATGTCTGCACTGCCAAACTTACATCATGGCCTGGACCAGGCAGCTTCTGTTTTTAGGAGATGCTGTCAAGGAGCTGTTGAAGCACGTCGAAGCAGTTTGGGTTGGAAGGGGAGAATGTGTAGGCTGGCTCACCTAACAGGTGTCTGCAACTTCTTACATCAGTTATACTTTTTCTGGTATTACACAGCTGCCCTCTTCAGCTGCAGCACAATACTGGGAAACGTTGTGTTTGGTTTCAGCGTGGCATGCCCCAGACCTTAAATACTGGTGACTGGCAAATGAAGTGGAGAGGGCAAAGACCCTCCAGTCCAGTTGTGTTGAGTTTTTCAATTGTATCCAGTTGACCACAGTGCAACAGAGAAGGCTGGACTAGATGAACTGAGGGCCAATCCAGTAGGGATTGTCTTATATTTTTGTTCAGAAGGCTGACTGGCCACCTTCTTTGAAACTCCAAAAGCATTTTCTTTTTCACTTCCTTATTCAACTGCCCAGAGCAGTGTTTCTCAACCTTGTCAACTTTAAGATGTGTGGACTTCAACTCCCAGAATTCCCCAGCCAGCAAGTCTGGCTGGGGAATTCTGGGAGTTGAAGTCCACGCAGCTTAAAGTTGACAAGGTTGAGAAACACTGGTCCACAGAATGCTAACCACTGATAACTATCCAGCCCTTGTAGGAATCAGCTAACGATATACCCAAAGCCATTGCCCTGAGCAAATGCTTCAGATTCTTGTTAAAGCAATGGACTTATTTTTGTAGAAGAGGAATCAAATTGTTGAAATGGATAAATATTTTGTTTACAACATAGAAGAGTTCTTTAATTATTTAACTATTTTTAACTGACTCACAGTATCTTGTATATTTTAAAACATTTTCAATAATAAAAATAATTAGCTTATTTATTACATTAGATTTAAAAAAAAATTATTTTAACTCAAGTTATCAGTTAACCAAGTCATTGATGAATTATTTAGCTATAGTCTCTACATTGCAATCTCAACTCATTCTATCTATACTTTTAACAAGACTTAAAATATCCATAGTTGATAGTTAAATATTTAGTTTTTTTTCTGTAAAACTGTAAATACATAAGTTTAATTTCTTTTTAAACTTTCTGATGAAACTTCTCCACCATCCATACCAAGCTTATTAAAATCTTCATTAATACATAATGTATAATACAGGTGCAACAGAACCTATTTGCATTTGGACTTCATCCCAAAATAATGGGCGTGTTTTTCTGAAGTTTGTCCAGACAATTGAAGCAATATATGTCATTTGCATAATTACAATTGATACAATTACAAATGTAAATTGTTGGAAATGATGTCAATTATGTAATTACACAATAGAAATGACATACATTCTGATTCAATGGACATTTGGATTTAATGGACATTTCTTCCCCCCATATGGCCTGATAAATCAAGGATTCATTGTACATATTATTATTAATACATTCACTTATAATTAAGTCAATTAATTACATAAATGAATCATATTAATATTACTAATATTAATACTAGTAGTACATAAAATACTAGTTGAAATCTTATTTGCAGTTTATTTCATGTTACCAGTGGCTTTTGATGGTTTCACTTAGACCCAGATTGTGATAAATTATATTTCTTAAATCATTTGATTCATTTTTCTTTTAAAGAATACCTTTGGTAGTGTTATTTCAAGTACTCCTGAGTTGCTCCAGAGGGAAATTTCTGCACCTCTAAAAACCCTGGAGAACATTTCCATATTTATCGGTGATACCTTGGCTCACAGCTTTATTGAGGATGAATATGATCAGAATCTATTTAAAATCCTTGCACTCTTAAGACTGCACGTCTAAAACTGAGCAAACTCAAATGTCTTTTATGCCTGAAAGAGCTCGTGTATCTTGGACATCATCTAAATGAACATGGAATGAGTTCAGATCCACAGAAAGTAGAAGCTATTTTTGGAAGAAATCTCTAGAATCTGTAACTGATCTAAGGAAAGTCTTTGGTATATTGTACAATGCTTTGGAAGATTTCTATCACAATTCTATCACATCCTTTAAATGAACTGCTCATAACAATAACGGTGTGCAATGGGAATATTCACAGCATGAAGCTTTCCAGAGTGTCAAACCATTTTTAACCAAAATCCCCATGCTGGCATTCTGTGAAATCAAAAGGAATGCTGTTGTGAATACTGATCCTAACAGCTAAGGAATAGACATAGTATTGTTCCAAGATCATGAAAGAGAGCTGAAGCTAATATCTAGCCTATTGTTCCAGATTATTCATTGATCCAGAAAAGTACTATGACAAATGTGAACTTAAAGTAGTTTTATGGACTGGAATCATTCCATCCATATATAGATGATAAACCAGGTACCAACAAGAGTGCAAAGATGTGGGCCAGGTACCAACAAATAGCTGAAGACCTCTCCTTCAGATGTTGAGATATAATTTTCATATTGAATATTGTCCAACCAATATTTTGCTTGCAGTAGCAGATACCTTATCCTGATAGTCGTCAGAACCCTTTAATCCAGACTCCATCCAAGACTTACAAGTAGAGACTTACCAAGCAGAACTGGAGGCCTCAAAACCTATTTTGGGTCAGTTTCTTCAGTGTATAAAACACATGGCTGCTTCTGACCTGCTGGAGATTCAGTCCCTTATGTTCCTTTAGTTCTGCATGTGTATCCCATTCAAATCCAACTGATACTGGAAGGAAAGTAATACATCTAAGGGGTCCAAAATAGCTCTTTGAACTTGAATAAAGGGTTTCTTCTATATTCCCTTTAGGGGACTATTCAAAATACCTTTCTGCGCAGTTTGAATGAAAATGATTTTGTGAACACAGATAAGAAACAGAGTTTTATAAAGATAACTCATAAATATGCAGCCAAAACAGTCATAGATGAGAGAATAAATCAATAAATAGAAGAATGATATATAATAAAATAATAACAACCAATACAGCTAGTAATAAAACCTCCAGCTTCTGAACATTCAACCATTAATCTTACTTTTCCCATTTCCAATTTTAATTGCAAGATTAAACATTCTGCTCTCAAATTCACAAACTCAGACCTTTTATGACTCTGGATCTATTTATCACCTTACCACCTCTACTTGTGCAACCCAATGCAACAGCTCAGTCAGATGCCAGGCTCAGAGGTGTGTTGCAAGGCATATAATAACACAGTCATAAGTTGCTCACTTCAAACCAGTTTAAACCAACCCAGTGAAGCAAAATTAACAGGAAGACACAATTCCTTTTTTCTTGGCAATAACACAACTTAAAACCTAGCAGAGAGGTGTTGTGAGATTGAGAGCTACTCAGTATTGAGCCAGATACAAAGTGCTTGGCTAGCACATACCTATAGCATGCATATCAAACTCAACCTCTTATTTGCAGCAAGAGGAAGGCATAGTATTCCCGAGATAAATTTGCTATGATGACTACATTGTTATTCTAGCTGAGATGTGACAAGAATACAGCATCACAAATGCACAGACCGCGCAAGACCATCTGTTGGGTGACCATAGTTGAATCAAGAAAAACATATGTAGCAGTCTGTAATTTTTGCCAAAGGAAAAAAAAAAACCCCTCAGCAGAAAACGATGGATTGTTCAGATTAGCTGATAGCCACAACCTGCACATTCAGTTTCAAAGTAACCTATGTATCACTTACAAAAGTTGCCTAGGGATTCCATTCTGGTCACCCTCATGGAGTACATTCTTTACCTGAAATTGTATTCCAGATCCAAATTGAATTACATTAGATGACCAGAAGGGATGGTTAGAACTAGCAATTTCACCAGAATATTGTCAGACACATTGATTCTATATTGTCAAGACCAACAAAAGGACCATCACCAGGAACAGAAGATTCTTGCAATTACAGATAGCCCTTGACTTATGATCACAATTGGGACTGGAACGTCCATTGCTAAGTGATGCAGTCATTAAGTGAGTCATGATTGATTTTATGACCTTTTTTGTAGCGGCCGTTAAGTGAATCTGGTTTCTCCCATTGATTTCGCTTGTTGGAAGTCCCCTGGGAAGGTCGCAGATGGCAATCACGTAACCCCCAGGAAGCTGCAACCGTTGTAAATACATGCTGGTTGCCAGCACCCAAATTTTGATCACATGACTGTGGGAACACTGTGGCGGTCATAAGTGTGAGGACTGGTCGTAAGTCACTTTTTTCAGTGCTATCATAACTTTGAATGGTTATTAAACGAATGGTCGTATGTTGAGGACTACCTGTACTTCCAAAGATGCAGCTGTTCTCATCCACAAGAACTTCCAAAAACAGAGTCAAATGAGATAAGGTGGTCAAGAAACAAAATTAGTAGATAGAGTTAGTGGCACCAAAGGCTGAACCTTCCAATCACCACCAGTGGACTCTTATTTCTCCACTTCAGTGCCTAAACTTGTGACTTCCAAAGACAGAGTGAGCCCTCAACCAGAGCCTGGCAGTAAACAAGTGTGGAGGGCCTCCCCAGTTCTATTCCTTCAACAGAGAGGAAGAATGAATTCAGGAGCAAAAACCGAAGGTTTAATAATAAAACCGGACCTGCTAATTAAACATTTAAGAATTGAATGGTGTCAATGAAACGCTTTTAAAAACATAACATTACAGGGCTCAGGTTAGCTTTCTCTTCAGTGTTGTCATTCCAGAGTGTTGACACAAAATATCTTTCCCCTCTTCTCCTGAAAGAGAAAACGCTGTATCTTGGCAACATTAAAGGAATGGCACTCACTCAACCTTGTTTGTACTGGCAGTAAATAAAACAAACTGGGATGGAACTTTAGAAGAAACTACTGGTGTTTCTTTTTTGAGTTCAGCTCCAAAAATGTCCCACGCCATATGTTACCTCCATCCACTATCCACAGGCATCTAAGGTTTGCAATTCTCTTTAAAAGACTGGCCAAGTTTGCCAAACGCCAAGGGATTAAAATTGGCTCAAGAACTTGGGTTCCATCTGAAAGTACAGATGAAGGGCTGAGCAAAGTTTGCCAGAAAAGTTTCTCCATCACAGCTGTTGTTGGCTAATGCTATTATGCTACAAGGCAGGGAACGCTGATTCACCCCCTTCCCTCCCAAACCCTGAGAACTGTATCCATAGATTAGAATGGGCCAAGCTCTTTCGCCAGCAGCTGTTGTGTTGGGAAGAGGGTTTATAGTTTTGCATGGCTTTTGAAGTAGCTGTGAAGACAATGTAAGGTGGGAGGGAGACAAGCAGAGGAAGAAGGCGGGGGGAGACACGAGTGGTTTCTTCCCCCTCTTGGTTCCAGCATTGTCTACAGAGGACCAGGTTCCTCTCCTTGTGGGAGGTGATGGGCCGGGAACCCAAGCTGGTATTGAGAGCGTTCTCCTTGCTTCAGTGTTGAAGGGGTCTCCACCCTTCCCTGCTTGGGCAGAAAACTAAAGTTACTTCTTTCGCTGTTCCTATTCACTGCAGTCCCCTGATCTCTCTCCAAGCTAGGGGTGGCAAAGCCGAACAGATTTTATACACCGTGAGGCTGTTTTAGATGGTGTCAGAGTAAAAGGGAGATACTGCTTTAACACCAGTATGTGTGTGGGCCTTTGAGTCAGGGTTGACTCCTGGCAACTGCTGGACTAGCCCCTGCAGTTTTCTTGGGAAGGTTTTTTGGAAGGGGGTTGCCATTGCCTGCTTCCCAGGGCTGAGAGGGTGTGACTGGCCCAAGGTCACTCAGCTGGCTTCGTACAGAAGGCAGGACCAGAACTCACCGTCTCCCAGTTTCTAGCCTGATGCCTTTAACCACTACACCAAACTGGCTCTCAACTCCAGGATCGCGAAGGACAACAGGGCTCTCTCAGTAGTGATGCACCGTCTACCTTTGTGATGCACATTAAAAAAGGGCAGAGCTTTGATCACCCTGTGGAGATCCCATCTGGACTTCCTGGACCGTGCCCTGTAGACGCCCGACCTCTTGAGCTCATAGGCATGAAGTGAAGGCAGTCCCATGTGAGACCGCAGAACAAAGAGGTTGCCAAGACCTTTTTGTGCAATGCTTAGATGCAACTCAGGAAAGACCCAAAGGGCTTATGTTAGATACTTCTTTTTAGCTTACTTTCTTTCTTCCCTGTCTCTTGCTTTTCTTTCTTATTAATCATCCTATATTTTTTCTCCTCCTTCCCTCTTCTCTTGCTCCTTTGCTATTCCATTAGCAGTTGTATGTTCTAGAGCAGTATTTCTCAACCTTGACAACTTTAAGATGTATGGATTTCAACTCCCAGAATTCCCCAGCCAGCATGGCTGGCTGGGGAATTCTGGGAGTTGAAGTCCACACACATCTTAAAGTTGCCAAGGCTGAGAAACACTGTTCTAGAGGGAACAAGCCACATAAAGCTTTAAGTACAACAACAAACCATCTGAACTGAGACAGAAACGAACAACTCAGCATTTGGGATCAGGGCACACCTGCATATGTCAAACAGCCACTAGCAACATTTTGCTTTAAAGCTGAACCCAAGCATTGCAATGAAGCCATTGTTGAGACACGCTGGAAAAACGTGATCAAAAATTGTACCTGATCCAGACTTTTCAGAATGATTTTCAATAGATGATAAACTTACAAATCAGAAGATAAAATAAAAAAAAAAGAATATCAAAAATCCCCCAATTATCAGACCTTTTAGGTTTGGAATCTTTAATTAAGGCCACACAATTATTTAACCATGGCCTTTAAAACAGAAAACCTCTACAATCAGAATTAAGCAGAATGATTAAAAATGCAATTTCTCTGCTACACTAAATAGCCAGGTCCTCTTTTAGTTGATTACTATTTCAAACGACATCCTTCTAATTGTAAAGATACCAGTGCCAACTCTGAAATTCATTTACTTTCTGGATAAGCTGCTCCCATTAGAAACAGGAACATGGTGCAAGAATGAAGGATTTTACCATCATACAAACCCAATCACTCAGGTATGAATTGCCAATCCCTCTGACCATATGTGGAAGAGGAGGCGGCTAAGCATTTTTCTACTTGAGTTTTGGAGCAGATGTTATATTGGACTTTGAAGGACAAGACCCAAACCTTGGTCCATGATGACATCTCAGTTCATGGCCTTTTAATGTGGTCTTGGCAGGAATCCACAGGTTGACCTTACCTTTAGGCAGAAGGGTAGTGAATGAAGTGAAATGTGGAAGACTAGAGCTGTGTGTCAGGTGATCTGCCTTACATCCTCAAAGGTATGAGGGCTGAATGAAAAATAATATCTCCCCTTCTATAACTTTAAAGAGGGATATTTGAATAAACGAAATGCGAAAATAAGCCTTGAATTGAGCAAGCTGGCTGGGGAATTCTGGGAGTTGAAGTCCACACCTCTTAAAGTTGCCAACATTGAGAAACACTGCTCTACACACTTGTGCTAACAATGGACAAGCTTCTGAAAGCTGCCACAAAAGTATTTTTGGTACAGCCATTAGCCCTGTGGGGTGGGGATGTAGTCCAACCCTTCTAGAAAATACCATATTAGGAACAGTTTAGAAACCTGGAAATATTAGTGTAGAAGGAAGTTTTCGATTCACATATCACTTTGGGCCAAGTTTTGTTTTAATCATGGTCTGTTGATTAAATGGCAGTAGTATGGGTCCACACAGCCACAAAGCATAGTTTACTAAGTTGGTTTGCCCAGCTTAATTCTGGAACTGTTCATTTAAAATTATTAGACCTGTGATGGTGTATATTAACACAAGTAGTTTATTGCAGGATATTATCTTAATCAGGTGGTAAACATGCACAGCGAACGTAAATTCCCCAAATCTAAAAACCTTAAGCTAAGTATAAATAAGTTGAAAGAAGCTTTCATTTCAATAAACCTCAGTTTAATGATAATTATTTTACAAAGAGTTACTTAGAATAAAGAGTTACTTAGAATCCAGAATGAGCAGAGATTTGTGATGCAGTCCTAAATGTTTACTCAGAAGTAGGCCCCACTGAGTTCAATGAAATGCACTCCTAATAAGTGACTTTTAAGGTTTCACTTTTCGAACACAGGCTCATATTAGCTGACCTGGCAGGAAGTGCCATTAGAACTCCTTTCTTGTTTATTTCCAGCCCCTTATCAATTATACGTAGACATTAATTGGTTCATACTGTGCCTAATGTAGCACTTATAAAATTAAAATTGGAGGCCAATCAAGCCAATTGCCCTTGATTGTGAGGTGAAATTAAATCCTTTGTTAAGGAACACAAAACCACTCAACTACTTTAGAAAGTTCCAGTTACACCTAGGATACTTATCAGGGGGTAATCAACTCTGCTGACCTTTCCTACTATAGCCAAAATCTCATTCTTAAAGTACTGGCGCTAGCGGTCATCCAGGTCCTTGCAGCCTGGATCTGGTAGCCCTGGAATATGTACATTTGAATGGGCCAGGGTCCTGGGTCCTTGGACAGCTACATGGCCATCAACAGGCCATCAGTGGCCATTGGAGACCCTTGCTTATCTGGCCTGATAAGATAATAGTCTTGTCCCCCCCTTCTTCAGCACTTCAGTGAATGTTTGGCTGGATTAAGGATGGCACCGTCTGCTCCCCACAGTGCTGGAGGGCATCTTCCCTCAACCTGGGACCCTTCAGACACTGCATTCCTTTGGCCAGATTGGTGGGTTATAGTCCAGGACATTTTAAGAATGCCAGATTGCCCTAGTGATACTGCTATGGAATATCTCTAGATCTTCTTCAGAGCATTTATATGGTTCTATCACTGCCTTCAAGGGGGGGGGGGCCTGCAGCATAGGCACCTTACTAAAATCCACCATCCTAAAACCATAGGATAGCTATGGAATTCCATCTGTAGCATCTGAGGAGAAGTTCTTGACCAGAGTCTGAATGGTTGCTAGCTGGGAGCAGGAAGTTAGAGGTTCCTGCATCTCTTGCTTGCCATCCAGTGACTGCCTAGTTTTCTGTAGTGGAGTTTTGGTAGCCTGGATCTTAGATTTAGGCTTGGTTCTTAGAAAAAACTATGAGCAGATAAACCTTGGTTGCAGTACTTCAGCCTGAAGGTGCAAGCTCATTTGAGCACATCTCCCCATAGGAAAACAGGATGTTGGGACAAAGGCTGGGTGTTTTCCAGCCTTCTTCTATCTCAATTCAAGTAAGTGAAATATTTGTATGGATTCAGGGCTGTACTAACCTTCCCACATGAAGCCAGCCATTGGACGATACTGTAAACCTGGATTTGTCAGAGGGTCAGTAGCAGTCTCTACCATTTTCCATGAAAAATGCCACACTTCCTTTTCTCCTCTGATGTAAGTCTTCCTCGAATCAAGCTGAATTCCCAATGGCTACATCCACATGGCTTTCTTGACAACCATGCAAAAGTAGTTCTTCCTGGCTATTTTTTCTGCTCCCCTGTCTAGCATACAGCCCAAGAATTTCCTAGTGGTCTCCCATCCGAGTATTTACCAGGGGTGACCTTGCTTAACTTTTTCAAAATTAGCCAAGCTGAGTTAGAGACCAGGCACCAAGAGAAGCAGCAATGAATGATTTTATGCTGCAGTTCCTGACGAGGCCACTAGAGGGACATGTTGACTACAGAAAGGAGGAGGTGGGGAGAATTAATGTACATGGTGCGGAAGGGAAGACAGTCCTGTTTGAAAACAAAATATAACAGAATCGGTTATACACCCACATGCACAACGACAGAAAAAGAGAGAGATGCAAGAATAAAGGATGTTAGAATCACTGCACATTTATTAACAAAAACCCATAGCTTAGCCTTAACAGTATTTGCAGGGCCTCATTCTTGTATTCTGCTGGGTATAATATTTTAGCTTGGGGTTTGGCTTAGCCCTAGCTATCATTGTCTGCAAACCACGGTTTCAAGGCTTAGCCTTCTTTATCAACCCAGCCAATGTGGCTCATGTTTTGTTAAGCTTCAGCACAAATGTATACAAGGACTAAGGTGCGTAGTCATTCAGTGGCTCAATTCTTCTCAAGGTGAGCTCAACCCAACGGTTGAGGGGAGTTGGGGCAAGAGGCGGTTGCCAAAAAACATCCAGGAAGTTTTTGTATCTTCCTAGTCTTGTCCAAAAAACTGGGTTTTCTTAGCAGAAGCCCATCTATGGATTAACCCAGCTTAGCTTTCCTGAGCAAACCTAAGTGCTGATAGTCATGCTTGGTTTGTTTGTTTCTAATCATAACGAGTATTACTAATCTGACATTAATACTGCTACCTGCTCTGAGGTCTTGGAATTAGCTACAGATCTATGCAAATAAAACACGTGGTGGTGACCAGAGGAGCAACTTTACTTGCCCTTAAAGTTCCTCCAGATCCTGGGTTATTGGTGGGGGAGTTGATTGCAATTATTCTCGGAAACATGACTTCTTTACATTTCCCATTGTCTAGAATGGCATATGAAGGATTAAAATCTCAGCCTGTTGGCTGGTGGTCAGAAACTGACTGGGATTCCACCCACCTCCCCGCTCCGTTACTAGCTCCTTGGCGTATTGGCAGAGAGCAACGGACTGGACTCTCTCGAAAGGGGCGCCCCGTGAGTCCCCACCTACGTTGGATCCTGTCAAATTCTTTATTCAAACTCATCCAGAGCACGGAATATTCGAAATGGGTGGAAGCACTCCCTTTGCAGAGAAAAAACTCTCTGTGCATGTTCTTTCATATCATATCTTTCATCAGGGCTGTTTTTGTTTTTGTTTTTTTAATTCCTGGATGAGCAGGGAATTGGTTTTCATTCAAAGGCATTTATGGTTTAATTTAATTTTAGAGTAAATAAAGCATGCACACTTCTGTAGCAAGAGCTTAGGTGAAGAAAACAGGTTTCCCAGCTGCATCTTAGCTCAAACTACAGACTGGTACTTGTGTATTTGGTATTCAGAATGGTTAATTATTGGGATGAAACTAGTAATCTTGTAATAATAAAGCTGCATTTCTTGCTGGTGTCTATCTCATCTTTCTTCCTCCGCATCAGTAACAAAGACCAATCTCAGACTCTATCTGAGGGAAGCTCTCTTTTTTGCACACCTTGAATATATTCCCAAAATCTTCGTGATCAATCTTATAGGGCAACATATGAAATTTTCTTTGCACTGAAGAGATGACATCAAGCAACCAGGGGATTTTGCCATGTAAATTATGACAGCTAATCAAATGTGGAGGAATCGTCATGATATATACACAAGGCTAATAAATTCAGTTTTTGTCACAGATACATGGTCTTGACTGCTCCTCTAAACAGCTCCAAGGCATTTTCAGATTTATGAAGGAGCAATAAAACTTCCACGGTCACAAATACAATTCCGAGCATACTTTGATTTGCTGAAATCTACCCATTTATCTGGTTCACCAGTGCCAAAGCATGGTTTGTTTGATCATGGCTTGTTGACTAAGTCACAGTCGGTGTGACATAACACTAAGCCATAAATTATAATTTGCAAACAACCACATTGATTAGCTTTACACAACCCTCTAAGGCAAAGCACACCACCCACATTCCTTGTATATGTATGCACTTACATGTGGGTGGGGCTTCAATCACGCCTACCATTTTCCCAGATGGTGATGTGATGGAAAAATAATAAAATAAAACTGGAAACTCTTCCCCCCCCCTTGCCTCTCTTTCTGCCCCCCTCCCCCTTGTCTCTCCTGCAATCTCTTTTCTCCACTTCCTCCGGCCATTCTCTGCTCATGCAAAACAGGATCAGCTCCAAGCTATTGCATAACCCAAGAGTGACCAGGTTCCCCTCCCAAAAAGTAGTCCTCTTAACACTATCATACTGAAACAATGGCAGGGCCATCACCTGTCTGCTTAATGGTTTGCCGGTTCTTATCTCACACTAGAAAAACCATTTATCCCCCATTTAACACCCATCTAAACCTATCCTCCAATCAGATCCCTCAGATTTCCTGCCTCTCAACCTCAAAAGTATATAAATTCTATGCTTTTTTATTGTTCCTTTTTCTTGAAAGTTGGCATCCAATGATCATGGTGATAAACATGGTTCTTCTCCTCAGCGTTGTGCTCCTGTCTTTGGCAAAAATTCCATGACAGTGATGCACCTCTTGGCAGACCCTCCTGTTAGTAAATAGCAAAGATATTTCTGAATGCATTAAAAATTCGCTAAGAATTTGTAACTTTGAACCCCCAACCTGCTTATCTTTCTGCAGGAGAAAAGGTGGATCTACTACTTGGGGGGAGGTGGGGAGGTGGGAAACAGGAAGGGAGATAACTATGATTAATGAGGAGGATGGCTTTTGATTTAACCATGTAGTCATGCTTTTCATTTTGGGCAGTGCTGGAAGAGCCAAGAGCTGTGTCTTCTATGTGTAGTTTGACTTTCTGGCAGCCCAGTGACTCAGTGAGATCTGAACTCCTTTGTATATGCATGTATGTAATTTTTCAGTGTCCCAATAGACCAGCATTTCTCAACCTTGGCAACTTTAAGATAGGTGGACTTCAACTCCCAGAATCCCCCAGCCAGCTGTGCAATAGACAATAGACAATACCTACTTACCAAGAAGATATTCTCTTTGTTTGCGTAGTAGAATCATGGGGTATGACATTACTGGGAACCCCGGATTGCACCATTTTATTTTGCTTCTTAAAAATCCCATTCCAGTCATTTTTATTACCAGTTAAGAAGTGAATTTTGAAACAAAACAAAAATCAACAGCAATGTTCAGATCTTTAATTCATACATGATCCTCTGTTATTTTTAATACAGATTTATTTCGGTTGAAGTCTCAAAATGAATCCAGCCCATGAAACATTGATATACAACAATCCAGATCAGGGAGGTTGGGAGGAAATCCCAGGGAAATGAGAAAATGAGATCACACGGCCTCCCTTTCCATCAGGTATTTAAAAAATAACACTCTTTTGCCCCTTGTTTTGCTACCGTACTTATCTTCCAGAGTTTTCAAGAGACTGACCAATATTTTGAAACAGAAGAATGCCGTTGCTTTTCCGATTCCTTTTTGAAAAACTGACACTGGATTAAACAACAAGAAAACTCAGAACTTAAGTAGTCCAGACTGTTTATATATCAGAGTTGGCGTATTTTACAAGCTATAAATACTAGGGTTTAAATGTGATCCAGAATACCAGCTATGGACCTTGTTCTCTGCTATTCACAGTTAGTGTTTTTATGCTGCTGCACAACGTTGGAAAAAGATGAGTAGCTTTTATGAACTGATGAATTGGCAGCCACGACTGTACGATTGAAGCTCTGCCCCCTTTTTCCACTGTTGTGAAGCAGACCTTCCATCACAGAGTTGTGGCTGCCATCTTTATTTTTTGCACCTCCCTCCCCCCTGTGGATCACCTATGGGGAGAGGTGCTGTGCTTGCCTGAGGTCCAAAGCCACTCCTTGGAGACCATGAACAGCCCTCTGGATACTCCCAGGCAATACGATCGTCATTTCATAGCTTTTTATTTGCCCACAATCATTTGTGAATATACCTGTGTAATGAAAGCCATGAGACTTGAATTAAGTCCAAGTTCCACAAGTTATGCTACGATAGATGTTTTAGTTTTCAAAGTATCATAAAACAAGATTCTTGGTTGAGTCCAATGGATCTTTCCACTCACCTCAGGACTTGCCCCTGACTAAAGTGCAAAAGAAAGACTACATGTTTCCGACTAAGATGTGTGGGAATTACTAGCACTGCTGATGCTACTGTTGGCTGTGGCTTATGCAATGTGAAACTAACATTCAGCTGGTTTAGCAAATATCAGTTCATCTTTTGTTACTTTCCTGGTGGGAACTCTACCAGCATATACTTGGTCCACTGCCAGAGACCTGGTGAGACTCTTTATCCAGCTAGACAAGCCTCAAGTCTCAAGTCTCAAGCCTCAAGCCTCAAGCCTCAAGCCTCAAGCCTCAGGCACTGCACAGCCCTGCACCGTTCTACACTTACATGCAGGAGCAAAACAATTCCAATCCTTGGAATCTGTTGTAGAGGGTCTCAAAGAATTCTGCCACAGAGTGACACCACTGCTACCTAATTGTACTTCAAAGCCTGATTGACCCATTTTGAAGAACATTTTAGTAATCTTCTCCAATCTTAACTGATACCTTGTGCATCAAAGCCCCATGACCAGTGGCATTCTCAAGGGGAAGGTCCAAACAGGCATGATGGCAGCCATGGCCTTGTGATCTAAGCCCCGCCCCTATTGCAGCTGTTGCTGCTTCTGATCTCCCAGAACTATAGTATTTCTAACAAAAGAAAGAAAGAAACATTGATTTAATTTTGAGAGAGACAGAAAGGCATGGTCTCGTAGAATTTGACTTATTTATATACTATAAATTAACTTAGAGTTACTTTACTTTAATTAATGGATTTCTTAAAACAGCGGCATCATTTTTTCAGGTTTGCATGGAAAACTGGAAAACCTCCGGTGGCTTTAATAGCAGAGACAGCTGTGGCTCTGTGAGGTCCAAAGCAATTCTCCCAAATCATTTTTGAAGGAGACCCACCTCTGAAATGTACCACTTCAGACCGCTGGTGTGTTTCAGGACACATTTTGCGTGCCAACCAGCACAGTACAACCTAAAACACTGTTAAATTTGAGGTTCCAATATAGACAGGGTTAAGCCAGGAAATATTTCCTGAAAGTAGAAAAAGTGAAGTTAACCAGACCAGATGATACTGTATTTTCAAATAATTTTCCACCTGTACTTTTATATCATATAGGTGTTTTCAGCATTTTAGAATGACTTTCCCCAAGTCAATTAATTCTGGATTAACTACCCCTAACTCTTTCTCCTTCTTTCATTTTCCTCTTTCTCCTTCCATTCATCAATGACATTTCTCTTTCGGTGACAAATGCATGATCAAAACACGCTCATCTGTTAAGAAAGAAATGCTACCTGTGATTATTTCTTCAGCGTTTTCTTTCTGACTGTCTCTAAACTGATGACAAGTGATCTTTTGGGATGATAAAGCAGTGGGCTGCTGGGAATTTTGGAGGAAGAAACGTGCTCTTCCATGATTTTGGTACATGAGACATACGTGGCTTTGCTGCATGAATCACATCAGGGCTGTTTTTTCATTTAAAGGCACCTCCCCTCCTCTTTGAAGCAAAACCTTTTATATCAACAGGATGGTTTCAGGAGGACTGAGATTGTTCAAGAACTGGAAATAGCAAGAAAGAATCTTTCCCCCTGTTTTGGGCTCCATTTTCATTTTAGGACTACTTGTTACAAATGGGCATTGGTCATATTTGAAGGGGATATTGGTTCCTCTCTTGTATGGTTCTGCTGTCCTCCCTGTCCCCACACAATTTGTGGACCGGTGCATTCCCTTCATTAAGGTCGATTGATCATCTCTGCCACATGGAAATAAGAAAAAACTAATCTGGATGACTAACTGGACAGGTCACTCTATTACAGTGTTTCTCAACCTTGGCAACTTTAAGACATGTGGACTTCAACTCCCAGAATTCCCCAGCCAGCATGGCTGGCTAGGGATTTCTGGGAGTTGAAGTCCACATCTCTTAAAGTTGTGGAGGTTGAGAAACGCTGCTCTACTACAACAGATTCAACAAGGAAGTTCCTCAAGATGATGGTTCTTTGTAGGCTCATTTCTCCATGAAGACACCTCTGCCAATGTCTCATATACAGATTTCTGTTTAGTTGACTTTTCCGTCTCGTTTATCATTGTCAACCTGACAGCAAGGCTGCCCTTTTCTCCTGATTTGTGTGTCATTTATCAGTGTTAAGTGTAACAAAGCAATCTCTCTTCAAAACCTCTTTAACTTCTCACTTGTTTCTACTCTTGAATAGTTGTAGTTATGTCTCTGCTGACCCTAATATCCCATTTTGTGGCTTTCCTTTCCCAGTTTAGATGCTCAATAACTGATTAAAATGCCTATCACAGTTCTCAGAAATTGATTTTTAGAAAAAACAAACTGTATTACTGTAATAATCCCCTTCTTCCCCTTCCTCCAAAAGAGATTAAAAAAGAAGAAGAAAATCTGTTATTGAAAAACATTGGTCTTAAGGCAAGATAATATTTATTGTCATTAACAGTGCTGTAAAAGAGATAGGTGCTGGATAAAACATGGAAGTGTGGAATGAGCATTTCTTAAATATTACAGTATCTCATAACACCCTCCAGTCAAATTCTCATAGAAGAACATAGAAACAGATCTATATGGAGGAAATCAGGGTGTCTGCAGAATGGGGTTCAAAAAGTCAAGATGGTGGCCATGACGGGGCAACTGAAGTTCCATCTCTTTTTTATGTGCATCTTATCATACCAACTGTATTCCGAGCTATGATCTTTGTGAAGCTCTACAGTAAATGTATAATCCTCTGCTTCATTATTTATTTACATAAAATGGCCTGGTGGAGAAAAAGGAATATTCAGAATTATTTTTGCAATCCATCTATGCGTTTGCATTTTTTAAAAGTTTTACTATGTGGCAAGAAGTAGCTGCTTTTCACACCCTTGTTTTCCATAATCCAGCCTTCTGCAAGCTAAAGCAAATAAAGATACTCTTGAGTTAAGCTCAGTTTCTGAGTGACATGTCTTCGTCCGGGTGGATGTCCTGGCACCAGGACCTAAAGATTCACCATTCTTTTCTTTCTGGGATTTGTCTTAAACTTCCCACTCTAGCTTACAGCCCTGGTGGGGAACTGAACTAGAACTCAGGTTGAATGATGGACCCAAATAACAAACATCATGTGCTTGTGCTTATTAATACAATATGATGCATTGTTTTTCACCACTGTACATTTGAGGACATTTTTACCGTGTCTGCAATAACTAACTGAAAACAGTTCAAGCCTTTGAAGCAGAAGATTCTAGATGCACACGGAGGCATATCCCTTATCTCTTCGTTCCTAGTGGGAAGTACCCAACAGCTTGTTGGAAAAATTAAAACCTTCATGTCATTTGTGCAATTAAAACTGACTCTGTGTCAGCCCCACTAAGCAGACCAGATGAGGAAATCAATTCCACAGGTAGGCTAAAGGTATTTTTGGTGAGATTGGCTATAATAGCAGACTCTTGCAGGTCTTATTGTTCTGCACTTCCTCCTCCTTCTTCTAGTTCAGTGAATTAGGGAGGTGTCTCTCTGAGCCTCTTCCGAATGTTATCTGGATGTTCTGGACTTAAAAAGTGTTTGATCCCTTCTTGCCTTGGCAACAGAGTGTGCATACCTCCATCAAGGTCATCATCTTTACTCTCTATTCCAGTGTTTCTCAACCGTGGCAACTTGAAGTCCACACATCTTCAAGTTGCCAAGGTTGAGAAACACTGCTCTACACTGTGTTGCCATCAAGAAATGCAATTGCTCTATTCTTACTCAAAAGTATCTGTGTCATTCCTACGTTACCTTGTACCCTTATTGACCATAATGTACTGATGTTCAACACTCAAGCTGTCTGTGAACAATCTTCTGTATAAGATCAGTCTAGCCTTGTAATTTTTTTTTCATCTCGGCTTGCCTGGACATAAGAGACCAGTGGCTTGCTGTAGCCCACTAACTAAAAGAATATGGATACTAAAACTATTCCAGTGGAGCATCAAACAACTCTATTTAATCTTATAGTATCAAGAAAAGATCAGTAGATAAAACCAGCTACCATTTTAGCTTGGTAAAGTGATGTTATAATTACAACATAATCCCCATATATTATATCTGGATTTTATTGCCTGCAGCACATTTACTTCTTTGAAAGCCTGCAGTGTTGACAAAGAACAAATAGCCAATCGTAACTTGCTCTACCTGCCATTAGATGAACACGAATACGTCAGTCAATCTCTGCTCAAATACTGGAGCGAAGAGTTCCCTTGGCCCCCACCCCACCCTTAGTATTTGCGCTGACAAAAAAGATCCCTTCCCTATGCAGTTAAAAAAACACTTGGGGGTTTATCTGTCCTGTCCTAGATTTGAAGCTTAGCTTGGTGCTGATGTGCAACTCAGACACCAGGATACGAAAAGATGGATGCACGAACGAGAACACTGTACTGAAATACTAGTTGTCTGTGTATCTGTGCAGGTGAATAAGTGTGAGAACTTAATCCATGACAAACTCTGGAAGCCCGCTAGGCATTTCCTATAGGCACTGCCCCTAGACGTTTCTGAGCCCAGATTTCCCCTAATACTCCCCCAAATAACCAAGTCTTTCAGTTCCTTAGGTGTGGAATGAAACTGAATACAGCAAGACTGGGGCACTAATGGTTCAATAAATACTTTTTTGAAAAAAGAGAGGAAGCATCTCAGTAACTTGTAAGTAGCTTTTCTGTGAGCTAACTTTTTAAGTAGCTCACAGAATTAACTGAAATAACTAGCATTATTATTTGTTCCATTCTAATTCTGGTTTTGCTCCTTCATCCATTGTCTCATCTCTTTTACTTTTTTTTTTTTTTTAATTTCCTTTGGAATCCAGAACAACCAAAATGAAATCTCATATCACTCCAAGAAATGTCTTCATCTTTTCTTTTTCTTTTTCTTTTTCTTTTTCTTTTTCTTTTTCTTTTTTTTTTCTTTTTCTTTTTCTTTTTCTTTTTCTTTTTCTTTTTCTTTTTCTTTTTCTTTTTCTTTCCTTTCCTTTTCCTTTTCCTTTTCCTTTTCCTTTCTCTCTCTCTCTCTCTCTCTTTCTCTTTCTCTCTCTCTCTCTCTCTTTCTCTCTCTCTCTTCCTTCCTTCCTTCCTTCCTTCCTTCCTTCCTCCCTCCCTCCCTCCCTCCCTCCCCTCCCTCCCTCCCTTCCTCCCTCCCTTCCTTCCTCTCTCTCTCTCTCTCTTTCTTTCATATTATATAGATTGTTTTAATAAAACAATGTTTTATTGATTTTATTGTAATTTATTTTACTGTTGTGAGATACCCAGAATCATTGAGAGTCGGGTGGCATACAAGTTTAATAAATTATTATGATTATGATTATGATTTATTATTGCTACTTCTCCCCTTTACCCTTTTTAAATCAGGAAGTTTGAGCAGCCAGGAAAGTTGCAGAAAGATGAATAAACTAACTCAAATCTGCCACCACCTTCCCACCATCAAATAATCTTCAAAAATTCTGAGAATAAAGAAGATTGGAAGAAAACTTGCAGTTGGAGATGAGATTTTGGCCCCTTCCTTAGTCCTATTCTCTGAGTGAAAGATAAAAGACATGGAACCCAAGGTTTCTGGTTTGGGAAAAGTCATTTAATCCAATATTTTTGCATTTTTAGAGTTAGCTCATAGCAACTAACCCAATAAAGAGAGGCAGAAATATAGGATTAAATATATTTTTCTAATCATCCCCATTCTTCCAAGATACTTCCTCTTGAGTCACAGCTGTGAGTGGGCGCAACTAGAAGCATCACCATTGGGAGTGGGCAAGCAGCTTTAATTAAATATTACCACACTAGAGTGCTAGATTTTGTTATTCATGCAGCTTGATATAATGCATTTTCATTTTGCCTATAAAATAATAAGGTGCGCACAAAAATAGAGGAAGAGAACATTAAAGGTTATGAACCAAGCCAATTAAAACCAAAGTGAGAAAATTCAGACATTTGAAAAACTAGCAAGTACTTTTAAGCTTTAAAATGCACTCTCAGCTCTGACTAATTATGCCTGATCATGATTCCCTAATAGGATGGGGAAATACCGCTGTGAATCTAGGGCACTGTAAGCACCATTATATGTGTTGTGGTATCCCATGTCCTGTTCGTTTTGGATTTTGTTTGCAGATCAGAGGCTGGAAGAAAACAAGGGGGATAAACTTTCACCAAGGGGACTTGGTTTGCTTATTTTTTGGAGATGATCAGGAACGTGATTTTTTAATCCTGGTAATGCAGACATTATGAAATACATTAATCCTTAGAAAACCTCTGATGCATGAATATTCCCCGATACATATACATGGTGTCCACAAGGAGGCGAAAAATGATAGGAAGATGGCCTCAACAACAGGAGCCCCACCTCTTTTTACATGTATTGTGCCTGTGTACATGCATGTTCTCAACTGCATAGTGAGGGAGAAGCACACATGACAGTCCCCAAAGTGGGATGGCACCGTGGTTTTATGATGAGGCAATTAGGTGAACACTGGATTGCATCTCTTCTGTGGTATTTCTGCTGATAAATTAGAGGCACACCCACAAGCAGGGTGTGTGCACATAATGGAAGCTTGTTCTAGAGTAGAATTGTTTCACAATTAGGGCTCTTGAAGCTCTCCATCCATCTCTGATTTGGCAGAACAGTCAGTTGGTGTGGACTTTGCTGTCCCCAATGTCAATCCCTTCCTTGCCTTTCTTTCAAACCGTTGCCAATCTCTTGATTTTCCTCAAAAGTAATGGGTGACCAAACTTAACCAATGTTATATACCCTAAAGCTGCCTTTGGATGGTGTCAGAACAAGGGGGAAAGGCTGCCTTAGTACCAGGAAAGCATTAAGCCTGTCTCACTTGTGAACTTAGGTTGAGATGAAGGCAGCATTATGAGTAGGATAAGTAGGGTAAAAAGGTTGCCAGGGCATACTTGTGCCATGGTTAGGGTCAAGTGGGGCCACAGCTCTCATTTGTAGTTTGTTTCTTAAGAATAAGAAGTAATGGAGCAATTAGATCCTGAGAAATGAATGATAGCACTTCTGGTTCAAAACTTGTATGAGCTTCCAAAAGAAGAGAATATCTGTAGCTCAGGGTTGAACTGTGAAGTCCTTGGTGCTCTCTGAGCTTGATTGTTTGCTTGCATACGTTTCATTATCCAACTAGGTAGCATCATCTGTGCTAGACCAGTGCTAGACCAGTGCTAGCATGATGATGTAACCTAGTTGGGTAATGAAATGTCTGCAAGCAAACAACCAAGCTCAGAGGGCACCAAAGACTTCACACTTGTATGAGCTTCTTTCATGGGGTTGATGGGAGTAAGAATCTTGAGCTTCTTCTGATGTCTGCATCTCTGCTGGGGACCATCTTGGTCTGCCTCTCTGCTGCTGGGGATAATCCATATGGCCAGTATAATGTGGAGAATGAACACTGTTTGGATCATAGTGTCCTCTGTATATTGTCAGTGTTTTGAGGTCAGGAGAAGAGAGGACAATTGTGATGGATTAGGAAGTGGAAATGGTGTGGTCAGGAAATGTGTGTACTATTTTGTGACTGGCATAACATGTGCTACTTCTTTGCATTGAATAAATTGTGGGATACGACCTTACCCCTTACAACTGCTTTCTAGAATTCCCCATGTTAGTTTTCTAATATGCATTTGTTGCATTCAGCTCAGCACAGTAAGTTATCCAGCAAATATTTTGCTTTTCAAATTTACCCTGCCTATCAAAAGGATGGGTTTCACTGATAAAAGCCTTGGAGTCAATTATCAGTGATGTACAAAGTATTTTCCAAATTACTATATGAGGCATAATGCACCCAAGGAATGCCTCTAATCGCTCTGTTGTCAGAAATCCACTTTGAATTGAATTGCCTAAATATGGATTGACCAGGAATGATAGTTTGCTCTGTAAATGGCTTATACCAAAAATGCTCAATCAAATAGGGGGCCTTGCTGCATTATTCTGTGCTGTTATGGTCTATTAGGTAAATATTATCTTCCTTGTGGATTTGTTGTAGCAATATGGTATACACTCTTCCCTGATAAGCCATATGGTCTTCTAGATAAATAAAACGTCTCTGGAAATTAGAAAGTGATGCAGCCCCAAAGCTGATTTGATCTCCATAAACCTTAATGGGCTGAAGGAAGCCTTGACTTTGGTGCTGGTCTAAAGTACCATAAAATCTTAACCAGCATTGCTATGTATTTACATGTCCCTAAAATGTGTGTATTTATCATGTATTATATGGCTTAAATGTGATTAAACTACCTGAAAAATAGCTTAATTTCATTTAATAGTTTAATCCCAGGGGCTGTAACATGATTAGACTGGAAAACACAATGTGCTGCTTATGACTGAGTTTTTTGGCTGTTGCTGGATTCTAGGATCAAAATGCCATGCCTGGCATTTAAATTCTACAACCTCAGTGAATCAAGTACATGAATTATGGGATATAACTTAACCCATAAACTTGCCTTAGACCATATCAGACTGTCCATTTAGCCTGGATTGTCTTCTCTAAGGAATGCTTTTCCAAGAACTGAGCACAGAAAGACTTTTCCTATCACTACGAAATGATTTTTGTTTTACATAGTCACAACAGACGATGGACTTTTCATATCCAAGCATGTTTTCGGCTGCTACGTTATGATTCCTGCTCAGACTGGGCGATTTTTCCTTCTCTCTCTTTTGTGTATGCAGAGCCTGATACAGCAACGCTACATGTGACACCCAAAGCATGTTGCAGCCACTGGAGCAATGCTTTCTGCTTTCAGAGAGATGAGCAGGTTTTCTCCAGCTTCTCTTAATGTCATTTCTGCAGCGGTAAGAACTTGCAACTCGACGAGAAAAAAAAGGAAAGACCCCCATCGAAGGAAAGCCGAGAGTGAGCTGTTGTACACATTTTTTGTCCCAACACATTGGGTTGTTCAATCGAGGGAGCTGTGAACTCCATGCAGAAGATTGATTTAACTTTGTACCTGTGGTCGTTTGAATCTTAGCATTGTTGTACACCATATTATTAACTTTTAGTATAGAAGCACATACGGTTGCTATGCTGTGTTTCGACTGAGTCCATTTTATGGCAAAGTTGGGTATTTTAAATGGAAGAAAAGGGAACACTTACCTTCACAGTGGATTTCCAGCTGAAAAAGGAGGCAAAGAATCGCTTCTAATCAGTGCCTCTACACCTTGTGTGTAGTACAGAATCCACCAACAAAGAATAAATAGACTACTTACCTTCTTAAAATGGGGAATGGAGAAAACAAGATGTATTGATAAAGAACATCTTAATTGCCTTCCGATATACCTTGCCAGAAATCTGGTTGTAATTTATAATTTATATGCAAATAAAAGCACTCAAGAATATATTAACCCTCTTCTTATTCAGTTGGTTTCTACACATCCAAGGGGCACTCATTACCCTGGGGATTTTAATTAGGCAACAGACTATTTAACTGACAGGAAGTCCTTAAACTCTCCCGTTCTGCATCTTAAATGCTATAAGAGAAGCTCTAACAATGCTGCAGTTTGTGGTTGTGTCGCAAGAGGTCCCCTTGGCCAAGAGGGAAGGAATTATAGGTGTTTTTTTTTTCTCTTTTTTTAATGCAGTTGGGAACTCATATGCAAGAATTTCCTTTTCTAGGACTGAACATAAATACTTCTTCATGATCAAAAAGATTTTTTGATATACTGATCTATGGCTGTGTGCCTGCCGAGTTTTGGATAAGAGTGGATTTGTGATTTTGATTCATCGGTACACCATCCAGAGAACTTCAGTCACTGGGTAATTCTCTCTCTCTCTCTCTCTCTCTCTCTGTCTCTTAGGACATTCACGTATACACTTTGCAAAGTACCTTAGTTCAAGCAGAGTTTAACACCCTTGAGGTGTTAAAGCAGCCGCATCTTCTCCAAGGCTAGAGCAGCTACTTGGAAGGAGGTCCCCATTGTTTGTGAGTCCATGTGCAGGCATAAGCAATGTTATCCAAAAAGGATCTGGCCATGTTCACACCTTAGACATGCAGATGGCCAGAGCCAGGCTTGGAAACAGCCACATCAGCCTTAATTCTTCAGGGGAGGTTGCCTCACTCTTGCCAACAGGCTTTGCAAAGCACCCATTTCAAAAGCTTTGCACAGCCCATGTGGGAGTTCTGACTGAATGTTAGGAGGAAAAACTCCACCTTCCTGACAATAACAGGAATTCAGCAGTGGAACCAGTGACCCAGAGAAGTGACGAGCGCCTTTCATTGGATGTGTTTAGGCAGAAAGTAGACAGATTTATTATTTTTTTTAAGGGAAGGAGGAACTCTAAAAATCTGAACAATGGGCCAGCTGGAAAGTTCTTCTCAGATCACCTCTGGCCTTGCAAGTTACTAAATATGTTATAGGCATGGTCCCTTCTAAGCCCCAGTAATGTAACAGATCCTTCATCCTGAGATGTACCCCAACTTTATGGGTGTGGTTGGCCAATGCTGACACAAATCTCTCTCTCTCTCTCTCTCCTTTCTCTTCTCATCTAATATTATGGAAATATCCCTAAAATTTCCAGGAGATAAATCTTTTTGTATAGTTTTGAAATTAAGAGATATAACAATAATATTGGATAAAACTAGAGCCCAGTTTTATTTAAATATGGAAGTTTCAGTGATAAAAATTGCAGATACTTCGATGACACATTTCTCTTTCAGTACTGGGAGCTGGTGATAAGCCTTTCCAGTTGTACTTCTGGGCAACTCAATCCTATGTTATCAAAAGGAGCATGGCCTGTTTCAGAATTTTCTCCTCAACTCTTGGGTAGTGCAGTGTAATCCCATCTCAAGGCTGAATCCTATCCCAGTTCCTCTGAAAGAAACTGGATACATTTGATTAATGCAAATAAATACAATATAGAACTGGTGATGGTGGTGGGAGAATTCTAACCCAAGGGCTATATCCAAGCACTATGCCATGGGAGAATGAAGGACAAAGCCAATTGCCCCCTCCAGCAATTACAATGA
The DNA here is from genome assembly GCF_059951505.1 of Python bivittatus. Lineage (NCBI taxonomy): Eukaryota > Metazoa > Chordata > Lepidosauria > Squamata > Pythonidae > Python > Python bivittatus. Next base: position 8,685,962 of record NW_028277088.1, read on the forward strand.
CATATTCTCCCCTCATGTGCTCGAGAAAAGTAGAGCAATAAGCTTGGCCACTTGAAGATGTTGGCTGGAGAATTCTGGGAGATGAAGTCCACACATCTTCAAGTGGCCAAGCTTGAGAAACACTGAGCTAGCTGGTAACCCTTCATCCATTCAGTTACAGCTTGGCCAAAAATGTGATATCTAGTTCATAATTAGCTCATGCTCTTAACTAGATGATCAAGAAGTAACATACCCTAACCTTTCTCCAAGTTGGTGCCCCCAGATAGACTTTGATGGCTGGAAACTATGGGAAATGTAGTCAATCCCATTTGGGAAGCAGCCAGTGTGGAAGACTGCCCAGATATATAAGACCTCTGTAATAACAAGGCATATCTGGGTTTGCTAGATACGTTTACTGTTCTTCTTTGTCTGTCCCTGCAATATTGATAGTGCTCAGCTGGACAATTCCTTTCAGTATTTCTTTTCTCTTCTTTGGTTTCAAAGGTGTCTTTGTGTATGGCTAAATTAATCTCGGTGACATACATAGCTCAGATGTAAACATGGTCCTACTTTGATTTCCCATGAAAATAGAACACATGCTGTTTCAGAAAAGAACATGCAAGTTTGCAGGAAATTGTGAAAATCAAGTGCTTAATTATAAGTCCAGATGGGAAAGAGGAAATTAAAATAAAGAGGAACAATAGACAAGGAAAAGAAGGACAAATGTCTTTTTTTGACTATCCTATGCGGCTAACAGGCATTTCTGAATAGAATCCAATCATTATGTTGTTGTCTGAGACCTGTGGGGGTGTCTGCACTTCCTGCCCTAGAAAATAGGGTTATATATTTCCAAATATGGGACCACCATCCATGTGATCTGCAGTCACTGAACACATGAAGATCCAGGCCTAAATGCAGTACTGACCAGGTCATTTTTCCAGAGTGGTGAGGTATTTTTTCCTGAAGGTCAGTCCAGCACGAATCCATCGATCTGGCACAAGGGGATGACCCACTGCTCAGGTTAGACAAAAAGGATGACATCAATTACAGTTTCCACTTTAGAACATTTAGGAAAGAATTTAGCAGAACGGAGTTAGAAATATATAGAGATGCCATTTAAAATAGGAAGAAAGTACCAATGTTATTACTTTATTAAACTTAGCTATCTAAATGTATTGAGAACCTTAATTTTAAAGATAATTTCAGGGTGGCCATACAGCCCAGTGTTTCTCAACCTGGGCAGCTTTAAGCTGTGTGGACTTCAGCTCCCAGAATTCTCCAGCCAGCATGCTGGCTGGAGAATTCTGGGAGTTGAAGTCCACACAGCTTAAAGCTGCCCAGGTTGAGGAACACTATTCTAGCCTTTACTTTCTGCCACCCTCTTAAAGACAAGCAGTTCACCCTACAGAGGCAGGAGACAGGAGCTTCCAGTAGTGGGGGTGGTGGGATGGGGATCACCTTGGATGATAACAGAAGTCTTCTGAGGGAATCCTACTGTACCCATTTAGCATGATAAAGGTATAGGAGAATCAGCCAGGGATCTAGATGCAGAGAAGTTTGGTCTTGGACATATCTCTTGATTACTGTAGACGAATGGTCTAGCAAGTGAGGCGAGGAGGCATCTGAACTTCTAACCGTTCTGAATGTTTTTTAACCCTCTGTTAGGCGTCCAGAGTTGCATGTTCAGTGGCCATACAAATTTAAATAGCAAGCAAGCAATCAAATAAATAAATAACCAGCTATTGTTTTTTAACTTTAGTTGCCTTATACAGACACCCCCCCCCCAATTGATCATAAAATAAAATGTTTTGGCATTCCTACTATGTTCCCAACTACAGACTACCTCTTCCTCCTCCTCTTCCTCCTTCTCCTTCTCCCTTTTTGCTTGGACATTACATCCCCATGAAGAAAGATATAAAAGTATTAAAAGGTATACAAGTCTAAAAGTTGCTGACAGTTTTGCAACCTGTGGTTGGCTGTAATAAGGGTATTACTAATTATTGAGAGCAGAATTTTAGTTTTCACACCGCCCTTTAGCGGTCTTTTGGAGTTTCGTTGTTCAAATACAGGAATCCCAGTATTACTCTCCTGATATTTTTCTTTTTATGCTAATGGCTTAGTGCAGTTGCAAACATTTTATAAATAGACCGATTCTCCCTAAACCGTTTGTCTTTCTGACCCTTTTTTCATGCAGAATGAATCATCTCCCTAAAGTCAAATTTGCTTGCAAATTCAGACACTATAGATAAAAATGGTTAGGTGGCTTAATCATTCCTAATCATTCACTGTGTATATGTGAATTGGACATTTTTTGTATGTATTTTAGGGTGATAAATCTACCAGAGACTCTAATTTTCTTTGCCCTCAGACTGGTGTTCCAAACTCTTATAAAATGAAAAATCCCAACATTGATATTAAGAGAGTACACTTACTAGGTATATTAGTGGATTACAAAATAGTGTACAAATTATGAAGTTTCATATAAGTCTTTATCAGGCAGTAGCAGAAGAAAAGTTTACGTCTTTGTAGAAATGGTTTTCTTGAAATTTTTATTTATTGTTACAATTATTTCCTTGCCGCCTATCTGAATGACTGGAGGCAGCTTACAATAGTATATCAAACAGCATGCATAACTTCAAATATTAATTTTTTTAAAAAAATCCTTTAAAAACTTGGTGCTGTCTTTCAGACTCAATCCTTGAAGGTTCTACAGAAGAGGAGAACAGCCTGGCTTCAGAGGACCAGTAGTTCCACAGAGACCTAGTGGCTGAGCCACTAAGAGTACAATTCTCCGGGCTCTACCCCTTTGATCTTTCTAGGGGTGCATATACACAGCCTCCTCTCTCTCGGCCAAATTGCACAGATTCTACTTGCAGAAGATGGCCCAAAGGTAGGGAGGGTGCCCCTTGCAAAAATGACTGTTTTCTGTTTTAGAAAGTTCTTGTATGGCTTACTTTTATTTGCTGTTTCATAGGCTTACCATCTGCTCCAGTTTAACCAGGATTGTTCTGGTCTGTACTCCAGTTTAGGCATCCTGGCCAGTTTATAATAAAGTCTTGGAAGGAGATCTGTGCAGACCCACAAAAGGGATGTGCAGGGTTAGCCATCTGTCCTGATACGAAAAGAACCCTGCAAAAAAGGACTTCTGAAGAATATCTAGATGTAGACATAAGTTCATAGGAAAGTAACTCTTGCTGGCCTCAGTCAAAATTGGACTGTAAAGATCGAAACCAGCAGTTTGACTTGTGCCTGGAAAGAAAATGGAAGGCAATCAACTTGTGATAGAATTGGTGCAACATGCTTTGAGTTGCTTGTTCACCTTTTAGAAGAATAATCTAAATTCATTACAAATACCAAGCAAAACTTCAAAGTGATGCAAACAATTTCCTAGCATCAGCCACATAGATTATATTTTAACATAATACATACAGTAATAAAAAACACTCTGGAGTTGTGTTCAACTCCTAGTGATAACATGGATAAATCTATTTAATTTTCTTGGCAACAGGAAGAAACTAGTTTGCCAATGCTTTTTTCCTGGATTTTTTTTTTCCTGATTTCCCAGTCCAGCCTACAGCCCAAGAAATCTCTGATAGTCTCCCATCCAAATACTAACCAGGTCCAATGCTGCTTAACTTCTAAACCCAGGCAGGTCAACCAACTACTGCCACCTGTTGTATGATAAATTACCTGAGACTTTATAAATCATGGATAGGCAACCAGGAGCCCATCATAAATTAATTATGTCAGTAGATCAGGGGGCACAAACCAGTCTCAGAGGCTTCATTTCTGAGTTTCAGCATGGGTGAAAAGCACCCTTTGCTAAGCACTTTCATATCTTCATATCTACAAGAGTTTTATCACAATTAAAGAGCATATGACATTTTCCATACTTCCATGAGAAATTTGGAAGAGTCTTCCCTAACTTTTGGTTAAAACTTAATAGTTCAATTCATTTGCTTGCCACCTGGTAGAGGCTGGTGGAAGCTAGAATCCAGTGATATGGGGAAGATAGCATGTTACACTCCCCTCTGTAGAAATATTAGCTACTGAATGTAGCTATAGTCAGGAAGGCATCTAGCTGTATGAGGTTAGTCCCCTTGATTGGACAAGGTCAGGGCACTGCCTTTTTAAAAAATCCCATTCAAAAACATCTAGCTTTATTGTCAATTGATTTCTGTATGGGAACTTGGGAAGATAAAGAAGGAAACACAGATTGAAACTGGAAGCTTTAATTTGTATGCCCTTGATGATAATTCCCCATCAGAGAATCCAGGGTTCTCCTCTAGTTGATGCTACGTTTAGCGAACGTGTCTTGAAGTGGTGGCAGAAAATATGGTCTCATTAAAACAAAACCACCCTCCTTAATTCTGAGCTGTTTCCTTTAAGCAGAACGACACTGTCTGGCGCTTGGAAGGCTTGATTGCATCTCTTCAGAGGGAGCACCTTGATTTTGAACAGCATCCTAAATTCTCTCCCACTCTTCTTTCTTTTTCCTGATTTGCGGGTCAAGGAGCCCAGACACATTTTTGCTTGAAATGGGTTTTCTTCTTTTCCAGTGATTCAGTTTTTTCCCCCCTAAGGACTGAAGGTAAACATGCCATTTTCTCCCTTTGGTTCAGAAATAGCTCAGATTCCTGTGATCACATCCTCCTCCGTTCTTGGGGATTTGTTTCCCCTCCCACCCTCTCGAAACCCCTGTGGTGAGAGAGATTGGAGCAAGTGTGATTCCTCCTGACCTCTTCCGCACGCCTGTTGAGCTAAAGGTCAGGGGTTATTTTCTCAGACTCCCTATGGAGAGCAAACTAAAGGTCATTCTCTTGAAGGACTCCAATCTGGAGATGAGAAAGAGGAGGAGGAGGAGGATGGTGATGATGATGATGATACCGACAGTACAGTGTCTCCATGTGTGCTTGTGTGCATAACTTCTTTAAAAAAATGGACTTGTGTTCCTTATACCATTGTGAAAAAGAACAGGGAATGAAAACTACAGGTGAGAAATACATCTGCATCACACTGTGGCCAATGTGTTTCACAGCATGAAGGTGGACAAAAATATAGACAAGGATAGCATTTACCAGGTCAAGAAGCAATCTTCTTTTCTTACTCTCCTGTGTGTAAAAAAGAGCAAGGCTTTGATCATGTGGCTGTGGCCACCATCTTGACTTTTTTGATACTCCCAACTCCCCCCTTCCAACACCCCAGGATTCCTGATGGTGTTTTTGTTCTGAACCCAAAATCAAAGGAATCTTGTAGCACCTCAAGGAGGACAAGTTTGACATGAGGACTCAAAACTAGAACAAATGTAGAGCATTTCAGCTTCTTAGGACACTGTATGGCAGTGTTGCTCAACCTCGGCAACTTAAGATGTCTGGACTTCAATTCCATGCTGGCTAGGGAATTCTGGGAGTTGAAGTCCACATGTCTTAAAGTTGCCACGGTTGAGAAACAGCGCTGTATGGAGATCTCAAAGGGGCCGTTTAGGAAAAAACAAGACGTTTTAACAACGTGATTGAATGGGACTTGGTTCAACTCACATACATCAAAAGCTTTCAGGCCATCTCAGAAGGACTCAGCAAACACAGTGTGTTTTTAACACAACTGTTAACTGATAAGGTACTTCTAATCTGTCTTACATATTACCTGCAACTGCAGAACCAACCTATTTTCCCTCCCTTTCCCCCTGCATCTTTCCTTTTCCATCTCAACCCCATTTAAATCCCGCATCAGTCCAGCCACTCCATGCATCTGATGAAGAGAGCTCACAAAAGCAAATGCCTTTTCATACAATTGGCCAGTTGAAAAAGGTGCTAACAGGCTCCTCCAGATTCTCAGCTAGCATGGCTTTCTCCCGAACAAGAGTTCTCTCTTCTTCCTGCCTACTTTTCTTCAGATGGTCTTTGCTTGGCCCATGCTGGAGCAGCCTTTTTTAAAAAAAATTGACATTCGTTTTATAAAAAAATAAAACCAAAAAAATGAACCTTCAGCCCCCCCACCGCAAACCTTCTTTGTGCTCCCTCTCCTGTTCCCTTTCTGCTTTGCGTGGATGAATCGACTTTTAACAGACGCGTCGTCTCCCACAAGCGAAGGCAAAGCATCAAAAGGTTTCCTCTCCCCTCCACCCCTTTCAGCACCCTCGGGAAAAAAAATGGGTGCGCACATTTTTCTTTTTGCCATCTTATATAAAGAGGACAACTGAAGGGAAGAAGATGTGTTGGGTTGATTCCTTTTCATTTCTCCAAGGGGGAGGGAATCTCGAGCCAACCATTATTGCCCTGATTGCATTCCTTGCTGAAAGAGGTGGCGAGGGTTACTTCCTCTGATCCTCTCCTATCAAAAGACGGGGGGAGCTCTGTCAACGCTATGGCTGCCTTGGCGCTTCTTCATTCTCCCAGACCTGCCCTCTATCCTTTTTCTTTTCTCCTGCTTCCTTCCATAGGGATAAAGGAAAAGAGACAGCCTCCCCTCTTGCTTGCTTGCTTCCTTCCCTCCCTTCTCTGGAGCTGGAGAGAGGAACTAATCGCAGAGCATTAATTACCTGATTTTTGGGGGGGGTAGCAGGGAGGACACTGTAACAAAAATGCCAGTGCTCTGTTCCTTGGGCAATGCTTTCTTCGCTTGGGCAGAAACTACGGTGGACCGATGAGCGATTCCAGGGCTAAAGGCATTAAAATTGGGGGGAGAAATAGTTAGGTTGTATGTGACCCAACCATTGGAAATCCTAGTTCCAATAGCATTGTGCCTCTTTTCTTTCGCTCTTCAAAAATAAAGCTTGAGTGTTGGGCCATTGTCTTATGTGGGTATTTATAACATGCAGCTTGCTTATACAGAGCACCACCAGAGGTTTCTGCAAAAAAGTCAAGATGGGGACCACAATCATGCAATTGAAGCCCTGCCTCTTTTTAGGTAGGTTATGACTTTTCTGACCGCCCCCCTCTCCATGGACATACCTGAACAGCTCTATAATGAAATAAAGCAAAAAGTCCCTTAAACATTCTTTAAAATTTCAGCCTATCCTCCCCTTCACACTATGAAATTAATAAACATATCAAGATGCATTGGATCATACCTCCATTGTCCATGTCCTGAATCCCTTGGACTTTCCTTCTATTCCTCGGCTCCTCATGTTTATCATGCCGAGGCTGAAAGTGGGAATACCATGCAGTGCCTTTGGAAATCAATGCACAAAATAAAGTTGATACAGGTCTCTTTTCAGCCATCAACAACCAACTCAAGTCTCCTTGGAATCTCACATCAATGGTTTATGAACTGTGGCTATTTTGGGTTGACTTTCATAAGCATCTGGTTCCCAGAAATTTATAGCAGCCTTCCCAAACTGGCATATTCTGCATATGTGGAGATTACAAGGCCTATAATGCTTAGTCAGCAGGCTGGGATTCTGAAATTCCAATGCCAATATATTTCAAGGGCACCAGATTGAGGAAAGCTGGAGCAGACAATGGTAGAAAGACACATGGAGAGTTTTGTAGCAGAGATACATCCTGTTACTAGAATATGACAGAGCTCAAAAATATCGGCCAATAGGAGCAGGTGATACATTTCAGCAACGCAATTCTGGTAGGAAATCAGATCTAATTGGTTTAGCCAACAGTATTTAATCTGCATTCTGGGTTCATTTTTCTGCTAGTCCACACAATATTTTAATATTTAATATTTTAAATCTGAAAAGAGCAGAACATCTTTCTTATATTCACTGACCAGAAGAGTATACAGTTATGCAGAAGAATTTGCAAAGTGCTAATGGAAACACATAAAAACGTGTAATTAAATTAGGAATAAAATAAAATAATATAAAAATAAAATGGAGCAATAAGACACAACTACGACAATGCTAAAAGATTAAATTCTCCAGGCTAATCACTACATTACAGAACTATTTGCAAAGGTGTGAATGAAAAACATACTCAATTATAAAACAAATTATAAAACGGCATCAAATTTAGAGAAGTGTAACCTGTTTTAAACCTGTAATGTTTTCTATTAATTAACAAGCAAGTTAAGATACAATTCCTTTAAGCTCAAGATTATGGAAAGAGTTTGGGAGAGAATTTAAAAGACAGACCCAGGGCATATGTAAAAAAAGGTGGGCTTTGATCATGCAGGACACCCATGGCTAATGGCTACTGGCTATAGGGATGGCTTTATCATAATCAGTCAACATCATTTATAACCAGTTCAGCTGTACTGTAAGGCAATACGAAGCAGGAACATCTGTTGGGTTGGCTGGTGGTTCATGGTTGGAGGACTGAACTCTGAATTTTTGTAGCCTCTTCTTTATCCTCCAAACTGGGCAGTTTTGGGTACAACAGGCTGCCGATTAGAGGGGCCTATGAGCAGAACAGCATTAAGATTCCTCTGTTCATTCATCACTTGTGCCAGGAGACGCAAGGCAGTGAGATCTTTTTCTTGCTCTTTGATAGTAAATACATGTTAGGTCAGCCCTGATTAATAGTGTAAATTGTTGTGCGGCAATCTGATTAAGTACTTTTTGGCTTGTTGGCAAGGTGGCTGAATTCAGAAGGGTGCTTCCTTTGATGCCCATGTATTATCACTAGCATCATCTTGGAAGAGGCATTCCTGCAAAAGGGGGAATGCAGATTTAAGGAGGTCTGCCCATGTTGAGAATGACAAGGAACACTTTAGTGGCATGGCATTAGGTAGGAAGGCTGAGTGAGATGGCTGTATATAGTCCAACACATCTAGAGGGCCTGAGGTAAAGTAGACACACATTTTTAATGAACTTCCATAATTTTATTATTAGGGTCTATCTTGAAGATAGGCCCTTGATACCTTTCAGATGTTTGGGACAACTCCTATCAATTCCAGCCAGAATAGTCATTGACAAGGGACTGTGTCCAAAACATTTGGAGTGTAGTAAGTAACCTACACTGGGTTGTGTCTTAAGAAGAATTGTGCTGTGTCTTGGACAGTTAAACTAGAATCCTTTTCCTTTGCTAATCCTTACATACTTTTTTGGTCAGAATTATATTGTGGATTTTATCCATCACTGATCAATCACCTCTATCACCACCTTTCCCTCAATGGAAAGCAAAAAAAAAAGAAAGAAAGAAAGAAAGAAAAAGCCACTTTAAAATGCTGAGATCTTTTGTCTTCTTCTAGAAAACTCTTTAGCGGCCTAAAAGGATAAGAAATTCATTAGTTTAAGTCATACAATTCTGCTAGCTCATTAGAGAGCTCTGTGCTTTTCAGTTTGAGGATATCTCCCAGCACTGTCCAGAAGCTGTCAAAGTTACGGATGAAGATATGGGGCCACTTTAACCATCTTATGAGGCAATTTCTTATTTTAAACTGTACAGACCAAAGGGTTCATTAGATTAGCTTAATGAACAGTCATGGGCCTGATGTATAAAATTCCCCATTTCATTAGTGTCTAATTGCATCCAAAATATGCAATTTCCAAATGCAGACACCCTAATAGAAAAATAAAATGTAAATTTTGCTCATAGACAGTAATTAGGTTTTCAGAGTCATGTTCCTAAGTTTGCTTTTATAACCAGGTGGTGCAAATGTTTTTATCTGAATGACAGCTCCAACCAGGGAGGACGCTAAACACACACTTTCTCTCTCATCTCCCAACCCCTAATAAATATTTCTATTTGGACCTGGATGATTATATCTGGAAACCACTATCTTTCTTGTGATGTGGCAAAATACTTGGCAATTTCTTTTCATCTGTGGCATCTAAAAAGTCACTACTTGAAAAAGCACATATTTTATAAAATATGTAAGGGAAAATTGAAAAAAAAGTCCCGCTCATTCTTTGATAGTTTCATGGCTCTGATCAATTTATGCATCGTCTGGAAAGTTCAGAATAGACCAGTCAGATCTAAAATATATTTTGAAGCATCCTCAGCCAAATTTCTAATCTCTGTTTTTTTTCAGGGGAGAAATATGGATGCTGGAGTGGAATTTAGGAGAGATTTTAAGGCTGTGACCCAAGACATTCACTCAGATAACCTTTGCTATCTTTCCTTCAAGTGATAATGTTCAGGTAAAGATGAATGATTGCATTTCATTTCCTCCAAAATATGTGATAGGAGATAAAGCTATACAGAAAGATTTATAAGTTCATTTTTTTTCTTACTGCACAGGAGTTGATATCAAACACAGTGAGATTTTCTCCGTTCCCAAATACAAGTATGAAAACAACCCCTGGAGTACTATTTCAACTTTCTTAGAGAAGATAAACTTTCAGGAATATGTTTCTGGTGGAAAAAAGCTTTAATCAGAATCAAAGTGGTTTCTGGCAATAATAATGTTGCATGGCTAGAGCAGAGCATTTTAATCTTTCTGGAGAAAGACAGGATAGTTTGGATGAAAACTTCTTTTGAGATTGAAATACAACTGGCTGTATTTCATAAAAGAGTATTTAGCAAGTTGCAGGAAGCTTCTTCCCTCTCTTTTCATCTTTCCCATTGATTTGATAGCTCTTCTGTTATTAAAATTACAGTTTCCACGCACCCTTATAAATTTTTGTTCCTTTGTTCTCAACAATGTCATTTCAGGACAAATGCTGTATCACGTGATGCTCAGTATAACATTAGCATCCGAAGAAGAATGCTACTAAAATTGTAATTACTAAAACAGCATATATTAAAGAATTAAAATGACAAGTATTTCAAAAGCACATACCTTATTTGTAAAGGGTTAGGTTTTGCTTAGAAAGAACATGGTTATTGTGGCATTATTGGGCTCCCGGACAATGTAAGGATGCATTTACAATTAAAATGTCAACTAATATATTTTTATATCTCCATTCTCAGCAGCAAAAGAAACAAGAATATTGTTTTTCGTACAAACATGACATTGTAGTCCAAGAGCACTCAACCAACATTGATGAAACAATAAGATTGAATAAGATTGAAGCTCGACTCACCTAAAATAACATGGGGGGATGTCCGTGGCGGGGTCAAAAAAGTCAGGGTAGCAGTCCCCACTGTGCAGCTGAAGCTCTGCCCCTTTTTGACATAGCTTGCAACATGCATGAAAGGGCGGGGCTCCATCTTGACTTTTTCGACATCCCTCCTGACACACAAAATATAATATAGTCTGCACAGTAGTATTCTGATCAGCTTCATTTGTAATAAGAGTAGTTCAACTGTGTTTAAAGGCAATCATCCGTCAATTAAGGAATTGCCTTGCCAACCCCCCTGTCTCCAGTGATATTCCCAGATACAAGCGAGGGGAATCAACCCCTGGTGCTAACAATTTGGAAGCATGAAATATTTGCACGATCTTTTCTTTTTTTAACATCTTGCCTCTTTTAAAGCCTTGCTCAGAATAATTTCAGATATGTGCCAGGCATTCAAGTCTCTTTCCCTGCCATATTAGTGAAAATTCCACTAGCCCATTAGTTAAAAAGTAGGCTTGCGGCCGAATTACCGAAATGATGGTTGACAACATTTCAGGCTGATTTTCAGGCCGGCCTGATTGGTTCTGTAGAATCAGAAAGCTTGATAGCAGGTTGGCTCTTTGGCAGACGTTGCTAGGACTCTCTTGTTGCTAGGATCTGGGTTCTCTCCGAGACCCGCAGAAAACATGTAATGAATTATGGATGGTTGATTTTCTCGGAGAGGACTGAACGGTAATGCAGATGAACTTCAAAGAACCCCGTTTCTCCTGAACTCTGAAAAAAACAACAGAGTTTTAAATTGGGCATTTGCTAGTGCCCGGTCAGGAGAGTAACTCCTGAATACTGACCTTAATTTTTATGCAAAATGAAGGCCAAATCTGTTAGGCATTCAAGAAAAACATCTAGACTTCATCTTGAACTCGCACACCAGTGGCTTTATTTCTAAAATTTACCAGTTTTAACTGTTCCTGCTATTAGGGCCGGTGTAATATGTGGCCAGTGTAAGAATCAGGAATGAAAGAGATCCTCTAGAGAGCAGTGTTATTCTCAGCTGAGATTCCAAGTTTCCCATCTGGTTGCAAACCAATTAGCAGAATATGTACATCCTTGGCATCTTTAGTTGACTGAATTGTGCCCAGACGTGACCCAGGATGTTTGCAGTGCCTGTTTTGATCAATAGCCAAAGACTTAGAAGTAGCTTTTTCCACTGAAGCACTAACTTAAAGGCATTTTAACAACCCACTGAAGTATTCTTCCTGAGCTGTGCAACCTTCACAAAACATCTGCTTCAAGTTTATGGAAATAGAGTTTCCTTCAGTGATTCACTATGTGTAAATCTGTATGTTGGGTTGAGACCTGGTATGTTTCCTGCTGCAGTGACCTGGATTTTAAAACTTCTTTTAATAAAATAAAAATGGAGAGTTGCCATGCTGCAAATCCAAGCACCAGTTTACACCATCTTCTTGTTCCTAAGAATGTATCTGAGCCTCATGTAGACTCAATACATATTTGTAGAAAATAAAAAATGGTGGGTGGCTGAATTTCAGGACTTATTTGAAAATTTGCTGATTTTTGGCCCCAAACTGGTAACTAGAGTATGCAGGAGCAGTACTGGCCATCCCAGGGATTACAGGGTGTAATAGTCTATGGGAATGACCTTGGGAGACAGGAGGAAGAGCTGCAGATTAGACAACAGTCAGATAAAAGGCATCTGAGTCTGCAGAAGAAACAGGGGTGTGGCAATCGTCTCAGAAGGGACCCTCCTTAGTTTTGTGGACTGTAAAGGTGAGGGGGGAGAGATGTACTTTCAGACTTGCAAGATTCTGTTAATATAACCTTACAATAAAGATAGAGCTGGTACTCCTGCGTGTGCATCTTGTCTGGACTACCGCATAAGGCTGACAGGTATGGTGTGGCAGAATCTCATTTTGTTGTTTGTTATCTGTTGTTTTATGACAAGCCATGTCCAATATGGCAGTCAATCTCAATGCATCCAATTTGTAAGAGTGTTCAGGTTACTTGTTCCTTGAGGAAACATTGAACCCAAAGAGGTCAGATATTTTCGGGGACATATAGCCTCCTCAGAGATAGGAATGATCACCAGTGCTTCTCCATCTCGTTTGAAGGCCCTCATTGTCTGTTGTCCTAGTCCAGCATTTGGCAGGTGGGGATCCTACTACCTGCATGGAAATTAGGGGCCAGATTTGGAAAGGGATTTAGCAGCACCATAAACATTCTTCCTCGGAAAGTACGTTTGCTAAACATAAACTGAAGCACCAGGAGAAAGGACTATTTAGAGCTTATCCTTAAATGTCATAGGAAGCCAACAAAAGGACCTGCTTCAGTGTAATTGGATATTATGATTCACAGAATGATTTTTAAATATAGATGTAAATGTATAGAGATATAAATGATGTAGATGTAGAGGATATAATTACAGATATAACGTTCATTTGTTCCTTTTTATTTTGGACTTTGCTAATTTAAGGTATAAAATATAGGATTAATTTCAGGATTACCAAGTGCTTCTATCACCTAGAGACAACCTATGCTATTAAAATTATTAATATAAGCTTTATATTTACTATAAAACACTCTACAGATTAAGTTCTATAAAACTAAAATGTGTCAGTGAATCAGCCAATGAATTCAGGATCTGTAAGGTGCTATAAAATATATACCATAAAATACCTATAAGGGTACAATGGATAACATTAGAAATTATAAATAAATAAATAATGAAATTAAAATTATAAATCTATTGTTGTAAAGTGTATAAAACAGCATATATACAGGCACGCACACACACACACACACATACATATACCTAAGCCAACACACACACACACACAGAGACTCAGATCTTGCTTACAATACAGCCTATTCAAATTTGTTCCAGAAACACGGAAAAATACAGTATTCTGAATTCTGAACTCCACTACCCATTAATGCTTGTGACATTCGTATGGCAGGCAAGACAGACTCTGTGTTGCTAGCAGCAAAACAAAGACAGCTAGAGGTGAATTCTAGCATTGAGCAAAAAATACAGTGCACAACCTCTGACAGGTATTGTGCTTATTAGATAAGTGCAACTAGAGAGTGTTTATAAATATCTCCGGTATTTATACACAAATAATATTGTTCATTCACTCACACTGGACATAATAGCTTTGTACACAATCTGGCTAAGATGCCTACTGGGCCCAGCAGATCAGGGTTTTAAAACTCCTTTTATGTAGGCACCGCATGATTAGAAATCAAAATTGCTAGTATTGTTTCTTAAGACGCCCATGTTATTAATCTTGAGAGATGCTCCAGGTGTCACCTACGAAACTGCTTGGAGCCGTGGATGCTACCAACTGTTATCCACAAATCTTCTCCATGATGAGAAGCAGTGGGCCCTGTAGCAGGTCTCTGATAAATGTCTGGGATCTGGGTACAGCGAGAGAAAGGTAAAACAGATCTTCATCAAGAAAGACGCAGCGTGGACAGCTATTGTCTGGTCTCTATGGGCAATATTATCCACCTTTAAGTTAGGCCGGGTCTCAGCTGCACACATTGGCCCACGGGGAGAAAAGTGCCCCGTCAACCCAATGGATTTATGAACACGATAATATTGTCTCTTGAAACATTTATAAAATGACGCCACATAAAACTGAACTGGGGTATAAGCCAAACTGACTTGACACATTGCTCTACTGTATGGGGTCTTTTTTTAGACGATGATCAGATTTTCCAAATTCAGAGAGATCACCAACGGAAAGATCTGGATAGATGCGTTACTCCAGTCTGGAAACACACATCAACATCGATCTGTTTTATCTCATAGGTAATATATCTAAGATGCTAATTGTAATTCATTTAGCAGCAATGCAACTTTGGTTACATGTGATTTCAATATAGGGTTGTTTTCTCCCGACTACATAATTCTGTTGCTTCCCTCCTTTCAAGCCACTATAGCTTAACATTCCTTTTGGAAGGATTTTCAAACAATTCCTTGGCTCTAGTTCGAAGACTGGCAAGCACATCACAAGTTGTGTATTAAATTGGGTATCTTGAAAATGTTCTCCTGCCCCTTCTTCCTGTTATGCCCTTAGTACAACCTCAGCATTGTTAAACCTTTGAGTAGTGCAGAACATTCTCTTTGCAGATGCAACCGAGACATTCGAGGATTGTCTTAAGCACGGGGCCAACTACTGTATCAACTGAATCATGACTCTCCTTTGCTGGATCAGAACCCCCATCCAGAAGTGCCTTAAACACTGGTCATGTGGAACTGATTTTTGAGTAATATCATTGCTTAATACACTACTAACGCTGCTGTCATTTTTGATACAGAGGAAGAATCCTTGAAATCTGCTGATCAGCTGTGCATGTTGGACTGGACATTTTAGCATTGGTCTCTGTTTTAGCTATATTTGATTATAAATATTAAATATTTTGATTGTGCAATCATGCATTTTTCTTTATTCAGGTTTATTTTCCTGTCTTAACATCTATCTTGCATTACCTTCATCTAATCAACTACCCATTACCATCTATATGTTAAGCTGCCTTAATACAAATTTTGGTACAGAGACAATATATAATTTAACCCATATATTTCTGGCTTTGGGGAGCAAGAAAGAATTACAAAGGTCAATTGGATCATCCTTTGCTTTACTTCCTCCAGCTGAAAGATTCCCAACTGACAATCTATTTCCCCACTCCCACCCCACTGTCAATCAAAAATGTTTTCTTGGATCTGCTTTTTAAATATCACAAAATTATTTATTTATTTTATTTTATTTTTTAAAATTTCACTTTATGTTTTGCCTTTCTACACAGAAGGCTCTGGGACCAAACATATTATTGTTCATTTCAGCACTTGGGCTAAAAAGTCATATTGGTCCAAGATGTGCCCTGAGACATGTTCAACTTCTGCTCCTATAATGTTCACCAGCAGCATGGCTTTCATTGGCTGGGAGAGCTGGGAGTTTTGTAGGGCGCCAGGTTGGAGACGTTTGGCAGTATTATTTCTGTACTGTCCCCTGATTACTAATGGCAATTCTCATGGCAAGGAGGTTTAAATAGTATACACCATTTCCCCGTACAAAATGACTTCTCTTCTGCTGCTTGTGCATAGTATTTCAAGTTAAAACTTTAGCTGTCCTCAAAGATCACCAGCCTCTTCAATTCTCCCCCTCTTAATTGATAATTTTCTCATGAAGTTTAGCTCAGGACTGTTGTCTCTTTCCTTCAGAAGTCTTTGGCCTACACTAGGCCCATATCAGGAAGGACAAGATGGGTGGACTGGTACCATCTCATAAGCTTCTGATAACTACTACGCAAGAAGTATAAATAACATATATTTGCTACTCCAACACCTGGAGAAAGGAGGAGAGATGTACCCCAGGGATGATACTTAGATGAAATATCCTTGGCAATCATTCAAACATTCGTCTTTCATCCAAACTACTGATAAGGTGCTCCATCAAACCATCTCCAGGTGTTATTTACACTCCCTATATTTTGTAAAGGTATTAAAAAATGACACGCCAAGTATTGCGAGCCTTAGTACAGACCTACCTGGGAAAGTTGCTATACATTAGCATAGTGTTTTTCAAACTTGGCAACTTTAAGATGTGTGAACTTCAATTCCCAGAATTCCCCAACCAGCACTCCTTTGTTGAATGTCTTGTCTTACTGACTTGTCTGTGGATATTCCCTGTCTATATTATGCTTTGCTGTTGGAGTTACTCTTTTGTAATGCTTTGCTTCATAAACCCTTTCAGCTTTTACCTCATTTGTGCTTTTTTCTTTTTTTTTGAACCCATGAACCTCCTGTCCACATCTTAGCGGGCAAAATATTCCACATGCTTCACTTCCTTCTGAACTTTATTCTCAGTTCCTTGGAATCTTGGTGCGTATGGATTAATTTTTGGAGAGTATTGCTTTAAATAGACAACCTCAGCCTTAAAATACATCAAATTAGCAGCAGACTGACATTCTGAATCTGTTTCCAGAAAATGAGTTAAATTAACTTTGGACTACATATTTAAAGTAGTCACGGGGCTTAGACATGGTAGAACATGTGTATCAAAGTTTGCCACATGAAATTTCAGTTCAGCAGTCTTCTACTTGCTATTCAAATTACATTTAGCTAGCAGGATTACATTTACCAAGCACTCAATGTCTTTTCCTGAGTGTGTTTCTAATGCCATTTTGAACATTGGGCTGATACAGCTTGCAAACTACAAAGCTGTGTAATCGTTCCCCAGATAACTGTTTTAAAATTCACTGTGATTATTTGAAAAGATCTGCTCCTGTGTCTTATTTTTTGGACCTGAAAAATTCAGCATACAATGAAGAACTCAAATGGAATTTGCTTCTTGTATGTTAATTATTCCTGTTTTCAACTTTTCTTGCATACTTTCTTATAGCTGGAGAACAATACACGTACAGCTGTTATATTTTTTGATTGTAGACTTACTGACTTGTTCTACTCCCAGGTGAATTTTACAAAGGCTTCAGATGTTGACATGAGAGGAGGGAAATAAAATGGAAGCCTTGTTTCCTGTTTTACTCTTCCTGCAGTATCAAAAATGAGGGTTTGTTCAGCTTCTTCATTTAGACCTGCCTGAGCTCCGTGTGAGATGAGCTTGTACATTTTGCTGTAGGCGTTATCTTCACATTTATTTCTGTGATGAACAGATGATATCTACTGGGCCATGTAATCTACCACTGATCCATTATTTTATGACTGCAACCTCCTTTTGCCTCTGAAGAAAATAATAAAACATGTCCTCTTGAATTGGATCTAAGGTTGAGCTAAACCAGCATTCTATTGCTGCCCTGATCAACCTCAGTTTTTCAGGCTAATTTCTTGTTTACAGCTATTTTTTCAGTTTCTCAGGCTAATTTGCCATGAAGGAGTCTACACGTTGAGCGTTTTCCCCTCAGTATGGATGGGCCAAATATTATCTAGCGAAACTGGTATAATGATGTTGTCACCTTTTGGAAAATATGGGAACCATTCTCCCCATCCATTTGGTGGAGTTGTCAACTTCCTTAAATTGAGGAACAGTTCATTATATCTTGGACACGTTCAATTTTCCCCCTGCAGGAGATATGAAAGGTTGCCCTGAGGGTGAAAGTGGAGAGGCGTGTCCCAATATGAATCCTTGGTAGTAAGAAATAGATATGAAATAATAATAATAAAAAGGCTAAAAAGATCCTTGTAAGGTGATGAGCTGTGGAAGCAGCTTTACTGGAAATTGTTAACAAAGCAATTTATCAGTATTGCTTTTTTTTGAGATAGATAATTGGCAGAAGGCTTTCTATTACCGTGGTGGTATTTGAATTTGTAAGCAAACTTTTTTTTTTTTTTTTAAGTGCCTTCTAACTGGTGAGATTAAAAGTTCCATAAGTTCATGATTCTTTTTCCAGAAAAATCCCTGAATAACAAGTCTGACATGAAGGTAAAGTACATGATTCATATATGACTCATATATCAAATTTATCTTCTTTCCAAATATGTCCAACATAATATGCTTAGAGCTAAACTGAAAACTACCAAAAAACAGTACTAAATACTGGAAACCTAAATTCATAGATGCCACTATTATCAAATTATCCATAAAAAGAGGATTTGACTTAACCCATGTCGTTTCATTTGAACAGAAAAATTTTTGGGGTAGGAAAGTAGATTTGTAAACAGCAGGAAGAACATTGAGATGTTTTTTGTGTTGCAGGTTATGGAACGTTGGCCAAATCTAACTGCTGAGTTAGAAGGAAATCTTGGTAGGAATTCTTATATCAGAGGTGCCAGCTTTTCTGTACATTTAAATCATTTTCTGAGCCTGTCTCAACTGGGAGATGGATCCAGTGCTGAAATGGCCTTAGACCAAAGGAAGTCCTTTCTTAATGACCACAATAGAGTCCAGAAAATTGGTGGTTAAGCAGGATGGTTGTTAAGCAAATCGGACCCAATTTTATGGCCCTTTTTGTGATGGTTGTTAAGTGAATCACCATGGTTGTTAAGTGAATCACACGGTCCAGCTTCCCCCCATTAACTTTGCTTGTCAGAAGCCCCCAGGAAGGTCACAAATGGTGATCACGTGATCCCAGGACACTGCAGCTGTCATAAGTGCGAGCTGGTTGCCAAGCGCTCAAATTGTGATCATGTGACCGTGGGGCTCTTGCAATGGTTGTAAGTGTGAGGACTGGTTGAAAGTCACTTTTTTTAGCACCATTGTAACTTTGAACGGTCACTAAAGGAATGGTTATTAAGCAAGGACTTCCTATACCAATTCAATTACTTGATCTGCATAATCAAAAGATAAGCTTTCAGAAAGTCAGTTCCTTTGGCTGAGGAAACGGACTACAGCAAGGGGATGCAACTTGGAAAGCAAAACCACGTAGTCTTTCTTCACTTGCTCCTAACCATGGTACAAACCAGCAGTGTTATCATGATCACCACCTTGACGTTTTTTAACATATGCACATGTGTCAATGTGGTGGCAAATATTTTTTCTGCTCTATCCCTTGATGTTTCTTTGTCTCATCCCCAGCCTATGAGTAAAATAACCTTGAGCTATTCTTAGCTGCCATGGTCTTTAAAATCTGTAACATGATGCCCATACAATGGAGACAAAGTCAGATGGCCAGTGGGGGTGGTGCCAGAGACACAATCATTGGCTGTTTCGGGCAGGCTTCCTCCTCTCCGGAGCCTGGATTTTATGCCTTCTTCTTCCATCATGCTCAATGGGGTTGACTGCAATGTCAACGCTCACTTGGGATGGAAAGTGGGAATGACCTTGGGAGATGGGAGGAAGAGCTGCAGACAGACAACTGGCACGTAAAAGATGTCTCAGCCCACAGAAGGGGGGATGGCGTGGGAAACGTTTCAGAAGGGACCCTCCCTAGCTTTGCAGGGAGTAAAAGGAGAGGAGGGGAGAAATACTTTCAGTCTTGCAAGGTGCTGTTAATGTACCCTTACAATAAAGAGAGAGCTAGTAGTCCTCGTTGTGCTTCTTGTCTGGACTACCTCGCAGGGCTAACACTTCAGGCAGCTGCTATCCCCAGATGCTGAGTTTTATTTCATGCCAAACAGCATTCAGGTAATTACAGGAAATCCTAACCAAAAAATGTTGCCGAAAGGGTTTATTTTCATTAAAATAATGAAAAGGAGGGCAGGGAGCCTGATGGGAAAATGACTCAGGCACATCGGTACCCCTAAAGACAAGGTTGCCTACTCTGCCCTGGAGGGGAAGTCGAGCTCCGTAACATGCAAGAAGGAAAGGACAGGATCACACTGTGCTGCCAATATTATTCCAGGGAATCACACTGTGCTCTGTGGCACTCAGCCAGGGCTCGAGCAATTTCAGTATAAATTAGTGATAATTTATTCTATATAGATTAAAGCCAAGAGGATATATTGGGTTTACTTTTCAATATGTGTGGGGAAAAAAATGGAATCTGTCTCGAAGTAGATTTCACATGCAAAAAAAGAGACCTTTCTGATGACAAGAAAAAGAGTTCCTCCTTCATCGGCAGCCCCTGCCTGTCAGGGAGCAGGTTCACAGCTTGGGCTCCTTCAGGACTCAGGCCTTCTGCTGGGTCAGCAGGTGAAGCCGTTACCAGAGGGGCCAATGCTGTACTCGGGCTGGTGTGCCAGATGCAGCCTTAGCTGGGACAGGAGGACCTGTCTCATGCCTTTATCACCACCCGGTTAGATGACTGTAATGTGCTCTACTTGGGGCTGTCCTTAAAGAGTATCTGGAAACTATAGTTGGTCCCCAATGCACCAGCCTGCATCCTTTTGGGCTCCTGATGTTGGGAGAAGGTTGGGCCAGTTTTGCAGACCCCACGTTGGTTGTCAGTTGGTTTTTGGGTCCAATTTAAGGAACTGGTGTTGACCTATTAAGCCCTCATGGCTTGGAGCCCAGGTGTCTACAACACCACCTTCTCCCATCAGTGTCAGCCTGACCAGTTCAATCTATCAGGGAGAAGCTGCTGCCAGTCCTGCAGCTGAGGAGGTTCAGGGGACCGGGGCGAGGCGGTGCTGCTCTTCTGTAGCAGCACCAACCTCATGGAAAGGCCACTCCCTGGAGATCAGGCGTGTTCCCTCTTTGGGGTCCGTGGGAAGCTGTTACAAACTGAATTGTTTCAGAAAGCTTTCCCCTGATGTGAATCTTGCCATTTTTATTTATCTTATTTGCAGTTTCTGTTGTATCCTGTATGGTTTTATCTTTATTTTGTTTAGAATTGTTTTTATTCCTACCATGGATGTTTTAGCTTGTACCTTTTCTAGGTAAACCACCGAGAGTCTCTTTGGATTTTGGAGGCATAGAAATATGTTTAATAAAGAAAGAAAAAGATTGTGAGGAGCTCCCTCAAGGATGGCTCTGAAGCAAGGCATAAAACAGCAAAGGCAGCAGAGTGTCTGCAGGATATGGTTAAAAAAGTCAAGATGGTTGCCACAACAATGCGATCTAAACTTCATCTGCTTTTTAAGTTTGTTGCACCACTGTGGTGGCCATCTTGACTTTTTTGACCACACCCCGCAGACATGCCTGAGATGCAGTTTAATGTTAGCAACTATGAAGCAGTAGACTCTGAGGCAATCCATCCCTTAATTTCATGTATTCACTAGTGTTGGGTGACTGACCAGAAAAGATTCTTTGAATTTTGGTGGATGGCTTAACAAAAAGTCCAGCCGGTGAGCAGCAGGTGAATTCCATGTGAGGGATCATGATGAAATGGATTAAAAATAAATCCTTGTACAGTTCAAACTATCTTTGATTGAAAACTTGTGTTAGAACTCGAAAGAAACAAGGAATGACAACCGCTGAGCCAGAAAAACGGTGGTTTTTGTTCGTTTTCAGCTTGGAGAGAAAACAAGGAAGGAGAATAGAGGTATTTATTTATGTTAGACTTGTGTCCTGGAGTCTCCTCTCCCCCTGCCTCATTTTTCTCCACAACACCAACTACCCTTTGAGGTAGGTTGGGCTTAGAGAGTGACTGGCCTGCAATAAGCTTTTGTGGCTGAAGGCGGGTTTGGATTTTCTAGAATTTATAGAATATACAAAGGTAGAGAGAGTAGATTTGTTTCTATTATCTCGGAATATAGATCCATACATCTAGTGATGAGAGATTCCGAACATGCCAAAGATGGTGATGGCGTCCTGTATGTTCCTTTGAAAGAGGATCAGATGAATGGTTGATAGTTGTATTTCTCCACCCGGTTTTGAATGTTGGGGCAGGATGAGAGTTACAGTCTTCTTGTAGGTATCTGGTTATCCATTCATGATCAATGGATATTGAAGAGTCTTTCGTTTTGATTCAGAAGAGACCTTAACTATTGTTATTCGTGCTCTTGGTTTTTGATGATTTTTTGTTGATGATGGTGAATGTGATGACATCCAATCCTTCTCTAAGGCCTCAGGCATCCAAATGCATTGCTCCCAATGTTTGTACGGAAGATGTCTATGAATATGTAATGATCAGTAGGCTTTATGGGCAGATGAAACAAAGATGCATTACTCAGTACTGTCAAAGTGTACTGTGCTTTACTTGCTCTAGTGGCAGAGATTTAATTTGCTCGATAATTAATTAACCTTAGCTGGACCGCAGATTATCAAAGGATGGAATCTACAGCTTATAATTGCAGCTAAGTCATAATTTGTTGCTTCAGAAACAGAGAAGCTCAAAATTAGACGGCTCCACCTTGTGCCACTGGTGGGCTAGCAATAGCTTAATCAGGATATAATGGAGGAATGGTTTTACAAAGTCCAAGGTCCCTTAGTTTCCTATACAAACAGACCACCCTGCAGGATCCCTGTAAAGAGTAGAGGGCTGGGTTTCACCTCCATCAGATACTGCTTCTAAGCTCAAGGCTTTCTTTAAGATGTCATGGCTACTGATTCCCTGATGATTGATTGAATGATTGATTGATTGCTTATGTGTCATCAAGTTGTTTTTGATTCCTAGCAACCACATAGATAGATCTTCTCCATAACAGTCTGTCTCTAACCTGGTCTTTCAGGTCTCCCAATGGTGCACTCATCTCTACTGTAACTGAGTCCATCCACCTTGCTGCTTGTCATCTTCTTCTTCTCTTTCCTTCCACCTTTCCCAATTTACAGAGACAGCTGGGGGAGCTTGGTTTTACCAAGAAAACCACATGGATTTACTGATGAGTGGCACTGATATGGATAGGAATGTGAGGAAGGATGGAAGCAGGAGATAATTGTCCTTTGTAAATTCCTGTCTCTCCAGATTCAAAATCAAAGCTGCCTCTGCATTTTTATGACCCAGGTGGGAATTGCTTTCTTAGTTACGTTTCTATGCATGGATTCTCTATATATGGATCAGACCCTCCCTCCAAACTGATGCCATTCAGATATGTTGGGTGGGAATTTATAAATGGTCATTGGCTGGGAATTCTGGGATGTTACAAGGGCATGAATTTTGATAATTCTGACACAGTACATGAAAAAAAGTTAACACCAATGGTAAATCACAAAACACCTCCCCTCCCCCAACATTTGGACAATAAAACAGATTTTTCAAAGTATTTTTGGAAACACAAAGATGCTTCAGGTGCAGTTGAAGAGGTCATGTCGTAGATTTTTAAAGATTCTTTTCTGTGGCCCTATTCTCAAATGAGTACATTCCTTTAATATTTTAAAAAATGAAACAATTTGTTGCAAAGCCATTCTCAATTCCAGGTTGAAATCTTAGGTTTTGATTTCTTTCATGATTGTATTTTATTTCAGGACTGAGTGGGTAGATGACGTTTTTGAACAACCTGCAATTATACACTGTCACAGGTGACGGTATTACAGAGAAATAAACATGTTGCTGGTATCAGAGGGGATATTTTTAACAAATAGCTTCTTTAAAGGGTCATATTGGCATCCTTTGTGGAAATCTTCTTGGAAGGTTCCCAGAACAGGAAGGCAAGAAGAACCACCAACAGCTGGAAACTCCAGCTTGAAGAGAAGTAGAACTATATGCTTGACATGAATGGGGATGGTAGGGATGGATGAATAAGGTTAAACTCAGTTTAACTAGGCTAGCAATTTTAATATGTTTCTAACTTCAGAGATTTTCCACACTGATTTATCTGCCCAAGCATTGTAGAAGATCATGTGGCATATTCTAGGATGTTTGGCTGACTCACACATAATAATAATTTTGTATGCTGCCCAGACTCCATTGGAGTTGGGTGGTGAATCAATCAATCAATCAATCAATCAATCAATCAATCAATCAATCAAATTAGAGTCCCATGTATTGCCCCCTCCCCTGGGTGAATTGAAAGTGCCCCCAAGAGTACAGCAACACTCTTATGTCACTGCATATTGCAGAGAAAGATTAATGATGGTGGAAATGAGCTTCTAAGGCAGCTGAGGATAATCTTCATAATCATCCAAAGAGTTTCAGACTGCCCAGGGATGCCATTTGAATTTCTGCCATTGAGTGGAGTCAGCCCTTGGTGGGATCTTGAGAGATTGACCTGGCTCTCTCTATATCTTGGTCTAGGACTTTATGATCAAGAACAGGAAGGCAGATTCCAATGAATTGCTAGGAAACAACTTTGTAACAGTGTTCAAACTGAGGCTAGATAGCCATCCGTGGGGATGCTTGAATCTGGCTTCTTGTATGGAGCAAGGATTGGACTTGAAGGTCCTTTCCAGGTCTGGTTCTATGACCACAGAAGGATTTTTTAAATGTGATCATTATTTCAGCTGGATTTTGTGTTCATCAGTTTACTCTGCTGTTGAAGGCACTATCTAGAGTGGTCTTCCCCAAACTGGGAAGTGAATTTGAGTGCTGGAGTCGTAACCCTAGTGGGAGCCTCAGCTTGGGCAAAGCTGTGTTCTCTCAGATGGAAGAGATTTGAACCAGGCTTTGCCATCAACTAGACTGCTGGCATTTGATAGACTTCTTTGCTTTTATAGATGCTTCTCTGGATCGCCTTGGGGTTGACCTAATGCAGTGTTGTCCAAACTTGGCCACTTTAAGATGAGTGGACTTCAGCTCCCAGAATTCCCCAGCCAGCATGGCTGGCTGGGGAATTCTGGGAGCTGAAGTCCACTCATCTTAAAGTGGCCAAGTTTGGACAACACTGACCTAATGGGACACAAAGGCTGGGTTCCTTCAAGCAGCATTTGCCTATGGTGGAAAGCATTCTGTACTGTCCCTATTTTGCCTTTTTGGTGGGCAGAGTAGGGCTTTATGACTTTGTTCATATCTTTATAAACACCACTTTGGTCTAGCGATTTGCTCCCATTTCCTCCCCTCCAGAAAAAATGAATTCCTGAATTTGTTCAGAAATGTGACGTTGATACTGCTTCCCCGTCCCGCCCATCTGTTGTTCCTGGGCTCATCACATTATGCTGGCTTCCCTTCCCAACCTCCTCTCAGCCGCCTGGTTCATCTCTTTCAATTGTGAGGGTTTCACCGTCTGACAATAACGCCACCTACACAGTTCAGCAGGAATGAGAAAAAGGTGAATTGTGCAAGAAGGCTTACGCTCTCCAACAGCCGCTGCTAAAAAGCCATATTTTGGAAGACTGGGGAAGGTTAGGGCTAATTACTAAGGGAATTTTCGTTTTCTTTCTTTCTTTCTTTCTTTCTTTCTTTCTTTCTTTCTTTCTTTCTTTCTTTCTTTCTTTCTTTCTTTCTTTCTTTCTTTCTTTCTTTCTTTCGCCACCATGTGGCTAATGGAGATCACAGAAACAGGTCGGAGGAAAGGTGGTGTACTGTGGAACTGTTTGCACTTTCCAGCAGCAAGCCCTCTCATAGCACCGAGTTGTTGTTATTTTGCACAAATAGGGATTTCTGTGTGTGTGTGTGTGTCAGAGAGAGAGAAAGCACAAGACAAAAGCTTAAAGTCCCCCGCCCCCCTTCTCTTTACGCTCGGTTTTGAAAACTTTGTCTCAGACATCAGATAAAAGATGGTACAAAATGGCCTCTTTTCTTTCTCTCTTCTGTATTGATCCTCTTCCCTTTCCTAAGGGTAACATTTAAGAAAGTGATTGACTGTGCTTTAGAAGCCTTACAAAGCAGCAGAGCCAAACAACCGTTTGTTCGTGGACTCTTAGAGAATTCCCCTCCTTTCCTGCTCTTTCTGAAACGATCCCCTTTCTTTGCTAACTGTCCCCACTGGAGGACTTCTCCCCACACCCATTTCATGGGCTGCCACTCCATGGTACTCCCCCCTCTCCCCCGCATTTTAGGCTCTTATTGTTCCTTTTCTCGCTGGCTGTTGTCTTCCTGCAACCCTGTGCTGTTATCAGCACCACCTGATCTTTGCTTACATCTCTGTTACGGGGACAAAAAAGGTTGCTAAAGAAAAGAAGAGAGAGAGGAATCCCCAGATCAGGCGGGAGCAGACAGAATCTCAGGAAGGGGAAATAAAGGGCTGCTAATGAATTCATCTTCTGCATTTTGCTAACGTCCCATGCATGACTGTTTCTCACCAAAACACACAGGGAGCTGCACTGGTTGACTTTTTAAGAAATACTAATTTCATCTAGACCTATATATTTTCCCTGGTCTCCAAGGGGATCCCAGGACTTGGGAAGGATGGGTTTGATGGTGCCTGAAAGACTGGGGTTAGGGACAGGTGCCAACGGACCTGTTTCACAAAAAAGTAAAGACTGGCTTATTGCATAGGTGAAGGCATGCAGGACCACCTAGAGACCACTCGTATTCCCTGACGATGGCATCTGAAAGTTCCCTTCAAAAAGCTACATTGTGCATTAGCACAGTGCACAATGCACTAACACACGATGCAGCATTGGCCATGCACAGTGTAGCTGATGCACAATGTAGCGATGAATAGCTAATAGCTAATGCATAGTGTAGCAATTAATTAATTAAATCCGTAATAGAAAATTACCTAATTCTGAACAAATTATGCTGTAACTACAATAGGAATGGAAAGGTTCCTGTTGATCTCCTGTTGGCTCTTTTAGGCAGCCTAACCAAGTTTCTTTTGGCTTGGCTGGGGTACTGATCACACAGTAAAGCTTCTGTTCTGTCATCGGAGTTGCTGGAGTCTTGTGGCACCTGGGGATGGGCTGGTTCTCCCTTGGGGGGGGGTATTCCTGTCCACTCTTGGCTTGCTGATCCCCCCCCCTTCTTTGTGGCTCCAAGATCCCCAGATCGCCGCGGTGTCCTTATGCCAGGCTTCTGAACTTCCCTCCGGCAAAGTTGCTTTATTTATACCCATCATTGTGAAAAGCAGAACAAAAAATGGCACCCAAGAATTTGTTCCTTCAGTGTCCTCTGGAGAGAGCATTAGTCTGCAGTAACACGGAGGTTTGTGCAGAGTCTGGCTTGGGGAGTGAAGCTGGTGGCCATGTGGAAGTTGGGGCGACAACATGATGCATGGGGGAACCCATGTTGGTAAGGAGAGCTCCCTTGATGCCCGCCCCACTCAGCTTGCTGGCTTCATTTATTTATTTAGAGATTCTTTCCATGCCCATAAAATTGAATGGGAAGCTGACCCACTACAAAGAGAAAATATAAGCATTTCTTTGATTGGAGAACTGCCTTGCAAGATTCAGAAAAGGATGGCAAACATTTGGTTCATATATTAGTTCAAAAGTGCAAACTTTTTTTTTCTCATTAAGATATAGGGCAGTGCGTGTCTTCCCTGTTCCTAACTCATTCCTAATATTTTTGTGGCTCTGCAGTGAAACAGCTTGGGGTTTAGATCTGCCTGTTCTCCCAAACTGGAATGCAGCTTATTCCTTTACCCCTTCAAAAGAGGGTATTTTGAAATTTGGAACCTTTGCTATGCACGCTCAGTTCCCGTGTTCAGGCAGCTAAAGTCAGGGCAACCCTCTACAAGATGGCCCAATGGTGTCAGTTGATAGCCTCCTCTTTCTCTTTAATAGAACGGACAATTCTTTACAAGGATGGGCGACAAGTCTCTGTAGAGATTATGAAATTGGAGAAGCCTGTTTACCAGCAAGTAACCTTCTTTTCTCCTTCATGAAAGGCTTTGGGAAGAGGATGCTAATCAGCAGTATCACCCTCTTAAGATGCAGAGCACTTAATTAAATGAGAATGGAAACTCTACCCAGAGCTGCCCAACCTAGCGCTGGAATCCAGAGAGGAGCCTTTCAAGAGTGCGAAGAGAATGCCAAGTAAGAGTTAAATATAGTTCACAAGCAGGCACCGAGAGGCAGAGCTTACTGGCTTTCTCACTGAATGCATTCTCAATCCACCTGATGCCAGCATGCCTGCTGATTGTAAAAATCCATTTGGAAAAACTGGGCTGAATAGGTCTGCTCTTTGGATTTAATCCTAAGAGCTCTAAATGGGAAGAAGGGCAGAAACCTGATGGCTCCCGACTAGGATCCATTGCAGAGGCACAGCTCATGGCTTCAGGATTGAGAAGTAAGGATTTGACTTTGGTGCAAGGGCAGGAGGCATGTGGAGGTACTATTTGAGGTTCAGCAGAGGGTTAATTGTCCCAACTGCTGTTCCAATTGTCCCAACTGCTGGCTAGGGAGTTCTGGGAGTTGAAGCCCACAGATCTGAAAGTTGCCAAGGCTGAGAAACACTGCAGTAGAGGGATCCCTAACAAGGACATCCTTTCTTAGAAAGGCTAGGAACATGGAGTGGAGATATTCATCTCCTGGCCAGGCAAAGCTATCTGTTAGGTGGGGGTGAGTTATGTCCAAACCTTTGCCAACTCTAAAGAAAATCCCTGAGCTTGTGTCCAGGGCTTTTTGTGATTTGGGTTGCATGGGAGTGTTGTCAAAAAGCCACCTTGTGAGAATGCCTGTGTTCCTCTCCTCATTCTTCCCCAACTTTTCCCAATATTTATTACAACAATATAAAAAACAGAGCAGCCCAGGAGAATTGAGAAAGAACAATGTGCCAATAAGGTAAAAGCTGTTTAATCCTCATAATTTGCTTTAAAATTGGCTGTTCTGGCCAACCAAAAGTCCATTTAAGTCCATCTAAGCTCTTTGTGAGTCCTGAAAATTGCCTGAAAACGACAAGTTGAACAATCTGTACTAGCTCCTGCAACTTCCCCCAAGCTGGTGCCTTGTAGAAGGATTGGAAATATTAAATCCTGATTGAGAACTCAGGGGCGTCAGTGCTTCTGGATGTGTTGGGACTCATAAATTTCCAGAATTCCCCACCAATATCTGGAAGACTTCACAATTCTAGAAGACACCAGATTGTGGAAGGGTGGACAAGGAAAGCATAGAATCACAGCCTTGGAAGGTGTCTTTAAGCCCACTGAGTTCAACCTTCTGCTTAGTGCAGGAATCTAAATCAGACCAACCAAGGCAAATGGCTTGAACACACCCAGCAAAGGGAACACACCCTTCACCTTTCTACAGGTACATGCTGAAGCCACCTTCTGTCTGCTGGCCGGGGCTCTGCGCACTGTAACAATGGTATGCCTTCTTCCCCCAGGGTAATGCCCACCACGTATTTCACAAGCTGCAGCTTCTTAAGGCCAATGACGTGGGACTTCCTGGCATTCAGCCAGACTCAGTTTCTGACACATCTGTAGGCCCATTGAAATATGCAGGCTCGGAACAAGTCCCTGCATTTTTAACAGTTGTTTCGTGAGCACTTGATTAGGGGACCATAAATATGGGGAAATACTGCAGGAAAGTAGTGGATCATCAGGAAGGCTGAGTTCAGTTGTCCTTCCAAAACTGCTTAGCCATTGGAGAAAAGAGTTTTTGAAAACTATGCTCTAGGAAGCTAGAGTTGGCGTACTAACCAAGGCTGTTGATAATGAAGTGCCAAAAAGAGAAAAACGGCGAATAGAAATAGCTTTAGGCCTTATCCCCTAAATAACTGGATATCAGAGGATAGAAGGGTTGTAGGAAGAGGAAGAAGGCTGGGTTTTCTGTATGATACATGGGATTCTTGTGGGAGACTTTTTGGACTCTAATAGCCTATTTTTACCTTCTCTGGAGAAAATAAAAATGGGCTTGCCCACAGCAGCCCATGCTATTTACTAGCTTATCAGGCAGAAAACTGGAGATAGGGGAGAAGAAAAACTGATAATAGGACAGTGACTGTCAGAAAAGGAGGAAGGAACAAACCTTTTTATGGTTTGTAGCTTTGGGGATTGCTCCTAGAGATCTCCCCCTGCAATGCAGAAGGAAAATAGTAAGAAAGGTTCAGGTACAATAGAGGTGAATATGTGTAGCTCAGGGCTGAACGGTGGAGTCCTTGGGGTTCTCTGAGCTTGGTTCCTTTCTTGCAAACGTTTCATTACCCGGCTAGGTAACATCTTCAGTGCTAAAATGGGATGGGGTTTGCTATTTATGTGCTGTGGCCTGCCTTGCCATTGCTGGTAAGGGTGGGGATTTTGTTTTGCTCCTCTGATAGTTCTTTGATTGGCATGTGTTTGCTGCTTGTGTGCCCGGTGGTAACCTTTGCTTATCTGGGTGATGATTGCTGGTGATGATTGTTGGTGATTGATTGCTGGTGAGACGATCTTCTGGTCTTTGGTCTCTTTTGAATAGCATGTAGATGCTGTTTATCTCTACATACTATTCTACATACTATTCAAAAGAAACCAAAGACCAGAAGATCGCCTCAGGATCGCAAAAGGAGTCCTTTTCAAGTCTCCTTTAAGCAGAATTCTTAATTCTGACGGAGACTGCAGCCATGAAGTTAAAAGATGCTTGCTCCTTGGGAGGAAAGCTATGGCAAACCTAGATAGCATATTAAAAAGCAGAGACGTCACCTTGCTGACAAAGATCCTCATAGTCAAAGCTATGGTTTTTCCAGTAGTAATGTACGGCTGTGAGAGCTGGACTATAAAGAAGGCTGAGCGCCGAAGAATTGATGCCTTTGAACTGTGGTGCTGGAGAAGACTCTTAAGAATCCCCTGGACTGCTAGGAGGTCAAACCAGTCAATCTTAAAGGAAATCAACCCTGATTGCTCATTGGAAGGATTGATAATAAAGCTCAAGCTCAGATACTTTGGTCACCTAATGCGAAGAGAGGACTCTTTGGAAAAGACCCTGATGCTGGGAAAGATTGAAGACAAAAGGAGAAGGGGATGGCAGAGGATGAGATGGTTAGATAGCATCACTGAAGCAATGAGCATGAAACTGAGCAAACTCAGGGAGGCAGTGAAGGACAAGAAGGCCTGGCGCAATACGGTTCATGGGGTCACAAAGAGTCGGACACGACTTAACGACTGAACAACAACAACATAAATAGTTAAATAAATAATCCATTAAAAATCAAATCTAAACAACAAACCCTGAACATATCTAAAATACAAACCAGTAACCATACGAGTAACCAAAAATTGTTGTCTAATGTGGTACTGAAAGGAAGTTGTCTGAGTTTGACATCTCACTGCCTAATCGTAGAGCCAGCTCTGAAAAGTAGACCTACATCTGGCTCTAATTATTTAGACAACGTGGGGCCCCTATTTGTCTCTATGGGTGTTTCTCAACCTTGGCAACTTTAAGGTGGGTGGACTTCAACTCCCAGAATTCCCCAGCCAGAGGAATTAAAGTTGCCAAGGTTGAGAAACACTGGTCTATACAGTTGTGCAGGTGTTGGTGCATTGCACAATAGAATCCCAATTGTGCAGATGTTCCAGATCTATGTGAGTATGCACTGTTCAGCCAATTTTTATACTAAACATAGTAAAGTTCTAAATAATGGTTTGTATCTGTGGTAGTAATATTAGGGTTCGTTGTTAAATGGTATATTTATTCATTAGATTTATATCTCAGCTTTCTTTCCACAAACAGATAAACTAACAGATTCCCTTTGCACTTAATCCCTCCACAATATATTTTTAACTCCTTTGGGGCATCAAAACTGATTATGTCATAGAGAATTGGTAGCAAGAATAAGAGCTCTGTAAAGGAATATATTTTGATGGCAAAGAGTAGGGCCATTTTTATTTTGGACTGAGGATCAGGAGCTTTGCACAAGCTGATGGCTTGGGAGATGGGAGCTGTAAGGTGTTGTTCCATTTTAGTTGGTAAAATATTTCAGAGTGATCCTACCGGCTGGCTGGATTTTGGAATTAGGAGTGTGTATGTGTATGTATACTGTATTTATATGTATACGTGTGTGTGTGCTAAGCCACCATCAAAGAGCAAATTTCATATGCCTAGATTAGAGAACTACTTATCTGTTCACAAATATATCTAGGTTTGCTTTTAATAAAACTTGCTAATATTTACCAAGCATCATAATGAGGATTTTATTTTCACTCAGAAATCTACTTTATATATTAAAAGTTATTCTGGCTTAAAAAAAAACCCCTGTACTAAGCACAGATATTAGCACCGGTTGGTTGATTTAGAAAAACTTGAAAATGAAAATGTGGATGGTATTCTTATCCTGCAGGAACAAACTGAACTGAATCAAGGGACGGACTGTGGACCTGCAGCATTAGGTGGGGACACCACCCACCCAGCTCCAGTTATATCAGGGCTTGAAGGAAAAGAAGATTGCACAAAGGTGAAGTGTAAATATCCACCCACCCCATTCCTGTGTACCTAAAGGTTTGTTCTTGCGTCCTACCCAAAGAGATGCCCTTCCTGCTGGCTTGAAATGCTGGAAATTGTAGTTCAGGCCACCTGAAAGGAAGGGGAAGTTGCAATAGCCTCTCAGGGCCTTTCCATGCAAGCATTTTTGTTCTGTGGCAGGGTTTATTTGTTTATTTAAAGCATTTTTTCAAATCCTACTTTTCAGTTGAAAGCGTTCTTGGAGTGGCAAACAGCAATCGATGAAACAAGTTTGTCTCTCCCTGCTGGCTTAGCATCTGAGAAGGCCCAAGTCAAGAAAGAGAGAAAGGGCTGGATGGAGAGCAACGAGGAGAAGAAAAGCGCGCTCAGGTATCCCTTCTTGATGTTAAAAGTCCTCAGCCCAAGCAACGTTTGTGAGGATTTTTGGGCAGTCACGAAGCTTAAAGAGGAAAGAACTGGTGATCAATGCAGAAATGGGGGGGGACAGGGATTGTGCGTGTTTCTATTTTGCTAACTGGTTAACAAGTTAGCAATGTTGTGAGAACGTAAGTAGGGACCTGGAGACATACACAGATTCATCTGATCAAGCATTTTGCAACCCGCAGGGCCAAAACAAAGGGACCTTCTCTGTAAGGCGATGGAATCAACGCTTGCCTTCAGCGCTGGTAGAGCCAAAGACCCAAGCTGCGTGTGGCCATGGATTCATCTCCTCCATAAATTTATCCAATTCACTTTTAAATCTGAAGGGCCCCTTTCCCAACAGGATTGCACCTACAAAGGCAGAACTTCTGAGTCTCTCTCCAGATAGAATAACTTCCAGTCTGTTTCTGGGATCAATTCAAAGGGTGGGTGGTGACTTTTAAAACCTTGATTGGCTTGTGCCAGAGTCTCTAAAGCAATGTTTCTCAATCTCCGCAACTTTAAAATGTATAGACTTCAACTCCCAGAATTCCCCAGCCAACTACTGGCTGGGGAATTCTTGGAGTTGAAGTCTATACATCTTAAAGTTGCGGAGATTGAGAAACACTGATCTAAAGCTTAGGTGGTGGGCCAATGGTTTTCCAGATAGTGCTGAACTACAGCTGCCAGAATCCCTTGCTATTGGTTGTATGGCTGAGTCTTCAATCAGTCCTTGACGAAACAGCAGAGCACAACTGTTGAACAACAAAAACCCTCTATTTAATAATAATAAAACAACAATAGCTGTTACTGTTGTTGTTGTTATACTATTGTTCTTTCTCCCGAAGGACCATGGAGCGTTAATATTTAGGAGGACTGAGAAGGGCATTGCCTGGAGGCAGACAAAAGGGGTCTATCCTTGGACTAGTATGTTGAGAAGGTTACAGGGTTTAGGAATGGTTTGGGACTCTGCTGGCAGAGTCTGAGAGGGGCTTGAGAATTTCATTAATGGCCTCCTTCTCGCCCCCTATTCAACCACTTGGTGGAATTAATCAAGCATTTGCTGGGGAGGGTTCCAGAAATCTTAAGGTTTTGTTTATTTATTTCTTAGATTTATATCCCCCCTTTTATCCAGCTGTTTGAGATGCTGTGCACTGCATTCCTTCCTCCCGTTTCCCCCTACAACAGTGTTTCTCAACCTCAGCCACTTTAAGATGGGTGGACTTAAAGCTGGCTGGGGAATTCTGGGAGTTGAAGTCCACCCATCTTAAAGTGGCTGTGATTGACTGTGGGTTGACCCGTCTTAAAATGGCTGGATTGACTTCACTCGGTTCACTCTCACCCGTGTCTGAGAGTGAACTTAAGCCAGGCTCTCCCCATTAACCAGTGCACTAATTCAATCCCTTTCCTTCTTTGAGATGGCTCTTAGCTACCACTTCTACTAATTTATGGTCCCAGGAGAAGACCCAAAATTATATTCAGCAACTTTTATGCTTGCCCAAATAATTGCATTGTGCTTTGTTTTTCTCAGATTGAGTTATTTCTGTTTGGGCATTCAATTATAGTAAATTTATTAAAAATATTCCATACTTCAGTCAACTCTAATACTCTTTCAAATAACAAAAGTGGCCCCTTTGAAACAGACCTGAATGAAACAGAAGGTTAAACCCAGGATTAAGAAATATAATAATTAAGCAACATTATTGTCAAAGGGCATGTTGGAAAATATTCTAAAACTGTCCTTGACTACTATTGTTACACAGATTATCTTTATCGTTTACTTCTGCTTTGCAGTAGTATTACATGATCAGAGGTATTTCCAGGCTGTGGTCAAATAAGTCAAGATGGTGGCCACAACAGTATGATCGAAGACATGTGTTTCATGTACATTGCCTGTAAAAATCAGACAGACCTTCAATTGCACCATCACAGCTGCCATCTTGACTTCTTTGACCCTGTAGGTGATAACAGGGAATAGAACCTTTTCCTAATTTTTTTGTTCTCCTTGGCTGTTTTGCTCAGGATCTCATGATCATATAAAAGACTCCAAGCTTCACACCTTCCCCACCCCCAAATGGCTGTTCTCACAAACTGGAGCATTGGCACATCAGTCAGCCCCCTTTGATAGCAATAACAGAAAAAGCCTCTGCATGAGAGGCAAGAAATTAAGCGTAAATTCTTTTTTCTCTGAACATAGATGGATCAGCATTTAACACGCGTGGGAGCTGTTTTGAACATTAGAGGAAAGGCCTCCCTGGAAAAATTAAATCTAACCACTGCTCGCAGACATTATGAATGAGACGGACACAAAAGGATCTAAAGTAATGGCACATACATGTTTAGAATAAAGAAGAAGCCAGAAAGAGATTTTACTGCTTCAAACAAATATGGCAAGCTAAAACGTTGACCGTGGAAAGTACCAGTTGTAGTGAAGTCAAATCTACCCAAATATAACTCGCAAGTGACCCCCAATTTCTTGCT
The DNA here is from genome assembly GCF_059951505.1 of Python bivittatus. NCBI lineage: Eukaryota > Metazoa > Chordata > Lepidosauria > Squamata > Pythonidae > Python > Python bivittatus. The sequence goes on from NW_028277088.1 coordinate 8,721,203, forward strand.
TTTATCATTCAACGTATGACAGAATGTTCAGATTCAAAGCACACCAAACCACACAAAGGCATACACCTGCTTTTTAAGCCTTTTCGTAAACGGTATTTTAAATTCAATTTAATAAATGAGAATTACAGTATACATGCTTATTTCTGGATAATCCCCTTGAAACAGTTTATTTATTTATCTATTTATTTCTGAGAGGGTCGCTGTTCAGCGATCAGGATGATTTCCAAAGTGAAACATGGCAGAAGGTTTAGATTGCTGCTGTTAACAAAATATAATCAAGTCCCTTGAATATGGAGCCGAAGACTTCTTAGAAGATAGCATGCAAAACAATCAAAATAGTAAGAGCCTTCCTTTTTGCAACCATCAGAGGATGCAGTAAGTGACGAAGAAGGTAGTGCTCGATCTAATTAGCAAAACTAAAATTGAGACTCAGTTGACTAAATAATTATCGTTATAAACAAAATAGTCTTTGGGGCCAAAGATATCTTACACCTTTTTCCCCCCTATTTTGATTGGTGCTGCAGGGGGAAAAAAGGGTATTTGTCCTTGCTGTTCCTTTAACTGCAGTGATTTAACCCCACAGCCAGGGAATATTCCAGTGTAGCAAGCCATTGTGACATCACAGAAGGAAAATTCCACGCCATTCCAGAATGTCTTAGATACTGTATTGGGGTCAGTGCAATTTGTCCCCCAGAAGTACTGTTGCCAAGCCCTGTATTATTTTTTTCCCCATAAATAAAACAGTCCAATTAATTTTAATATTTTCCAGCCTATGCATCTAAGTCCATCAGAAGGGATGTCATAGAATGAAAATATTAATGAGGTCTGTGCTAATTTGCGGTTGAAATAAGGCGGCTTCCATTATAAATTGGAGAGCTTCTGTATTAACCTCTAACGATGGAGGAAAATCAACCCGTTTCAACTGATTACTTAAGCCAGCTCCAGTTACATTTGCCCAACGAATTTGAATTCCAATCATTTTGCATACTATTTCCACCTATCTAATTGTCTGCTGGCCCTTCTTACTTATTATGCGAAAGTGCGGGCGCTGCTTCCCCCTCTTTTTGAAGCATGAAGAATGAAATTATTTTGTATGCAAACAGTTAAAACTCTCCTGTGTATTCCCATTCTCTGTGTGTTGATAAATTCACTTACGATGAGTGACAGTCGGAGGGTTTTGGAGGTCAGATTGGTCACTATTTCCGTGACACTGATGGAAATGATAAACTAAATGCCAGAAGTGTCCTGGGTGCATCATATGATGAAATGTGTGAAATGTCAGGGTCTAGCCAGGATCTATTAATAACTAAATATGATTGTGTGTAATGAGCAGATATTTTCATGTTGATTGAAGTATGATTCCTTTTGATCCTCCAGATGTTGCTGCTTAGAAATTCATACTGCTCTTTGGCTGCTAAATGCATAATGACCTTTTAAAACCTTTTTAACTTAAAAAAAAAAAAACCCTTAGTATTTTAAATGTGGAAGTCAAACTGGTGAGCTGCTTCTTTCATGCAGGTTTAAAGTTTCTTTTTCTTTTCTTCCATCCTTTTTCTTTTTACCTTCTGATCTTTTTTTTTTTCCTGGTCCTTTTTATCCACCCTGTCCTCTCACCAACTATTGTGGGAAAAATGGATCACATATAGGAGGAAGGGGAAGAAAAGCAATAGTTAACTTGCATGTGTTTTGATGATTGATTTATTAAGTGTTAATTTTTAATGTTCCCCACATCCATAAGCCTTTAGACCTGAAAACAGACTGGGTCCCTTGAACTTAAATAACCAGCAGGACAAACCTGATCAACTTAGTATATGTATAAAAGCAGTGTGCTCCTTCTGTGACTTTTTCAGATGAACTCTTTTATTAATATTTTCTGGACTTTTGACCAACAAACTATGATTCTCCCCTGGTGCATTATCTATTTCACAGTTGCATAACTTTTGGGCGGCCAAGGATCACATTTAGCTTCTGAATAGTTTGTCAGGATTGTGCTCTAAAAAGCAGGACAAAAACATGCAATGTACCCGGAAAAGGGGGCAAGGCTTTGATGGTGTGGTTATGGCTACCATTTTGCCTTTTTTTACCTCCCCCTGCAGACACCCTTGTTCATTTAGCTGTTTATCAAATATTACATCATTGTGCAAAATATGCTGGTCCAACAGCCAATCACAGAGACCTGTGGATTGTGAACAAAATAGTTAAAGAATAAACACAGGCAAAATGACCAGATCCATTATAAGTAAAATCAATAAATAATCTAAACGTAAGCTTTATTTATTTATTTTTATAAAAAAGAAAGGGGGAAATGTCATGCTTTGCCCATTAGTAAGGGGATGGGAGACAAATGTTGTTTCTATTACATTCTAAGGAGCTTTATTTCCATGCCTGTTACAGATATGGCTATGGGGAAATTTAATAATAGTTGGAGAGTTACAGGAAATAATCCGTGCCTAATTTCTTTCCACAAATGATATCCTTGCGGTTATAGTTATGTGGGACAATCCTGTATGTTCTTTTAATCTCTTAGGGTTTCCAGCTTTCCCCATAAATGCAAAGGCTATTTAAACCTGGGAGCAAACAAAAAAGCAACTTCATTTATTTAATATCCCTTTCTCTGGCCCTCTTATTCGGTCAAGATTGAATTTAAGAAGGAGCCAGCTTTTTCACTGAGAAGCCAAGCTGTCCAGGTGGTAGATGGGCTGAGAGTTGCAGAAGGTCAGTGCAAAAGGCTCACCAAGCTGGGGGCTGATTTCAGGAGGCGATGCTCTTTGCTCTTGAGGGATGCTAAATGTAGGATTCAGCAACAGGTAAAAGAGATTGACATAGCAGAAGTTTTCTTGCAGGAGAGCCTATGCGTTGCTATCTGTGCTACTCAAAACATAGCATCAGCACAGCTCTGAGACCTGGTTCCATTTCTGGACAAAGGCAGCAGAAGGAGACTATGCCAGAGAGAAGAGGGGATGATGGTGCCTTCAACAGCCTTTGCCCCATGGTGGCACTTCCTCTGAGCTTTAAGGCAGGGACAAGCAAGAGAAAGCGATGGGAGAATTCTCAGTGCTCCGCTTTGCGGTGGAAAAATCCAGGTGAGCAAATGAGAGGAGGAGGCCATGGCTCCTTCCGTGAACAAGCCTACCACATGTGGGCAGGACTACAGACCAATTCACCTTGCCCAATTATCCAAGAAGGCCCAGGATGGCTTATACTCTCCCTTGAGGAGTTACTACAAGCTGAATCTACCCCACCAAAGTGCCCTGAATGCCTAAAAAAAGGAAAAGAAGTTCGGAGCAGTTGCTGCCTTCTCTTCTGAGTATGGGGAGGGAGATCTTCCTGAGGGAGATCCAGGGGCCTTCTGGTTGAGGGGAGCCTCTTGGTCCTGTTCCTTTTCAGCTTGGCTTAAGGAAGAAGGAGGAAATATTGCTAGTGTGTGTGATTTCCCTTCTTTCCTCCAATCTGAATGCTTTTCCTTCGAAATGGAAGTGGCATTGCTAAGCACCCATTTAAAATATAATTTAACATCAAATGTAGCAGGAGGCAACACTGAAACCCTGATGACAGATGACTGACCTATTAAAAAAAACCTTCAATTTTTATGAAATGTAAGAGCAAGTTTTCATGCAATATGTTTTCACAGCCATAAATGAAAACTTAACAATGTACAGTAAAGGACTTCATATAAATCATTCACCGATCAAATTGTCTAAATCTGAATTTTCTGCTTATATGGAGAGTCCTTGAAAAAGGAATACTAGGCAGCCCTCATCCTTAAGACAAGTAATTCAGTCTGTAACATTTGGTTACAAGTTCCTTATCTTGTAAAACCTGCATAATTGTACTTATTTATCTGGATAATCATGCATCTTACTATTTTCCCATCTACGTTCCATGGCCCCTTCAGAAAACTGTGATAGATTCTCAGGAATTCTGTGAAGAGAAATGGGTAACGGCATTAAATACTATGTTTCTGAAGTTATTTCTCTTTCTTCTAAAGCCTTTGACATCCATTGAAAGCCACAGTACAGAGAAAGGTCTCAACATTTTTCTAATAAGAAAGAAAAAGTCTTTCTGGGCCTAGGAGTCTGCATACAGTATTTCGTTCAAGAGTCAAGCCATTCTAGCACTGACTGTTGAGGTTATAGCTTCTCAGGCTAACTTGGACATAAGATATGGTAAAATCAAGAAACACCTTCTGTTTTTCTGTATCTTTTTGTAAATATTTGAAGCAGAACTTGTAGAACATCATGTTTAATGAGATGCATAATCAGTTTCTACACTGGAAGTATACACAGCTCATCATAAGAGAAGACATGCAGGTTCTGAATTTTGAGATGGCAAGGAAGCAGGGAGAACTATGTATATGAATCATTTGTTTCCTATTTCTGTCATCACATGCATAAACACACACACACACACATTTTCATCTTTCCACTCTACAAGGCACAGGAGATCAACTGTTCATCATCAGTTGTCTTCACCAAATCTATCTGAGTCTTAGTGTTACTCTTCTGGTTTTTGATACAAGAATCCTGTTTCTATGGCAATATGTTGACCTATTACTCTGGGATCCTATTTTCAGCCAAAAATGACTTTTAAATTTTCAAAAGCAAAATTGGAACTTCATCCCACTCCTAAAATAATTTAGGTGTAAGTAAGCCCCATGGATTTCAGTCTGGTGTACTCCCAGTTTACTTACCCCAATGCATAAAACTGCACAGTTTATTTGTTTATTTACAGAACTTATATGGTCGCCTATCTCATATGATGACTCTTGGCAGTTCACAACAATCCATAAAAACCAGTTGATTCCTTAGACGGTTTAGTATTTAACAGATGACTATTTCTGGCAGCTAACATGCAACAGTATTTAGTAGAAAATCATTCCTATGGCAATAGCTGAGAATTAATCAAAATAATTATCAAGAGGACCATTTTGAGATGTTGAAAGAAATCATGAAGGCATACCAAGAAGAAGTTCTTGTAATAATGGGGACTTTAATTACCCTCACATAGACTGATGCATCATGCCCAAGTCCCAACAAATGTCTAGATACAATTGTGCCTTAGACCTGAATAGGAGGGAAGCAGTCTTAGATATAATTCTAAGTGGTTTTGATCTGGTGTGAAATGTAACTTTTCTAGAATGAATAGGGCACAATAATCATAAGGCCGTCACACTTAGCATCCATGCAAATAGGAGACTGCTGGCAAGGTCCAACACAATCATATTTCACTAGACAAGGAATAATGTCCAAAAATGAGGTGCCTGATATTAAAAAAAAAAACAACCCACCTGAACAAGTCAAAAGTCAAAAGAGCCAAATCTCTTCCTGGTGCCTAAAGGTTATGTAAAACTCCAAACCATAAGAATTGAGGTTCAACTAGACTATATCCCACAATGTGAGGAAGCTTCCACCAAATACAGAAAGGTGCTAGTGTGGCTTTCTGAAACTGTAAAAAATGAAGAATTCTTCTTTCGGAAAAAGGAAGACCTGCCTTAATGAGATAGAAGCATGAAGTCTGATATAAAACAGATAAAGTGCTTTTATGGAATTTGAGGAGTGTATGGCAAAACACATGTGCACACAAACACACAAAGGGAAACAATAAAAAATAATTTAAATATATTCAAAGCAGAAAACCAGCCAGGGAAGCAGTTGGTTCATTGGATAACACAGAGAGTGAAAAGGATATGGAGGGATATGGAGATTGCAGGGAAACTGAATGAATTCCTTGCATCTGTCTTTACTACAGAACAGTGCTTCTCCATCCTTGTCAACTTTAAGATGTGTGGTTCAACTCCCAGAAATCCCCAGCCAGCCATGCTACATTGGAAGCAGCTTAGTCATGACCACTTAACTACCATAAGAAGTAGTCATGACCACTAACCTGGGTGGCTTTAAAAAGCAATTGTGTAAATTCATGGAGGGTATATCTAGAAAGGTCTTGATGTTATCTGCCCCTTTGTTGGGGACAGCAGGCCTCCAAATACCAGTTGCAGGGCTGTTGTTACACACTTCAGAGCCTTCCAAGTGTAAAACACCTTGGATGAATGAGGGGTGTTCACAGGTTGTCATAAAAAAAGTCAAGATGGTGGCCAAGACAGTGTGATCAAAGCTCCATGTGTTTTTTATGTGCATTTTTTTTTTAACCCCACGCTGCAGACACCCTTACAGTGAACCTGCAGAGAGAAATGCTTTAGCAGATCCTGTGCTGAGCAGGAAGTGGACTACATGCTGAGAAGTCCCTTTCAATTCTAATTCTGGGATAACTGTAATTCCGTGATTTCCAATTTTTGTTGGAGCTGTAGTATGCTGGGAAGAGCGAGGGGAAACTTAAAGAAATGACTTCATTGCTGGAGGAGGAGTGAGCAATGAAATATATTTAGAAAGTAGATACAAGGGAGAAAAAAGAGAGCATCTCAACTGGGATCGGTCTACAATAGCTAGATATAATTCTGTAGTTGATATTTATTTAGTGAATTTACAACCCATCTACCAAAAAACAAACCAAAACAAAGCCCCCAAAACAAAACCCAAGGTAGTATTTATCAAAATTACTGGTGATCAGTCCCCTAAATTTTAAGAAATAAAAGCTCATGAAATATAATATGCATCCGTAAAAAGTAAAATTTACCCAGTAGAGTAAAACCTAGTGCAGCAGCAGTGCAGTCTATCCAATTAAAACTGATTTGAATATAAATGTTTTATTTAACAGAAGGACAAGAGAAATGTAGCTAATCTAACCTCTTTTGGCAATGGCATTTCAGGTCCTAAGACTAATCACTGAGAAGGCTGTTTCTCACATCTCCTTCAAACATGAGACAAAATAAAGGTGAGATGGATAAGGGATTGTCCTGGAGAACTCAAAACCTGAGTTGGCTCACACTAGATGATGCGATATTTCAAATAGCCTGGGCTAGAGTATGTGGACCTTTCTAGATCATTGTCAGCTCTTTGAATTGTGTCTAGAAATGAACATTGGTATGCAGTGAAAGTGCTGCAGAAAAGAAGTTCTCACATTTCCTTTTACAGTACTGATCTTAGAAAACAGTCAACCTGCAGCACTCTGGGCCAGCTGGGGCCTGCAAACACTTTTTGAAGGTAATCTCATGCAGAACATACTACAGTAGTCTAGTCTTCTCCAATCAGCGCCCTTCAGGGATTTTGGGTGAGTGGTTTTTAGAAATCCCTGGCTGGTTGAGGACAGGCTGGAGAAAGGAGCAGAAGGTTCCTTCTCCAAGGGGTCCTATCTGAATTTTCCTGTGGAAGTTTTGGAAACGGGCATCTGACTTTTCTAGCTCTAGAGTAATTCATTGTAAATGATCAGCTCCTCAAAAAGAAAGAGGTGAGAAGGTTAAAGAAAAGATAGTGTATGAAGGAGTATATAGACATTGTACTAGCAAGCATTTTTTGCAAGAGTAAAGGTATAGAGAGCTATAAGGAATGGTGGTATAAAGTAGACTTACCCATATTTTCTTCCCCCCCCCCCTTATCTCATGCTTTTAATTTATTTGTCTTATTACTTCTGAGTCTTTTTCCATATTTTGCATAACAATGCTCATCCCAAGAGGGAATAGCACAATGGATATATCACCCACACGTACATCTGTGATGTATGTATGTATGTATGTAACAATGAGAACAAGACACTGCAAGCAATATAAACTATAAATCAAGCCTTCTTCAAATTTTCCTCCCTTCCTCCTCCCTCCTTATTGTCTACTATGGCTTGATTAAAAATGAAGCATTTTATTTTTTCTAATACATATGACGAATGTCTAGCAACGGTACCTTTTAATTAGCGGCTTATTAGAAGTACTTTTTAATTAGCAACTTTCTGCCTTGTTCATGAAGAAAGACATATTTATTAATAGTGCCTTCACCAGTGCTTAATGGCGGCATGAAAAACATTAACTGCTGGATGCAGGTCGAGGCTGCTAAGAGCGTCTCACCGACACAAGCTGCAGTTCTGTATGAGATGGCAAAGGTCATCCCTGCTGGACGTCGGACCTGACATATTACTAATTCCGTTTGTTTGTGGTTTCTTGCCAGAGATTTGTGCTCACCTTTCTTAGACCCAGAGAGGGTGGATTGTGTCAGTTAAGGAGCTACTTGTTAAAAGTCTTTATGTGCAACCTTTAGCTGCAACTGCCAAGCCACTTAGAGTCGCCCCTTTTCTCTGTTCTCCAAACCCCGTGAGAACGTTGCTGCTCTGGATAGAATCCTCATGATTTAGACACAACACTTAAGCAATCTGGAGACCCAGCTTGGCGTAGTGGTTAAGGCATCAGGCTAGAAACTGGGAGACTGTGAGTTCTAGTCCTGTCTTGGGCACAAAGCCGGCTGGGTAGCCTAGGGCCAGTCATACCCTCTCAGCCCTAGGAAGCAGGCAATGGCAACCCCCTTCTGAAATCTTGCCAAGAAAACTGCAGGGACTTGTCCAGGCAGTTGCCAGGAATCAACAATGACTTGAAGGTGCGTGCACGCACCCCCCCCCCAAGCAATCTGAGATGCTGACAGGCTTAGCTACTATGATAGACCTTCATAAACCTTGTATTTAGATCCCACTCCAACTCTTTCTTCTTCCTAGAACATAGGAAGGTGATTTGTGTTCCATCCATTCCAGGACTGTGGATTTGAATGGCTGCTATTCTCCAAACCAGATTCTTTTTCAGTCCTGTGTGGAAATGCTGGGGTTGAACCATGCTCTTCTTCCATGCAATGCATGTGCTCTACAACTGACCTATGGTACATTCTGACCTACTGACAGGGGTTTTCTGAGATACTTGGAGGTCTGAACTGAACAAAAGCCAAGAGCTATAATGCTAACACAGTTTCATTTTAGTCTAAGGAGGAGAAGAAGGGATGGGAAATTCCGAAAAGAAAGCATGAAATTTCTTTGCTTTGTCATTTTGGGCCCTTTCTTAGTATCAGGGCTGCACACTTTTTCTAAACCAGGGGCCTTCAAGACTTCCAATGGCTGTATGCAGCCCTGGGGCTTCAAGGCTTCATATCATCATTTGCACCATGAGAGCCAAGCACAGAAAACAGTGGAGATTATTGGCAAGCCCTGCTCGGGGAGGTTGAGCTGTTTATCCATTCGCCAGAGCCTGACATCATCTGCTATTCCTTTTGCCCACTCCTTAGAGGGAAGAGCTTGGCTTTGGGGGAATATCTTCAACTGCATGAAACCAAAGAAGCTGACTATAAATTCCTCTGTGCCGCGTCCTTTTTGGTGGACTGTAATTCTAAACTGCCCACGCTTCCAGATGAGAGAAAGGAAGCATATGATCAGCTCTCTGCCGGTGCGAAAAATCATTGGATGTAGTGTTGGTGGCAACTCAGAGCAGAGTGAGATAGGTCCCCACTCCCACTAGATGAGGAAAGCAGTTGAAGTAGGAGATGGGGTTTGGTTGGTTATTTCAGCAAGATGAAGATTGGTGCTCTCCCTTAAGAGACGTGACTAAGCAAGATATTAAGGCTGGCTTTCTCACTCCTGCAGAGTTGCATTCCTTCTGTACATTAGGGCATGGATGAACAAGCCACCTTTCATTATCACTTCCATCTCTCATGCTGGCTTTTGTGGTGTAATAAAGAATTAGCTTTAGCAAATTAGATGAGGGAGAGGGAATTTAGAAATGACACCCTTGATGATTGATGATACTAATAAGCTGTATGCTAAGAGGATTCCCTTTGCCACCACCTCCTCCTACTCTCAACTAACCCTTGTTTCTGTACATAGCAAGAGCATTTGGATATAAAATAAATACTGAAATAAATTGAGTAGCGGTGGGAACAGAAGGAGAAACATAATGTATGTACAGGGTTTGTTGTTTAGATTTGGTTTTTAATGGATTATTTATTTTAACTATTTATGGGGGAGTTTTAATTGTTGATGGGTTTTTTGATTTTAACTGTGAGCCGCGCAGAGTCACCCGTTGGGGGGAGATGGGCGGCATACAAATTTAATAATGAATAAACAAACAAACAAACAAACAGGCATTTATTTCTGGGCTTTATTTTGGGAAGTGATCTTGAATTCTTTCTTTATTAAAGCATCTGCATTGCAGTGATTTTCCTATTCTGTAACAGATTCTGTTGAACCAATCAGATTAAGCCACCTCAACACAGATTGTTATGTTGAATCTTTTCTTTCCTGCGTCTTTTTTCTGTGTCTTCTCACTCTGTCGGTTGTGATTATTCAGCACTAAGTTCATAGAATGATGATCAACCTATGGAATTTTGCAGGGTTTTTCTCCTTCCACAACTGATTATGTGATCAGACAAAAAGAGAGAGGATCCTTTCGGTTAATACCTGTGAGAGCTAGTTCTGGCCAGGTCAGAAGCAAACAGCTGGAAAATAGATGGTGTCATTACAATAACAAGGGACATTCACAGGCCTTCCTGATACCCAGAAGTGGCAGGCCTCACACCTATTGTCCTCTACAGACAGGAGAAAGTGGCACAAGAATTCAACCTTGGATTCACTATAAATAGGGCTTACATTTAATACCCAGCAGCCACAGATTTCATAATTCTTGCAATAAACTTGCTTATCTGTGTTGTTGAATCACTGCCCCTTCACTTCCTGTTCTAATATCAGCAGAGGCCTGACAGTCCCTGATTCCCTTTGTGTTAATATTTGCTCATTTTTTCTTCCTTCAAGCTGGTGGAACAACAGGAAGGAAAGTACAGAGGAATATTCAGAACAATGCTTTGGATCTATGTTTCTTGTCCTGACATCCTGTGGCTGTGCTGTGCTACAAGTAGATATGCTGCTTCTAGTCCATATCAGAGAATCATGGAATATACACACATACATTCATACATCCCATTGTGCTATTTCTTTTCAGGGTAGGCAACATTTTGCAAAATGTAGAGAAGGAGTAAGAAATAATAGGAAGAAATCAGGCAGAAAACAATACTCTAATCAAGGAACCACCAAGGAGGAAACTACACCTCCACCAAAACTGGCAGGGCAAGCTACTGCAGATAAATGGGCAGCAAACTCCACACTCCCTCACACAGATGATGTTACCTAGTTGGGTAATGAAACGTCTGCAAGCAAGCAACCAAGCACAGAGAACACCAAGAACTCCACAGTTCAACCCTGAGCTACAGATATTCTGTTCTATTGGAAGAAATAGTAGCAAAGAAATTAAGGCATGATTTTTTTTAAAAGCAAAGGAAAGGTAGCTGAATCTCGTTTACATCAAAGTTATTCATTATGTACTACTGTATACATTATCTATACCTACCTATCCATCTTTGTGTCCATGCCATCATGCATGAATGCAACTTTCTCAGTCTTCCCTTTCACTATTCCTTCATATATGTGTTTTGAGATTCAGTTCAAATCTATATGATTATGATATACTCTTTCATACTGGTAATTCAATTCACATACACTTATACCCATTCATTCATAATCCTGTCTCTCTTATTTTACCAAATATACCTTTTAGGTATCCAACTCCCACTGCATTCAACTTACTTTTATTTTTCTGCTGATATCCCAACTCTCACTTCATATAAGTTCACACTTATACACATCAATGTTTTGCTTCTTTGGCCAAATCTTCTTTCCTTGCAACAGACCACACACCACTACTTTTCTACCAGCGTGTTCACATCTTAATTTCTCCACGCACTTCTCAATTTTAATGAATATTCTACCAAGGTACAAAAATTAACTTACTTGCACTACTTTTTCACCATTCATGTATCACCTGCAATCATTCATTCCATTTTCCTTGTCAAACACAACTACTTTGGTCTTTGATATGTTAATTTCTAAACTCTTGCTTCAATAATACAATTGATACAATTATCTAACATTTGCTACAAGTCATTTGTGTTCTCAGCCAACAACACAGCATTGTTACATAAAAAGCATCTACCCCTTCATGCCCTCAACCGCAACACCTCTAATATTACCGCAAGCATTCCTTATACCTATACCCATAAATTCTCTAACCACAAATGGGACATTACACATTCTTGTTTCACTCCCTGCTCAAGGTCATTCACTAAGCGTTTTATTTACTGTATTCTCATGCATGCTTTACTTCCATCATATACATTTAGCAACCAAACTTCAACTCCTTATTTCCATAAATCGTTCCATAATTCAAGCCAACACACTTTATCATGTTTTCTCTAAATCAACAATCAAAAAATAACCTTTCTTTCTCAGATTTCAACAATTCTCAAGGACCTGCTAAAGAGGATAAATCTGGTTTGCATACCCTCAACCCAGCAGAAAGCCAAATGGTACTTCTTACATTTTTTAGCATTGTTTCTTCTCGTACCTGTCAAATTCTGCCAGACCGTCTTCTCAGGCACACTTAACAAAGGTATCCTCTTGTAGTTTTTCCTTTTAGACATGCGACTTTCCTCCTTGTCCAGAACAAGATTAACACAGGCATGAATGCAGTCTTCATATACACGTTAAACCAATTGCACAATTACAGTTTTTAACGAGATGGGCGGTGACAAATTTGATATATAAAATAAATAAATAAATAAATAAAAAATACTCCATAAGCAAATCACGTCCATATTTAATATTCTTCTGGTTACACCTTCAGCTTTACTTTTTTTTAGAAAAATAAACTAACAACAATTATGATTTCCTATTCCTCAATTTTGAAGGTCATTAACATGAAAAGCATTTGTTTTAATTCCACTCTCAGTGACATTTGTTTAATGTCACTCTCCGTCCCATACAGCACAAATCTCTAATTTACACTTTTCCAGCATTTCCTCACTTCAGTTTCATCCTGAATCATTTCATCACTTTTATTTTTTATTCTGTTTCTTATGTTGGAGGTCCCTTGTTTAGATTTCTTCACCCGTTTCTAAAATATTTTTTTTTATTTTCACCAAAATCACTCTGCATTTTCTCTCTGCCTCTTTTAATCTTGTTGTCTTTCTTTATGATTATTTTGTTCTCTCTATGCACATATACCTTTCTCTCACCCTTGTTTCATCTAGCAATTATATGTATTTTTCTCATTCATCAAGTATCCTTTTACATATTTCCTTTTAGTGAAACTCCAACACTTCGGTGGGACTCTACACAATGTAAGTCGTCTGGTTTCCAAACGTGAGTCTAGCATTCTTCTGAATGAACACTAAACCCACATCAAAAAATGGCCAGGCTCATCAAATGTGTGGTGAAACAGGAGGGAACAACTGATAAAAACAAGCTCTGACCTCCATGGCTGCTGCAGGGGAATGGCAGAGGTGACATGAGGGTCTGTGAACTACAGTCTCTGGAAGTAGACTACGGAGTAGGGAAAATTGTTAGGATTGGGGAAAGTGGAGCAGCTAGTCCTCACAGTAATGAAAACACTAGAATTTATGTCCATGTGAAACTTCTTGTTGGCAGAAGAAGCAGTAATGCACTCATTGGTGACAGAATCAGCAACACACAGCTGGTAGAACCTGGATCTCTTTCCTGGTTTAAATGGACTTTCTGTGTGGCACCAGACTAGGGCTCCGTCAAGACATACAGCTTTGGCTGCAGTGAAATGATTATCTGAACATTTGAACTGGCCTGGGAAGGAGTGTTGTTCCTGATCTTACATAGCAATCGTTGTTATTATATATGTTATGAGAGTGGATATGATAATATTATAAACTGATATTACATTAAAAGCACAGTATTTGGACCACACATGGTTGTTTAATGCTGCATTACTTATTGGGAACCTTGTTGGATAAATAGCCAGAACCCGCCCTGATTTTTAGGACTGTAATCTCGATTTGAAGGGTACAATGAGATTTGGAGTGTACATCGACGTTTAAGTCACACTTGTCAGGAGCACCTTAAATTAAGCACATATTTTCCTGGGATCGCTCATCAGTCGAGGAGAGCAGTTGCAGGAGCCCAGGAGAAGATGCAGCTCTTTCCTGATTGCTGTTACGTGCCTCCTACAGATGCTCTGAATCCCAGTTCGCCCTTCAGATCTCTGTACAGCTCTGTTGGCTTTTCTTGCATTGCTTCTTTTTTTGTTCCTTCTGAGTCTGATCTTCATGTCTAATCTCCACCCACATATATTTTTCGCTAGTCTTGTGCATTCTGCTTAATTAAGAGTCTTTCTGATTCCCTTGTGGCCCAGGTTTTGTCATGCAGAACACTGTGCTGGGGAAGAAGAGGGGTGGAGGAAACGTGCTGGGAATGTTTTAAAAAAGGATCACACTGGTGCTTTAAACATTTGTGTTTGTGTTATAAATTTAGATCTGGGTAAACTTCAAAAAGCATTAATGATACTCATTAAATAAGATTTGTGATATTCTTGGTTGACATTTTGTATTTGGGACAGATGCCTGACTACAACATGTATATGACTAGGATCAGTTATAAAAGTCCACGTATCTCTGATTCCTTTACGATTTTGGCTCAAAATGTCTTCAAGGCAATATACGAAATAATCTAGTGACACAGTGGAAACAAGTGTGCTTTGCCAGTATTGAAAGGAACAGAGGAATATCCCAATGGTGTTGGTGTAAATTAGATTTAGTTAAATCTCAGTTTCTTTTCCCTTACTTCCTACCTTTATTTTTTTATTTTTTTGCTTAATCATTTTTATTCCTTTTCTACATTCTGCAAAACATAACTTACCCTCCAAAAGGAACAGCATGAAACGTATACAAGAGTGAAATTGTATTATATGCAGATTGAATGGCCTGTTCTGAGAGATCTACCATCATTACGGTTCTTAATTCAGATGCAACTTTTACAAATGTTCAAGTTGTGGATGAACCTTAGCCAACAGTTTTCACCTTGAATGAAACTTTAGTAGCACTCATTGTTTTTAATTTGCAGTTTTGAAGAATTCAAGTCTTCATTCCGTAAGTTTCTCCCTCTTCTCTGCTTTGCTTTGCTGTGAGTAACCACTGATTCACTGCATCAGGGATGGGTAAAACAGCTGAGCCACAACACGATGTTCATCAAGGACATGTTCGAAAGTTTCTGCTTCCCAAATGTATTATTTATTTTCCCATTTCCATTGTAGAACATTCATTGGCCACTTTGATCAAGTGGTAGTAATGATTGAGGAAACCGGGGATCCTGAAAGATTAATGGGAAAGACAGTAAAACAAGACAGAGTAATGGGACAATGGAATTATATTTTTCTGAGTTGTGTGTCTTAGTCCTGATAGTTGTAACTAACTGAATGATGACTGGGAGAAACAATAACAGATTAGATTTTCAGATTCTAGAGATGGCCACTTTATTGCTAGTTTCATTAACAGCTAGATAAACCAATAACATACTGCGGGTGAATTGAAAGAGTACACAAGACCCAACTCATTGGTGCTGTAACCTGAAGCTGGCTTAGTTCACAAAGGTTTTAATCTCCATTATTGACCTCAAGAGGTGAGATGAATGGGAGCAAACATCAATGGCTCTGTGCACTTGGACCTTCCAGTAAAACTGGAACTTCACCAAGGTTGTAATAATTCTAAGATGTTACAGGTGCAAAACCTTGAGAATAAGTCCAGGTATTTTGTTGTAAGTGTGACAGAATGATGAGCCAGCAGGTTTGTGAGAGGGAGAATGGAGGGAGTTCACCTTTGGCACGGAGGATTTGCCATGCAGGGGAGGATTACAGAGGAAGAAATTGGAATGGTGTTGTACTAAGTGTCCTCCTTCCCTAATTTTTTACCTCTGTGAAGTAGTTTTGGATGAAGATACTTCTGCCATGGGAAAAATGCAGGAAGATTCAAAACACACTTGAATGATTATTTCTCAGATCTCAGTGATATATATCCTCTACATTTCCATTCAGGGACTCCATCCCAGTCCAAATAATCAGTTTAGAGTGCATTGCCTTGATAACTTCACAGTGCAATCGCTTCCATTCAATCCAAATCTGCCAACGCGTTCCTAGGTATACAGAGTGACATCCTGACCATGAAGCTGTTGAGATCAGAATGAAACTAATTTAGACACTGTTGTAGTCACGTGTTCTTGCTATCCTTTGTATCTTTTCCTTTGCTTAATGGAACTTATGTAGGGGTTATTGCTTATAACACTCATATAAAAACACTAAGAACATGTTTTGTGCATTGTAAGTACCTTGTACATTGTATGCACTCTGCCTAAGCTACTTCAGGAGAACGCTGTCTAAGTAGGGATTTAAACACGGAGTTCCTTGAAACCAATCTATTAATCTGCCTCGTTCAATACTAACTCAAGTGAGCATGTCCCATATTGAATTCAGTGTATTTGCCAATTGAAATTATCCATGTCACATTCTTTTTTTTCCATCTGATGCTATCTGAGCATGTATTATTTTACAACCATTTGATGATAAACTACCATTTGTGCTGTACTCCCATCTTAAGAACGTGGAATAGTTGTTGTGTCATATTGAAGAATGCCTCAAAACTGCCATGTTCTTTAAGGGTGCAGAGTATGAGTTTTGTGTTGTTTTTGCTTTGTTAACTGGCTGTCTTTGTATTAAGCTCCTGGAATATATTAGTATGGTAGGATTTTTTTTTTTTTTTTGCTCTTGTCTGTCTGTTATTTATTTATTTAAAGTGCTTCACACTTTAGTGACAGATGTTGTTTCTTTCCTGTGCTCCGAGGGTGCAATGAACCCAGCAAAGGCTTCTCGGGTGGCTTCCAGAAGTCAAAAGCTTTTGAGCTGTCAGTCTGAACCAGCTTTTCATTAATTCTCATTTGACGTGGTGTCTGGGGCCCAGCTTCTGTCTTTGCAGCAGTAAGAGCTCACAGCAGGCAGGAGCAGCTTAATCGATTGGCAATACAGGCACCAAGAAAGTGTTAATTGGTTAGAATACTTCAAGCATCCAACATGACTGACCTGATCACTAGACACAGAGGAATTGATAAATTACAGAGAGGAGACAAGGAGGAGAGTGAAGAATTAGAAGCCTAATCCCCCAGGTAAAAGGATGATGAAGAAATTGGGGTGAGAGACTATAACCAGAGGAGTCCTTGGTGCTCTCTGAGTTTGGTTGTTTGCTTGCAGACTTTTCATTACCCAGCTAGGCAACATCATCAGTGCTAGTGAATGTGGGGTTTGCTCCCTGTTTATATACAGTAGCTTGCCCTGCCACTGTGGGTGGGGGTATGGTTTTTTCCTTGCTAGTTCCTTGATTAGGGTATTGTTTTCTGCTTCATTGTTTGTCTGGTGTTAATCCCTGCTTATCTGGGTGTTGGTTGATGGAGACAAAGTGTTCTGGTCTTTTTGTTTTCTTCTTTGCTTTTTTATTGTCTCTTTTGAATGATGTGTAAATGTGGTTTATCTCTGTGTGTCTATTGATGTCTGATTTGTCTGAATGCCAAGTTTTCAGGAATTTCCTAGCAGTTTTGGATTTAGCTTGGTCTAGGATGCTCACAGTTTCCCAGTTGAAACTATGGTTGAGTTTGTCCATGTGTTGTGAGATTAAGGAGTTTTCATCATGTCTTCTGACTGCTAGTTGGTGTTCCTGGATGTGCTCTGCTAGTCTTCTGCCACACCCCCACCACACCCCCACCAACACTGTCACTCCCCCACCCACACTGGCAGGGCAAGCTACTGTATATAAACAGGGAGGAAATCCCACACCCACTAGCACTGATGATGTTACCTAGTCAGGTAATGAAACATCTGGAAGCAAACAACCAAGCTCAGAGAGCACCAAGCACTCCACAGTTCAACCCGGAGTGACCTATATTCTCTTCTATTAGAACGACAGTCGGAGGCATAGAGGTCATATACTATAGTATATAGGCACTGGAAGCATGTTGTCCCTCAGAATGGAGTTCCTTAGGCATCTGTGGAATTCTATGTTTTGCAAAGAAGGTGGCCACCACATATGATGTAAGGCCACTCTGATGAATCTGCTCTAATACAGAAACGGTACAATCCATCATAAGTGCAAATAAAAACTAAAAATATATCTTAAAAAGATGAAAAGCAAAGCAGAGGCATCTTTAAATGTAGTGATGCTTTCTGCATACTTTATTTATTTATTTATCAAATCTGTCACTGCGCATCTTGTTGAAAGCAACTCTGGGTGATTTACAGAAGAAATAAAATCAATTGACGATACTTCCCAGATATGTAGAAATATATAGATTTGAAGATTCCATGAATCACAGGATTTTGAGTGTCAGAGAAGAAAAATGGAAATTGATGACAGGGAATGAGCTTTCTGGGCATCTGGTGGAAAATGCTGGACTTGCAGGATACAATCTGAGCAGGGAGTCAAGACTGTAGATCTCACTTCTCTTGACTAGCCACCATTGATAGCCACCATTACCCTGAGCACATTTTAAAACATTCTAAGACAGTTGCCAATTCATCTCATCAATGAATTAGAAGAATGTAAAAGATGCATGTACAATTCGGTGTCATTGTTAATACTCTCCAGTTTAAATAAAACTCCTCCATTATGCACATTAAGTTAATTTCTTTGAGCACAGCATGAATTACTTCCAAGTAAACATTCACAAGATTAGACTATAAATTATTTTGTTTGTAAATTCTGTTTGACATAGTCCAAAAGACCTTAAAATGAGCATTTGGTCGTTGTAGATATGAATCACATACCAGGTGTTCTCCAGATCTGTTAACATTACAATTCCCAGAATTTCCAATCAGCATAGATGGTGCCTGCTGGCAGAATTCTATTAAAAGTTTAATCTAGTTTTATCTATCTTTTAGTTTTGATTGGATAGTTTCCTTAATAGATTACTACTTTCTTAAAAGATACTGGGAATACGATGGAAATAATACAGTATAGTATATCTTTATTTCAGCAAAGCCTTTGACAATTAATTCAAGACATTCTGATTAGTAGGCTTTCTAAATGGACCACATGGCACACCTATTAGGTAGGTCCAGAGTTGGTTTGAAAACAGTTCCTCTTAAAACTCTAATGAGATATTAAATTGGGTGCCATAAGGTTTAGTCTTGAGACTGATATTCTTCATATGTTTTTATTAGTAACTTGGATGAAGAATTGAATTTATCAGATTTGCAGATATTTTATTTATTTATTTATTTATTTATTTATCGTATTTATATAGCTGCCCAAAGTGACTCTGGGTGGCATAATACAGAATTGATTGTGATATGTAATATTCTAAAAGTCGGAAGGAAAATTCAAAATTACAGGATTGAGAATTGGGCTGAAAATAACAATATAATTTAATAGAAATAATTGCAAAATTCTTCACTTAGGAAAAATAAATCAAACAAATGGGCACAAGTTGGGGGATATCTGGCTTGTCAATAGTAGATGTGGAAAGGGTCTTGGAACTGTAGTTGACCAAAAACTAAATGAGTCAACATTGTACCATGGCTGCCAGAAAAATTAATTCTATTTTTTAAGTTGCCTCAATAGAAGTTTCCGAATCATGGGAGGTAATAATTCCACTCTATTTTCCATTAGTTAGACACCATTTTGTCCAATTCTGGGTACTGCACATTCAGACAAGCTGGAACATGTTAATAAAAGTGATTGGGAGACTGGAAAGGTAAATCCCACAAGGAGAGATTGATAGGACAGGATATGCTTAGTTCTGAAAGGAAAAAAAGACGGAAGAAGGCTGTAACAGGGCTTTGCTGAACCCTGAAGGATATGTAGAAGAAAGCCATGACCTGTTCTTTATCATCCTAGAATACAGGTCATGGAATAATTTTTTAAAGTTAGGTAGACACATTATTGATGAAAGGTAAGAGCGGCTTGATAGTGGATCCCATTACTTGCTGGATGTCTCGAAGCAGAGGTTGAAGAGACATTTATTGCAATGATTAAGTGTGAATTCTTGCCCTGAGCACACTGAGACATATTGGTGCAAATGGCTTCTTTCAACTCTGATCCTACAAATATGAGTTGGCTCAGGAGAATACATTTCTGAGTAATACAGGTATCCATATTCCTCCAGGTAGAAATTTTACCTCCAGAGTAGGTGAGGATTGTGGTTTTTGGATTCTACCCAGTTTAACAAATGGATTGTTGAATCCAGTACAACTAAAATATAGTTGCTTATATTTTCCATCATGCAGAGCTTTATGAAAAAAAAATCAAGACTTGCTTAACAGAGTTTCACAAGGGCTCTGAAACTGCAACATCCGATGTACTGCTCACAACATTGTGAAGACTGGGCACATAGCACACTTCTTCAAAGTGCTCTTTACCATCTGTTCTGTTGTATATAGAATTGCAGTCCTTTCTGTTTTCCATGGGCTGATTTCATGATATTTAGGGCTTATGCTAAACTGCATTGGGACTGTTGCCTAGAAATTAAAAGAAAAAAATTACCTAGAAATGAAAAAAAGAAAATATTTAAATGAGAGCCATAATATAGGTCATCTCTGACAAACTTAGTTAATTCAAGTTGCCTTTGCATGATGGGCGAACAAAGCTATCTTTTGTTGTTGTTGTTTCAAAGCTTTACCAGTTTTCTTGGGGGGTGGGCAGAAATGGGTTAGTAAACCAAAGAAAAATGAAAAGCCTAGTGCAGTGTTTCTCAACCTTAGCAACTTTAAGATATGTGGACTTCAAGTTCCAGAATTCCCCAGCCAGCCATGCTGGCTGGGGAATTCTGGGAGTTGAAGTCCACATATCTTAAAGTTGCTAAGGTTGAGAAACACTGGCCTAGTGGGACCAAAAGTATTCAACAAGCAGTGGCATGTTGAAACCAAAAAGTTTGTAAATGTGTCATAAATCACCGGGAAGTAAACTTAGGCTGTTAAGGAATCCAGACAAATAATGGAATTGTATCTTCATATGAAATTGAGTAACTTCACACTCCAAAGCCATCCTTTGTTTGGTACCTTCTGAAGTCCCCTGAGCATAACTGCTGGGAATTGGTAAGAAACAAATAGCAATGTAAGTTCTAAAATAGACTTAATCTATTTTTAAAAAATCTGAAAAAAAATCTGCCCAAATTCTAGATGTCTAAATAAATACTGTCTTCACTGTATGTGACATGCACCACGAGACTCAAACACTCTGCATCACCTGCTGGGCCCTCAGCCCTCCAAACACTGCTAGGCGTGGCCCTAGACATCAAAAGGTTGTCATTACCAGATTCTGTCTTAATGATACATATCTGCAAAACCTCACTATTTAGAGAAAAAAAATGTTCCAAGCAACTCTGAAAAGTTCCATTCTTCTTCTAACTAACACTAATCTAGTTGCTTGGGTGGTTTGGCAGTTTTCCACAAAGTCAGCATGGTCTGGAAGAATGACGGAACAGAACCAGGTTTTCTGGAATAGTTTAGCTCCAGAGATGGAAAGTTTTGCACATGACTACTTAATGAGAGTGCTCTAATTTGCAGGAATTATGAAGGGCATTTTGTGGAGATATGGATGAGCAACCCTACCCAAAACTGAATATTTTGGGGGAGGAGCTGCCAAAGTTGTATAGTTCTGTCTTTGGAAGAAGGTTGGCCAATTACAATTACAATTACAATTACAGGCTTGTTGCTTCTTGTTTGGTGATGAACCAGTGAAAGAGAAGCTTGAAATGCTGTTGGTTTTAATGTGATTTTTATTTATTTTTTGGTGACTTTGAGTCAGTGTTAACTCCTGGAGATGTCCTGAACTAGTCTCTTCAGTTTTCTTGGCAAGGTTTTTCAGAAGTGGTTTGCCATTGCCTGCTTCCTAAGGCTGAGAGAGAGAGAGACTGGCTCAAGGCCACCCAGCTGGCTTCATGCCTAGGGCAGGATTAGAACTCATGGTCTCCCAGTTTCTAGCCTGATGCCTTAAACACTGCACCAAAGTGACTCTAATGTGATTCATGTACATACAATTCTGTACTGGGTTGTGACAGTCACCTCTGTATAAGTCTGGAGATTTTAGGGTTGAAATGTGTGATTTGAATATTCAGCTTGCCACTTTCCTTTTCAAAAAGGATTTTCTTCTACAGGCTGGGCAAAGTGTCTCTTGGAAGACTTGGTGCAAGGCTCCAAAACTTTCCCTAGCTGTCAGTGTGGGCACACTCGGACACAGAGATGTGGAGTTGACCTGAGAAGGCCTTTGAAGGAGCCACAGCAAGGAACAAGGCTGCCTTACAGCTCTGCAGAGAGGTGCTTTATTTATGTCAATGCGCTTCAAATGCCTTGCACAGGCTTATTGTTCTATGACATGCGCAAACGTTATAGATGAGCAGGGGAGGAGTTTCTAAAATAAATAACACCTTGCTGCATATCAACCATGTTGTCTACTCAATAGTCATCTTTCATCAGCTGACCTTTCATCAGTGGCTAGGGCTCTCTGTGTTTGGTGGTCCTTTAAAAGGGAAACGTTCTTTCTCTCTTTTATTCTGTTTGTCATAGCTGTCTTTGTAATCTGACTAATGAATTAATACCCCTCTCTCTAGGTTTAAAAGAACTTGTCATTCACAAATGAGATGTTTCCAGCAGAACTACAGGCAAAGACTTCCTGGGTGATCATCTTGCTGCCAGCTTCCCATTGTTATAATAACCGAGTCCAAGATTTATGATGGCTGTCTTATTAAATAATCTGATTGGGTGCCTGTTTACTTGCAAATAGTTTCTCGATTACATTTCTGCCTAGGGAGTCCTGCCTCATGGTTTCTTTTATGATGATGGTTTTTCTTGTCAGCTTTTGCTGTGAGACTTGGCTCCTGCGAACCTCTTCCTTCTATGACAATTTTGCCAAATATCCAAAATGATTGGGCTTTCCCACAAAAGTCACCCTATCTTTGTAAATCAAGTATGTGTATTGATTAGGGGCAGCTGGGAAAGTAAGACATATTTCATTTTTATGACTTCTGTGGCAAGAATGTACACATATTTATTTTTGAAACATACCACATAGGGGAGGAAGCTGGTACAACTCACAGCACTTGTCTAATGGGGTGCTCATATAAAAATTACTCTTGAGTAAGAGAGCACATCTGATTTTCCAGATAGGTTTCTGGTGCCCAAACTGATCGTTCTTCCCAGGTTCTGAATCAGCTGTTCTGAAAGTCATCTGAAACATGGCTTTTATTTGTGTGTTTCTGGGCCTTTTGCAGTCTGTTCAATTTTGAACAATGCATAACTCTGGGGTTAGTATGAAAGATTTGCAAATTATACTCCTGACATCTTGGAGCCCAGTGATCACTTTCAAACTGATATTTGTGCAGCCAGATCAGTTCTACCACACTACAAGCAAGCTGCCCAGCTGTATCTTTCTTGGACCCCGTGGGCCCTCCTTGATCCCTATGGAAAGGAATGATGGACTACATGGGACCTCAGTCTGAACTAGCAAGACAATTATTACACTCCTGATTGTTGTCTAACTCATGAAAGTATCCCTATTTCATCTTTTCCCTGTCAAACAATCTTTTTTATTTGAGTAAAGGTACTGTTGTGCAAGAAATGTTTTGGGGTTACATTTGCAGCCATATATCCATTTAACCATACATCTGTTTAGTTTGTTTGGTTGCTAGGAATCCAATAAAAGAGAAACACCATTATTTTGTGCACCAGTGACTTTGGAGCATGATTTAGTGTGATACAAAAGTGCTCAGCAAATGAGGATGCTTTGCCTTAATCTGGTTAAAAAGAGGGCCAGAGCTAATGTTCTAGAGACGGCTGTATGAATGAGTAGAAAAATTAAATACCTCCCATAGTGAGGAAAATAGAGAGATTAGGAGGCTAACTTAAGTCCATCTATCATGATTCTATGATAGCATGCAGAGCAAACATTTCCACGAATCTTTTAGTTACACAAAAAGGTAGATCTAAAATGCTTTTGTTTTTTCTTCAGTGTCATGCCTTTATTGCACATCAAACACTATATCAAACAAAAGTGGGTTATGCTCCATCAGAACTGCCCATTCTAGGGTTATATAATAATATCACATAGCATGGCAAATATAGTCACGTACAGACCGGCTTCTAAGGGGGCTTAAATGTCTACAATTTGGTCAATTAGCAGATGTACAAAAAGGGGGAAGTTAAGAACTCAATAGTTCTTTTTCCTTTCTAAACTACTTTTTGGAATTTTTAAGTCTTGTTAAATTGGTTTTGCTTATATTTTTTCCCTTTTATTAACATATATGTATGTATGTATGTGTATGTGTACCACACACACAAACACACACAAAGGAGACTTCAATGCTGATTAGCTCATGGTAGAAATCTTTATTGTACAACAAATTCTTTGATGTAATCTGCTGCAGTTTCTTTTTTCTAATGTTATATTCCATTTTGTATGAAAAAGTCAAAAACTTTAATGCTTGTAATATTTGATATTTGAAATTGTAATTAATATTGATAGACTATTAGAAATAAAGAGAAAGAAATATTTTAAGACAATAGAATGTCAATAGTTTTAATTAATGCAGTGCAAATATAATTGTATTGAAACAACAAAAAGCATTAAGACTTACAATAATATACAGTAATAAAAAAGGGGGGGGAACCTGTCCATTCCACCATGGGAATTACACTAGTGCCTCTGATGCTGCAGCTGGAATCTCAATCTGTGGGCGCTGCTATCTTTCAAAAGGGTTCTTCAAATATCTGTGGATGAAAATAAAGCCAGCTACAGCACGGTGTAAAAAATTCTTCAATCTGGCAGATCTTAGTAGGAGGCTCTCCCCTTCCTCCTTCACATGGACTCTCTGGATCAACGACTGCATTGAATTTGATGCTCATGAGTACTGAGGATATGGGCTACCTGTATGCATGATCTGTAATGATAAGTGGTTAAAAGGTCTCTCCCTTGATTTTAATCAGAAGTTATATGTTTGCAGTTGAGCTTTCAGACACTTGGGAGCTGAAATTTCCTTATACACAAGCCTAATTTTAAAAAGGCACTGAAATCGGGGTACATTGAATACTCTTGTGTTGATTTTGGATCTAAACAAGTCATAGAAAATTGTTCCAGTAGGTACTTAAACTGAACACATATTCACCTTTTTCAGTCTGGTTCGGATGCCTTCCCATTTTTTCCTTCTCTACTCCTGCTGTTTCTTCCCTGCAAATAATCAGTCATTCAAGAAATCTCATCTGCTCAGAATCCATGCAGCGAGAAGGATAAACAGCACACCAGGATGTGATCAATCAGATTTGGCTCCATGATTACTTCATGTAGGCAAGTGAAGGCAATGTGAATGCATTAACTGAGAAACCATCCAAAAGGAGAGCAATCTTTGGAAACTAGCAAAAATGTTCAAGTGGTTTTGGCTTGGTTCTAGTTAAAAATGAAGCTGTGTTCCCATGGGATGGTTTTCCTTAGTTACTCCTTGAATTGTGGAAGCTGAGCATACTCAGTATGGAGAATGAGAGGTTTCTTGCACCTCCCTTCATGTTACATGCAGCAGTTATAACATGCAGAGCAATACCACCATCACTTATCAGCTCTTGAAAGTAGCCTGCTAAAATCAGGCCTAAAGCCTATGTCAGCATCCTGCGCTCACAGTGGTCAACAAAAGCCAACACACAGAATACGACTGTAGTGCTGTTGGGTTCATATTCATACTGTTTTCCTTCAACTAGCTTTGAAAGGGACATAGACTTTGATTTTGGCAGTAGTGCATTGGTTGTACCTAGTAGTCTTGCATTGCCTTATCCTCCATGAATGCATTTGAACTCCTCAAAAAACCACCCATGTGAATGACCATCGCTACATCTCATAACAACTTCCAAGGCTTAACTGGATGCTACTTCCTTTGAACCATCCCAATCTTACACCATTCATCTTCATTGGATGGGTCACACGGTCCAAACGGCAGAAAAACATAACCCCGTCATTTTGTTTCATCTCATAGACGCCGCCTTTAACTCACTTTATTTTCTAAATTTAAACACCTGATTTTGTAACCAGGGGCAGTGCCTGACAAGAGTGCACTGCACTCTTATGCAAGTGAAGAACATTCCTCAGTTTAAGTGGATAGGAGCTAGCTTGAAGCAGAAGCCAATGTTGGGTTAGGCCTTAGAGATTTATTTATGATACTTATCTCCATCTCAATCCTTAAACAGACTCTAGCTGATATTTCTAGCGTATCTCTAGATAAGCTAGAGAACCTTAGAATACCATATGCAGGCATGTTCAGGCAGGCATGCTGCTTTGAACTATGTTTGAGAAGGACAGTGTAACACATTCTACCAAATAGATAGCATGGGGCCAAGCTGTGCTCTCTGGAAAATTGTTAGAAATAAGAATGTGTGCATATATGCAAATGGTGATAGTTAAAATGTATTAAGAAAGGAGCCAGTGCAATCTTTATGGTAAAGAAAGTGCTTCTAAACATGCTGATGCTGAAATACTCCCCTTTATTGGGCATTAAGGAGTTTCAAACAGTCTGCTTATTTATCCCATATCATTATAACACTATGCCACTGGCAATTCTAGCAGGTAGATATTTGAAAATCTTGTATAAATAGCATCTTTCTCCTTGTGGTCAGAGTTTGAGTCGGTGGAATGTGCATTGTTGCATTGCTCCTTTTAGTGAGAAATGAAATCTATTTATGCCACATCTATTAGCAAGAATAAATTGGGGAATGGCTAATCATAGGACAGTGTTCAATCAACTCTTTAGAAAGGCACTCACTACTTATATAATTTTTAACAGTGAAAGTCCACCGTAATTTATAGGCCCAGTATGTCAGAGAGAGGTTTACATTTTAGGTCCTGTAATGGAAGGCTCATATACATGTAATGTGTTAAACGCTTATCACGTATTTCTGTGACTTCTGCAGAAATGACTGTAAAAATCTGATAATGATCTTATCAACAGTACACATGTGCAGCATTAAACATCCTTAAGGGAAGTGATTTTTGTACTAATCTCTCACCTCGCATAGGATGAAACTGATCTTTACATGTCAAGGATGTACGTTCCCATTGGCTTTATATGCTAACAATAATAGTTGGGATCAGTTCCCAGGTTGTTGAAAGAACTGACAAATATTTGGTTGAATATTTGATTGTGAGTATACTGTCTATTGTTGCTGGACAGTATATAAAACTATGAAATAAATGAAATTTTGAAATAGCAAATTGAAGAGATGTCCAGATGTTAGTGATATGGCTATAGTGCAGCACTCATGTCCCACAGACCACCTTCTAAATCAGCATCACTAGGAACGTTAAAGTGCAGAAGCATCAGGCCGAACATGCCTGTATTCAGAATGTCAGATATTACCATCAGAGACTTACTCTATTATTCTTCTAAATATCACTGAATTCGTCTTCTTTGAGCACAATGCACCAAGAATGTCTCCCATTACATAAATTCTCTTCTCAAATGCTAAGTATTTCCAAAACATAAACATACTAAGTATCCTTATAATGTTGTAAGGCCCAGTGAGCGAGCAAGGCAGAAGCAATCTTTTGCCACTAACAATTGGTCACAAATCTATATTGTTAGTTTGTTCAGCACATACCCCTAACTGATATATGGTTCACAGCAATGCTACATTAACTAACCAGGCTACATGATAAAGAAACTCTCATTTTGAGGCTGTTGTTGATTTGCGCCCACTTCAGATAGACTGTATGGCAAGATAATTATTTTTATGCTCACAGCTGTAAGAGCTTACTGCATATAGGAAGTGTACATAAATACTGGGAAGGGTTCTTAGTCTATATGTATTTCTGTGACATACTAGTTTTTATGCTGCAGCAGCATTGCTTTTAAACCAACCTGTAATTAAAGATGTAATTTTTTTATCAATATCTTTGCTGACATAGTAAGAGATGCATCCTCCTGCTGGATCATGTGAGTTGCAAGGGCTTGTTTCACCCAGTTGTTATTGCTTGGTTCTAGGTTTCCCTTCGGGTTTGCTTGCCTATAGTACAACAATGGTGTAAAGGAAAATGGCCAGAGTCCTTAATCCTTGCACATGCACCTCTAGGACAGCATAGAGAGATAAAGAAAAGTATGGGATGACAACACCCACTGTTAGCAACAGAATAAGAGGCATAGAGAAATGCCGAAGGAAGAAAATAGCTGAGAAGGCAAGGGGGCTTTTCTGAGGAGCAAGTAGAGTCTAGAGCCTTCAGGTATAAGCAGATTTTGAGGATCTGTTGTTTAGTGTCAAGCCATCTCCTGGATGACACCAGTATTTCCCCCC
Organism: Python bivittatus; assembly: GCF_059951505.1. Taxonomy (NCBI): domain Eukaryota; kingdom Metazoa; phylum Chordata; class Lepidosauria; order Squamata; family Pythonidae; genus Python; species Python bivittatus. Next base: position 8,749,266 of record NW_028277088.1, read on the forward strand.
CATTGCAATGATTATAAGTAAGGCTTGTTTTGGGGGGATTTTTCTTCTCTGGAGGTAGAACAAAATATGGTGAGTGTGTCTCTGTAGGTGTATGGATTTGTTTTCAATTATACACCTACAAATAATTCATCACACCAAACTGAACTTGAGAAACTGACAGATACCAGATACCAGCAATAAAGGATTGCTATCATGGACCCAATTGACTGAAACCCAAGAACTGTGCTTGGTGGATCATACTCATTGTTATATACTCTTCTCTTAGCACAGAGCAGCGTTTCCCAGGGTGAGGTTGTCCATAGCTCTGCCAAATGGGAAGTGTTGTTCCAACACATCAGAAGGGCCTAATGTTGGAAAGGCTGGTATAAACAACTAACACTTAGGGCAAAATGTGCCATCCTTTTAATGAGATGAAGTCTGTAAGGCTTTGTTACAGTTTTTGCTTAGTCATTAAGTTTACATAAAGTTTAATGCTGCAATCCTACAGTCACCTGGGAGTAAATACTGTTGAACTCCATGGGGCTTATTTCCAAATAGGTATATATAGAACTCTACAGCACATGATGGAAAAAACTTTCAAATACCAAATTAAATTTATTATAGTTTTCAATCTAATTTACCAAAAGGTTGAAGAAACTCATTGTTTGAAAAGTGCATTATCACAATGATTTTCTCAAGAGTTCCCTAAACATATAAGCAAAATAGAATTTAAAAAGGCAGCTATTTAACTGCTTTTATATTATTGAATGAATTTGTAACCAAATTCATCAAATACTTGTACTTTCTATTCCAACAGGTTTTATCCTTTTTATAAAAAAAATAATCTATCTCAGTAATTATGTGCGGCTCTTTTATATTAATGTTATGCTTGATTAATAAAGCACAAACTCACAAATTAAAGATAATATTGCTGTCATTTCTCCGTGGGATGTGAAGGCAGAGGTTTATGCATGTATTTGAGGAAAGATGTGCAATCAACATTTCCCCTCAGAGTTTTAATAACTGTGATGGCGGGAGGAAGGGAGGAATACGCTTCAGACTTTTTTTTAAATCTGACTTTCATCTGTTTGCTACTTGCAAGCCTTTCAAAATCCAGATCCATAATGGCATTCTACAGTCCATAGATAAAATACATTTTTAAAAACATAATTCAAGATAGCTCTGTGAACCAGTTGTAGCTTAGGCTCTGCGAACTTATCCTTTAGAAAGATGAGTAATAAGTGTAAAATCTCTCCTAACAATTGCAAGAGAAAAGTATATTTGTTCTCAACTTTTATTAGAGACATCTGCAAGAATGCCAAACCTGTGAACCAGGGAGCTGTTTAAAGGAAACGCTAAAATATCCCCTCAACTAACATTTCTGCACCCTGTCACAAAACTTGTTTTAATATCTGCATGCACAAGTGAGAAAGTGTGCATATGGGTATGAAAGCAGGTTCCATATTCATGTAATCCAACCTGCACACAGTATATAGTGTCTCACGTTGGTAGCCTGTTACACCAACTTTATTAGTTGTCCTTCTATGAGCATTATTTAAATCTTCAGACCCTTGTTTGAATACAGGCTTCACCTACATCAAGCCAAAAGTTTATCCTGCTTTTTGGGTGACAGGTTTTATAATTGCTAGACTTCGTGTGTTTTATTTTTGGATGTTATTGTATTTTGTAAGCCAGTTTGAATTGGCTTTTGCCTTAAAAGGAAGCTTGGAAGTAATTAAAATAATTATTTAGCCAGGAATTGCATGGGTTGTAATGTTGGACAGGTAGCCCGATAATGCCAATCATCTGAGACATGCCAACTTGAGGGGATGGTAGGGGGCTGGGTTGAGTTCACCTTCCTTTTCCTAAAAAAAAGAAGTTGATGAGATCTACCATGTACTAGTTTGGGGAGACTGTTTGTTGTATATAGTAATCATATCAGGACCTTTCTCTTGTGTGATATAGAAACACATTCAACTTCATCTTAATTTCAAATTATAAATGAAGAAGAAGAATTGAAGTATTACCTGCTGTAGAGTCAATGCAGAGAATACATTTGGACAATCATATCCCAATTTAAAAAGATATGCAAATGCCTATTCTTTCCTAGCATGCAGTTGCTTCCCTCCTTTTTTTGTGCGCAAGCTATGAAGTGAAAAATATGCCAGGAAGCGACAGCAAACATAACTTTCAAGAATATCTGAATTAGATATGGTTAATAGGCTCTCAATCAGCCAAGACATGTAGGATATAAACTGTGGTTTCACATTTTAGCTTGTTGGAAACAACTGGCCATAGTTCTCCAGTACTGATAGTCAACTGTAGCTAAATGGTTGAAAGTACATTATTGTTGCTAGAAGACTAGGCACTTCACCAGAGTGGTAGATTTAAATTATATGGGCAAATTCAACTGGTAGGACCTTCTAGGTAGTGACAACAATGAGAAACAGAGAAAGAACAATTGGAAAAAATCTGCTCTATCCAAGATTCTATGTTTACCATGAGAAACCAGCCTTATAGACTGAAGATTGCAGGCTGAAACAATGACTATACTATTGGGATTCTAATTAAACATTGTCCTGGATCTCCTAAATGTAGACCACCTGAATATGCCCTTAATTATTTCCTTCTAGGCTAATAAAACAATATTCCCAAGAACACTGTATCTAATAATGAAGAACTGTGTGTGATGCTTGCTTCTTCAGAATGTTCATGTTCATTTTGATGTAGATGTTAATCTGTGAGGAATCCATAATATATTGTTTAACTCCAGTAAGCCTAATATAAATTCTGGCAGATATCACTGCAGTTGATTTTTGTCTTCCCCAATTCCTATTCTTTACCAGTTAAAAATAAAGGATATTTTTTTCTCTTTTTCTCTTTTACTTATTATTTGACTACTCGTAAAAAGTTGATATTATCACACTACCATGTGATTAAATGTATAGGAAGTATATACAAAGAGGATAAAAGAGTCCAATTTAACTGCTTTGCAAGACTAATAATGAAATGTGCAAACCAAGCATTTTATATATCTCACAAACAATGTGCAAAAATATACATGGCAGTTAATACATCCAAAGCTTTTTGAAACAATTCTTTAATTACTAGAAGGTTGCATTTAAGCTTACATTAAACAGTACAGATAGTGGGTAGAACGACTGCTGCTGCTACAGGTCTTCCATAGGTTTCAATGAAGTTTGCAGAGGTAAAGAGAGAAGATATCATAGTAGTACTTGGTGAATACTCATGTAAGCCCCAGTGAAACTGTTTGATGGACTGTGCCCAAGAACTGCAACATATAATTTTATTCACAAATTGCTGTGATCTTCCTGGAAATGGACAGACACACACTTTGGAATGAAATTCACAACAAATGCCAGAAGCCTTAAAACAAATAAATAATAGTTATACTATACAGTAGTTGACGCGTATTTTTCTTTAGTTACACGTCAAATAAATGAAGACATGTCCCATCAACTTGTTTCCATCTTCTTGAATCAACAAATGCTATGCACATGGAAATCTTTTTGCATACAGTATATTTCTGCATGTGCAAAGGACCAATTGGGAGAGAGCCTAAGTGTTCCCTTTTTAAGTATGTTTCACAGGGAGTTATCAGACTATTTTACAGACAATGGCAGCAGTTCTGAAATCATTTACTTTCAAGCAATATAAGTGATAAAGAACTGAAATCAGAAGGGAAGGCAAATAACATCAAGTTTAAATTATTCTGCAAATTCAGGAATATATCAAAGAACTTGCCATAGTTTAAAATAACGATGCTAGCAATTCAATCAGACAAGAAGCTATTAGAAGAATCTCTTTTCAGATCTTTAAAAACAGTGTACATATTTGGTTGTTTAAAAAGATAAATTAATGTTAAGTTATAAAAATAGAAAGAAAATCAGCTTTCAACAACTGTCAGCAGAGGGCTTTTAAAAATCTGTTGAGGTTAAATTATTCTGCCTCCCTTCTTCCCATTAGGGCAGCAACATACAATAAAAGTTTGTTGTGCTTTTTGGAAACTTGGGCTCCTGCTAACATGACCGACATTTCCTCCATAGCTGTTATAACCATGCAAGTCCCAGAACTTAGAGCTTAAGATCTGCTTCTATTCATTACAGAAAGTTGAAAAGTTAAAAACAAAACAAAAAAAAGGAAAAGCATCAGCTTGCCAAGACACAGCATGAAAGGCATAGTTTCTTTATATACGAAATAGGACTCATATTTATGAAAACATGGGGCATTGTACTGTGGGCTTGCTTGGCCTTTGTAAGAACAACCTCTATGCTTTAAAAAAAAAAAAACAGCCCCCCCCTTTTATACAGTTTTGGAAAAGTTGCAGAAACATAACACTATGTTGCCAGAGACACATTGAATGCACTGCTTATCTACAACAATGTATATTTTCTATGAACAAGGTGTGCACGTGCATTCCAAGTGTGAAATTTAGGACTTCTTTGATGTAAAAGAAGTAGAGGGATTGTTCTGGTCACATAAGGTCTCGGTGTATTATTATTTCGGAATATCGTAATAAGAACAATATACCCATTCTCGGTTGAACTTGAACTGGCAATAGAAATTTGTAAGGAACCAATCAATATGTGGTTACAACAGCAGACGTACAATTAAGATCAGGTCACGTTTCCAACAACATTCACAGGGACCAAGAATAATGAAACAGAGAGACCACCCTGCCACACCAGGAACCCCCAGTTAACAGACCACAGGCTGCTCACTGCGGAAGCGCTTTGAGTATTGCGTTCACTTCTTCTGCAACTGCTGTCAGGGCAAACTCAAACTGTTCCTGTGGACAGAACATTCAGAATTTATATTCTGCAGCATTTCTAGAAATCCTTATGAAAAACATTCAGGACATGGCAGTACACAACAATTAAAAAAAATGTCAGGGTTAGATTAGTGAGGTAATCTTCCATATTGCTTGACCATTGCTATTAAGAGTGACCTTAACTGGAAATAACTTAAAGACACCATTTAATACTGCAAATTATTTGCTTATGTGAAAGGCTTGTGAGCAATAAATAATATATGAAAATCCTGTCAGTATGAAGTGGGTAACTGAACAGCAAGATATGGAAAATGAGAGTCAAGCCTATTTCCTGGATCTCTCCCTCTCTACCATAAATCCTTAAAAATATGATGCCTGTTTGTTGATTTTAATACTTGAATCCTTAGCTTTGGACTTCCAGTTTCTTCCCATGCAGATATAGATAACCTGCAATATTGGCTTAAATAGTGGCACTATTTTATCATGTGTTTCTGACTATAAATTATTCAGAAGGATTTCAAAGGACTGGAACCTTGTTTCTTTTGAATTTTATTGTTTAACTCCCCAGAATTGCACTTATACATTCAATTTCATGAAGTATCTGGATTTATTGCTGGGGTCAAAAAAGATGGAATTAATACCGTATTTTTCCGACTATAAGATGATACTTTTTTCTAAAATCCTTACCCTAAAAATTGAAGGGCGTCTTATTCAAGGAAATCAGCCGAGGAGAGAACCGCGCGGTTGCAAAACTGCCCATACTTTGTTTCTGCAAAGAGGCTTCCTCCTATTGCTAGCCTCCAATCACAAGTGAAATAGCTTGTCTCCCAAACAGACTTCCTCCAATCACGAGCCTTATGTAACTGACGTCAGCTGATGCTGAACAAACCAATTAGAGGAAGGCTGTTTGCAGAGACAAGCTATCGGCAGTTTCACTCGTGATTGAACGTGATCAGTTATGCAAAAGAGCCTGGAAATAGAGCTGCAGAGAGACGGTTTGGACCTCCTCCCACCGAGTGTATCAGGTAAATGTTAACTAATTACTAAATAAAAATGTGTTCTGCACTATCTTTAAAATATTGATTTCTTAATTTTGGGTTGGAAAAGTGGGGGTCGTCTTGTACATGGGGGCGTCTTATTGACGGAAAAATACGGTATGTGGTTTAACCAATGTGTTAACCAGCCGTGTTCTTGGGCCACCTTCAAAGTATCTAATATGTTTTTATTATGGTACAGCATTTTGTTTCTGTCATATGAAAAACGATCAAATATAAAACCCTCTGTAAACTTTTGAAACTTTACAATTTTTTTTTTTTTTTTTTACTTAGAGGCACATATTATTGAGTGGGCATATAAATTCACTGGAGATCAATAGGAGGACAGGAAAAAATATATTGCTCATATTCTTCCAACCTACTGCCACACCTCTATTTCTGAAATGCAGAATTCTTCTCTAATGAAAGAATTCATTTTATACACACAGTCCTGCACTTATTTATCTGAAATCTGGCAGGCTTATTCCACTCAGAAGATTCTATTATGTTTGAAAATGTTTATGCAAAAGCAAAATACAGTAGATACAATTACTTGATTTAAAAAAATAAGTTAGTAAATATAAATAAAAATATATTTAAGATTTCTCAAAATGAAGTTTTAAATTCAAGGTGAAATTGAACTGGATGATTACTGGCACATAGCCAAATTCTTATACTTTGGTAAGCTCTCGTTAATAACAAAATTAAAATGGATTAAAGGGAGGTTGAGTAAATCTTTTTTTTTTTTTTAACAACAGAAAATAGTTCCCCAGGGTCCTATATGAGGGGATGGCTATAGAAATTGAATAAATAAATAAGGAAATAAATACATTTTGATGGAAATTACACTCACTAATTAACTTGTTTATATAATCTGTTATTGTTATGGCATTTACTCTGCATCATCTGACTGGTAATGATTTCTTTTTATATATGTCAATATCATAAGAATCTCAGTCATGGGCATGGTAACTATTAGAATAGGAATGATAGGACCACACCAAAGGGTATTCAGGGTACACATTTAATTATTCCTGCTTCAGCATTGCATAGAACCCTGGTCAGTAATGTGGTGCAGTAGAATTATAGCAAGATAAACACAGCAAGTGGCTGTTGGTCTGGCTTTCAAGGTGGTAGTGATAGTGACTGATTATGTGCCATCAAATCGCTGTCAACTTTTCGCAGCTGTGTAGATTATCTCCAGGAGGATCTGTCTCCAACCTGGTCCTTCAGGTCTTCCAGCTGTGTACCCACTGCCACTACAATTAAGTCCATCCACCTTGCTGCTGGTTGTTCTCTTCTTCTCTTTCCTTCCACCTTTCCCAGCATTACAGACTTCTCCAGAGGACTAGCTCTGTGCATAATGTGTTTGAGCCTGGCCATTTGTGCCTTGAGTGAGAACTCTGAGTTGATTTATTTGATGATCCATTTGCTTGTTTTCTTGGCTATCCATGGTATTCTCAAGAGTTTTCTCCAACATCAATGTTCAAAAGCATCAATACTTTTTCTATGCTCCTTGAAAATCCAACTTTAACTTCAATAGACTGTCATAGGGAAAACCATTGCATGCAGGATTCCCATTTTGTAAGTATGGATACATCCTGGCACCTGAATACCTTTTGAAAGGACTTCATGGCTCCTCTACCAAGTGCTAGTTTGTGGTGTATTTCTTAATTGTTGGTTCCTTTACTGTTGATAATTGATCTTAAAAGGCAGAAGCTACTCACCACTTCAGTATCTTCACTGTTAACTCTAAGGCTGGTTGCTATACTTGTTGCCCTTAGTCTGGCCTTCTTTATATTTAATCTTAGACACATTTTTTCACTTTGCCCCTTGACTTTCATTACTAGAGCTTGCAGGTAATTTGCATTTTCAATTATCAGAGTAGTGTCATCAGCATAGCACAGGTTGTTGGTATTTCTTCCTCCATTTTTGAAACCATGCTCATATTCTTCCAATCCAGCTTCCTTCAATATATATTCTACATAAAGTTGAATAAATAAGGGGAGAGAATACAGCCTCTGTTCACTTGGAGCCAGTTTGTTTCACCATGTTCTGCCAGCGCTGTAGCTTTTTAACCCATGTATAGGTTTCTCATGAGGACAATGAGAAGTTCTGGGATTCCCATTTTTCTAAGCAGATTCCACAGCTTGACATGACTGACATAATCAAAGGCCTTTCTGTAATCAAGGAAGCACACAGTGACTTCTTTTTGGTATTCATTGGCTTTCTCAGTTATCCAGCATGCATCAGTAATGTCTCATGTTCCATGGCCTTTTCTAAAGCCAGTTTGAACATCTGGCATCTTCCTCTCCATGTAGGGCTCTAATCTGCATTGGATGATCATAAGCATTATTTTGCTTGGGTGTGAAATTAAGGATATTGTATGATAGTTTTCACATACTGTTAAGTCTCCTTTCTTTGGTATTAATATGTAGATTAGCCTTTTTTCTCCATGTTATTTTCCAGATTTGCTGGCACAGCTTGGTTTGAACCTTTACTACTACTTCTGTTGCTTGCCTTATTTCTGTAGATATTCAATCAATTTTTGTCTGTAGCCTTCCAATTTGGTAATGAGCAGAATGCTGTTCTAACTACATTTTCCAGTACTAGAGCTTCTTATAAGTAGGGAATATTTTTTAAGATACCTTGGATGTTGACAACTCTACTGTACAATGTTTCAGTATACTCCCTCCATCTTCCTTTGATCCCCTTTGAGTAAGTTACTATCTGTCCATTGGTGTCTTTTAGCACACCAATTTGAGGGTGGAACCTCCTTTTGAGACTTTTTGGAAGACTTGTTTTTCCTTGTCTATTTCCATCTTCAATGTTTTTACAGATGTTGTTGTAATACTGCTTGTCACTTTTAACAGCTCTCAGAAATTCTTTGTTAAGTTCCTTCCTAATGTCTTTGTCTTTGGTTTCTCTTTTCTTCTTGGCAATTTCCACAGTTGTTCTGACATTCAGATTGCTTTCATCTGATTCTTGATCTTTGGCAGTCTCTTTTCATATTCATCTTTAGCAACTTCTTTTAGTTCATTCCACAATTCCTCTGGTTCCATGCAGTTCAGGATGTCAAAGCGATTCCCTATGTTCTCCTTGAAAATGGTGGGTACATGCTCAAGATCATATTGTGAAACTGGTTGGCTTTCTTTTCTTCTTTAGCTTATCTTGGAGTTTGCACATGAGCAGTTTATTATGTATTTCACAATCAGCCCTTGGTTTCGTTTTGGCTGTTATAACAGGTCTTTTCTTTTATCTTGTACCAATAATATAGTCAATCTGATTTTTGTGTATTCTGTTTGGTGACGTCCATGTATATAAGTGCCATTTGGGTTGTTGGGAGAATGCGTTAGCAATTAAAAAATCATAGGGTTGGCAGGAATTGATAAGTCCTTTTCCTGTTTCATTTTGGTTTCCTAGACCATACAGGCCAAGCACATTTTCTTCCTTAATATTTCCAGGCTTGGCATTCCTGTTTCCAATCAAAAGCAGCACATCTTGCTTGCATGTTCAGCAGATTTCCGATTGAACTTGACCATAAAGCTCATCAACCTCCTCTTCTTCTGCATTAGTGGTTGGAGCAATAAACCTAGATAATCATATTAAAAGACTGTCCACTAAGCCTAGTTGATATTATGCTGTCAGTGATTGCACTGTAGTCCAGTATTGTTCTTGCTATATCCTTCCTAACTATGAATGCAACTCCATTCCTTCTTTGTTTTTCATGTCCAGAGTAGTAAACAACATGATCTTCTCACTGAAAATGCTCAATTCCAGTCCATCTCAATTTGCTGCTGCCTAAAATGTCAATATGCAGCTGATGGGAACATCAGCAACTAGATACCCCAAAGGCTTTAATCTAGCTGTGACATAAAAACCATTAGTACTCTTAAAGGTCCTCAGTTCTTCCTCAGAAATATGTTTAGTGCCACCTGACTTGCGAGGCTCATCATCTGGCACTATATTGTCAAACATTTAATATTTTCTATCCACATGGTTTTCTTGGTAAAATAGAAGAGTGGTTTGCCAATGCCATGAAATGATGCCTTTGCCGCTGTCACTGAAGTGATCATCTGCCTCCAGCATCTTCCTATATTGCTGCTGCAATATAGGTGCCTGCTTGCTTTAGCTGGGATGACCTTCATGCCTTGGGTGACGCTGATGGGATTATATAGTCTTGGCATGCACTCCCAGCGTTCTTCACTCACCCTTCCCAGGAGCAACCATCCCCACTCCCCATAATGAGGCAATACATCAGGATTAGGGAGGGAGTAGTAGTGGATGGTGTTCATTTCAGGACTGGATTAGAAAGGAACCTGACCATCCTCTGTCACCCACCACTGCCTAATTGTTTGGGCACAAGAACTTGCCATTTGGAGCTTGCAGAAGTCTGGAAAGAGAAAAGCTGCAATTCAGCAGGAGAGACATGTTCCGCAATGCACCTGCTGAGCTTGTTGTAGCCTCTCCTGAACATCATTCATTCCCCAGAGACATTCTTGGAGATACAGCTGGTGGTAACAGCATGCATTTGCAACCAACTTTGCTGAATGTCACTAAGGAATGGGTATTTGTCTAAAAGAAAAAAAGACATTCCCTTGCATTCTGGATGGGATTGGGCTAGATCTTACCCCATCATTCCTACTCCCAACCAACATAGCTGGCCTGTTTAGGAAGGAAAGAGGCTCCTTTTTTTTTTTTTAAATGTAATTATCAGCCACAATGAGAGATGGGTTGTTTAACTAAACACCAACCAAATTTGTTCCAATTTGAGATTGGGCTCTCTATCCAAATCATTTGTTTTTGGGCAAATAGAAAAGGGATATGTTCTTTCCCTTTCTGACACTAGCTAAGAGGCTAGAAAGCTCCTGAGACTGCCATTTCCTGGATTCTATGCTTGCCCCATGCCATTATTGCTAGCTGCCTTATGAGAAGATCCTAGAACCTGCTTGGTTTCTGTCTATTGTATTTTTGTGTACAATTATTTATACTGCTTGTACGCTATATGGGAAAATGATTATCCCTAAAAATATAATACCTAATTTATTAATACACAAATATATATTATCATAATTATTATTTATTATTTTTCTCTACAGGACTCCAGAGGCAAGTAAGAGAGAGAAGAAGCTGGGAAAAAAGGCAAACAAAGCAAATAAAAAGAGCAGTGAACTTTCTGCTGCAGCACTGGGCTAAGGAGAATGAAAAGAAGTGGGAGAAAAAAATAAATTTTCTTGTATTTTTTTCTGCATGGGAGGGAAAGTGTGTGTTTAGAATTGTCTGTTCTGGTGGGAACACATTTGGCCTTAAATATTAACTAAAGGTTTGGAGAAGATAAGAATCAAATTGTGAAAACTAATTTATTTTAAAGAGGACCTGATACTTTGGAAGGTATAATTCATTTAATTGCATGTGTCATTGTAGAAGAATTAGGAAGCCAGTTACTTTGTTCAAAAACAATCTATAAGAAACTAGATTTGTAACTATCACTATTTTCTTCCTATATGTGAAATAACTGAGTGGAAAGGAAGGTGAGATGGAGGATAGATTCTACCCAACACTTTTTCTTAGTGAACTGCCTATAAATGCTTCATATTCATATCATGAATATATTCTGTCTCTAAAAATGAAAACCTAGTAGTGATACAACATTTTTTTAAAAAGTTGCATTAATTTTCCATTATTGTTAGTCTTGGAAATGATTTCTATAGGCAGGAAAAATGAAAGTAACTGAAAACTATAGCTGCATTTTAGTAAATTATTTCTATACTTTTAGTATAATTTATTTAATTATTATAGTCTGGTAAAATTCCTATTAGTCCAATATCCAGAACCATGGTCAACACAGTATAAATCACCAGGTGAGATTAAGCACAGTAAATTCAAACTATGAGAGTCTATTTTGATTTGAACAGTCTGTACAATAAAAGTTCTAGAATCCATGATCCTGTGCTGCTCCTATGGCTTCGTATTTTTGGTGATTTTATGGATGTTTATTTTTAAAATTGGAATATACATTTCTCTGACCTACTCTAGTGTATCTCATGTACTAGTCCTTTCTTCAAACTTTTACTAAATATTCTTGATCAATGATCCTTTTCCAATATAGCTTATGGGGACATTTTTGAATATGTTTGAGAGAAATAAATCTATTCATGAAGATTTGTTTTAGGCATCTGTTTTATTTACTAATCTAAAGATGGATTTGGTTCCACATTAACAACAATAAGAATTTTACCAAAACCAACAATGGTTTCATTTGCATTATAAAAAAACTACACAAGTCTAGCCATGTATAATTCAGTGATGCTTATCCCCAAATAGCAATATTTAGAACTGGCATATTAGTATTTAAAATCTAAGTGGCTTCATTGACTGTACCTTTGTCTGGACCATTCCAGGTCTCTGATCTCTCAAATGCTCCAGAGTAGCAGCAATATCAATTTCTTTAGCACCTGCAACGTATGAAAAAAACAGAAATATCAACTGGGCTGTGTTTAAAGCAATGATCATGCATGCTGCATCTGTCAATCTTCTAGTCTTGGATTCCCTTTGGGCTTATAGCCCAGTTAAATATTATACAGTCATCTCTCAGCAGACTTGGCAGGCTCCCAAAATTGGCATTCAGAAAGAAAGGGAGTGGGAAGAGAAAATCCAAGGGTAGCTTTTATTAGCATTAGCTATTTTTTAAAACAATAAATATAGCAGAAAAATAGTACTTAAAAGGGATCTCTTTAATTATTGCTGTACAGCAGCGAATATATATTTGTTAGCATTAAAAAAAAACAGGGTTTCAAACCAGTTTGCATGATGTTTTCACTTTCATACTTGATATAAAAGACTTATGATTTACTAATATCTGGTTTTTATTTCACTGACATGCATAAATTGGGGTGATTTTTTAGAGGCTATCTTTAGTTTGTTCAAGCTATTTGTTATTGTGTTTTTGTTTAATTTCCATGTGAACTGGAGCTGAATGTGTGAAGGAAGTATTCAAAAAGATTCTGTCAGAAATATTCCATTATTTCATTATGAAATGAATAAATCATCATATATTAAACAAAAAAAAATCTATATTTGAAAAACAACTGTTCAGGACTGTGATGGGAAAAACAAGAAGAAAGGACAACAACCACACTCACAAACTATAAAGTCAGCCTAACCTAGCTAGTTATATATTATTTCCCTGACTTGCAAATGTGATTTCAGAACAAATATAAATTACAGACAGGTAAGAAACAGTATCTTTGGACTGTGGCTTAGAGGTTGATGAGATGACACACAGACTAAGAACAAAGTCTCAACTTTGGGATTCTCAGATCACTGAAAGCCAGCCTTTTAATAAAGACCAATGTTGTTTTGTCCAATTCCAAAATTTCTGATATCAGTGGACAAGTTGGAAGTCATAAAATTACCTTGGGGATGAACCTACTTTCTTATACTTGAATAAACCAGCTCAGATTCAAACAAATGTTCTGCAAAGGAGCTTAAGATTTGGATGAGTATGAGCAAGACGTTGGGTTTATTCAGCTCTCTCAGAATGGAGTCAATACTAAGTCCTATGTTAACATAGGCCTAAATCACCATTAAACTTTGAGTATAATTATTGAAAGTATAAACGTGTGTGTGTGCGTGCACACATGCACACATGTATAAACACAAGAAACAACTGTAGTATGGGAGATAACACAGGCAAACACTGCAAACCACTATTTTATATTGCCCAAGCAGCAGAGAAGTTGCCCATCTTTGGATTTATCCATGGTACTGCTGTAACATTTAAACAATATATCCAAGCCTGGGTAAAATGGATGAAATACAGATGAAGTTGGACCAATGTAGCCTAATTTGAAGTCCCTTGCTCAGCCATGAATCCCCTGAATAGTGTTGGGACCATTGACATTATTGGTATTTTGAAACCAATTTTATTAATAGAGTTTTATTTTTAGTATACATACATCATGTGGTAGATTTTTTTTTACAGCAAGTTGACTTTAGCAGTATTTTACTATCATATGTTTACTTACTTAGTATTTTACTATGCTGCAGTCAAGAAACAAAAGATAAAACCTCCTTCAGCAGGAACATAACTCCTGGTAATTTCATGAACACATCCATCTATTTGCCTCTGCTTTCTTCCAGGGTGTTTTTTGAACTTCCCGGTCTAGCCTATAGCCCTAGTATCTCCTGAATGTCTCCCTTCAGGTACTAACCACACCTGACTCTGCTTAGCTTCCAAGCCCAGACAAGTGCTATTAATTACAGGACTTATTATGGTTAACATTTTAAAAAGTATTTAAATACTAACACTCTTACTGAATCAACTAAAAACCTAAAGGTCTAATTTTAAAGTTTGATTATGACTGAACAGCAAATAGAAGCATGGGGAAATATCCTCGAGAGAGAGGGAACTTTAGGGTAAGATAATTTCTTTCTTTCCCCTGGGGAGGAAGAGTATTTCTTACTAACCAAAACAGCAGTCGCAGAGGGCAGGAAGATACATGCCAAATGATTCAGAATTCTCAACAACACTTTATCTCAACACTTTATCTAACAAAGTTTGATGAGAATGTGAACAAAGGCTCATGTGGTTATCTTACAACCAGCCAAATGTAGAATATTAACCTGATCTCCTCAGAAGTTCTCTCTCTCCAGAGGTTGCTTAGATAGGCAATAACTATATTTTTTCAATCATCTGGCTCAGGAGGGAGGTTCAGGACTGATAGAAGGAAAAGTTTTTAAATACAATGCATAGTTAAACTGTGGAATTTGCTGCCAACAGCTGTGGTGATGACAGCCAATTTGGATGATTTTAAAAAAGGACGGGAAAGATTTAATGGAAGATCAGAATACCACTGGCTCCAAATTTTGACAGTTGCTTATTGCCGCCCCAAATACTGGTTGCTGGGAAGCAACAATGGCATTTATCTATCATCCTCAATCTGGGTTGATGAACTTCCCAAATGCATTCAGTTGGTCACTGTAGATGCAATATGCTGCATTAGATGGGCCTGTTGCCTGATCCAGCAGGACTCTTGTGTTTGTGAGGGAGAAGTTTTGGATGCCTTGTTATCCGTGAATGTAAGCTAAAAGGGAGCAAAATGAGCATCAAAGTATCTTGACTCAGAGATCCTGTTAGGTAGCATGACGCTGCATTTTATGCCAGCTTAGTTCTTTGGAATGAAGGCAGAAGAAAGCTTTCTTGGAAACGGAAAACTAAATTTGCATGGTCTACCCTTAGAGAACGGTTACTTTTTATCCGGAAACATAGGAGGAGGTCCACTGAAAAGGCCTCAATCTCTAACACCTTACGTAATTGTTTTAATGGCAAATAGCAAAGTTGGCTTGCGAAACAGTAATTCGCATAGTATGGATGCTCCATAAGGGTAGGAGACATTTCAGGAGAGAAGTGTCATAGAAGAAAGCTTGATGGGGTATTAGATCACACTGATGCCATGTATTTTTCCCTAGAACTAATGTTAACGCATGGCCCCATTAAATAATTTTGCATTTAATTTAATTTTGCAAGTTGAATGTAATTTGCACCAAATGCGTGAAATCAAAGAAGCCATCCCAATGGGCTCCCGACAGGCAGGACTAATGCTGTCAGATTGATTTACTTTTGCTTAGGCCATCAAAGAAAGTAGCTGAGAAGGCACAACTGAAACATTTGGTCAACAAACTTTCTGGGAAGTGAACTACATTTGGTTTATCGCACTGAATCCCATTTGATCTTCTTTGTTTCTTCTTGGCTCTCACACCTTGGGGATAGGCATATTCTTTTCTCCCCTGTGTGTTTAACGCAACCAGCATTTCTGGCAGTCTCTGGAAGCAAATACAGCAAGGCAACAAAAAACAGCGCTGAAGGATAGGAGGAAGAATGTGTTGCTACGTAAATACTTTTCCAACAATTTCTTTCTCCTGAGGTCTCTGTTGTAAAGAAGATCTTCTTTTCTGCATGCATGGGCATACATGACAAAAGCTCATAACACTGTGGGTAGGCGGGTGGATCCATTCCATCCACCCACCCGCTGAAAATAACAAAATGAAATTAAGGAGAAAATAGGGGATACCTGGCTTGGTATCCTTTGGGCAGAAAAAGATTTTGATCCAGTGTAAGGAAGAAGCTATAGAAAAGGGGCTGTGAGGAATTAGGAAAGATCTATGTCTCACATGACTATGGTTCATCAAGCACAGCACTACCAATATTTAAGAAAGTCCTAAAGGTTCATTTGTTTTCTATGTCCATTTCCCAAAATGTATTTTTTGGGCTGTTTTATTAATCTTAGCTTTGATTAATGTTGATGCTTATTGTTGCTTTGCAATATAAGCAAATTTGGGAAGGACTGTAATGGGAAGACCTCTTAAAGCTATTTTAAATAAGTTAAATGGCATGGCTCAACAATGCAGAGCTCACAGTAGCCCATATTAATATGGAGGTTAGTGCCACCTCAAGGCTTTTAGCATCTTTCCTCAACTGCTCTGGCAGTCCTGTCTCCTAAACCAAATTAGCTAGCAATAAAAATTGTGTGCTGCCAATTTGGAAGAGGCAGCTAAAGGTTGGGAGAGGAAGCACATTTGTTTAGCAAGTAGCTAATTATTAAGGAGTACAATTCCTGCTCTCTCTCTCCATCTTATTTGTGATTATTTGTAATTCTGCAAAGCCCTTTCCTCCACTGCATGAATGTGCTTCTCCCTTCAATAAGGTTTTATTATTTCTGGACAACTCCACATTTTAGAATCAAGAAATTAACACATTTTAAAGTTTACACTGTTTTTCCAGTTGACCCATTTGGGTGTATATGTGTGGCAGACTGGGGATAGAGAGGCCTATGGTTCTCCAGAAGTTCTTGAACTATAATATCAGCAGCTCCAGCTGACATGTCCAATTGTGAGCAATATAGTGATAGTTTAGTAACATCTGGAAGGCCACAGGTTCTCTGGATATTGCTGGCATTTGGTGCTTTTTACTGGCAAAGTAGCAGGAATCCTATGAAAGCAGCCAACCCTGGAGAGCCGTCAAGAATGACATTAGTTTATTCAAATTTCACACTGGATATAGCTTTGGTGATACTGGCACCTCTTTTATCATTTTGGCTAATGTCTATAACGTATGCTGAAATCTTTTCCTGTGATTAAACTAGAAAGCAACCTATTCTTGTTCCAGCAGTTCAAGGAACAGCGTGTTTTAAAAGATATGATTCTGTTAAGATGATTATTTTTTAAATATATTTCTTATGACGAAAGGACTTGCTTTTTGGTAAACAATGATATTTCTTGGTTAGTCCTTGCACTACCTCTTCATCAACCTGCAGCTTCTGAAAAAGCTCACTGAGACAAGCAAGTCCACCCAAATATCCTGAAATGGAGAGTCAGTAAAGCTCTGGAATTCAGAATGAAGATTAATCACTCAGGCTGATTTTGGGTTGCAAATGTCAAACTGAAATATGCACGAATACTATTTTATGAAAATTTACTCTACTTTTTCCCTTGCAACCACCATTAACGTAGGAAAAGACTCCTGGATATGAAAGCCAAACTAAACTGTCCTGACTACAATATGCAGATTTTTTTCAGGCAAATATTTAAAAAAATTATGCTACCATCATAAACGACCCACTCTGTATTTCATTAATTAAATAATGAAGTTATTTTGTAAAGCAACATCACTTTAAGAATCAGAAGGTTATCCAGAGATTGGTTTGATGCTCCTGTGGAACTCATGAAGGGGCCATAAGCCAGACATGCTAAACAAATGTGCTTCCTCTCCCAACCTTTAGCTGCCTCTTCCAAATTGGCAGCACACAATTTTTATTGCTAGCTTTTGTTAATTCATCCCGTAAACTGTCTTTTGCATGCAAATTTTCTTCCCTGGAACCCTTACATACTCATCTCTCTGGATTATGAACCATTGGTTACTGCTTCATTGGTTCAAAGTGATTGCCCTCACGAGCTACTGACAGCATGTAATTAGTCACAAAGCATTTTCAACATTCTAAATATATTGGCCATGTGTCATCAATTAATAGGCTTATCTGAACACAATTCCATAATTTCTGCTATTAATTCTTTCCTTCCCTCAGTATTATCGTAAGGAAATAATCCTGATATTTTTTCCTGAAACTCCCTACCATGTACCTGAATGTATAAAAAATACTTAGCAATTTTTTAAAACAAGCATTAAACAAATCATGGCAAAAGATAGTGAACTGATTAGGAAGCATCAACTCTATTTAATTCTCAACCAGATAATTTTTTTCTCCATTTTACTTGTTATCTATAATAATTCTGAGATTTCTAGGCTTATGTGAGCCTGTGTGTATTTTAAATTATCCTTCCAGTAGTTATGTCAAATCTTGCTAAGAAACAGATAAAATATCTAAGTAGAGTTCAGGTATGTCATGACATCCAGAAAACTAATCTTTTCAGTTACATTTTGCATGCTTTAGAATTCTGAACATGTAAGGCAAGCTGGACCATAACGCATATTTCAAATATTTTCATTGCTTTGTCTGTTCACACTATGCATCTGTTTCAGTAAACCTGAAAAGCTGTATGATATGGAGGGTTCACAGAAAGTTAATCTAAAAATACATTTTAAAATATCTTAACTATCAGATATATCTCTATTAATTACATGGCTACCATTTATGATCAAATTCTAACTTCATTGTTTGCATTTGAATATGTTTTAAGGCTTACAGTTCAAAGGGGTTAATTATCTGATTAAAAAAAAAACTGCAATAGCCATTATACTGAAAGTGTGTTGGAACTGATTACCTCATATGTAGTTGGCAATTTGTCAGGTGAGTCATGGACTATCTTTGCAAATCTGTAAGATTTTGTGTCTATGCAAAATAATAATAATAATCATAATCATAAAAATCACCATCAGTCAATTGCAAAAGGCAGCTTTACTTGGAACAGCTTATATCCTGTGACGATACCTTTAACACCATCAAACAACATCTGCCTATCCCAGGTCCTTGGGAAGGACTGGATAGGTGGATAAAAATGCCAAATCCAGCCTAAACATCTGGCTGACTATGCAACCAACAATAATAAAAAATAAAACAATAAAAAGGCATAAATTTCAGTGAACATACAGCTTTTGATTATATCAGTGCACTCAAAAATGCCATTATAAATATATAGAATTTGTGGGCATGCAAACGGCTTTTTAAAAAAATACAGACCCAATATTTCAGTGAATGTATAATGTTGTTAAATATGAAAGCAAGACCTCAGGTTCTTCTGCTGATCTTACTCCTCCAACTCCATCTATTATATGCTTGGTCCTAATGAGCTATAGAATTTGAAGTTTAGCCATTCAATAAAATTCAAAGTGTAGAAGGCAAAGGGACAACCATACTACATTTAAAAATAATGCTTCAAGTGCTACTCTGTATTTAGGTCTCTGAACCATCCCACTCATACCTTTTAAAATATCCAAACTCTGTATCTTCTCTGTAACAATAATACAGATGATGGCAGGTAAAATATGGCAAAATGGCAAGGCCTATGGAGGTATTTATCAATAAACAAGAAATTGGATCTTTAGAGTAAAAAATACATCAGTAATCACTTTTCAGTAGAAGCCTGAAAAATGCCTATACATGTATACATATGTAGAGCAGTGGAATTTCAGCCACAGTATTACTAATTCAGATTCCTAATTAAGCCTAAATTTCTAGAATAAGAAACCACGTAACACTATATATTCTAATATAACTGAATTACAACCTTTGAATCAAGGTTTGGAATATAACTTTTCTCAGATAAAGATTAAATAAAGGTGGAACTACAGAAATAGAATTATGAAATTGTCCTCAAAGATAACTATTATTTGCTTAATACAGACATGTATTAATGTGTGAGGCTCTCTCTCTCTGTGTATGTATGTATATATATACACACATATACATATACATACACATACACACACATATATATATATATGTTTAGTGATGGAGACTACTTGATGTTTTGCAGAACACAACATTAAAATAGAATTTTGTGAAGAACTATTTTAAGAGCAGTAAAGACAACAATCAACTGATTATTATTAAAAATTCAGCTTCATTCTAAGCAAACTTCTCAGTGAACATAAATTATTGCAGTACAATTGAACTTTGGGGGATGGATGAAAAGTCATTCCACATATATATTCTGGGTGGGAGCTCCAGGAACAAGGAGAGAGATAATGTTATGAATGTCTTATTCCTTCCCTGATCCTAATTTCAAATCCTAAAACCTTTGTTCTTTTCAAAGTTCCTTTTTCTGTGGAATTATTCAGAACACAGGACTGGTACCATTTTTATGTATATATGGCTATAGAAATACCTCTGCCCAACCCTTTAGCACTGAACTATCCTCCTTTTAACACGGAAAACTCTTAAAATGGATGCAAATGTTACTTGGAACTAAACACATGAAAATGAGGGAGCTATATTTCAAATAAAAAGTACCTATAGTTACTCTGAAGAGTGTGCAGGCACACAAAGCTGCAGGAAGTTCTTCATGCAGTTGCATAAAAGCCCAAAACTCTACAAATACATTGTTCAAGTCTTTGAATGATATATGGAACCGAAAGTCTGGAATGTATGTTCTTAGCATATTGCTCTTCTGGCCACCATTAAATTTGGAAATATATCCTCCTCTTTCCTCAAATGAAAAGTACAAAAACAATTCAATTAAAATTAGTGTTAAGAATATTTACCTTATTTATTCTTATTTTATGTTAAACGTAAGAGAAATGGTGGAATTGGAGAACTGAATTTCATAAAAGTATAGTCTTAACAAAAATTTGGAATTCTAACAGTGCAATTTTATAAATGTCTATTTAAAATGAAATCCAACTGAATTCAACAGGACTTTTTGTCAGGTAAGTAAAAAAGATTTTTGTTAAAGGTCAAAACTTTCCTCAAAATGTGACCTCTTAGACATACAGGAACCAGACTATAAGAAATAATTTTCTAAAGAAAAATTAATTTAAAATAAAAAATTAAAAATGTCAGTGCCTGTTTTCATAGCATATCTGTACATTTAAACTATATTAAAAAAAACACTACTTCATAAAACATTTTTTTTTAAATCACTGATAAATCCAAGGATTTTGATTGCTTTCTAGTTTCATGCAGCTGAAACTAATTGTTTCCTATTTAGTTTGATTTTAAAATGCACTATTGTCTGCTTTTTAAGAAAACAGAGAAGGGAACAGGAACTCAAATTATTCTAAGTTTATTCCTAAAAGACCTTTTTTAAACAAAACAAACCTACAGGCCTTAATCCTTAAAAAGCGCCCCCCCCCCCCCAGCATGTTCACGGATGCTGGCAGTGCAGCTGGCCTTAAACCGAAAGTGCACTTGCATTTTTTAATGTTTAGAATTGAAGGACCAGAGCTGGTGCACCACAGAAAAGCCATGGCAATGGTATTCTTTGGTACTTGTGCGATTCATTCTTCTAAGAAAAGGAAATGGAAAGAAAGATTTCATGTCTTGGACTTCATGCCTTTGATCATTTGAACAACACTGGATCCTCAACCTGGGCCTCAAACTTCTCAGGCCAGACAAAGGAGGACTAGGCCTCACAGACCGGGCCTAGATTCCTGGCAGAACAAAACCTTTGGTTGCCTCACAGTGTGACAGCCTGGGAAAGGCCCACCTCAGCAGGACGGAGATGCCCGCTCTGCCCTTTGATCTTTCATTTAAACTGCCCATAGCCCAGGTCAGGGATTTTAGAGTGCGCACCCCCAATGGCAGAGGGGAGCAGGTCAAGAACAGAATGAGGCTCTACCCAATCTAAAAAACCCGGCAACTCTTTTCTTTGGTCAGTTTCACATGACTTACCTTGCATAGTGCAGCACTAAACCCATACTTAAAATGGAATGTGACATTACATGGTACAATGGAGTCAATAAATGGCATTCTTCAGAGCTCTTGCAACAAAATCAATCCTTCTCTTAAGTGGGTGAAAGAATGAAGGTAGAAAATGTTTCTTGTTTACTATTCTATGCAAGAAACTGTATACATTTTCCAATCTTGCTCTCACTGCTTTCATTGTACTCTCGTATTGTAAAAGACTGAAATGGGCTTTACAAATGTTTAACAGAAGTGGCACATCTGTTTCTTTGCCCCCCCCCCCACAATACCTTTTATTTAGACAGATCAAAATACCACTTGAAATTCAAATGTTCCAACCATCTGAAATACGCTTTTTCACAATATACAATTTAGTGCATGTAAAACATGGGCATACAATTCATTTATTTTTGATTTGCCTATCAATTCCTTGGACTGCTTATGAGTATGTGGGAAACAAACATTACCTCAAGGTCATAGTACTAGAACTGAAAATGAGGTCAACCCACCTTCTCAGTCAACAACACAGCCTTCAATATTTCAAAGATGAATATAGGGATACAATATCTGACTACACCTACAAACATGATCCAGTGGACTAACTGAATTAGGTCATGCAAAACTGGCAACATACTGAGATCACAATAAATGTTAAATATGCAG
The DNA here is from genome assembly GCF_059951505.1 of Python bivittatus. Classification (NCBI taxonomy): domain Eukaryota; kingdom Metazoa; phylum Chordata; class Lepidosauria; order Squamata; family Pythonidae; genus Python; species Python bivittatus. The sequence goes on from NW_028277088.1 coordinate 8,771,594, forward strand.
ACAGTGTGAGGGCAGTGGGGTAGTGTTTCTCACTACCTATTAAAAGGTGCCTGAATGAACAATCTCCATTGATCACTCTTGGGTAGAAAGCCAATGTAAAGCTCCATTTCATATGGCAGGAAATTTTGTATCCTATTTCATTCCAGGTATCTTGGAGAATCACTAATAATCAGGAGAAAAGCACTGTAAAAAAATAAAATGCCTTATGCCTTTTGGGTGTCCACAGTTCATGTACAGTTTTTCATTACATAATGTAATTATTTATAACTGTGCCTTTATTACTATTATATGCCAGTTTCAAGATAAAAATAGATTTAACAGTTCCATGTGCCTAAAACTGTAGTTAAGGAGACTGATCTTATAATTGGGGCATATTCATAGATGACACAATTGATATAAACATGTGGTACCTAGTAGCATGGCTTGAGCTACTGTGGGTTTTTTACTCAACCTCTTCCAACCTTTTACTCATCCCTTCCAACCTTGATATTATTCACCAAAGAGCCATTGGTGACTGACCGGGGGGGGGGGGAGGATGACATTATATATTTCATTACTGAAAAAAAATCTAATTTATTCAGAAAAGATGTCCATGCTGCAGGGAAACATTATTCAGATGTCACCACATAATGAAAAAGTGGCTTCGTAATAAAGATTCCAATTATCCAGGACCAGTTTAAGGGAGTCAGAGTGTATATAGCTGCACTGGGGCCCAGAAAAGTGGGGACCTCAGCAGTAATCTGAAGTAGGATATAGTGAGGACCCAAAAGGCTAGTGGCTGCCTGCCTGCCTGCCTTGATCTACACCCTACATAAATCCTTGCATTTGCCTTGGGCCAACAGGTTTTTGAGCAAGCAGGTTTACAAATTAACTAATTCAGCTTTATGTTAGACAATGCATAGATTGGGATTTTTGAGGCTCCATTGGCTCATGGAGCTCTGTGTTGGCCAGGAAGAAAACTGGGCTAAGATGATTTTTTGGGGAACCTGGTTTTCCCAGAAACTAATACAGCTCTATTAGCTAACCTACCGGTAAACCAGGTCAACTGGGTCATTTTCTTAAATAGGATTTTATTGCGTGGTGGTTTCTAAGATTCTGTATCCAATATGTTTTTTCTAGACACTAATTTAATTTTTAGTTCAGGGAATTCCATGCTGAATATATAGTTTACCATCTCATTTTACAGGAATCATCTGCAAAATGGTAATCCATGGCTTTGTGTATGGCAAGCTTGAAATCTGGTATTGCACTGGGCATCCAATTTAAATTTAATTTAAATTTCTTAAACTGGCCATGATGTTATAAATACAATATAGCACCCTCAATGTGCAATGTGTTTTACTGAGGACAAGACCCAGTCCTGAGAAGCTGACTGCCTAACATTCCACAAAGAACAGGGGAAATGGAGGCAGGCAATTTTTTCCTTTCTGCATAATTGCATGCATTTAGAGTCAAATGATACTCCCTAAATGTATTATTAGCAACCACATGATAAATGTGTTTCAGAATTCAATAGTGGGTTCACATAAACACACAACTTTTGTCAAGACTTCAGTGCTGCGGTCCCAATGAAAAGCAAATGATCCTTGCTTCCACTGCTATTATTTCTGGAGGAAAAGCTCCCATTGGCTCCGTATGCACTACAGATTTAGGCAGGATGAAAGGATAAAAGATACAGACATAGAGGTCTATCATGCAGAAAATAGAAAAGCAACAGCTTTATCTTCTAAAGTTTCTAGATGTTCTCTTTCATATTACTGAATTCCTCTTATATAAATTTATCAGAAAGAAAGCAGCTACCCCATCAACAACACAAATAGTTACAGTACTGATATTTTTTCATTTGAGGGTCTCAGGATGCCATACATAGAGTTATCATCCACTGGTATGGTATAATTGAATAGTTCGGCATAGAACAGCAGTTCAGGAGTGTTACTTTTGGCAGCCCAGTGAGACAATATAACTTCCTTTCACTGTGTGCTTTAGTCCTTAAAAGTTGGTCTCCTGCACATGCTATTAATTTTTAAAAAGCCCACACAGATATTAATAACATAATTAATAGACAGTTAATCCAACACTAGTTATGGGAGGGTAACATCCTTAGAGGGTTTTGCATTACAGAAAAATGGGTTTGGAGGAAGAATCTGAAGGAACTGAAAGAAATGACTTGATACAATTGTTTGGACAAGCATGCCCAAGTATGTAAGATTGGAAGTGAAAAAAGTGGAGTTCTTTGAGGGAGAAGGACAACTTGAGATGGTTGAGGACAGTGGAGCTGGAGAAGCAGAGATAATGGTCATGAAGTGAAAGAGCAGAAGACTAAGGCCATGGAAAACAATGAAGACAAAAACTGTATGCTGGATTGTTTATATTGCTTTTTTCTGCTTTTTGTTTTACAAAAACATATTGCTGTTTATTGTTAAATAGAATATCCACTATATGCACTCTGGCATAATCCCCATGGAATGGGAAAAGTGAGAGCATCCAAAGTTCACCGTATGTATTAAAATCAAGATTAATTCAATGCACATTACTCAACATGTGAACAAAAATGAAATCAGGTACATCACAATACTGTTTCTTGGTGATGGAAAACCTCAAGTACTACAACTACAGTACTAGACAATTTCATATAGATTACAAATAATTACTATTTCAAATTACATAACCTGTGAAACAGTAAAATCTCAATTGCAAAGAGAAAGTGCAAAGGAAGCAGGCTATTTTTAAAAAGCAGTTTAAGTAATGAAGTTCTCTAGCTTTCAACATTCAAACTAGTTAGCCATTGATGATTAATATATATGACCATGTGAAAAATTTACCACATTTTACCACATTTACCACATAAATTATTCTGTTGCAGAAAATAATTACTTTATGTCAATAGTAATATAGTGAATCAAGTAACCATATGGAATTTAATTTTCCCCTTCTCTCTTATTACTAATCTTGTTATATAGTTGTACAGGTGGTCCTCGACTTATGACCACAACAGGGACCAGAAAAATGTGTGATTAAGCAATGCTGTCATTAAGCAAGGCATCTCATGACTGCACCCAATTTTATGATATTTTTAAGGCAGCTGTTAAGTGAATCACCGTGGTTTTAAGTGAATCACATGGGTCATTAAACAAATAACGTGGTCATTAAGTGAATCACATGGTTCCCCATTGATTTTGCTTGTTGGAAGCCAGCTGGGAAGGTGGCAAATTGCAATCACGTGACCCTGGGACACGGCAACTGTCATAAATCCATGCCAGTTGTCAAGTGCCTGAATTTTGATCATGTGCCTGGGGGGACACTGCAATGGTCGTAAGTGCAAGGACTGGTTGTGAGTCACTTTTTTCAGTGCTCTCGTAACTTTGAACGGTCGCTAAATGAATGGTCATAAGTTGAGGACTGCCTGTAGTGTTCTTCTCTTACCAGAAAATAAATAGGAAAGTACTGTTTAAACTAGAGCTCAGATTTCATAGTGTGTCTCTATGCATTATTTTTTGTTCCTGCAGACTTAAACTGGTATCAGAGAATTAGTCAATCTTCTCTCTTCCTCTGCCTGACATTATTCTTGCCCTTTCAGTGTTGATCATATAACATTTCTGTGAAATAAAGCAACTAATAAAAAGGTGTATTATATAAAATGTTAAAGATACTGCTACAATATTTTTACAACATGGAGAGAGGCAAAGAAAATCAGAGGGAATAAACAATAAAATCATGCAATTTTCTCATAGCATTTGGGTTTTAAGAAAATATTTTAAATAAATAATATTTAAAATAATAAATCTTTTTGTCACTTCCTTTACTTGGGTCTCACAGAAATGTTATATAATAACAATAAAGCATTTTGTACCATACGGACTACATCAAGATTAGAGTTTTATATACAGTTTTGTTAGAAATCCTCTGTATAAAATGAATTCCCAGGCTGCAGTTTCACCAAACATATGAACTATTAGTGTCTCCAAACCTCCCACTACCCTCATCAAACCACACTTTTTAAAAAGGAGAATACTGAAAGGTAGATTTTCTTATGATAAGAGATATTTGATTTGGATTTTTTGAGGCAGTTGAAAGCTAATACAAAAGAACTGTCACTTTTTCAGCAACGAACTAGATATTATGGATGCAATCCTGGGAGGTTTGTGCCTAAGACAAATTGTATTTCTTTTTGGAAGATGGAGAGAAAATTTGGACTGGAAGGGAGAAATAGGCTTTTGGAAATGTCTGTTGTCCTTGTTGTTTTCATGTAGAAGAAGCAGTTCTTTGTGAACAATTGATGAGTGTTCCAGGAGAGGCTTTTGATCTGTAGGGTTCAAAGTCTGTCTAAGCTTACACACATACTCTTCCCATGGGGGGTGGGTGCGGGTGGATTTGTATTGGTGCTAGAACTGGCTTAAATAATTTTTCTTCCATCACTTCCAATGGAAGGGAAATAACTAAAAAGAGAATACCTGGTAAAATAGTGACAAAAGAAGGCATCAAATCTTTCTTTCTGCCCTATTGACAAGATTTAAAAGTCCTGGAGACTCTAACACTTAAACTCAACCCAGTGGCCTATAACATTGCTCTATAAGTTATTGCTTTAAAAAAAAATCAACAAAAATCCAGGAACAAATAAAAACAGTTTCCAAAAATAACTGTAGATTTATCACATTTGATCACTACTATTATCATTACTGTTTTGTAAAACTTAAGGGCAAAAGCATTTAAGAAAATTACCTACTTTATTGGAAACAGCCTAATATGCAGAATAAAAATGTACTGGATTTTGGACTTCTTATGTGTGGCCCTTAAATATACGAGGTTTTAAAATTGTGTGGTAGTTACATTTATGAGGTAATGTCTCAAAAGCTGTGGAGGCTAAGCCAAAAATTAATTTCATTTGATTTCATTTATATTAAATTGAAACTAAATATAATTTATCTAATTTCTGTCTGGTCATGTCTGTTAATATTTTTCTCCTTTTCTCACATTAAACCATTACAATTGGGTTACATATTTCGAAAGTCTCCGAGGGCCTTATCCAATGTTTCTGAAGGCTGCATGTAGTCCTGGAGCCTCAGCCACGTTCACTTCTGGTTTATGACTTATTTTACAAACCATAGTTAAAGAAATTATGACTTAATACAATTTGTGAGCATTTGTGTTAGTCAAAGTATGTCCCACTAGCTCATTTTCATTTTCTATCCATCACTCTTTTGCCCTAAAATACTTGTTAATGTAATATCTCAGATTCTCTAATCTAGCCTGCCCAGCACAGATTGTCCTATTCATGTTAATGCCTGTAACCACCCACATCAAAGCCACTTAAATCTGACAATCTACTGGGAGATAAACCAGTTTGGGTGCAATCTGATCCAAACAGTTCCCAGAGTGCTCTGCATGAACTATTATTAAGATGTGATTGCCAGACACCAGCAGTCTGCACCAAACTAACTTCTTTTTATCTTGTAATTTCTTGCTATTTTACCATCTCCTCATCTGAAGCAATCAGCAGCTTCTGATGACTGAGAGGATTTGCATTTTATCGGTAGTACATGCAAGTCAAACACCCTTCCTTTGGACTTTCCTATAACGTAATAAAATTTAAGTTACCCTGAACATAAAAAAAATTGTAATAATAGAGTTGAATGTCATCTGGTCAGTAAACTTTCAGATCCGTATCTCATGAGATCAGAATACTAAAAAGCAGTTTAAAAACAGTTCACTGTTTGATTGCAAAGCCTTCAGAGTAATCACGGAGTCTACTTGACTAGCCAAAGTACCTCCTGCCTGAAACAAGATCTCCTGCCTTCTCTGTTTATAAGCTGATCAAGCTGCAGGTAGTTTAGCCAGTTCTTTCTTAGCCAACATCTCTAGCTGATCTGAGTGCCTTTGAGAAAGAGAAACAAAGCAGAAAGCCCACAAAAGCATATGTCCATAAAAAAAGCAAGCTTCGAGCCTTTGGATAGGAATCTGTTGCTTGCTGTTGCTAGGAGACAACCACAGCAACTTAGAAACTCTCTAGCGGCCAAAGTGAATGACAATCTAAATGCTTCCTAGTGGCAACCTTGTGTTCCCTAAGACTTTGAAAACTTGGCTTTGCTCCCGGGCCTGGGGGTAGCGTGATTGCTGAGCCCCTGTCGGTTTTGGGAGGTATTGTGTTGTTCCGTTATGTTTTTTTCGTTTTGGGGGCTCTATGTTGTGTTATTATTTTTCTTTTGTTTTTCATGACTGTGACTTTTAATACAGTATGTAAGCCGCCCAGAAACATTTGGAGTCGGGCCGCCTCTAAATCTAACAAAGTAAGTAAGTAAATCTAGACACCCTCTAGTGGTCAGATTGAATAGCAATGTATTTGGGAATTGCTGCAAGTTAAATTCAACCAGAATGATGTGGGTCACTGTTGATGAGCAAGTTAGTGAAATTCCATCTCTCACAAGCTTTACAGCAGTGAAACCCAAAAGACAGACTATGCTGATCTCCCAGGCCAGGAAAAAACAAGAATTAAAAAAAGCTCCATGCTCAAACAAGTCTGGGGGAGCCCAAGAAAAGAAGAAGAAAAATAGGAAGTAGAGAATGCTACAAATCCAGGACAGCTTTCCAAGGCTGAGCTCAATGTGAGCATCACTGAGAATCCAGGAGCGTGGCAGTGCAAAAGATCCATATGGAATTGAGCATGCATGGACAAGAAATGTGAACAATTTGAAAGGTGCACAGGCAGTATGCTGTAATCAGCAAAGCAATGCTTAGGGATCCCAGATGTGCAAGCATCATAGTACATGAGCACCATCCCACAAGTTCTCAAAATAATTCCACATTTCCAGGAAAGAAGATTGACAGATAGATCTTTTCTCTCTTCCCATGCCTCAAGATCATCAGATTCTCAAGCACCTTGTAGGCACACCTGCCACTCTGGGAAGTCCACATGCCCAAGTAATACTGCATTAATCACTGCTGCTGTCCAAAAGAGAGCAGAGGCACCATCTAATCACAAATGCGCTGAGTACAACCAAAGGAAAGTCTTCCTAGAATTGGGAGCAGCACAACTAGAGTCAGAAGCAGTTGAGGCACAAGCACAGATGGAATGAAAAGCAGCTAAAATGAAGGCACATCTAGCAGCATGGAAAGAAAGGAAAGAAGCTGCCCAAACTGCAGTGAGAGCTGAAACGCTCAAGAGCACTGCACCAGCTGGTAGAACTGAACCTTACTCAGATGTAACAGAATAGGTGTTATTGCACTGTGATTTTACACTCATAGATAACTTTTATGCCCTTGATGAGAATATCCCTGCCCCCTGTCCTGAGGCTAGAAGCCTGCCCAACACTTCTGAGATACAGCATTACATAGTCTTGTAATAGAAACCAAGGACATTGCCATATCTTGAGGAAATCTGCAAATGAGTTTGGCCACAACGTGCCTTGGTGAAAATCCCACCTAATGACTCCTGAGCCACATAAAGGGCCTTATAAATCCTGTCAAAGGTTTCAACTCAAACAAAACAAAAAGACTACACAAGTGCACCAATAACTAGAACAAGACAGCATAGGAATGTACAATATTTGGCAGCACCTTAATAGCCCCAACATTACCCTCAGCACCAAAGTTTGACCTTAGCTGGATCGCTGCATGCTTACAAAACAAGGGTGCTAGAGAATGACTAGAATTCCTATTCCAAATCACATAACAATAATCACAAAGTGAAGGTAGACCACACCAAACATTCATCAACTAGCATACAGTGGACTAGTACATTCCCACAACCTATCTAAGGAGTGACATGACTCATTCACTGCACATGATCCACTGGAAAACACTTACAGAAAATGTTGCTGGCATAATCACCCATCTCCAAATCTACTATATTGGAGCAGCAACTCTAGGCAGAGGAGGCCATCTTATGCAGTACACAGCAAGATGTTTGCCCAGTGCAGATCAAGTATGACAAGAAAGGGAAGAACAATTCTCACAACAGTGCTGAGATGAAGCAAACTTCTCACCTTGAAAAAAATAGGTTCCTTCCAAGTGAACAACTGGCTAAACCAAGGTCAAGGTTTTAAGACAAACCAAAAAAACTTTCATTAGAGTGATCACTTAAGTGTGCCTCTTCTACCAGTGAAGAAGCCTGACACCTTGACCTGCACAGCCAAATTTTCATGTTAGATATTAGTAACATATATTATTCATGTAAATGTTGATCACCACACATGCACAGTTACATGCAAAATTTAAGCATTCCTAATCAAATTGGATGTTTCAATGAATTCCTAAGTGAACAGAAGCTGATATATACTCTGAACAGCCTTAGGTTTCCAGACCTTACCTTGACTACAACAGTTCTATGTAATTTCAATTACTTAACAGCATTTTTTTTTCCAGTTAAAATTGCTAGCTGGATTAGAAATTCTTTTACAGCCTTTCTCTACTTTGTAAAAGTGAACTGTCTTCAAATGCTCATAGAGCTACTACAAGGAACCCACAGTTGTTGAAATACAGACAGAACAACAATCACAACCAGAGGGGTTAGAAGGTCAGAGTATTTATTCATCTGTGGTATTGCTTTCACCTGGCTATCTATAGGAATAAAGAGTCAGTTATGTTTTGGGGCTTTACTGACAACTTCACAATTAAAACAAAGTAGCAGTGAATAAACTAGAAGGGTGTTCAAACTTCTGTGCCTGCCGTGTTCACTGTTTTCTTATTCTGAATTTATAAATAACTGCATATAAATAGTAGGTATGCATTCAGATCTGCAGAATTATGTAACGTTTAACATTGTATGATGTAGAAATGGTGTCAGTTTCTGTTCTCTTAGGGATTCAGTGAAACACTTTAATCAGGAATGCCTAAACTGCTCTATTAAATTTTAGGTAGTAAAAGCATGTAACTGATGGAATTCTTTGAATTTCAGGTCGGGAATGATCTCATGATCTCAGAATAATCACCAAGCCAGAAAAGCTCTTGAATGTAACTACATAGTGAGGTGAATGCCAACTGGTGAGATGAACACCTACAGACTTAAGCAAATAACACTAATTATTTATCTTCTACTTTTTCTTATTTAAAGTTATATAAATGATGAAAGTACATACCCTATACATTTTTAACCACATGTGTCAAACCATTCATAAAAAAACTTTACAGGGAAAACAGTATGAAATTCAGACAAGGGCAATTTGCCTCAAAATCTGTCTGGGGCCTTCTGTGAATCGTGGGCCTCTGGGTGTCACGTCAATAGCACCATATTCCAGAATTCTAAAGCCGCATCACTTTTTCCCCCTCACCTTTGGCCATTTTATTGAGAACCATGTCAATCAGGATGTAGGTTCCAGTTCTTCCTGCACCATTGCTATAGACAAGGAGAAAAAAAATCCAATCAGTTCAATGTGCATAAAATCCTAACAAAAGCATAATTTATCTTGATGTGAGGTAAACATACGTGGGGGACTAAGCTGAGGCAGAGGAGCACATCATACAGTTAGGTAACAGTGACAGAAAAAGAAAGCTTAAAAAAAATGAATTATCTGATTAGTTGGTTTGCATGCATATGAACACGACAGCTTTGAATGAAGAATCTACTTCTCTAAAGACAAAACTCTATTTATTTGAGAATAATGTCATTTAATATTTTTAAACAATAACAACACAAATAATTCTAGAAACCTGTATCCATATGAAAAGCTGTTCAACCTGGCCTGTTAGGAAAAACCAAAAAGAGCAAAAAGCATTTCCCCCAAACATAGCTCTCTCTGAATTTCCAGGAACGTCCCTGGCTCTGCAGGCTGACCTGCTTCTCTTCCTGCTGTGAAAAACCTTTTGTTATTTAAAGGACATATTATTCTTTATGAAGAAATTGGATACTAGCCACCTGAGCCTGGGAAAAAAGATACAGCCAACTACTTTTTTCCTTTCATCTCTAAAGAAAAACTGTTGCAATTAAAGAAAGCAGCCATGCATATTCTGCAAGTTAGTTTTAACCTGCTCAGGGCATTACTACTCAGAAATGAAAACAAAAATGGAGATTTGTGATACAGCAGCATAAAGATGTCAAGATTCTTAATCTGAATGCAGTTTTCATTGCCTTCAAGGCCAGCTTTTATGCTTTCCGCATCTATTGTGAGGAAACATTATTAAGATTTCAGCAATTTTGCCTTTGCTCTTTTCCTTAATTTCTATCCTGTTGTGGGTTTTTTGACAATACTTCCATGAAAGAAAATGAATGAGTCCATCTGAAGTGATTTGTCGTTTTAATTTTTCTTAATCTATAGAAATTTTGAAACGTAGCAAGAAGAAAAAGGTATGACAGCAACAGTGAAATTTTGAGTAAAATTTGAGGGAAATGTAATTTACTGGGTCAAATTTATCAACTATAGAATGATGCTTGGGTATCACTAGACCAGGGGTTCAAAATAAATGAATAAAACAACAGAGACATTTCTACTGAAATATGTGACTCGATCATAATAATGTACATAAAATTAAGGGACCACATATCTGTGCCTATAAAAATTAACTTAGACGATAGTTTTAATGGATTTTTGAAAACAACATGATTCTTTGGATTAAATACTTGACCTAGTCCCTGGACATTCTGGTGATAAACCAAAATCTATGTGATCTTTTCAGAATCAATTTTTCACCTGGAATACTAAGGATTCCTTACTGTCATAGGGAATGACAATAGTATATTTACCATAAGATGTTCCTATTTAACATTTCCATAGTACAAACTCTGCCTCTTCCACTTCTTCAGGTCTTTATAGAGCTGTATGGCAGAACAGCCTCAGAAGAATAAAGGTAATCTGAATTTCCCACAAAACATAATTCTGAATAGATCACAATATACATCCTATATACAGGGTAATTATATCTTATTCCATGTATTATGAATAAACATTTAAAGGTTTTTAAACATATGTTAAATGCAATCCAGTAAGAGAAGAAAATGGCTATTCCTTTGCAGTAGTATAATTCTTTGCATATCTACTAGGAAGTAAATCCCATTTGATTCAATACTCATTTTGCCCAGGTAAAAAGATATATAATTGCAACATGTATTCAATGCATATGCTACAGTGGCCTAAAAAGAAACAATTTCTGTAGTGCTTTGGGTGAGATCTGACTGTTAGTTTTAGATAACTGAAGAAAAATCTTTTCATAAGAAATCAGACTATACATGAGGATCGTCAAAAATTTCTGCATTTACTAGAAACTCACCCTAGCAGAAAATATATATACACTGGTCAGAATTACAAGGAACTTATTTTGATTATTTAATAAATTAACAATCTGTGCTTTTCCTTTAAAATTATACTTGCCTGCAGTGCACAATTATTGGACAAGAACGACCCCTGTAGCACTTGTTTATTTTTCTGCAATAAAACAAACACAGATGTTGATAAGTATTAATAATTACCTAAGAAAATAATACTTTTCAGGAGCCATAAAAAATCAACAGTCATAAAAACATATATTTATTAAAATAATAGGATAATAGGTGTAATCCTCCAAATATTATCCCTACACAAGAGCCACTGGAATAAGTAAACAAAACACACATATGTTTTATAATGCTTACAGGATTATAATCTAGATTAATTTGCTATCAACCAAATCCTTTGTTCTATTTTCACTGCTATTAGAATTATAATAGGGCTTGCTTAGATTTGGTTAGCATAATGTATGAACTCAATCACTGTGGATTCTAAACTATATGTGAGTTTTAATATTATGTGTGAAACCAGGCTTATTCAACAATAAAACAAATTTTAGCATAGCATGATGTGTGGTGCCATATATATGTTAATCCTGAAGCCAGCACACAGAATCACAATTTCCTCACAACCCTAAAATATTGTGCTATTCCAAAATGTTCCTTGTCTGTATTGTACATCCTCTTGAATTGTTGAACCAAAGACAGTGTGTTCTTACACAGCAATAAAAAAAAACAATAAAAGGGTGCTTTCCTGTATTTCTTATATTGGCAATACAAATGGCAACAAATCTCTTTGGTTGAAATGTGTATTAAAGGCTCCCTTTTCAGCTCTGAGACAGTGTTAGCAGAGTTCTGTTTCAAAAGCTAATATAGTCTCATTGAGACAACTTTTGCTTTGAAAGATGATACGTACATTCTTAAATAAATCAATGTTTAAAAGCCAATGTCAGAGGAATGTACTTCTTAATTCATAGAGCAGTAAATGAGAACCCCCCCCCTAATTTTACATACTAACTGCTGGATTTATATAGTTCACTTTATTTTCTGATGCTTTCACATATGCAAACAAACAAGTATATTCAGAGACATGAATAATATTTTAAACACCTGGAAATAGAATTTCAGTGTGAACACACACACAATTTTCCAGGCTTAATTCAAAATGTTGATTTTAACCATCAAATCCCTAAATGGCTTAGATATTTCATGATTCTTCCCTTGTAGGCATATGTATAAACTTACACATGCACACATATATGGCTAGCAACTAGTACCAGATTTCTTTTCATAGAAATCTTTCATGTACACAATAAATATATATTTCCCTGTTTCCCTAATTTGAGGAATAACTGCCTCTGAGTAAAAAAAAAAAAGGGGGGGATTAATAAATTCACATCATTTATTCCAATTCATGAATGAAGAATCATTAGCCTGAAAAGATCAGGGAAGAATCAACTCAAACCAACATTAAAATTCTAAATATTTATAAGTTTACTTTACATAAAAAAATACCAAATCAATAATTTTTCTACTAATTTAAGTATCTTCAGTTAAAGACAGGCAAACCAAAGGGAGAAGCAGCTGCATTTTGCTGAGTATGAGGAAGAAGAATGCCTTAGGAAAGATCAGGGCTTGGTGTCTAAAATTCGTTGTTGATGAAAATGAGGAGCATAGGGTTAGAGTTAGGTATCAGAATGGAGTAGAAATAAAGCTACGTATAAGTTGTGTAGAACTATCTAGGAAACCAATTTAGTGCCAAATTGGAGATATTCTGTAACACTGTTAGTAGACAGCAAGGCAACAGTAACTGATGCTGGACTTAATGACAAATATAAGGTTTCAGACAAAGGCTACAGAGAACTTAATCATTCCAGGGCTGGGTTCAGGATGTGTCAGAACAAAGAAAACAGGTTTCCTGTAAACTGATATCTAGGTGAACGTTAGATTTGGTGGTCCTAACTACAGACAGACTACTGCTCATATGAAGGGAAGTTTTTAAATAATGCCAATCAGATAGGCATTTGTTAGATATTTATATCAGTCTGGGAATTTTTCTATAAACTAATTTGTGGAGATATGAAGGCACCTCTCAATTCCTTCAATTCCACCAATTTAATCCCAAATTAGGATTTTTTTTCCCAGAAAAAAAAAATTGGAAACACTGAGACAAGACTTTGGGTTAGAATACATGACCCTACAAATCCAAAATTCACTGTAAGAAAACGTTTTTATATTAACTCAGAAATACAGTAGCTACATGATTCCTTCTCCCTGTTTTGTTTTGTTTTCTATTTAGGCCACAAAAAGACCAAACATTTAAGATTAATAGAAGGGAAATAATAACAAACAAGATCACTTAAGCTCCATTAATTTTAACAGATGTATTCTAAGCGTAACTAAACGTAGATCCAATATGTGTACAAATGTCAATTCTGTGTACCTGAAAAGCAGGAATGGTTGATTTTATGAAAATACACATATACATATACATATATATCCATACACATAGACACACACACTACAGTGTTGTTATTGAGCAAATTACTATCTCATCTATACATTCCTCTCCTACAAAGCAGGAAGAGTTGCTGACTCCTATATAAAGTTTCTGTAAACATATACTGTACATTACATTTTTAAGAAATAGAGTTTATATGAAAAATATTATTTAGAAGAACAAATCCAACTGTAGACATTTATTGATTTAATATGCTGCTTTTTAAAGCACAGTCATCATAAGACCTTCTCCAATCACAGTAGTATAAGAGATCATGAAGAGCAGCTTCTCTAAGCATGGTATTATAAAATAAATTCTTAAATTAGACCACGTTTTAAATAATGTTACTTGAAACTTAAAAAAAACCTCATTGTTGTGCAAAATGCATTTGGATGCTTACTACTGATAACATCCTGACACCATTCCTCTGCACTAGATAATATGCTCTGGGAATTTTTAGACTCTCATACTAAGATTAAGCCAATTTTGGCTTAAAACAAAGAACTGTAAAATAAGTTCCTTCAGTGAAACATCGAATGTTTCCGACACAGTCATTCTCTATTCCACATTAAAAAATTCCAGATTCAGTTTGTAATATTGCAAGAGGAAAAGTTATTCAAATGAGGAAAAAAGATGTAATTAAAAAGGGCATGACGAGAAACTTGTGCATTTGGTGTTTTCTGTCTCGCATGTTTATACCAACATTTTATGACTAAATGCTAAACCAAAATACATGTTTACAAACTGACTTCTGGCCATAAGTTTGGAAAAAATTAAATACAGGATTAGATGATAGTTACCTCCAAAAAGAAAAAAAATGGGACTTTGGCGTACCTCCTTGTAAAGTAGAAGCAGAGAGAAATCTTTAGGTGAGCTCCAGCAGGAAAACCAGGCAGTGGGAAACCTGCACCGAAGGCAGTTGCTCACAGCCAGTGACATTACCTACCCAATCCTCAGAAGCACGTGCCTGTTGCCTAGCAAGCATCCTCATTTTTGCTGTCTTTACAATTTTCAGTATTTCTTATAAGCCTCCCAGCATTTCTTCCAAATGACCAATGGGGGAGTACAAAATTGGCCCCTAGCCGATGTTCTACTCTTCTGTCCTAGCCTCACCATGTTTCCACAGCAAGGAAAAAAAAACTCCCTTCTTCATTCAAGAAGCCTAGTAACATGATGGCAAGGAATCATACCTGAACTTCAGCAGGGAGGGGAAAAGTCAAAGGGCTTGGAGAAGGCGAGAATTCCCACCAATGGAATATTTCCTGCCCTGCAGCTCCAGCATTTTGTTCTGTAAAACTGTCTTTGCAGTGCTAAAAGCAAAGTGGAGCTGAGTCAAAAGTTAATCAGCTCAGCTGCAGAAGATAACTGTGCAGAATGGGCTTCAGCCAGACAGGTGGAAAGGGCCTAAGGCTTATCGTGTAAAAGTGTTTCATCTAATGGAATAATGCAAGTGAGTAAATAACTGAATTGCATGCTAAAGAGCAGTTTGAATCTAACACTAAATACAAACTGAAATGAGATCTATTAGCAGGCAAAGATGTAAACCATCTAAATTTTCTACTATTTAAAAAAGTTTTATACATATATGATCTCTAGTCAATGCTTTCACTGTTATCTTTAGGATTAAAGAACGTGGCCTTTGTTTTACAAACAGGGCACCAGAACAAAAGGCTTCATTCTCCAATTGGCAATTCATTTATACTTGCTATCCTCGGCACACAATGAAAGTCAGCTGACTGTTTCAGTGATACTTCAATTTTGTGTTGAATACATAATGTGTGTGTGGAAATGCATATCTCCAAGTAGAAATGAATGCAACAACCCTCTGGTGTTTCTACCTCACCCTCAAATGTTTTGAGATTACATATCTCCTTTCTACTTTATAGCAGCAAACAAAGTAAAGCGTTGATCAACTCAGACTTAAATAGCCTTACTTCTGAAGATAGCTTGAGGCATTAATAATTTTTTCACATTTATATTCCCCATAATTCAGCTTATCCATTAAAATTCTGTTTGGCTCCTTAAGTTGCCAAAACACTGGCTATATGTATCTTAGTTTTAAAATTATAATGACATCTTTTCAAATATCTGAATCATGACATATATCAAAAAGCACATGAAAATAATGGCTTCAAATGAATTTCACTGATTGGAACATTTTGATACGTACACAGCAGTGTCATTTCATTCAAATTTAGTTATTCCAGATCCCAATAAAATGTATAAGTAAAGCTCTGAATATTTAGTATTATTTTAATAAAAGATATACATACATACACAAAGAGAGAGGAAGAATTGACTAGGAAAGAATGATTAGTAATACAAACCAACCCTTGGTTCATTGAGTGAAAAGAAATCACCATGCAAACCATCAGCAAGCAAAGGTCAAAGGTCGTTAGAGGCTCAGAAAAGGGGTTTCCCATAATGTCCCTGCAGCAGAGTCACAGTTTCCAATGATCACTTTTGTGACTATGCAACTGGGCTTATATTACTAGCTGCAACATCACAAAAATGACACTGGCAACTGCTAATTAGCTGGCAAAATAAGAATTTGACCATTTTTAAAGTGAGCAGTGTTAGTAAATGCCATTGCACACAGAGCAAGCAGTGATAGCATAATATATATTTTAAGCAAAGCCCTCATGTGTGATGCTAATTATCTTTTAGCTTAGCAGTGTCTCTTTAAAGTGTAAATGTGCTCCCTCTGGGCTCAAGAAATATTTAATTACATACTATCAGTGCATGACTAACAAGCTGGTCCAGAGTTAAAATGGTTAGTCTATTGTTCAAAATGAAATTAGGATTCTGCAACCATTAAAACTGACCAGTATTTTGAGAAGGAGCAGCTTCACCTTTCAAACACTGCATTCTGCCTGGATATTTTAAGCTTACTGAAGGAAGAAAAATCTTCCTTTATTCATCAGTTAATACCTGAGCGCACAATATTTCAAATAGTGAAGAGCTTTTAATCCCCTAGCTTTAATTCACCTATTCAACATAGTATCACCTACTCAACACAATACTCTCTAACAAGTAGGAACAAAAGAAGCACAAAGTAGTTGTTTTCACAGTCCAACAGAATCTGCTTAATTAAAAATAATAATAATAATAATAATAAAAAAAACAAATACATACTTCAGAAGACTGAGGCAAATTTTGGAAATCCAATTTTTCTTAGTGATGAGTTATGGTACTAGAAAGTTGTCTGTGCATATTAAGTATCTGTATATACATACAAATACATTATACTTTAATATAAACAGGTTGGAGGCAAATCACATCAAAAATAGGGGGGCTGCATTTTGTAAGATTAATTTAAGAATCTGTAGTTCTGTTGTAATGCATTAATTTTTCCAAAACTGTGGAATAATAACATATTACTATAAAACCAATTCTATTAATGGAAAGAAAATTAAGATTGACAAGAAATTAAGGTTAATTAATATTAATATCCCTTTAAAAATTGCTTTTGGCACATGAAGCATTATTTTATCTTTTTTCTCCTTTATAAGATAATAGATCTATCATTTAAAAACAAAACAGAACTCATCCCAAAATACTTGTGGATAATTTGTAATGAAAATAAAAATAAATCAATCTTGCTGAAAGAATACACTTGGTTGTCTGATAAGATGCATATCCATAAAAATTTTAATAGTTTACATTTGTGTTTTGTTTTCTTTTAAATCCAGATGGATTTCTTCCAGCCACTAATGCAGGCTTTTATTTCCATTAGAATTTCATTACGAATACAAGAACCTTGAATAAGGCTTGTGGATTTTACCCTTGGAGACTGCAGTAAGAAGCAATTCTAGCCATATATATTAGGGCTAATATTTTGCTTATAGACAATAGATACAGACAACTGAACTCAGTTAAGCAAAGGTCTGTTGACAGGAAAATGGATACATGGAAAACAGCAATAGAAGACAACTGCTGTAATGCAAGAAATGTATAACGCAAAGACTGTGAATTGAATCCAGATTAACAATCAAGTTTAGGCACTATTTAGAACAGTTTGAAAAGCTTCTTAAGACTTTGACTGATTGGGCCATCAAGTCAATGGTGACTCTTAGCCACCACATAGACCTTCTTTGGGATGATCTTAAGACTTTGCTCATTGATTTAAATAAGAAATAAGTAAATTAACATAGTTTGGAGTCAGTACTATGTCTTTGTATACATATAGTCTTTATCCATAACAGAAAAGCATAATATAAAATCCTTTCTGAGGGACATTTATAAGCCATATTGATTTTATTAATTGCTATGCATTTTGATGTACATCATAATAAAGTTTGCAAAGTGCTAATTCAATGTGTGATATATACACTTATTTTAATGCTAACGTTATTTGGAAGAACTTTAATATAATGTACTGAAACTTGCACATTTTAATATAAAGTACTGAAATTTGCACATTTCAATGAACCACTATGGGATTTTTAATGAATTTGGCTAGATAACATTTCAGTGTATCATAAAATTGATTCCTAGTGTAAGGAGAGGGCTTAGGGACAGACAAGAGGTTCAGAAACTACTTAAATTGTTCAGATATAAAGAAATACTAATCCATTGTCCAAGCCTATTTTCTCAATCACTTTAAAATAAATAAAAAAGAGTTTAAATAAATGTCAATAAAATAACCAACAGAACATGGGTAGGAAAACACTTTAAATGATTAAAAAACCCTCTTTATATGTGGGAGCAGGTAATCAATGTCCCATTCCTCAGAAAAGCCACAATCAATGATGTATCTCTGCCTTACTAGGAGCTTGGCACCCAGCTTATTGCACACCAAGAGCTTTGAACCTAACTTGGGGGCTGGTAAAGAGGCTAAATTGAGTGGACTAGTACAGGAATCACCTGTGTATGGCTTTTTTCCAATCTATGGAAATTCAGCCTGGAAATATAAAACTCTGGGTGATGCTTAAATATTCATCTGTCATTCTGCTTCAAAATAAAAACTTGTGCACCTCCATTAGACCCCAGCCCATCTTAGCTGTGCTTTGGTTATTCTAAATAAAAGTAAGTGTGTTACCGCCAAGAGTGCTGAATGCCTAGAAAATAGGACAAGAAGACATTGCCATAGGAAAAGTGAGATTCATCTCAAGGCAAACACATACAGTAACTTCAATGTATATCTGGCATGATATTCATAAACATCTCTACCTAATTATGCTTGTTGTACATGCCTGTTTAATGAAAAGAAACACCTTGTGCTTACATGGAATCGTTAGCTTAGTTTTCTTCCAAGTGCATTAATTATGATGTTAAAAACATAATAGGCAATTTAATTACTTATATTGACAATGCTGGCCATTTGCATGATTATGTCTACAGCACTTGTAACTGTACTGCTATCAGCTTTTAGAAGCAGTTAACATTCAAAATATGACTGGTCTTAGGACTGTGATATTAAATGGATCATTCTCTGTGCAACATTTTACAATGTGAAACACTAGGAAATAGGATATTTTGGTATGGGAGAGAGACCAAAATATTAAAATTCTCTAATCATAATAAATTTGTAATCTATGTGACAATCCATGACAGACCTGCATCTGCCTCATCATCTAGCACACACTGCTTAAGTTCTTTTCAGGCAGTACATTATCCTTATAGCCATTCTTCACTTTGGGAATTAAACCAATAATTATTTCTACTGTACCTGCGAAAATCCAGAAGGGATCTTGTGGATGCAGGAACTTGCTGATCGTGCCAGGTAAGGTAATGGAATTGGGTTACAGTCCGAGTTTCATTGCTTTGAAGGTTTTTCAAATAAAAACTTCTTACAAGGAAATCTTCACACCAAATGTGCTCAGAGACCAGATTTACCTATTGTAACATGAAAAGTACAAACTGAGTCAACAGTAGAATATAACTAAAAACTTAAGATTTTACGTGAACTGAATTGGGGCATTACTGAGAATATGTTTCATTTCAAAAGGCAGTGGATTGTGTCAAGGATTTTGTGGGGGTTAAAATAAAAAAATATATTTGATTATTTGCTCTGATGAAAAGAATATATATTTTGCTAAATATACTTAGTATATATTTTACATGATGGTTGCTGCAGATGTTAAATAGTGGGCATGTAAGAATTACCTCTTCCCACTTTACTGCCAATATATATAGCACCAGAATCTTTCCTACAAATTATGAATCCAGTTGTTTTAAATTGAAAATGTATTCAATGTTGGAGAGAATCTTGGGCTTGCAAATGGAAACCTGGATTTATTTCCTATTTAATTCATTAAGCAGCTTAGGAAAACTACTTTCTCTTAATTTCTTCTATCCCATCTGGGATAAATAATATTAAAATGTTAAAAGAGATGTTAAATATAATATTTTAGTTGACATCCACAAATGAATTAACTAGACTGTTCTGACTTAAATCAAATGTAAAACTGTATGACAGACTTTTTAAAATGAGACACATGGATGTATCATTTTGGTTCTGGAGAAGTAATAAGGCCCAAGTTATTTGCTGAATAGCCTGTTACACCTATTAAAAAGAGTTTTTATTCCAACCACAAATATTTGTGCTGGAGTAATGCTCAATGGTAAGACAAATATTTGTATATGTAAGAGAGCCTAGCTCTCCAAACATCTTGAAGCTTTAAAAAATTGCTATCAATTTTTGTATTAGGAATGTGTAAACTGTGATTCTAAGTTTGCCTATGGTTCATTCCATTATTTACTCTAATAATGGAATGAACCAGTAGTAAAACTTAGCATCACAGTTTATACATTCCTAATACAAAGCTTCATATGTCCTTGCAAAAATAAATATTACTGTTTTGCAAATACTACTGAGGCACTATTGTGGATTATACCATATACAAAAAAGGTTAAGGAGATGTTAGGCTCTGTTGTATGTTGTAATACAGTATCTAAAATTGGCTACAGTACAGGTAGTCCTCGGTTAACAACAGTAATTGGGACTGGAATTTTCATCGCTAAGCAATGCGGTTGTAAAGTGTGATGTCATGTGACCATATTGCTTAGTGATGGCAATCCTGGCAGTCCCCACTGCCGTTGTTAAGTGAGGTTCGCAGGTTGTTAAACAAGGACTTCCTTGAACTTCCTGCTGGCATAAGTGCACCCCAGTTGCCAAGTGCCCAGATCGCAATCACATGACCATGGGGGTGCTGGGATGGCTGGAATGTTGATCAGTTGTAAGTACCACTCATTCAGCACTGTTGTAACTTTAAATGGTCACTGAATGAGTGGTTATTAACAGAGGACTATCTGTAAGGGAATCTTCCTCAATGAAGTCAGTAAGTCAGTCTATTGTAATGACACATTTTTATTTCTTAATCCTGCTTAACACTGGCAAAATATAAGGCCTTGATGTAGAATTCTTTCTACACATCTAAAATTTGATATGTGGAAGAAGCAAAAAAGATATAGACTACCTTCCTCATCTAGTAAATAGATAAAGCTGAGAGGGACAGAAGAGTTGCCTAAACTGTAAACTGAAGCTCACTGAAAACCTTGTACAAGTATAAATAGAAATAGATATGTACTACCAATTCTAGATAAATTCCTGTTTTCCCCCCCTAATTGACATTTCAGCAATGTAAGACACAGCAATGGCTTTGCTTCTTCCCCATGTGCAAAGATTATGCTAGCTGGGGCAAAGTGGGGTAAGAGGAAATACTGTCATGTTCAATAGCTAGGGCAATTTGACTTATGTATGTGAAATTGCTAGAATTTGTCCATTATTTATCTAGCATTCTTTGCAACATAATCAAACAAAATAAGAACTAACATTCTGTAGTATATTGTATACAGTAGTAATAATTTGCTGTACAGGGAACAAAATCTGCAGCCTTCTTTGCTGGCTAGGGATGATGTTGGTTATAGACCAACACACTTGGTGATTATGAAGTTGTAAAGTGCTGCATATTCCTTTAGAATTTATACTCATCACAGTCTAGCGACAAAACTAGACAGCATGTTTAGCTCATGTAGCATGGTTATGAGTCCTGGTAGCAAAAATCTGCTCCAACTTGCTTTGCAAAGGATGTTGCTGTAACTACATCAAAGCAATCTCCTCTTTGGGGCATCACAGTTGTGTGTGTGTGTGTGTGTGTAGATTTGACTTTGGGAAAAAAAAGTAAAATAAAAATTAGTTTAATTACCAAAAGAATAAGTAGAGATTTTGATATAAATTGTGGAATCTACTGTAGCTGTTAAATATTTGTAAGTACAATGCTATTATGAATATTAATTCCCTTCTTATTTGTATTTTAAAAACCTAGGAAGAAAAAGCAAATTCTGAAAATGCTTTGGCTGTATACTTACTGAAAATCTGCACCGAACTGCTTTTCTGCTAATCATGCTATCAAGCATAGAATTTTCAATGAAGCTGAAATGATTCAAAAATCGCAGGACTGCATTTTATGGCAGACCTCAGCTCGGTTTGCAGGTCAAATCCCATTAAGCAATATTTTCCTCTGTATGAAACCAAACCGCACACTTACTGTCAGGTTTACAAGCAGATATTTTGTTTAAGTACCTCATAGATATGGTAGAGATTTGACCCTTCATCTGGCCAGTAGTGGTAGCACTGTTTGACTCCATTTTCGGCAAGGGGTGTCAGCATGACAATAACAACACAGCCGTTTTCCCAGACCATCTGCAGACAAAGAAAGACACCATGGCCGCGCTATGACTGCCTAATTACTGCATGACATGTATAATTACTGCACTCAGAAACACAATTGAAATTTATTCCATTCACAGGAAACGTATTTCATTTTCATTAGACATTTTTCCGTGCAGCTGCTTCCAAATCTTTGAATAAACTGAAATCGTATCTTGTATGTTCACATGAAATATTAAAGAATCTCCAAAGAATTTCTACAAATACTTCTAAAATAGATTTAATGCTTATCTTTAAAATTATGTTCAGTCCTTTTTCACATTTACAGTTCTAATTTAGAAAAAAATACACTAGATGCTGATTTAATAGGTCTGCTGCATCATATTTGTTTACTGTATGAAAAACTAATATGCATACGTTGTGGTTAATAAGACAGTAGCAATTTCTGCCATGGTAAGTCCAACAGAAATGCTGCTTGCATGTTCAGTAACACAACAGCTTAATAAGATTAAGAATATTCACATTGCTTCTCCTCCCAAAAATGAGCCTAAATCATGCTATCAGAAAGCAGCAAGTCTACTCTTAAGCAAAGAAGCAACAGGTTTTACTGGATTTGTTTAGACAGATAAAATAATAGCATATAAAAGATAATGCAAACTTCCTAGTTTATATATCCTCTCAAAATACATAGCTATTACCAATATATGAGAACAGTGAAATTTCAACAATTTAATTATTCTGCTAGATTAAAGTGGAAAAAAAAAAAGAATCTAAGACAGTTAAAGGTTTGCAGGATGTTATTTAGAGGAGCACTAAAACAAGTCAGGATAGTATATCCAGATAGTTGTTGAACAAAAACCCTCCACTGAATTCTTAAGGATCTGTGTAATCATTAAACTCTTCATTATTATGGCATACTTAGATGCTATATTTGCATGCAGTTTTGATTGTCTTTTTATTAGCATATAAAATTACCTCATGAAAAGGAAACTGATCCTTGTGCAAAGGGTTACATTTATTTCACAGAAATGTTTATAAGCAATTGCATTGAGATGTAAATAGAGTAAACAAGAAAAATGGGGTATTTAGATAAACAGCACAGAGAGGTTATATTCAATTAAAAATTTCCTTTTTTGTGCCATGCAGATTTATGTTTATCTTGATTTCATTGTATTTATTTACAGGATATTTTAAACAATATTTTCTTTAAAATACTTGATAGCATTAAGCAAAGACAAAACATAGAAACACAGCAATGCTTGGAATTAATATTTCCTTTTTTTTTCTTTTTTGTAACTTATTGTGCCTATCCTCAACTCTGCAAGAGATTTTCCGATTCTACTGAAATTTTTGGCTGTGCTTACACAATATGCTAACCCAGTCAGACACTGATCATAGCTCCATGCCACTGAATCTGGCAGCACACAATCCTGAGGACCACTCTTTGGGGATATACAGAATCTGTTCCCACTTCCATCAGTCCTGCCTCCCAGAAGTCCTTGCATCAGGAAAGTATGGATCAAGCTTCATTAAGTCATAACATCTTCCCATCTACAATGTGTGCGTGTGTGTATATCAAAACAGGCATGAAGGTGGTCATGGCAATGTGACGAGAACCCTACTCTTTCTATACATGCATTGACACCGTACGCACATATAAAGGGGTGGGGTTTTGATTGGGACACTATGACCACCACATTTGCTGTTTTGACCCCCTTCATGGGTGCTTCTTTCTCCTTGGCCAGGGAAGCAACAGTGAGTGTGGCTTAGGCAACACAACCGATCAATATTTGAGAACAGCATCTTATGGTTGCTTCACTGTTTCATAATGGAGCACTTCAGTTTTCATCTACAACTCCATCTCTTTTCTTTAGAGGCCTGAGGAGTGGATTTGAGTATTACCCACTGATTAGGATTTGGGGTTCATACAACCCAGGTGACTGGGAACTTAATTGCCCCAACATAAATTTAGATTAAAACTGTCCCCCTCCTCTTGCTTAATGGGTTCACACAACAAGCCTCCACCACTGACTCAATGAATCCAGCCAATGAGTATTTATTATTTGCAGGTCTTAGGGAGATGCCCAGGGCAGAGTCTTGCTCTGTTATGTGGGAATGGTTTGAACCTGTTGTGCCTGAGAAAGCGGACAGGATCCTTATGACTGTGAGCTTGGCCGCCTGCTCTTTAGATCCATGCCCCTCCTTGCTATCTAAAGCTGTCAGGGAGGCATCGTGTGGATGGGTTCTAGTGGTGGTATTTCTTTGAATGAGGGGGTTTTTCCTCTGCCCCTTAAGGAAGCACTGGTCCACCCCCTCCTCAAGAAACCATCACAGTATCTAACCTCCCCTTTTTGGAGAAAGGGATTGAGAAGCATAGCAGCTTCAGAGGACTTTGTATGAAGCTGATTATCTGGACCCCTTTCAGTCAGGATTCAAACCTGGGTATGGGATGGAAACAGCATTGGTCATACTTCTGGATGATCTTTGGTGGGAGCAGGATGGAGCTTGTGCATCCATCTTTGCTCTGCTTGACCTCTCAGCAGCCTTCAATACCACTGGCCCTGGTATCCTTCTGAATTGACTCTGGGGATTGGAAGTGGGTGGCACTGTATTGTGCTGGTTCTTTTCCTTTCTCTGGGGTTGATTCCAGTTGGTGGTGATTGGAGGGGAGAGATCCTGCCTTCAGCCCCTACTTTGTGGGGTCCCAGAGGGTTTGGTGCTCTTTCCACTCCTATTTAACATCTACATGAAGCCACTGGGTGAGATCATTCACTGCTATGGGGTGAGGTATCATCAGTACACTGATGATACCCTACTATACCTTTCTGCCCCTGGCAAATTAAGTGATGCTGTTGATGACCTATCCTGGTGCCAGGAGGCTGTGGAGGCCTGGATGGGGAACAACGGGCTTCAGCTGATCCCTGGCAAGACTGAATGGCTCTGGGTTTGGGGCCCTCCGGTTCAGGGATTATGCCAACTTTGATACTGGATAGGGTGCGTTGTCCCAAATAAGACCCAGTGTGCAACCTGGGGGTCCTCCTAAACTGGTGACTCCTGCTGAAGGAGCAGGTGGCAATCATGGCTATAGGAGGACTTTTGCACAGCTTTGTGTTGTGCGTCAGTTGCTCCTGTTCCTAGACCAGGAGGCTCTGCTCACAGTCGGTCATGCCCTGGTCACCTCCTGGATAGACTACTGTAATGAGGTCTAAATGGGACTGTCCTTGAAGAGTATCCGGAAGTTTCAGCTGGTGCAAAATGCAACAGCGCAGGCAGTTAGTTGTATGCTCCATGCTCCTAGAATGGCACATGTTACACCTCTGCTCTGTGAGCTGCATTGGTTGCCAGTTTCCTTCTGAGTCCAATTCAAGGTGCTGTTTTTGACATTTAAAGCCCTTCATGGCATGGGGCTGGGTTATTTGAGGGACCACCTCAACCTGATTACATCTGCCCATCCCATCAGTTCTGGCAGAAGAGGTATGCTGTGGTTCCTGTCTCTGAAAGAATTTCATCTGGCAGGACACAGGAGATGGGCCTTTTCTGCCGTGGTGCCCACCCTGTGGAACATCATCCCACCTGAGGTAAGACTGGCCCCATCCTTGATATCCTTCCAGAAGTCCCTCAAAATATGGCTGTGTCAGCAGGCTTGAGGATCTCAAGGAAATGGTAATCTAATGAGATGGCTGCATTGTTTTTAGCACCAATTTTTCTCTACCATCTTGTTATTAATAATATTGCTGTCTTTTTAATTGTGCTTGTTTTAATATTTTGATTTTACTATTGTTTTTATTGTGCACCGCCAAAGTTGCTTTTCTGTGAGATGGGCAGCTATATAAATATGATAAATAAATATGTTACATGTACAGCAGTAAATGCTGTATAAGAATCAGCTTTCTGCCTTCATCACCAATATTAATTGCCCAAAAATGGAACACTAAAAAATTTAAAAACTACACCCAGTTCCATTAATTTACACACTTCAAAAAATTCTAAACTATATATTTTATTTTTAAGCTATTAATGCTAAACACACACGTGCACATACAAAAGATTGGACAGACTAGTTGTTTTTTCCATCACATGACAATTTAATGTGCCTTTAGAAGATACAGCAGCTCAATGAAGCCATTACGAAAATGAGGAGAAACATGGTTTTTATGAGTGCAATAAAAACACAATGATCTAGGTCATAAACTAATCATCCAGCAGTTGCTTGTGTCACCCAAGTGTAACATTATGCAAGCCTACTTATTCATAGAAAGGAAAAGGAATTCTTACAGTTTGGCAACCCTTCTTATTGGCTAAAAAATGTAACATTTCATTAGAGAAGCTGCCTCAAATCTCTTAAAATTTCCTTTGAGCATAAATCCAAATGAAGTTAATTTAAACAAACAATTTTGAAGTTACCCTGGAGTGTAATATTTCTTACATGTTATTTTATGAAGCACCTGACACTCAAAGTTAGCAATGTAGTGAATTCTTTGAGTTCCACTGCAACTACATTTAACCCTTTAATGCCTATAATTCTCCCAAGCTTAAAACAGAATTATCTCCTTTGAGCTAGTATTTGGGTACACAAGTTTTCCAGCTGTATGTATTTCTTTCACTGATGCAAATGACCCCATTTGATTCTTTGTTAGCTACTGATAATTTAGAGGTTTTATTTATTACATTTATAATATAAACACTTTGAGAGGTCTGTAACATAAGCAGAAAAAAATTACAATCCTTCTGGATAACATTATCTGAAGCAGTCTAACATGCATTCATTTCCTAGGGCAAGAACATTAAACATTATATTTAAGATCCTACCCACCACACTCAGTAACTTTTTTCCTGTATCCCTTAAAAAAATGAATCCAATCCAGGAACAAGATATATAACCTGCCTTATTATACCTCTGGAATTTTTTATCTGAAAATGGCACTGCATCTTAGTCTTCCTCCATATATGGAAAAAAATTAATCATTTTAGAATGACAGAATCCTGAATGCATGTGGGGGTTGCTTATTTGACTCTGATGTATGATATTTAAGAAGAGATCCTTCAAGTTAACTATCACAGTGATATAAAGATGAAAGGAGTAAATTGGCCTCAGCAGATGTTAACAGGATTAAAGCCCAAACTATGGTTTGCAAACTTGACTCCTGGATAAATGCGATGTTCTCCAATGAGTTCAGAATCTGAGTCACACTGTTTAGAACTATTGCCAGGGCTGATGTTGAAGGTGAAGGGCTTGTAGCCAAAAATGCTCACTCCACATAAGGCTGTAGGCCTAGAGTGAGGAACAGTTTGCTTGTTGTTTAAACAGGGCGGTGTGGATAAATATCAACAATGTGACCCTCTCCCAGGTACAGAATACACAGGCAGTGTCTGTCAGTCAAGGGGAACTTGCCACATGGTTGAAGCACTTTTGGAAAGATGCCTTTATTACCATAAGCTCTTGTTAGTAAAAGAGGATAATGCTACCTGGTGCTTGTGAGCTGTATACCTAAAGTTCTGCTTTGCCATAACCCATTTATTGCTTTAGAACGTTAAAGTAATATAGGCAATTACTGATGTTGCAACATTTTATATTTAATCAGCCTAGAATATAATTTTTCTAACTTAAATTTGAACTTCATACCTAATAAATGTCTGAGTTTTTCAACGTGTTCAGATAATCAAAGAACAGAGAGAAATGTAATTTTACATAATATTCTAGATATTCAAAGTCAAGCGTTCAGGTGACTGAATAAATTACCATGGCTCTTTTGGTATCAACTCTAATCTCTTTGGGGCAATATAATATTTCTAGCTTCAGCAACACGGCCCTATACCAATTTCAAGAATTTAATACTTCGCTATTTACAACAACCAAAAGGAACAATCTCAAAAATTAATAGGCTATGATTGCAATTAGAAATAGGAGATCCACCATATGGCTTAAAGGAAGTTTGGGATGCTGATCTCGGCAATCCCATACAAGAGATAAATTGGCAGAAATTACGGAATTCGGATGGATTCACTTCAGCTTCAGTGCAAGAACTACAGTGGAAGATTATACATCGCTGGCACCTGACTCCCATTAGACTGGCACATATATATAAAAATTATTGTTCCAAATGTTGGAGAGGTTGTAAAAAAAAAGGTCATTTTTTAAATTTGTGGTGGTCATGTGATAAAACTATACCCTTTTGGCATAAAATCCTTGGAGAGATACATAACATCACTAAACAAAGAATTGAATGCTCCCCAGAATTAGGCTTAGTAGATTTATTTGTACTTTGTTACTCCACAGAAATAAATATGAGCTCAATCTGTGACCATGAAATATCACACTAGATAAATGTTCAAATGAAACCAAGGCAAACAAATATGGTATACACAAATAAATGGTGATGAACATTAATTTTTGTTTAGCAACTATAGAAATTAAGGCTACCTTAACATTTACTTTAAGGCTACTTTAAATTTTCCAAAGAATATAAAAAGACATGTATTGTTTCCTTCATTTTCATTTAGCCCAGAGAAGTAATGCCTACAATGTATATTGTATTTCTAATTAGATGAAGTAAAGAGTATTGCACAGTGTATGCAACTCATAACTTTCAGCATCTTGATAGCTTCGTGCACAGCCACTTTGCTTCACTGACGGTCCTGTGCATGCACATAGCTACAAAGACAACTAGTGACGTCTTTGAAAGTAGTTGTGTCAGCCTTGCAAAAGATGGGGCTGCTTTAATGGTGTACCTTCATTCTAATCCAAGTTATGAAGCATCTATTTTAAATGCTTTGCAAACATTTTGCTACTTGATGACATGTTCAGCTCAGCTGCAGGTTGCAGCCTTTTGTTAAAAAAGACTTTGCAGATGTGGGGCCCTCTGGGGCTTTGAATTATATTCCTATCAGCCAGCAATGATCAAGAATGATTGTAATCCAAAAC
This sequence comes from Python bivittatus, assembly GCF_059951505.1. Taxonomy (NCBI): domain Eukaryota; kingdom Metazoa; phylum Chordata; class Lepidosauria; order Squamata; family Pythonidae; genus Python; species Python bivittatus. Next base: position 8,800,821 of record NW_028277088.1, read on the forward strand.
ATTCTGAAGAAGGCTGGTTTAGGTTATTGACTAAGCTACATAGCATAGTCATCACTGGAATATGCACATGCACATTATTTGCTCAAACTAAGCAATACTGTCCATTCTGAATTTAATAGATTGTTTTAAAATTAAATTTTAAGCACTCATTTAACTTTTCACTTTAAACACATTTGTAACATAATTCTAAAGAGTTTAGTAAATAGAGCTGAGTTAACGTAATGTGTTTAGGACTACAGCCTTGTATTACCACTGTTTGCAATGGCAACTGGCTTAACAGTAGGTATAGTCAACTAGATATTGAGTACAAATCAAAGAATGGGGGATAAAAACAGAAATACTGTACGTAAGTCACATTTCATTGGTCTACAAGAGCAACTTTTTAGGCCAAAAGGGAAACTAAGGCACACAAATTAATTCTGGCTACAAATCAAAGCATTGGGGAGGAGGGAAAACTATGCAGCAAAACACAAAAGCAGAATTTAATCCTTTGCTTCCCCTAGACTAGCTGGAATACATAGTACAGAAGAGGTAAAATGGGGGGAAAAAAGAAAAAAGAACTGAACAATTATAGAAGTGAAAGTCTGTGAAAGCTGTTAAAGTTGTTTGAAATTAGTTTTTAAAATGAACAAAATAGCAAGCAATTCTCCTATTTTCACTGTCCCAAAAACAAAATAATGGTTCCTATTGCCTACTTCCATTCTGTAGATTCTCGACTTACTGCATATCAGACTCCACATGCAGATGTCAAAGGTATTCACTCTCCCGCTGTCTCTGATAAAAATTACTCAAGAATAAGTACACAGAAAGGGAGAGGGCTTTCCCATTTTTTCCCAGTAAAATAAAAAGCCAGTCAGACCACTATATATGTTCAGCTGTGGGAATAATTAGAAGATATACCATTGACTCTGAATCTCTTCTGTGGACATCCAACTCAATGACTCATCCTGCTTGGCCTGGGGAAACTTAGAAGGGAAGATGTGAAGCAGAGCACTCTTCCTAGATGTCCTGCCTTAACAGCTCTACAACTACTCATGGCTAGCTGAAGGAATGTATCAAGGATGCATATCCCACTCCTTGAGATATTTAATTGCTGGAACCACTTTTCCTGGGTTTCTTTTGTGCAAAAACGTACTTAAATTTAACTTTAAATCAAGGAAAGTGCAAGACGTTCCATTCTGGTTCCTTCCTGAATTCAAGCACCCATCACCTCAGCCAGTACACGTAATGTTCAGGGTTGATGAAGGTCAATGAAAATTTGAGGAACACAGGCTTCCCTTCCCTTATTTTAAAATTCTGTGTTCTTGAATCAAAGGCAATATATTATCAAATTGTCTAAAAATAAATTAAGAATTTATAACTTAAAACTCTATTCAACTCTCCCAATTTGCTAGTAGAAAGATTTGGTTTGATTCTGAGCAATCACAGACTGTAGAATTTAGAATTCAGCCATATATAATATAGAACATTAGTCTGCATATCAAAATGTCTTTGCAGGTGGAAAAACAAATCTCTTTATCTTAGTTCTCAGGATTATACCTAGGAAAAGTTACATTCATGTATCTTCTGAGATTATGACTATGTGAAAACTCCCATAATGCAGCCAACCCCAACCTGGTACCCTACAGATGTGTTGAACTTGAATTTTCATAAACAGGGATGATTGTGGGGTGGGGGGATAAGAAGGGTCACACTGATGCTTCATGATACAAGCCCCACTCTTTTTGTATATGTGCTGCAATGTTGCATGCATGCCCAACAGGGACAGAGCTTGTGGCATGACACCACTTTTGCTAGAATAATGAAAGTGGACAATTTCTGAGGATGCAACTATTCATAATCATTAACCAGGAGACTATCTGAATGCTGAAAACTTATTTTTATAGTAGCAAGAAAGGACAAGAAATGAGAAGAAAGTACATCTTTTTCTGCTAACTGAACTTCACCATGTAGTTGACCCTAACCCTATCCCAACATAGGATACAAGTTGAATAATTTATTTAAGTAATTATGCAACCTCCCAAACAAATTATCCTTTTATTTCCAGTGTGCTAGGCCATCTGAACTGGGATTGTAGTTCTAGCCTGGGGGCAACTACTGACACTCAACTAACAGCTTGTACAGTTTGGCTGCTATATCAAACTATGACTGATAAAAGATTAAGATGTGGTAAGAGAAAGAAGGATGTGCAAAGCACAGCCTTTCTTCATATATCTTTGAATTGCAATTTGGTGCTATAGTTGAAGCAATCCAGAGTATGTGAAGCATGCCACTTCTTAGCATTGTCATTAGTCCCTCCAAAGCTTCCAAGTCCTAATTCCTCGTCTTGTGTATACAGGCAGTCCTTGTTTAATGTTCACTTGTTCAGTGACTGTTTGAAGTTACAATGGTGCTAAACAAGAGGTCTTACAACCAGTCCTCATAATTGTGGCTGTCCCAGCGGCCCTGCAGTCACGACTGCAATTCAGGCGCTTGGCAACCAGCTCAAAATTACAACGGTTGCAGTACCCTGTGGTCATGCCATTTGCAAACATCACTGCCAGCTTCCGACAAACAAAGTCAATGAGGAAGCTGGCAGGAGGTCAAAAATGGCGACCACACAACATCATGCTTAACAATGTCGCCGAATTTGCTTAATTGTGGCAACCAGAACTGCTGCAACTGCAGTTGTAAGTCAGCATGGTCATGTGATGTCGCGCTTTATGACAGCGTTGCTTAACAATGGAGTTGCTGGCCCCAATTACTGTTGTTAAGCAAGGACTACCGGTATCTCCCTATTTTTTCATAAGAATAAAACTAAATATAATTCTGACCAAAGCTTTTCGTCATGTATCCTGTTGTGTCCATTTTTCTGACTTTCTTCTATCACTCGTGCTAGGTTCAGATATCTCGAATGACAATTCAAATATTCTTCTATTTACTTCAGATGCACATGGCTAGCTTTGCTTCAAAAGGCCAACTAATAATTGTAATGATTCAGTCACATACTTAATGAAATTCCTCATTGGTTTTTAGAAAAAACTTGATTATGACCAGGGAGGGTGCGTAAGTCCATGTAAATAAACACATAATTACATATACACACTAGCTACTTTCTGTTGTTATTCTGTTGGATTTTCACATCACAGTATTATTATGAACATTCAACGTGGTTTAAATGCAAAGTTCAAATTTATTATTAATTTATTAATTGAATTTGCAAAGAAATTCAATTAATGGCAACATTTACCTGCCAGAAGTCTGTGACAGTAGAAGGTAATGCACCCTGAGCAGCTATATATGCAGGGCTTCTAGGATCATGGTCCATCTGTGAAGAAAGGTGGGGGGGAAGAACCTAATTAAAAGTGTTCAACAAGAGAAAACTAATAGCACAGAATTCTATTTCAGAAGAGAAAACTAAATTCTGATATTCTGGATTATATTTGTGAACTAAATTAACTAGGAAAGCATTTCTGCTATTTCTTGAAGAAAGCAAAAGCATTGTATTTCTTCCTTTATTAAAGGAGCACTTTTCCTAAACAAATTAGTGCTACTAGTCTAATATTAAGATACCCAACAATTAACAATCTATGTTCTAAATTTGCAGTATGAGATCATTTAAGGAGGATTTGCTGGCAAAATGCATTTACTCAAGGGTTTGTTAGTCTCATAGCAACGTAGAAGCCACTTCAAACATTTTTCAGTATTGAGCATTAGGAATGCAGGGCACATTTAAGTATTTCTTTTATTTCCGTCATAGCACTCAAGGGCACAAGCACATAAAAACAAAGCAGAATTGAAGAAAAAAACCTCAATCCTAGCCTTTTCTGCTTAGTTCATTTGTTTAAAATATAGGCTTCTAACCTTCAATAGAGGAAGTTCTGTTTAAAGAGTTTAATTATTATATCTGCTTTAAAGAGTGGCTGAGCAAAAAAAAAAAAAAGGAATCCTCTGAAACAAAGCCATGAAGAGTAAATAGGATTTTAGGTGGTTACAATGAGTGTTTTCAAACTGATGGGTGTGTTTTCAGGCCCTAAATCTCTGGCCCCATTCTCCTAATAAGGACAAGATCAGCCGATGGGAATTTAACCACAATAAAAGCAACAAAAAAACCATTGATAGTAACTCTTAAAAAGAATTAATACGTATACACATACAGAAGCACGGCCAATATTCTGCTTGTAGTTACAAGAGCACTAGATCTTGCTGAACAACTGAGCTTATTACATTCCCAAAATACAACTAAACTTAATACTAAAAAAAACAGATGAAAACATCTAATAAACCAATGGAATCTTTGCAAAATAAAAATTAAAGCAGTCAACTAAGTAATTTTAAGATCCAAGCTACATATTAGATGCAAGATATCTCTGTGGAATCCCTAAAACAAAACAAAACAAAACAAAACAAAACAAAACAAAACAAAACAAAACAAAACAAAACACCTAAAATGTTCTGAGAAGTATGTGAGTTTGAAGTCTCCTGCCTTGATTAAAATAATGCACTGTCCTATTGACTTGCTTATTTTAACATTTCAAGAAAGAATTGGGAACAGAAGGGTTCTAAAATTTTACTTCAGATCCTTCTAGTCTAGTCCTATTAAGCTATTTCAGTTCCCATGACTTTTACATGTATAATAGTAGCAAAAAGAGGTATTGCATGCTTGGCAAATTTAGCAAAACTGTTCAACCTTGACTGGTTTAGGACTAATTATTGTTAAAATGCATACTCTTACTTTGCTACAGGCTGCTGTAAGCCCTGCTGGTCCATTAAAAAAAAAAAAGAGTATATGCATTTCTAGCCTAGCATTTCTACTTGCAACGGGATAGTAGAAGAAAATTAGTCTGTTGGACAAGGGCTAAGAAAGAATCCATTAACAGGATCATAACTAGGAGATATCAGGGCAAGGAGGTGGACATTAATCAAATAAAATTGGGAAAGATTTCAAAAGGTTTAGGATAAGGATCTGCAACTGATAGGAAGAAAGCAGGAACAAAAAGTAACAATGAACAGATTTCATGAAAATAAGTTGATACACTACTTTCTAATCTACCTGTGAGTTGGCTCTTAGTGTTTACTCATGATCTGGAAAATTATAAATGGGGTGGTACTATATTCTGCCCTGACTGTACCACACTGACATGAAGACTATATGAGCCATGCTGAACCAGACCAAATAGCTATATTAAAGCCAACCAATTATTCCCACAATGGCCAATCAAAAGCCTCTGAGAATAGAACATGAGCATATCAGCATTTTTGCTCATATTTGTCAGCAACTAGTACTGAGAGGAATAGATAGTTTTATCCTCAATTCTCCTTATTCATTCAACTGCAGAAAGAATGAGCTAAAAGGCAGGTACAAACTTTGCCTTCCCATTCGGTGTGATTTCTTCACAGGACAGATGAGAATAAAGCTATCACACATGCTTTGTTATTAATATCTGAATAGATTATGTCAATGTAATGCTCAAAATAGTAAAATAATGCAGAATGATGGAATTCTTTAACCATGAAGGCAATCTATATATGTAGTCCTGGCCCCCTGCATAAACAGGTAGAATACAAAATTGCACACAAAATCCAAAGCACTTTTGTTAATCAGTTGTAGCATTCACATGTATGAATCATTCTAGACTGGATAAGGAAAAAAAAATCAGAGAAGGGGAGCAGCAGCACTGATGGATACACCAATGAAGGCCAAAGTCGGACGTCAGTATTGGAGTAAAGACACAACTAAACTAATACACATTCAGCCAAATCTTTTGAACCACTGTAGCTTCTATAGGAAGTTAACACCAGTGATGTCATTTTCCTCAAATGAAAATAAACTGATACAACCCCTCTGGAAATATTAACTAAGGAATACTTCATATATATGTTTTGGCTGCTTAAGAGTCAGTTTATAAGCAGTCCCTAAAGGGATTTGGAACTTGGAGCACAGAAATAATAAAAACGTTTTTATGAGTGCAGTTACGAGATGAATTGTACACTCTACCTGTGAGTGTCAGTCCTTACAAGGTCAGAACCAAAAAGCCTGAAGCCAGACTGTTCCATTGCTACAAGAGATAGGTAGAAGCTGTCCCTCCATTACACTGTGCAGCCAGGAGGTTAAGGTTCAGTACAAGAATTTGAACTTTAACTTCACTGCAGATAGCCCTTGCATTTGGTACACAGCAATCACTGGAATGCAACTGTACTGTAACTTTTCAATAATAAATTGTAAGCTATCCAGCAATACAATTTGTATTGTATCCAGCAATACAAGCAATACAGCAATACAATAATCGATTGACTCATTAGAATTATCATTTTCCAGCTTGCAAAATATAGGATTCTCAGGCAATATAAAATAAAGTTGGCTGAATCCAAATAGTTACAGTAGAAAAATGATATATTGTTTGCCCTCACAAAATTCTCATTTATCATTGTGGCACAGAGAGTGCTAATGTGCAGTTAGTGTTTCCACTATTTTACCTGATAAGTATTATCAAGGATCATTTGAAGCAAAGCACAATTAAAATGTTAATTTTAGCTATCTCTGCAATACAACATAATTCTGAGTGTTATGTTTAAGGATATACTGAAGCATCTATAAATCTAGGATGCTTTAATACCAAGTTACATTAGTTCCTTTGGCCCCTATTTAAAACTGACCTAAAATGATTTAAAAATAGATGCCATATTGGATATAAATACATTATAGAAAATTATATTTGAATTTTTAAAATTCTGATGTTAATTCTTACTGCATGTTTATGTTGCCCACAAGTTAATGCTGGAGTGATAAATTCAGATTCTTATTTATAGAGACAGTGTTATTTTACCCTTCTGTTTTAACACACACTTCATGAATATTTATGCGCCCTGAAAAAAACTATTTTTTTTAAACAAAATACTCAGCATTAAAAGGAAAACAAGAAAAGGTCAAACAACATACTGGGGATGCTTCATGAGTGTCGTTGATGTAGTCTTGCGATTGGAATGTGTTATTATCTACCTTGAGCGTCATGGGCTATTGTTTGTAACTGTTGGTTTTTAGTCATTCTACATCGCCCAGAGTTTCTGCTATGAGATGGGTGGTCGTATAAATTATTTAAATAAATAAACAAATGATAGAATTTAATGCAAAAAATATACCCTATCCAAACAAACATGTCCTTTCTTTACCATTCAACTCGATTCAAACCACTTTCATACCACTTTAGGACCTTTGTTTCCCTTCTCTAGTTATTATACTGCTCTTAGATTCAGTCTTCTTCCATTTAATTATTTAGTTTTGGACAATTCTGTAGCAAAACACTAGTTATACATGTGCATGTATGTGTGTAAGTTTTCCCATTTATACTAACTTAAAGTACATATATTTATTCCAAGAATGTTCTCTGTGTAATTTACATAAATTCATAAAGGCTATTTTTCAAATTGACCCTGGTCAGCATAACTGGCAATCCCAGATGTAGTCTTGGTTCCATGTTCATGTTACTATATATCACACATGGTTTTAGCCCTCTAAAAGTAAAACTAAACCTAAAACATAATACAATCATACAGGATATAAAGGAAATGTTACCAGAACCTGCATTCTTTCATTTAAAATAAAAGGGACATAGAAAATAGAAAAAAATGGTTTATTTCATTTCATTAAGGTTCTTAAAGGAAGGAATTTAGAAGAGAGGAATTAGAGAGAGAAAACCATTTTTCTTACAATTCACAATAAAGATCAATTATTTTCATTTCTATTTTTAAATACGGGGGTAAGTGATGCCATTAATTCATACACTCTGGAAATATACCCTCTGCATATGATTATAGCATATTTTAGTTATATTGACATGATAATCCTCAGGATGTATCTCAATATTAAAACAAAGTATGCTGTGCTTGAAAAAAAAGTCATGCTATTCACTTTCTCAGTCTGGCTGCATCAACAGCAAGCAAACTGAGGGGTAGTGTTTATTTTTTAAAGTAGTTGGTGTTCTTCCCTTTCCCTCTCCAACACCCTAGGAAAAAAAAACAGAATTCCCATTTATTTTCATGACCTCTGACTTAAAAGCAAAGATTGCACATTATTTACTACTGGATGATTTCTCTGAAATTTAATGAGTACTAACTACAAATATGACAGATGTAATTATCACGGTTTTATACTGCACAGTCAGGGTTTCCTTGTGCTGTAATTGCAAGCTTTTTATTCAGCTGCTGGCAGAAAAGTTATTACCATAGTATTTTATGTTATTTCAGAAAACACGAAATAAGGCTTCCAGCTTTATTTTATTCCAAGGAATTTCTAAGCATCCTTTCTATCCAGTTCTTACATTAGAATGTTTAAAGAATCAAGTTATGTGATTGGATGGTTTTGCAGAACTTCATGTTCTGAGTGCAAAAAGTCTGGATATTATAAATATATTGAAAAGCATGGGCAAGTATGCGTGCATCTGTGTGTGCACTAAGAGGGAGCTGGTAAGCAGCTCTGATAGAGAGACATGTGGGCAGGTGGCCAAGTCATTCTCTAGTGTAAAGAAGCCCTGTCCCCCTCCCCTGCTACCTCCCATATACAGCTTTACTCATTTAAACTCAAACCAAGATTGAGTGAGCCCCAGCTGGATGCTAGACCACTGACCCTGAAGCTGGAAAATAACACAGCTATAAGCACACCCATGGAAACCTTCCTTTCCAAAGCCTAGATGTAATTGCTTCATGTTCCATTCTGATGTTCTCAGGCATCTTGCACTCTGAAATAAAACTTCCTACTCCAATTCATAGTTTCTAGCTTTAGTATTAATTCTCTGTTTGGGATATCTAAGTATTACAAGGACCAAATATAACAAATCACTGTTTTACTGGCATGATAATTATTGGAAATCTTTAAAACTGAATGCCAATTTTAAAACATATTGACAGATTTTTTTTTAACAGTGAAAAAAAAATCTAATCACTGGGATTTCAAATCTCAGCTAAAGATTCACTTATCTGCTATACTGTACCAGCTACTTTCACCCAGTGTAGATTAGATTTGGGTTAAATTTTGCAAAAACACACCCACACCCACACTTTCATTCATTCATTCACTCAAATGAGATGTGAAATTAATAACTTATCTGTAGAACTTGCTTACAAAACAACACTACCTCCTCAAAAAACATTTAAAACAGATTTTAAAAATGGAGGCAAGATAAAACATCAAACATGCCTCATACTGAACAGCAATTTATTCCATCCAATGAAAGCATAATTTAATGCCATACAGTTGAACTAGAATTTAAATATATTTATAGAGCTTAGTGTTTGCTGCAGACCCTATTTTGTTATTGGAAAGAACTTGCAAGTAACAAGAGATTGCTTCTATGACTCATGCATTTTGAATCAAAATGAAGCCACAATTTTATTCAGAATTTAGTTTGTTAGATATTATAATGGCTACAGAAAATTGGCTGAGATACAAGGGAAAGACTGAAGTCATTCCCAGCAATGATACATGAACTGGCATTTTCATTCTGAGGCAGTTCACTTCCAGCCTGATTTAGCAGGGCTTTTCTATGCAATAATGTTTACACCTGAATAAATATACAGCTGTTACTCTGCTTATGGGGATTTAGAAGTTGGATAATAAATGTTTCTGGTGTCCATAGCAGTTGGTAGCATGTAGCAATGTTACTTTGCCTGATCTCAAAAAAAGCTAGCATTCTTAGGGCTGTAGCTGAATAGAAAATCAAAAAAACAAACCAAAACCCAGAAAAAATCTGGGGCAAGTTAATTCTGAATAATTTCCAAGAAAACTGTGTAGATATGTCCATGTACTTACCAGGAGTCAAACTCAATTCAAGGGAGACTTTATCTTTTTTAACCTGATCTATGTTTCCTAACAACACTCTGTCAATTGAGAAAAATCAGTTATGGGGAAAATCATGTTGTCCCAAACTATGGCAAATGCTACAGAAACCTACTGAAGAGTGCTGGTTAAGTATGTGCTCCCTGCTGAAAGCACTTCATTTATCTAAACTTGTACATGGTAACACTGTTAGACTAATGCATATTTCAACTCGTGGGAACTCTGAAGAACATTTGTTATGTATAACTCTTACCAGGAATATTTAGGCAACTAAATAGCAAACTTGCAGTCAAAATCATAGGAAGAACATAAATGAAACTGCATGGGATATGCACTCATTCCAAAATTTAGTTTGGACCTTGTGTGGCAATGTGAAAACAGCCCAGTTCACTTCCAACCAATATGGAGACTAGCAGACATGTTTTGCAGCTAAACCCTAACTCATGTCTCCCACTAACTAGTATTAATGTTTCCAAGCATAGAAGATCGAGAGGATAAAATCTGGCTCATTTCAGATAAGTAGGTATAAGAGTCTTTGTGCTAGGCACCTTAAATCCTTTTTTTTCCTAATTGCTAGAGCTCAATGAACTTTGCAAGCTATTTGCACTTTCTGAAGGGGACTTGCCAAATTATATAAATAGGTTTAGGAGTTTTTGTGCAACTGTAGCCTTCAGAATTTGGGAATAAAATTAGCATATAAATATTTTCTTTAGTAAATAAATAATTCCTACAAACATGATTATATCAATGTATATGCAGATACCAGAGACTGCAACCATAATCTCCATCAAAATAAAACTTCTACTTTTATACAAGTAATTAATTAATTAACTGGATTAAAAAATCAATCTTAGTTCACAGTTCATAAGAAGTAAGTTTATTTTTTCATACTTACAATTGGACTTGCGTTGATGTAGTCTGAGTTGTCATGGCTGTTTTCAGCTTTCAAACATATCCTGCAATGATCATCTTCCCCCCACAAATATATATATTTATTTATAATGTGTGCATATATGTATATATTAAAATATGCATATTAATATAGATATTTCAAAGGCTGAACTCAGAAAAATATTTTTAACTTGAGGAGAGAAATATCATGTACTTGAGTTTCAGCATACTTGCTTTTAAACATACTCTCTATGACTATTTTAGATAGTGAATCCTGAAACACAACATTCTTGTTCTGGAGTTGCTGTTAAAACAAAAACAAAAATAAAAACACCATACTGGAGTATTATACCAATTCATCTGCTCCGAAGAGCTGACTTATTTCCTTCCTTCTCTTGTTTATTCCCACTTTTTCTCCAGGACAGAGGTAAATGAGGATCTCCCTTCATTTTATTCCTGCAACAATAACCCTGCAAGGTATGCTGGGCAGAAAGAAAATTATTGGCCCCAAGTCACTCCGCTGACTTAAAACCAGGTTTCCTCCATCCTAATTCAATATCTTAAAAACTAGACCACTAGAATATCTTATATTCCTATTTTGGTATTTCAAGCTACACTGAACAACTATTTAGAAGAAATAAGAACAGTGTGCTGTAGTTGATCTATATGCCAGCATTACTCGTTGAATGGAGCTATCTGACAGCATCACTGTAATGTTGAAGAAAGACCATACATGTTTCATGACAATCAGAAAAATTGAAACAGACCATTTTGGTAAATTCTCCATGTAAACACATGCTAAAAACTTGGGATCTATTTCCCCAGGCATCTACATCACATCTCTGACTTTCCTGATGTTGCTAAGTAACCATTAAAAAAAATCCTTATCATTAGCTATGCTGTCTGGAGTTGCTGTACATTAGGAACATCTAGGAAGCCAAAGATTCCCTAGTCCTAATGTAGCTGTTATTCCTTTATAATAACATCTCTCTCTTGATCAGAAGTGTATCAAATTCACTAAAAACCGTGGAGTCCTTGGAGTTCTCTGAGCTTGGATGTTTTCTTGCAGAGTTTCATTACCCGACTAGGTGACATCTTCAGTGCTACAATGGAGTGGGGTTTGCTCTCTGTTTATATACAGTGGCTTGTCCTGCCAGTTCCCCACCAACACTGGCAAGACAAGCCACTGAATATAAACAGAGAGTAAACCCCACTCCATTCTAGCACTGAAGATCTTACCTAGCCGGGTAACGAAACGTTTGCAAGAAAACAACCAAGCTCAGAGAACCCCAGGGACTCCACAGTTCAACCCTGAGCTACATATATTCTCTTCTATTGGTATCACTAAAAACCAAATATTCTCTTCACTGATCAGACTATGTTTCAAATTCAGAATGTATTAATTAATTGATTTGATTCTGGCACTACCCAACTCCAGAGTGACTGTTAATAAAATCATTAACAGTCCTGCCTATACCATCCTTCTATATTTTCTCTTAAACCAGTACTTAAGCGACTATTGTAAGCAATGAAATTTAGAATTTTAAAAAATGTCTACCCCAATACCATAGTTAATCTGCACTATTGTAAAATACAGCACTTTTTATATTTTAAGATTCAGTATTCAGTAGTCTGACATACAGCAGAGAAAGTGTCATGCAGCTAATGGAATCACCGTTACCTATTTGGAAGCGAGATATGGTGCTTTTAGACATAAAAAGCTTTCTAGAAATGTCTATACCTAGATGGCTGTGCTTTCTTATTAACCCAGAACAGAGAATAGAAGCTTTGTAAGCTTATCTGTGAAAGCCAACAGCAATTTATTTACTCTAAATGAGTATAAGATGTCTAAGCAGTTCTAATTGCAAGCTGAAAGAATTAGATATTTTTTCTGGTAGGTGCAAGTACTGCATCTCCAAAGATGAATGGCCAACATAAATTTGCATACCATAATGGAATGAATGCCTTTACACAAAGCTGCACAAAACATTACTTGCTATAATCAAAATAGTGAAAAACAAAAATGTATTTTGTAAGTTGCACCCAATGTAAAAGATGTGAAGCTCATGGCAATGTACTGTAACATATTAAGAAAATATCAATTGTTAAGTTACTCTAGTATGGAGTGACTAATTCATTTCTTTACCTGTCCCACACAGATGACAAAAACATTCAATAGTAGATAAAGAGGAAAGCAGCAAGTAAATCACTTAGTTTAAACTATACATACATGCTACTACAACTTGAGAGCGATTTTTCTGGACATTTTCTTCCTTATGTGCAATGGTAGTTGCATTAGGCTCAGCTTGATATGCACAAAGTGCTTCCCATTCTTTCTCTAGACGATTCTTGTTTTTCAAATGGTCTTCCATGTAGGCCTGAAATTAAGAAGTTTAATCAGAAGTAGCACGCTTAACACATGCAATGCTATGCTATTTCAATCAACATGTGAATGAACTGTAAAGTATTAAGGCACTTTGACTTGAATGCAAAGAACTACTTGACTAGTTGCAGCTGCTGTTGGCTGATTTGACCAGGAGTGAGGACAGCAATACAATAAATAAATGAACAAATATATAAATGTTATTGCATGACCAGGTACCGAGCAGACTTGAGTTTCCTGAAAATTAGCAACAAATATAGACTTTTATATGAAGAATTGGGCCAATGGGCACAGTTGAAATAATGAGATATATCACTGGTGCTGTCACAGTACTGATACCAGAAGATACACCAGTGAACTTCAGATGCAAACAATCTATTTAAGAAGTGGGGTGTATGGAGGGGAAAGGAGAAGAGAATCTGGCAGGCAGGCAGGCAGGCAGGCAGGCAAAGGTTAAAAGCAAGGCAGCAGAAGAACTAATAGAAAAGTTGAACAAGGAGCAAAAGAAAAATTAAGGAAAAGAAAAATAAAGAGGAAAATAAAGAGGAAAATAACAGAAAGCAAAGCAAAGAGCTAGGCCGATTAGATAAAGAGGCAATACTTAGGGAGGGAAAAGAACTGTTGCATTTTTAATCTTCTCCGTTGCTCCAGCTCTCAACTTTCTCGCCAGCTGCTCCTACTGTTTTTCCTATACCATACAACTCTATCTTCTCCATAATTCAGAATTCCTCCAGGGTACTGCTTTTCTTGTTATTTGAGCCTATCTATTATTCTTCTATAGGCTCAATCACTCATTTGCTCTATTTCCTTCCAGCTGCTGTTGTCAATGTTGTCATTGTCATCACCACCACCACCACCACCACCATTATTATTATCATCATCATCATCATCATCATCATCATCATCATCATCATCACTATCATGCTGCCATTATACCCAGAAGGTATTCAAGGTAGCTATCAATCCAGAAGTCTGTACCTACGTGGGTTTGTATAGTCAGAAGGAAAGACTGTAAGTGAAGGAGGCACCAAAATAGCAGATAAGGAATTTAGCTTGGTATCCATGGTCACTATGTCAAATTACATAATATTCTCAAAAGAAATGTAAAGAAGAATTGTTAAATGCCTTGCTTAAACCTAGTCCCTCTTTGGTCTATGGCTACTCAGTTAATAAATAAATAAAATAAATAAACCCAATATGTTTTTTAAAGTACAACAAAAAGCAATACTCATACTTTACTGAAATATGATGCACATTACTTAAAATGTACCAAAAAGGATCTAAACAATATTAAAATATTTATTTGTCCTTTTTATAATAAATATTGTCAGGCATGTTTATTTGTTATTAATTAATTTCAATACAACAAATAACTTATTTTTAATTTATTTTATTTATTCTTGAATATCTAGTTGGCCAGTGAGGGTACACCACTGGTTTGACCCAACATGGCAATTGACTAGCACACATTCATACAGAGGATCCCTTTATTTCAGGCAAACCTGTCGTTTGAAACCTATATACCCAATACTATTCCCTTCCTCTCAGAAATAGGGATGTTGATGAAAATATTGTATTTTTGCTTTCCATTAGTTTAATAAAACTGTGATTTTATCTTAATTAGAAAATGAAGAAAATAAGAGTACTTCATTCATTCATTCATTCATTCATTCATTCATTCATTCATTCATTTATTGTTAAACTTGTATGCCGCCCATCTCCCCCAACTGGTGACTCTGGGCGGCTCACAATAACAAAAAGGAAAAAACACCAATCCCTCCAACAATGGCTAAAATCCATAAATAATTAAAATAAAAACATACCTTAAAAATATCCTAAACCCCCCCCCCCCTGTAATTTTTAGCCCTAAAACCTTCAAGATGCTGGGGGGGGAACCAACCCCATCACCCCACCAGCCATCTCCACAGATGTGAGCTCCCATCCGGCCCCCAGGCCTTCTGGCAGAGCCAGGATTTAACTCCTTTTCTGAAGGCCATGAGGGAGGGGGCACACCGGACCTCGGGAGGCAAGATGTTCCATAGGGCGGGAGCCACAGCAGAAAAGGCCCTCTGCCTAGACCCCACCAATCAAAATTCCTTGACCGGTGGGGTCTGCAACCTGCTGGACCGAGTGGGACAGGCTGAAGTAACCAGGGCGAGAGTTTTACTTGTTATATTTATATACTGCCTTTTGTTTGGGAGCTCCAGCATACAGAATTCTCTCCTCCCATTTTCTCCTTCAACTGCCCTATGAGGTAGGCTGGACTGAGAGGCACTGACTAATATTGAGTCACCCACTGAGCTTGGATCTTCCCAGTACCACTCCAACACCATAACCACTATAGCATGCTGGCTCTCATTAACCTTAATCCAAATGTATTTCCACTGGGACAAAATGCTATCATTTTGAGCTGGTTTATGAACAAGCAAGATAAAAATAGAGGCATCTGAAGAAAAAGAGAAGTGTAATAGAAATGCAGAGTTAATGCTATCAAAGTATTTTGGATTATAAGATTTGTTTCAGTGGAAAGAGGGAAAAAAATGCTGGTTCTTGAATACCATAATAATAGACATGTCTTCGGTGTTTCTAAGGTGCTATAGCACAGCATTATTTTGATGTAAAAGGATTATCCCATTAGAATAAATGACATTTGGCTCACATAAGTGCAGAGACACTTAATAAAAAAGCTTTTCAGAGATTATAATCCATTGTGAAAACAAAAAGTTACACAAGATAGGCAGCATTTAAAGTACATCTGGTTTTCACTGGCCCAGTAAGCCTCCTACATCTGTACAGAATCCAATTTTATTACAAACGAAGACTTCTGAGAACACCGGGATATGCCTTTGAAATTCTACATTTGTTTATGCAGCAATGAAGGTTATTCAACAGGCTTAATACTTCCTTGGGTCTGTGCTTTCAATAGCTGAATAAATCTGGTAATACATCTTAGTACTGTCCTGATAGTAGAAGACTCACCTGGTGAAAATTGCCCTTCCTGTGCAACATTGCCAAGATAAGGGCTTTTCTGTACCAAATATGACAATACTTAAGTTCACACATACAAATTAGCTACTTCAGAATGTAGAAAACAGTTCTTACCTTTGGCCTCCCTAGTTCAGTTCTGTCAGCTCATATCTTCAGCCACTCTAAATCAGTACTATCAAAAGCTGATCTTACATAAAATCTCTGTGTGTGAACTATGCCTGTCTGCAAGCTTCAACTCCCAAATGTTATGATTCCACATTAGAGTACCGGAATCAAAGATACTGCTTGGAAGTGTCCTTACATGGGCGCTCCAAACCGCCAATAAAAGTTATGCCTGGGGTTTACATAAGAGTAACATCAGCCTCAGGATACAGGATCCTCATTGGACTAATTGATTGGGCTCCATTCTGTCTGCCAAAGAAAATGGTACTGAAGGTTCAAATATTTTCCTTCTAATGCAGAAATTCACATTTATAAGACTTCTTCAAATCTTAGACAAAGACTGGAACAGATTTCTCTTATCAGCAGTAATGGAGGTGAAAATGTACTGATGCCTAGCTTACTTTACCTGGCCCATGCACCTCCCAGAAAAGAGAAGGAAAAAGAAATCACACCTTTAGCCTGTGTAGCAACAGTCCCAGCTCTGCTGAAAACTGCAATCTATTGCTTGTCTGAGATGCAGCTGCTTTTACTAATGAGCAAAGAAAACTGTTGCCATTAAGTGATGACATGCTGAAGGTTTCAACAAAGCTAGGACCTGTATCTGATGATCATCTTCTCCTGTTAGTCCTCAAGAAAAAGAATCTACTTCTTTCCATTACATTCCAAGTCAAAAAGAAGAAAACAATTTCACATTTTCTCATCAGGAAAATACCAACTGAACTTTTTGAATAACTTAAGAAGTTCATCAAATAAACATTTGTATACCAATGCATCCCTTGAATAATTCCAACACAGTCACTGCCATAGAAAAAATAATTATTTTAAACTGCCTGTTAAGTAGTATATTCAGTTAAAAACTTATATAATGCAACTGTTGCTGCATTTTGCAAATAATTTCTCTTTGTGTGGGTGTGCCTTTGAGTCAGTCTTAATTCCTGGAAACTGCCTAGATAAGTCCTTCCAGTTTTCTTGGCAAGATTTTCAGAAATGGTTTGCCCTTGTCTTTTTCCTAGAGCTGAGACAGAAGGACTGTCCCAAAGTCACCCATCTGGGTTTCGTGTCCAAGGCAGAATTAAAACTTATGATCTCCCAGTTTCCAGCCTGATCCCTTAACCACTACAGCAAGCTAGCTCTCTTTGCAAGTCATAATGTCCTTCATATTTTCCATAGTACTGCAGACTTTGAAAGTGAGCCCACAAGGCCATGCTATTATTAGTTCTTAGACATTCTTTATTCCTTCATGAAAGAAGGAAAAGATCTTCAGGAAAATATCCACTTGCTCCAATATTGTCAAATATTATTTTAGTTAATAATAATTGCTGAGATCATAGTAAACTACAACTGCCAAACTGTGGCCAAAACAAATAGACTTATTATGTGGTATATTATGTGCTATATTCTTCCAATGATGCAAAACTTCCCTTCTCCTGTAGGATTAAATAATATTCCAGTTGTCTTAGTTGGGGGCGATGACAAAGTTTATAGGGTTTGATGCATCTCAGTGTAGAAACTTCTTTTTTAAAAAAACTCTTAAACGAAATTAAAATGGAGCCATTAGCTCATCCCTGGCATCTTCCAGATAAACTAATCTACCAGAGGCAAATTAACACTTTTGTATAAAGTGTCAGTAGCCTTTCAGCATTTAATGTATGCATTCGTACAAACTGAAAAACCACTCCCTTTCCTCACAATTTCTGCCTTCCCTGTGAGATCTTTTGACCCTTTTACAGAATGCATTAAAAGCATTAAAATCTGTTTCCAAGGAGGTCATCAAGGGAAACGTTATATATGACAGCACATTGTTTTAATTATCTGTTCTCTAAAAAGCACCACAGGCGCTGGCAGTCAATTTTTTCCTCACTGTCTAGAAAAATAATGACTATACCACATTTTTCAGTGCATTGCACCTAACAACATTTATGCCACAAACCATGCTTGGCCACCCAATACATGCCTATGATGGTATGTGCTGATCAGTATGTCAGGAGCTTTTATACAACCATTCATAATGGCAATCAATGAATGGTATCCTGGAAACCTATTAATTCTTATGAAATCAGTATTTGAACAATGCAAACTAAGAACTATTTAATTGTAACTGCAGTTTTTTTTAGCATTTCTGTGGATCTACATGTGTGGGCTATGCATCTGTGTAGAACCTCATTCAGGATTTTCTACAACTTAATGAACTGCTTCACAGCCCTGTGCTTTGTTTATTACTTTGGTTTTTTGGCACTTCATTTCTGAAGACTCCAAGTAGCTTACAAGTAACAAATCAACATTAATGACAACTACCACACGTTCTTCAGTTCCTACAATTGCATAGCAGATCTAGTGAGATCATCTGGGACCTAGCAGGACAGGAGGTTGGACTGTGTGAATTCACACACAATTACTGTAAGGTAAGCAACAAGTTCTAAAGTAATGTTTCCAAAACTTACATCTCTATCCTGGACTGAAATAAAAAATCTATCTTTTGCAGGGTTGGGAAAAAAGGTGGGCAATATAATAACTTGATTCACCTGGAAAGCATGATTAATTTGAGAAAGAATGAAATATTTAGATAAAGCTCTGTCCTGTCCCTATGACAAATAAGAAAGGGACGATCTCTTCATAAGGCACACAGTTCTCCAGAACTGATGTCATGGTTACTGAAAAGGCTAACTTCCATAAGAGATCTGAACTGGGATGGCAGTCATTGGTTCAAAGGGGACTGCAAATAAACTAAAGAAAAGGTGGCAGAGGCTCCAGGTTTGAAGCAGTAGGGACCAGAGGATAGAGATGCTAAACCTTTCATGACACGCTTCATTGATGTAATAGAATAGGGGATTTCCTCAAAAAAGGAGAACATGGTTTACTGAAGAGAGAGCCGAGTCTCGCTGTTTCAAATACCAGTGAAAGTCTAAAATATGAAGCTGATTTTGCAGGGGATTAAACCATTGTTTCTGGGTGAAGCCCTCAAAGGATTTTCATTTCGGTGGACAGGAAGCCTCTGTGGAAGGCTTCTAAGAAACAAAGGTAGTTTGCAGTATTTCAACTCAAGGAGTTATGGACGTGAATCCTCCAACCTGCAAAGCAGGCTAGATAGAGAACTGATCAGTCAGTTTGGAAGAAGGAGGTACTCCTGATTGATGAGACAGAGAAACAGGTAGATTCATAGCTACCAAAAGCCATCAAGGTGTGATAAGATTGCAGTTGGTCAAATACCAGTTTATCTTTAAGAAGTAATAGACACATCAATGTCAAATCTGTAATATAATGTGCAAAAAAGAGGAATTTTTTGCTACCTTATTTATGTACTGTACTACCATGGACCTGTCCAATATCACCAGGCCAGTCTTGTCATGGAGGCATTCTTGGAAAGCTCAGTGTCTTCCAAACTGCAAGGAGTTTGAGTTTATTAGTGTGCCTTGATGATTTGCGTTTGGACCAGGCACTTCAGAGGCAGAGGACTTGGAGTTCAGCTTCCCATCAAGACATGGTAGCATCATGGGTAAGGACATAAAAAAGGAAGTATGAAAGGAAACTCTGAAACTTTGAAATCAGCCTCCTATGGAGGAATTTCTTGATGCAAAGCAAAACTAAGAAGAATTATTTTATGTCCTGAAGAAGTAAAACAAAGGTACCATGTCTGTAGACAGTCAAAGCAAACATCTGAAATGGTAGCCCCTGTATGATGAAGAATGACACAGACTTTGACTTTTCTTGAGGAGGAAATCTTGCATACAAGCTCCTGAAGAGTATGGGGTCATAGGAATCATAGGAAAGTGGCTCTAGTGGTATCTATCATTGTCTCTATGAACTGGAAAATCTGTGAGGAAAGACTTCTTATGATCAACCTGGAAGTAAGATGCTATAATAGCAGGAAGATTTGAAGTATCTGGTGAGATCATTTGGCATGGGAATATACATAGGAATCAGTGGTTTCAAAAATGATCTGCTACAAGCTCAGTTCAAGGCATGATTACATATCAGAACTGAAGAAGACATGGAGTGGAAGGACAATGTACATTAACATATTGCCTCACTACATTTTGGGCTGTTTTAGGAGTATAGGTCCATCAATTGGGACTGCCAAATCTTGTTGTTGAAAGGAGCAATGATTCATCCTAGAACAGCATGACAGCACAGAACCAAATGAAATCAGAGAAAGAGGTGGTCTTTGGAAACCAACTGGGCATGAAGTGACCGAGTATGAATCTGCTGATCTTGAGGCAAAGAGGAAATATTGATTTTGATTGTTCCAATACATAATAGGGTAATACAAAGGAGAAGATCTCAAAAGGAATCTGTCCTGAATTGTCCCTTCCAAGATCAACTCCTAGTCTTAAAGAAGAGCTGGTAAGAACTTCAAAGAACAAACTGGGGATTCTATTAATGGCAGGACTGGCATAACAGAGTTAGAGAAATCTGCTGTGGAAAGGAACTCAACGTTGTTGAATTGGAATCAGGGAATTGGGGAACAACAGGTTTTTGAACCTTAATGGACGATTTCCTCAATACTAATCATAGTGCAGTAGAGACCTGGGGATCCTCCATGGAGAGTGAATTTGATCAATCCTATGAAGAGACAAGGGCACCACCAGGCAAATTTGGTGACATGAAAGGGGGTTTAGAGAAGGGGGACTACAACAACTTCAGAGTCAGCCACCATTAAAGTTTGATCCCACAACACGGCTTGGAAATGAGACCAATTGTGACAAACCTGTTTAGTAAACACCTGGTGATGCTTTTAAGTACCTACTGCATATCCTCGATCAACAGCAAAATGCACAATTTGTGCCCATTTGAGGATTGAATTTTGTTCCCATAATAATGGGACTTGTAAAATGGGGCCCTTAGAGACATAAGGTGGAAAGCCAGATGCTCAGAAGGATATGATGTCCCATGAACAGCTCTAAGGAGCTTTGAAGAGAAGACTAAAGAAAATAAGAAAAAATATTAAAGAATTCTGATAAAGCAAAAGGACTATCAGCTTAAGGATGAACATGCTAATGCTACAGCGGATAAAAACAAACTGAAGGGGTTCAGTGGGAGCTTCCTCTAGTTGTGTAGTAAATATGGGGACAAGGCCAAATAATTATGTAAATTGTTCTGAACATGGCTCTAGACAAATACACAATCAACATTTGTGAATCACAGAGATCACAATGAAAAGGAACATTTTTAAACAGACAGCTTCAAACACACAGCAGCACCCAAAAATAAGAATCAAATGCTCCTCACTAACTACTTCCTCCATTTACTTATTCACTAAAGATAGTAAATGGCTATGTTTTCGCTAACAGTCAAAACAAACAAAAATACATCAATAACAGAATCTACCAGATCAGAATATTTAGGATGCACATTTTTATTTAGACTTTTGCTATAAAAGCAGAGCCAGCAGCTTCCCTTGGGAGAATTTAATACCTATACGCAGAGAAATTCATAACACCTTCCAGAAAGTGATACACTGAAATATGTACACTGTGTGGCAACTTGTATTCGATTTACCTAAATTAATATACTTGTGATGCAATGGCTATTGCTGGTGTGGCTTTTTGTAAAGTTTTGATAATAGAGTTTTATAATATATAAAAGGATTATTACAATCCAATCAGCATGTGCTGGGATCAGTGTGTTTCAGACAAACACTTTGTTAATCTCCTTTCTTACAGTTCCCAGCTGCTGAAGGTACTCAGTAAAATCCAAATGAAATAGCTGGATACAATCTGGTATGGAATAACCCAGGGCTTTATTTGACTTTTTCTGCAGCTCTTGTGAAACACCTGAAAATTACATTTTGTTGAAACCATTGTTAGCAGTTCAAAAGAATAATGTTATGTAGACCTTTTCTATCAGTGAAACAAGAGGAAGTTTAAAATAATAATTTTAAAAAGCCTGTAAATACACCATGTGTTTATAAATGTGTTCACAAGCAAGTTATAATCCTGATTTAAAAATAAATAGCTATCATTGGTGAACAAAATCCATCAAAAACTTGACTTTGATAAAGGTGTCTCACATTTTAACAAGCCTTAAAATATTCCAAATAATGTAATGAAATTTCATACCTACAATTACTTTGTCTTAAATAATTTTTCAGCAAAAGGTAATATAATTATTCTTCTTACTTTTGTACCTTTTTTCCTTTCACAATGAAAAATGCTCAAACATGCACACTTAAAAGAAAAAAACTACCTTGGAACAAAGGGAGGTATTTTTCTTTGTCTATTTTGTTATTACTAAAATGAAAGTGACAAAATAAATGTACTGAACAGAGTTCTTGAATAATCAATGGTCACCTATGGATATGAAATTTCATTACAACAAGGTAGCAGCTGAACAACTTTCATTTAAACAATTCTCATGTGCAATGTAGAGTTTAGGATCAGAGCCCAATCAAGGTGATTTGACTGAAGGCAAGTTGCCCATTTTGAAATCCGTGTTATTTCCTAAGTAGACATGCAAACAAACTGATAGCTATAACAATTAAAGTATATGGGTTTCTAATGAAACAGAACCTTTATGAAGACCAGAAGCATAATCTAAAACATAAAATAGCCCAAAGCATTTTGCACTGCAAAATTAGCTTGCTTAGGAGGCAGAAGATATTTGTTTCTCTAAGCTTGAACAATTGCAATACTTAATAAACTTCTTTAGGAATAAGTCCTACTGAACAAAGTAGATTTATGAAGAAAGATGTACATAATCATAGTGGAAGATCACTATTTAGATATCTTTACCACTGAAGACTGGCCAGAACAATTATTACCCAGAGATAATAGTGCCTCATGAAGGGCCAGGCAGGGTGCGCCTTGTCAGCAGTGACAGGAAGACAATGGCAAAGGTCAGCTGGGGACAGCAAGGCCAGCAGAGCCAGCAAGCACAGGGTGGCAAGGCTGGCAGGGGTGGCAGGGCCAGTGAGTGCAGGATGGCAAAGATGGCAAGTCTAGCAGAGGTGCCAGGGCCAGCAAGCACAGGGCGGCAGGGCCTGGCAGACTGGCAGGGCCAGTGGAGCACAGGGTGGCCAGAAGGGCAGAGGTGGGGGGGAGTTGAAGCGCCCCTGCAGTCGTAAATGTGGGTGGGTTGCCAAGCACCCAAATTTTAATCACGTAACCATGCGGATGCTGCAACAGCTGTAACTTTGGGGAGCAGGTGTAACTACCTTTTGTTCAGTGGTGCCATAACTTTGATTGGTCGCTGAACGAATGGTTGTAACTCAAGGACTACCTGTATGCTAATCTTAAACTGTCAAACCCTTTAAATCCTTAAACCCGAGAGGCACTTCCATTGTGGGGTAAGAATTTAGATTTGTATCTGATATTGGACCATTGAAAGAAGAATTAGGGATGTTCTGGGAAAGATGTTCTCCAAATTGGTATTGGAGAATCCAAAGATGGTTCAGTATCTACATAAGAGTTGCCCTGTCAGTGATTGACTGGAAATTCTTAAGTTTCCATATATATGAGGCTGTCTGAGCATGTTACTGGCCCAGCTCAGTTTGCTGAAAATGAAGAGTTTATCATCACTCCACTGTCACCATTTCATACCTTGTCTCCCTGTAGGATGGGCATCTTTTAAGAAGATTCCAAAAAATTTATGGGATCTGATGGACTTGGTGATGGGTTTCGTGATTCTGTTAGGGTCCTAGTCTCACTATGGTATGAAATAGGCTATTGATTAAGGCTGGGCCCACTTTGAAAATGATTTGAAAGAAGTGTTTTGGACATACAGCATCAAATCTGCCTGATTTTCAGTCTACCACACTATCCAGAAAAAAAAAAGACTCATTTAAGGGTCCATTATCGTTAATGAATCCATTCCTTAGAGCAGTGGCATCTTTTTTCAGTCTTTGAAAAAAAAAAAAAAAGAACTTGAACCAATGTCTGCATGCATGACTGAACAGTTAGCAGGCTTAGGCTAAATCTCAAGGAGGAGGCACTGTGGATGGGCAGCTCCCTTGTCCAGGAATTATGGAATCAGCCTGCTTAGGAAGGGGTTGTATTCCCCATGAACAAGCAGGTACATGACCTGGGAGTGCCTGTACAGACAGATGTGGGTTTTTTTGACAAAGAGTGTCTTTTTCCAGTCCTGATTCACCAGCTATGGTCGTTCCTGGACAGCTATACCCTAGCCACAGTAATCCAGGCACTCATACCTCAAGATTGGATGATTATAACCTGCTGTACCCTGGGGATGCCGTTAGTGTAAAGTGTAAAAGTTAGGTAGTTGAATGGAACAACCTACTGTAAACTTATTATGTGTGTTTTGAATTTTGCTCGCTGCCACTTTGGGCCCAAGCCAAATTTAGGGTTTTTGTTATGGCAGACCAAGTCTTACATTTACTGCATTCAGTTTTATAGTATTGTTTCTGCTTGGCCATTAAAAATCATTTTTATATGTATTGTTTTCCTTCTCATCTGTAAGTTGCCCAGAATCGTTAAAGAGTCAAGCAGCCTAAAATATAAGTATTATATATTTTATAAATATTATATTATAAATATAACAAAACAACCACCACCACTTAAAGATGTAATCAATTTCTATGTATCAACTTGAGAGAATATTCTTGATTCAAGTAATCTATTTATGAAATTCTATCTGTCTTTAAGTATGGTACTGAGTTTTATAAGCTTCTAGCACCTGCTTAAGATGTATTTGTTCCCCCAATTTCATTGAATGAACAGGTTCTTCTTGTGAGTGCCAGCAATATGAGGATCAGTGTCTGGCATTCATTAACTGTTTTAATAGCCAGAATTGAAATTATACATTAGCCGATGGAAATACCACCCTCCATCTGTTATGAGTTCAAAGGACTATGAGACTAGAGAATAAAATACTGTATTTTTCCTTAAAAAGATATTGATCTTCTCAAAAGAAAGCCATATCTACATTTCTCAAGCAATGCAACTTTATGATTCTTTGAAGTTAGCATATGTCACTCAGGAAAGCAAAAAAAGTGGCACCAAGCACAAAAATATGTGGCAAGACAACTGAGTATTAAGAAAGGGTGAGGAAATCCAGGTTCAAATCACACAAGAAGCTCACCTAGCATGAGCTAGGATTTTTTAAATCTCCTAGAAATAACTTACAAAAACAAAGTAACTCCATATAGTTTCTTTAAATTCTACCTTCTCCTCTCTCCAGGGAACTAAAGAAAGGGTAATAAAGATGTTGATTTGGGGCCATAAAAGTGGAGACCAAGGTAGGCAACACGGATAACTTCTTTAGTGCTTGCCAGCTGCTTACTCTTGATGATGATGATGATGGATCCAAAAATAACCCAGAGATGAGTTAAAATTATTCAAGCAGAATTTGAATCTCTATTGAATACTGTCCAAGTATTTAGTGTGAATATAGGAATACAATTTGGTCTAGACAAATGGGCATGTTGGTGATTAAAGGAGGCAAAAATGTTGAAGGAGATGGTTTACAGCTAATGAATACCAATGCTATAAGACTATTGGTACCAGAAGAAAAATACAAATACTTAAGATTAATGAAGCTCCTGACTTATATGAACAAATTAAAAAGAATACTAGCTGTAATTATATAAAATGAATCTGAAAAAAATTGAAAACAAAGTGAATGCAGGGGACATAATTAAAACCATAACACTTGGGCTGTTGCAGTTATTCGAAATATTGCAAGCATAATTGATTGGAGACAAGCTGAATTAGACATTCTTGATAGAAAACAACAACAACAAAAAATTAATGACCATGAATCATGCTGTCTACCCAAGAAGCAATGTTGTCTACTTTGCAAGAAGGAAAGGACAGATAGAAGGGATTATTCCAAGTAAAGGAAACAGTGCAAGAGAAACGCAACTTGAAAGACTGTATCAGGCACAATAAAGAGCTCATACTGGTGGAAGTTTGTAAAGAAAAATTAGTGAAGGAAGCAACTGAAAGCAGAATTAACACCTGGAAATCTAAACCACTTCACGGTCAATGTAGACATGATACTGAAGGAAAATCAAATAAAAAATTCACTTGCCAGTGGCTGAAAGCTGAAATTAAAAAACAAACAAACCCCCGAAAGAACAATTATGCAGCACAAGAATAGGCTATGGGAAAAAAAACTAACATGAAAGCCAAAACTGAACATATTTCAAATGGTAGCAAATGCTGACCATGTAAGATCAAAGATGGCCTTATGGTTCATCCAGTCTACCTTTCTGTGTCTCATAGAGGCAATCAGGATTTCACACATATGGATAGCTGGGAGAATCTCATCTCCACTGGGGCTCCTTACATACATGTTCATAATGGTTGGGTTCACCTATCACATTAAACCATGATTTGTTAAATAAGCCACAGTGGCTGTGTTGATACATCTACAAGCCCTAGTCATGCATCATGTAAAGTCAGAATCATATTATCACTTACCACAATGTTTTAACCCAGCCAATATGTACATCAGAGACAAAATATAAATGCAAAATGCAAAATACAAATATATGTTATTAAATGTAATTTAAATTAAAAGGGAAGGGACATAGATTCGTGCCAGAACACTGAAAGCAGTAGACACTCTGTAAAATTATGGAGAGCCACTACAAATTGGTGTAGACAATGTTTCTTCCATGGGGAATTATATATGTCTATCAATGCTAGCTGAACTAGGGATATGCCCCCCAAAGATTGGTTTGAACAGTACTTTAACCAGCAAAGCCTCATATGGGCCTATACAGAGACACATCCATGCTCTAAACTGAAGGAGTACATTTGTGACAGAGGAACTCGAACCAGGGATGTC
This sequence comes from Python bivittatus, assembly GCF_059951505.1. NCBI lineage: Eukaryota > Metazoa > Chordata > Lepidosauria > Squamata > Pythonidae > Python > Python bivittatus. Next base: position 8,827,802 of record NW_028277088.1, read on the forward strand.
AAAAATTTGAACTGAACTGCTTCTAATGCGATGGTATCTTTATACTCATACCACTGTGCACCACAGAGCAAAAGACTAAGTGCTTTAGTTTTGAAAAGCTTAACTGCTGTAGGCACATTATGGGCTCTCTCCCCAGTATCTATCTATGTTGGGCTTACACAAAATCTGGAGTGAGATCAACAGAATTTCTGACTTGCAGAGTAACAGATCTCTCAACTCACACCTTTGCTATACCCAGCTCATGTATCCACCTTTCACTATCTCCAAATACTTTTACCTGCACCTTCACAGAGAGCACTCACATGGCATGCTTAAGATGCTTTGCCCTCAGTGGAACTGGCGAGAAGATTCAATAATATTCCCTAATCAGAGCACTTAGGTATATGTTCACATAGTGAAACTGAGATGGTCGCACATACACTTTTGAAATTATTATTATTAAACCAATTTATATAGCCGCCCATCTCACTCCAGGCTACTCTGGGCGGCGTACAACAAAGCTAAAAACAATAACCAAACACATTAAAAATATAAAAAGCAAAATAAAACAGAGAATAAAAAGATGTTAAAAATAAGGGAGCCACCTCACTAATTCTCCTATCCCCTGGGGTCCCCAGGCCTGCTGGCATAACCAAGTCTTAAGAGACCTCCAGAAGCTCAACAATAATGAGGCTAACCTCACCTCAGGGGGGAGAAGATTCCACAGCGCAGGTGCCACAGCAGAAAAGGCCCACCACCTGGGGCCTGCCAAATGTAGCTCCCTAGGCGACGGAGCCCATAACATGCCCTCTCTGCTGGATCTGGTAGGATGGGCAGATGAAATTGGGGAGAGGCGGTCCCTCAGATAGCCCACCCCATGCCATGAAGGGCTTTAAAGGTCAACACCAGCACCTTGAATTGGACCTGGAAACAAATTGGTAACCAATGCAGCTTGTGAAGCAAAGGTGTAACATGCGTTCTATTAGAAACACACATAACTGCTTGCACCGCTGCATTTTGCACAAGCTGAAGTTTCTGGATACTTTTCAAGGGCAGCCCCATGTAGAGCGCATTGCAGTAGTCTAACCGGGAGGTGATCAGGGCATGCGTGACCATGACTAGGTCCCTCTGACCTAGGAATGGGCGCAACTGGTGCACAATACGAAGTTGTGCAAAGGCTCTCCTAGCCACAACTGCCACCTGCTGTTCAAGCAGGAGTTGTGAGTCCAGAAGGACCCCCAGATTGCGCACAGGATCTGTTTGGGGCAGTGCCACCCAATCTAGTACCAAAGGTGGTAAAATCCTAGAACCAGAGGGGCTCAAAACCCAAAGCCACTCAGTCTTGCCAGAGATCAGTTGAAGCCTGTTGTTCCCTGTCCAGATCCTCACAGCCTCTAGATATGTCTTATCTATCATCCTTGGAGGACAGAGTTAATCTCTCCTCTAATGACAAATTACTTGGACTGGTTGTCCAAATGGTCCCTTGATCCCCTTCACTCCTGGCTTTTAGAAGTCTGTAAAAATATGGCTGTTTCATCAAGGCTTGGGGGCTGGCATATTATAAATGCTCCCTCTATTGAGGAATGGAGTTTTAATGTTGGTCATTGATTGTTACATTCCTTGTCTTTACATATTTTTTTTTCCTATGGATTGTTGGGTTATTATTATTGACATTGTTTATGTTATTTATTTTAAACTGAGTTATAAAGATGGGAACTCTATGCCACTCAGAGTTGGTTTCAACTGGAGCAGCTTAAAAGTCTTGTAAAGTAAATAATACAAATAATGATCTGATTTGGTAAAAGACAGGTTCTTTGCTTCTATGACTTGTTCCAAACTATATAACAAACTCCACAGCTGAGCAGGAATAAATATTTCAGCCTCCAATATCCAAACTGCAGCCAGCCTTTCTGAAACAAATTATTTTATGTATCCATTATTAACAAAGTCATCCCATATTTTAATGTTAGCAAGTACTAGAATGGATTATATATACATGTATATATGGTAGTCCTTTGGGTTTGAAGAAGACATGCCATTGTGCAGTTCATCTCTGGATACAGAGGTGGCTCTGCAGTCCCAGTCTGGAAGCACAGAGTCTAGCACAATGGGGGTACTGGAGGTCGATTGTTGGAGTAATGGTGGGTGTTATTCTGTGACGCCACTTGTGGTTTTCTATCAGTTTTGGTGGCGCCTGTCTTCAAAGCCAGTGGAGGATTCATAGCACAGGGCTCGCCAGTGGGTTCTGTCAGCAGCTGCAGCTTCTATTTCCCTTGGCTGGATGTCACAGTGGCACAGAATTTCTTTCACAGTGTCTTTGTAGTGCTTGCGTGGTTGACCGTGAGATCTCTTCCCAGACTCCAATATATTATAGTGCAACTGGTGAGGCATATGGTGATCAGACATTCTGATTATATGTCCCACCCACCTCATCTGGGCTCTGATAATCAGGTACTCAATGCTGGTGGACTCCACGTGATCCAAGAGCTCCAGGTTGAAGACACAGACTTCCCAAAGAATGCAGAGGATGGAGTGGAGAGTGTGCATGTGAAATTTCTCCAGTTGTTTGATGTACCTTCAGTACAGAATCGAGGACTCATACCCATATAGCAGAGAAGAGATAACCACAGATCTGTAGACTTTCAGCTTTGTGGAGATACAGATGTTGTGTTGACTGAGCACTCTAGTATGCAGCTGCCCTGGTGCCTGGCTGGCCTGCTGATCCTGGAGTGAATTTCTTTGTCCAAAGACCCATCGCTTGAGATAATGCTTCCCAAGTATTTGAAGCTGTTTACATTTTGTCAGCTGGATATTGTCAACAGTGAATTTTGGTTCTATGGGGTTGGTATTTGGCACAGGACTGGGGCTAGCACACAACCCTTTTTTACCCTGTTGGAAATGGCAAATGCAGCTAATGTATCACCATTGTAGAGAACCTGTCCTGTTATTCTGTCATGGAGTAGCTAAATCAACTTCACAAATTTCCTTGGGCATCTATAACATCTCAGGATGATCCAAAGAGCCCCAGTTTACAGTGTCAAATGTCTTTGTCAGGTAATTGAAGGCAGAGTAAGGAGGCTTGTTCCGTTCAATGCATTTCTCCTGGACTTGCCTCACAGCAAATATCTTGTCTGCTGTACTCCATTCCGGCCAAAAGCCACACTGAGCCTCTGGGAGGTTCTTTTCCAAGATAGTGACAAATCTGTTCAGGAGAATGCAGGCAAAGATCTTGCCTGCAATGGATAGCAGTGAGATACCACTGTAGTTTCCGCAGTCTGATTTCCTTCCCTTATTTTTGTAGTGAGGGCATCGTGGAAGTTGTCAGGCATCTCCTCTGTGTACCAAATGTCTTCCAAAATGTCTTGGAATGCCTGTAAGGCATTTGGGTCTAGTGCTTTGTAGATTTCAGCCAGAATGCCATCCTGTCCTGTTGCTTTGAGTTCATCTGTGAGATCGCTTTCTTGATCTCATCAGTAGAGGGAGGCAGGTCTAGGGCATCCAAGACTGGCAGCTGAGGAATCTGCTGTAAGACATTGTGATCAACTGTGGATAGCCTATTGAGTAGGTTGGAAAAGTGTTCAGCCTAATGGTTTTTCAGTCCTTCCTGGTCTTTGATCAGGCTCAACCCATTAGATGACAGCAGTGGGGAGCATCCTGATTTAGAAGGACCATAAACTGACTTTATGGCGCTGAAGAACTCTCTGGTGGCATGCATGTCTGCATAGCATTCCACCTTCTCAGCCTTTCTCTGCCACCACTCATCCTGCATTTCTCGCAGTTCCGTCTGTACTTTGGACTGTAGGTGCTTAAACTTGTCTTTCTCTGAGACATAGGATGGATCATTCTGCCAGTCTGCATGGGCCTTGTTCTTGGCCTGGAGGACTGCTGAAATGGTCTCATGACTTTCATCAACCCAATCTTGAGGTGCCCAGGTTTTCAGTCCGAGTATAGTTATTGCAGTCTGCGTGATGACATCTTTAAACTGCGCCCACTTTCCAGAACAGGTTCCTACAAGCAGTAAATTGCCGGAGTTTTTCACTAAATACATCTTGGAAACATTAGACTTGGCCTGGGTCTTGCAGTCTGCTGATGCTGAATGACTTTCTGACAGTCCTTGGTTGCTTACGATGTAAAGGGACTATGTGCAGGTTGAGGACCGACTGGACCAACTTGTGATCTGTCCAGCACTCAGCACCTCGCATGGCTTGGGTGATGGTGATGTCTTTAAGGTTGTGCTGATGTACTATGACATAGTCAAGTAGGTGCCAGTGTTTGGACCTGGAATGCATCCAAGTAGCTTTGTACTTGTTTGCAAGTCTGAACATCGTGTTAGTGATGCACAGGTTGTGCTTGGCACTTTTGCTAAGAGGCAGCAGGCCATTAGTTTTCCCACCCCATGTCTCCTGAGGACTCCATCTCAGTTGTCACTGTCTGTCCCCACCCTAGCACTGAAGTCGCCCAGAATGGCGAGTTTGTTGCTGGCAGGGGTTGTTTGAATAACCTGGTTCAGGTCCTTATAGAAGCCTTTCTTGTCTTTGTCTGGACTCATGAGAGTTGGTGCATAGGCACTGATGATGGTGATATACCAGGACAGCAGAACTTCATAATGCGTTCTTTTATTCCAGTGGGTAGAGATGTTCTTAAGCAGAGCAGTTTTTGATTGCAAAACCAACTCCATGAGTCTTATTGTCAGTCTGTGGTTTCCCTTTGCAAAAGAATGTATATCCACTCGCTGCTTCCTGTAATGAACCCTAGTCTGCCAGCCTGGTCTCACTGAGTTCAATAATTTCAATGCTATAATGGCAAAGTTTGGCTGCTATGAGTGCTGTTTGTCTTTCAGACCTTGATACCTTATCTAGGTGCAGACATTCTAGGCTCTGAAAATGAGTTTTCTTTCTTTTTTTTGATGCTTGACTGCTAAGGATATGATCTGCCAACCATGGTTAGCTAGCCAGATGTTGTGGGGCAGGCAATGTTTAGGGTACCTTTTCTAAACCCCCCTCATGCAAGGGTGGGAAGTGCTACCCTAGAAGGGCTGCCCAGTCACCCTGGATGCTGCCAGACATCTCTGCTACTGAGATGAACGGCCACTGGTCCAAGGGCCGCCCGTGTGCAAGTTTGTGACTACAATTGCCAGTGGTCATCTCCACCTGTTGCTTCACCACTCCCCCATCGCCACAGGGCTCAACAAATTAGGTTTGGACTGAGATGATTTGCAGATGACTTGTATATGAAGATAAATTGCACAACAGAAACCTGTGCTTGATGGAGTTTTAAGTGGAATAGCTGTTGCACAGGGGCAGTCCCACTCTCTTGGCATAAAATCTCTCGGCATAAAACAATCTGCCGAGACGGTTTACTGGGATGTGGCTGCTGCATGTGCATGAAGCCATAGATGAGAGCTCAGAGCCAGGTGGGGACCAAAGGTGAACAAGCAGCCCTAGAAAGGGCATGGCAGGCCCCTCCACCAGAGGTGCTACCCCTCCCTGGACACGCCGGACACCCCATACACCCCATTTAGATATAATGATAATATAATCATAGACCATATAATTAGAAACCTAATATATTTTATCATAGAAACTACCAGTTTAGTTCTGTTCGTCACCTATTTGTACTAGACAAGCACAAAAAAATTGGAGACTATTAAATTTATTATAGGCTAAGTTTTCATTGATGATTAATTCATTATATGGATGGATTGTTAAACTGAGGAAAACATTTATGTATGCCCAGATTATTACTTACTTTTGGTCTGAAGAAGAGCTTTGCAGTTTGAGGCATAGCAAAGCAAGGAACTTTTCAAGAGCAAAACCATCTCCCTTCTTTCTATAGCATAGCCTGTAAATTTAGATAACAAGTACTGGCAATATTCTGTACATTTTTCTTTATTATTACTGTCCCTCCAATGCAGAATTCTGTATTATACTTTGCTTTTCACAGTCTTCCTAATGTACCAATGAAGTTACAGTGGGGCAAAAAAGTATTTAGTCAGCCACCAATTGTGCAAGTTCTCCCACTTAAAAAGATGAGAGAGGCCTGTAATTTTCATCATAGGTATACCTCAACGATGAGAGACAAAATGAGAAAAAAAATCCAGAAAATTACATTGTCTGATTTTTAAAGAATTTATTTGCAAATCATGGTGGAAAATAAGTATTTGGTCACCTACAAACAAGCAAGATGTCTGGCTCTCACAGACCTGTAACTACTTCTTTAAGAGGCTCCTCTGTCCTCCACTCGTTACCTGTAGTAATGGCACCTGTTTGACCTTGTTATCAGCATAAAAGACACCTGTCCACAACCTCAAACAGTCACACTCCAAACTCCACTATGGTGAAGACCAAAGAGCTGTCGAAGGACACCAGAAACAAAATTGTAGACCTGCACCAGGCTGGGAAGACTGAATCTGCAATAGGCAAGCAGCTTGGTGTGAAGAAATCAACTGTGGGAGCAATAATTAGAAAATGGAAGACATACAAGACCACTGATAATCTCCCTCGATATGGGGCTCCATGCAAGAGCTCACCCTGTGGGGTCAAAATGATCACAAGAACGGTGAGCAAAAATCCCAGAACCACACAGAGGGACCTAGTGAATGACCTGCAGAGAGCTGGGACCAAAGTAACACACTATGCCGCCAGGGACTCAAATCCTGCAGTGCCAGATGTGTCCCCCTGCTTAAGCCAGTACATGTCTGGGCCTGTCTGAAGTTTGCTAGAGAGCATTTGAATGATCCAGAAGAGGATTGGGAGAATGTCATATGGTCAGATGAAGCCAAAGTAGAACGTTTTGGTCTAAACTCAACTCCTCGTGTTTGAAGGAGAAAGAATGCTGAGTCGCATCCAAAGAACACCATACCTACTGTGAAGCATGGGGGTGGAAACATCATGCTTTGGGCCTGTTTTTCTGCAAAGGGACCAGGACGACTGATCCGTGTAAAGGAAAGAATGAATGGGGCCACGTATCGTGAGATTTTGAGTAAACACCTCCTTCCATCAGCAAGGGCATTGAAGATGAAACGTGGCTGGGTCTTTCAGCATGACAATGATCCCAAACACACCGCCTGGGCAACGAAGGAGTGGCTTCGTAAGAAGCATTTCAAGGTCCTGGAGTGGCCTAGCCAGTCTCCAGATCTCAACCCCATGGAAAACATTTGGAGGGAGTTGAAAGTCCGTGTTGCCCAGCGACAGCCACAGAACATCACTGCTCTAGAGGAGATCTGCATGGAGGAATTGGCCAAAATACCAGCAACAGTGTGAAAACCTTGTGAAGACTTACAGAAAATGTTTGACCTCTGTCATTGCCAACAAAGGATATATAACAAAGTATTGAGATGAACTTTTGATATTGACCAAATACTTATTTTCCACCATGATTTGCAAATAAAATTCTTTAAAAATGAGACAATGTGATTTTCTGGATTTCCCCCCCTCCCCCATTTTGTCTCTCATAGTTGAGGTATACCTATGATGAAAATTACAGGCCTCTCTCATCTTTTTAAGTGGGAGAACTTGCACAATTGGTGGCTGACTAAATACTTTTTTGCCCCACTGTACCTACAGTTTTTATTAGTATAATACATTCAGAGCCATGACTTCTTTTAAACCATGGCTTCCTTAGTGAACCATAATAGCCTGGTTCAAACATAATCTGTATGTGCATCCAGATTGGATAAGCAACCTCCAAACCTCCAGACTGGATCACCATAATTCAGTGACAAAGACACTGCGTCTGCACACATTTTTAACTGCATAGAAAAAGATGAAGAATTTCAGGTTTGCCCATCATGTGTCACCATCATGTTACTGGGCAGACCACCTGTACCTTTGGAGGCTGAGAAAAAAAAAAAGGGGGGGGGAACCTCAAAATGCTTGTCCACTATTGCCCTAAGGCATAAACATCAGGTTTAGTTCTCTGAGTGATAATTTGTGCCTTCACATGTATGAGTGATGTACCTGCACACAGCCTCAATTGGGAAACTTTCAATGTTGGGGATGCTTTTGGCAGGAAGAATCCCCCTAGACTACATGCTTTTGAGCATGGCCCCTGTCATCCCTCAATTTTCATAACTATCACAGTGAAATAAGCACCTTCAGAGGAGAAAGATAGGTAGGTTGTGTGAATGTTACTTAACAACCACAGTTACACCTAATAATGTATCTTTTTTTCTTTTTAGTGTCTATGCATCACAAATATGTGTGATTTGCATGCTGGGAAAAAGACACTACAGGCTATATTTCAATTCTAGAGCTAATTATCCAATTGAGAGAGGTAGAGGATGTTACACAGCCTTGTTTCTTCATATATGAAATGACAGTGTTGTTTGTAGTGTCTTGGACTATCTGGTCCGCAAGATAGGCTCTGAAGATCACCGTGAGCTCACAAGTATTTATATGAAAGTGTCTCTCAGTGGCATTCAATCAGCCTTGTGTTGAAAAATCTTTGGCGACGACTCTTCCCTGTTCTAAAAGAAATGTGTTAGTTGTAATTAAACTGCACTTATAGGGAATAGCAGACAGAACAGGCAATCACACATGAAGCTGAGGTGGTTACATCTGTAGATTGGCATACTGACCACCATGATAGCTGCAGCCATTAAGCACAGCAGCTGCTAAACTCTGAAACCACATATTGTAGCAAGTCTCAAATTAAGTGATTTAATGACTGACCAATCATTCTCTCTCTGTCCAACCTACCTCACAGGGTAATTGTGTGGAAAAACCAGCAGAGGGATACTGAATATGCTGGCTTGCATTCCTGGAGGAAAGGTTAGATAGAAGTGAAACAAATAAAATAAATAAAAGCTTGATTATGAGGTACAAATGAGGTCATTAAAACTGCATGGAGGAAGAATGGGTTTAATTAAGAGACCCAAAATGATCACCAAATGAAGGAAGATTGGGATATTCTGCTGCAATTGTTGAGTGAGAGTCACAGATATATATGAATTTTACAGAACTGAAGTTATGTTACAATACTGCCATGCATTTTGAGAAAATATGCAGGGGTCTTGCCAGGCCAAAAGAGAATATAAGAAATCTCAATTACATGGCTTATACCTATGATAAGAATTTGAAAGAGCAGAATCATTGCCATGTAGTTTGCTCTATTGTGAATCTTCTATATGTAATCTATAGTGTCATTGGTCTTCTTACCAAAATGTTCCTCCCCATCAGAGTTGAAGATTTCTATATATGAATGAACCACCCTCTCCTATCAACTTTGACTGGAATGCCTTGACAATGAATGAGTTCAGAAAAGAGAAGAAACAAAACATTACAATCATCCTTCACATAAATATATTTTCTAGACTTCTGGATACAGGGTTTGCATGCCTCCTTGAAGTCTTAATGGAAGGTGGCAGACAGAAAGAGCAACCAGCAGAACGGTATCAGCATGGATCACTTCAAATAGTGGATCACCCAAAGCAAGTGTAAATTGCAGAATCTCAAACCCTAATGTTTTTATACAAAGAAGGTACTCTCTGTTGGAGGGTTCCTCCAAGGAGGAAAAGACCTTGGTCTAATAAAACAAACCAGGGAAAAAAGTTCTAGAAAGTCTTGTGAGTCAAAAAAATAATCCAGCTCATCTAAAATGGAGATTTCCTGAGTTCCTTCAGGCTGCACTGACAAGGTCTGTTGTTGAAGTGAAGCTGAATTTTAAGAAAATGACCCAGAAATACCCAATGAAATATGTATCCTAGTCTACCAGAAAAAGAGTGCAATAAGCATTTTGTTTCTTGACAACCAGGAAAATTGGTTCTCCTGTCACAAATCTGGAACACAAAAGTTTTGGCATTAAGACTGAGAACAGGAATCTCAGGATGAAACTGAATCTGGTGAACCTCTTGATATTAATCATGTACAATACCACCACCAAACCTAAGGAGAATGATTTCAAGACAACTGCCTTCCAAATAAAGATAGTCAGGAAATTTTCCTAATCTCACCCTCTTAAACTGAAAACTAATAAAAATGGGAACATCACAAATTGATTTTTGTAAAAGAGCAATCCAAGATGTACAAATTGGTGACCACAAAGAGGTGGCAAAGTGTGGTTCCAATGGCATGTCTTGCTTACCACAATCAGGTGCAGAAGGACACAATTTTGGTTTCTTCTTGATCTTCACAGCTTATAATTTAGTTTGCTCCATTAGCTGCCAATAAGCTTACCAATAATCTTCTGGGTGCAAGTTAAGGTGCTGATTGTTACCTATAAATCCCTTCATGGCATAGGGCCTGGTTATTTAAAGGACTGTCTGACTTTCATGGCTTCTGTCCAGCCTGTACAATTGGGCAGAGTTGAATTGCTCCAAGTCCCATCCATTAAGCAGTACCACCTGCTAGGACCCAAGAAATGTGTCTTCTCTGTTGCAACACCTGCCCTCTGAAACACCATCCCCCTAAGATAGATCTGGCCCCCATCCTGGTTGTGTTTTAAAGATTCTTGAAAACCTGGCTTTTTCCCCAGGCTTTGGGTTAGAAAGGGTGATAGGTCCTGTGTGTTTTGCTGTTTTTTAGTAGTTGTCTTTTCGGAAGGAAGGAAGGAAGGAAGGAAGGAAGGAAGGAAGGAAGGAAGGAAGGAAGGAAGGAAGGAAGGAAGGAAGGAAGGAAGGAAGGAAGGAAGGAAGGAAGGAAGGAAGGAAGGAAGGAAGGAAATTTCTAATGGTACTGCTTACTGCTACAGTTGCAGAAGAATTGAGGGAACAGTGGCAGCTATGCCCGTGAGCAAGCATTGTATTAGTGTGCTTTCCATTAAAACTCCTCAGGTTTGGAATGTTCCCAAATGAGACTCCAAAAAGAGGTAGCACCCAGGTATACATTGCACAAAGTCTGCAGGGAACCACAATTTACAAACTGTAATGACTAGGTCTATACATGGGGTTTAGCCAAAACCAAATAAGCCACTTGACTGGATAAGTCAATGTGTGAAGTCAGTCAGTGCATCCACCCAAAGTAGTCTGAGTATCTAGTAGAAACATGAACATCAAATGCCAATTGTTAAGTTACAGGGAAATTGATAACAAATGTTATCTCTACTCTATACTTTAGATCTCTTTAACTAACTAGGTTTACAAAACTCTAGTTTATCACCTTGTTCTCTACAAAGTTCAGAATCAACATTACTGAGATTATAAGAATGAGGTAGTGTCACCGGTATTCTGAAAATACCGAGTTTAACCACTCAGTTTTGGTTTTTTTTATTGTAAGAAGGATGTGGAAATTCTGAACCAGTGTTTGGGGTTGGGTAAGGGTGAAATCTGAAATTTAATGCAGGCAACATATGAGTATTGTTATGTAGGGAATTAGTTCTGGATGAACCATGCAATTAGCAGAAGTTGCATAATATGGTAGCTAGCAGATTTTATCAGTTAGTTTGCCAATGCTGTTCTATCCAGAAAAGATTAATTTGGTCTCAGTTATTCATGCCCTAATTATATCCAAACTAGATGAATGCACTACGACTGCCTTTAAAATGATCCAGAGTTTACAAATGGTGTAAAACCTGGCTGCTAGGATACTGGTAGAAACAAGACAGTGAAAGTAGTATTTCTATAGATCTTAAAAAAATTATATCGATTACCTGTGGATTCCTCAGCTCAATTTGAAATGCTAGCAGAAAACTTTAAAGGGCTGGGGTATGTTAAAGCTTGATTTTGAAGTCTATGCATGTAGCATCCAGCATATTATTTTTTGGCCCATTGTTAGCAAAGAGCCAATTGTGTCACATTAAGGTTTATCTGTGGATCTGTGTGTGTAAGAAATTATCTTTTTAAATGCTATTTGTTAAGTCTGAAAAGCATTTAAAAATTGACACATACAATCAGTTTCTCCTGTGATGGCTATGTTTTCAATCCTATTTATTTTACTTGTTAATTAGAATGTTGCAGTTTTATATTGTTATAATCATTTCTTTTATTTCTAATTAAAGTAATTTAGCTGTAGCAAAAACAGCAGCTCTCTGTAAAAGAGACTGTATCATCATATTTTGAGCAAGCTTGAAGTCTGTAGATATTAAAAAAAACCAACAACTTTATCATAAATAAATCTCTAAGAAATTGGGAAAAATAAAAAACAGTCGATAAGGACTGAAAAGAATGCTGACTTTGAAAAGGGGGGAAAAACCTGTCAAAAGGGTGGGAAGGTAAATGGAAAGAGATAAAGAATGGAGACACACATAATAGATAGATAAATTACTGGATAGGTTCACACTGAGAAGCTATTTTAATATTTTATTTCCAGGGACAGCATGGCAATTCCTATAGAAATGAAAGAAAAATGCACCAGAATATATACCCAGATATATTCATTCCAATTCAAAAATGAAAAGGGGAAGGGATCAAAACAGCCTGCCGAGGCCCCAAGCAACCACTAAATGGTACCTGACTGCTGAAGAAAAAAACTGAAAATGGTGATGATGGAATAGATATGAGATAGATATTCCTGTGATAGGAATGAAAACTGAATAAATAGCATAATACATTTATGTATTCTGGTTTCACCTGTATGTTTACTACTATGTTTCCTTTTACCTAAGCCACTTTGGAAAAGTAGTTTAATAAGTAAAGTAAAAATCAATACATACTCTTGTATGTAGTAAAAAAAAAAAAAAAAGTGCACAAAACACAATATGCCTTCATCCGATAAATACAGAAAAGAGGAAACAATTCATTTGATTTACCGAGTTGCAATATATGATATAAGAATGATATTGGACATGCAAATAAATACAGATGATAATTTATTTCCTGTTTATCTTTCTGCTTGTCTGCCCCAGACTATTGACTGTGATATTAGGGGCTGAAAGAAACCAAGGCTAGATGATCTCCCAAAACATCTTGCACTCTTTCTTCTTTTGGGTCTTCTTCACTGAGCTACATAAGACTTCACTGAAATAAAAATCTACTAGATTCAATACACACAGAGGCATAGCTCAAACCATGTTTCTACTGCAACTGTCAGGGATTTTAAAAATATGTATATGTAGTATATGTGTGTGTGTGCATAAAATTATATATCTGAAACAAAAGAATCACTTCCAAATCATCATCTCTATGATATGGAAGACTTCAATTTCAAATATTCCAACCCTTCTCTAAAATCAATTACGACATTACAGAACTAGTGCATCAACACAGAAATCTCCATTCCTCAGAATTCTTCCTACCCTTCATATGTTACACAGTCAACCTACAACTGGATCTATCTAGGATTTCTGATTAGATAACCTCCATGCTGTTAAAATGATAAAAGTATCAGATGATGAACAGGTCATTTCCTAAAGAAGTACATAGGCAAATCCCATTTTTCTGATGGAAAACCAAAGAGCTGCAAAAAACAGAAGCACCTTGCTTTCCCATGCTGCTTTTCCTTTGTCTGAGGAAAGGAACAAAGACTTTTATCTCTACCTCACAGTCTGCTGGAATGGAGGCAAGAACTCTATGCAGATATACAAAACCTAGGCTAGTATGGGTTTGCAAATATTAATGTTTGAATCAAGTTGGTGGCAGTGTGTGCATACGTGCCAGAGATTTAAAATGCACCAATATGCATAACAGAGAAAAATCTCTGGCTATTACATACTGCAGGCAATCTGGCTGTCCTCAAACCAAGAGAGAAAATGGTTAAATGCTGGAATTATGACTACTGGATAAAATACAGTTGGTCCTCGCTTAATGACCTTAATTGGGACTGGAATTTCTGTTGCTAAGCAAAGCAGTAGTTAGGCACAACATCATGTGCCTGCGCTGCTTAGTGATGGCAATTCTGGTAGTCCTGGTTGCAGTTGTTAGGCGAGGACTGCACCGTTGTTAGGTGAGGACCTCACACTTCTCCTGCCCCGCATGAACTGCTGGTTCCAATCCTGCTGCCTCCTCCTCAGCCAAGCCCAGCAAGCTCCCTTTGGCAGACGAGGCTCCACTTCAACTCCCCCCACCAGCCTATATCCTCCCCATCTCTGCCCTTTTGGCTGCTTTGCAGTGCTGCCGCCTATCCCTGCCACACCCCCTGCCAACCTTCACCATCTTCTTCCCGCTGCTGGCCTGAGATTCAGGTGCTGGGCAAGGGCGCAGTCATGCAATGCATGCGGCAGGGTGGTGGAGCCTCATCGGGGAGCTTGCTGGGCTTGGCTGGGGTGGAGGCAGCGGAATGGAGCTGGTGGAGGTTCCCCAGGCAAAGGTGGTGGCCGTCAGCACTGTGCACGGGCTTGCAGTCATAAATGCGGGCTGGTTGCCAAATTTTGATCACATGACTGCAGGGGTCATAACTTCAAATAGTCGCCAAATGAATGGTCATTAAGCGAGGACTACCTGTAGCATCTACTTAACTTTCCTCTTCACATATTTTTCTGGTATTCTGGAAAAATAAATGATCTCCTTAAACATTGTTATTATTGTGTCTAATAAGAACAGGTATTTTGCCTGCCTTTCATCTTTCAAAGATCTATATAGAGGACACAATTTTTTCCTGAATATTTATTTAAATTTAGTGATCTTATTTGTTTCATTCTCCCTCTCTCTCTCTCATACACGCACATCCTTCCAGTTAGCATTCCTGAAATATATTACCATTTCAGCAGTCCTTTTCTGAACCCTAACAACTTAATGCAAAACACATGTTTTTTGACAACCTAAAAAAACACAGTTCACTCAGCTGAACTGATACCATCGTAATGCTAAATTCATCAGAAAATGTATGAATATGTAAAGTTTCCAATTCCAGATCAGCTGCATGTTGATTGCACGTTAATACCATAAAGACTTTTAAGCATATTTTATATATGTATTTCTTAACAAAATTTCTATATCTCAACATAAAGAAGAATCTCAACATAAAAGTAGCAACCCAATATACATGAATGAACAATAAAACAACCAACAGATATTTATTTATTTATTTATTTATTAATTAAACTTATCCCCACCCATCTCCCCCCAATGGGGGACTCTGGGTGACTTACAACATATTAAAACAATAAATAAATATACAGTTAAAATTTAGAGGACACATTTACAAAGAATAAAAGGAAAAGTTTTTACTCTCTTTTGGCCCACTCTTACTGCAAAAATAAAGTATTTCTTTAAAACATAGCAGCAATGTTTTTGTTTTCTGCTTCTCTTTGCAGGATTCTTGTCAGATAGACTTGGTGGGCCTCCCAGATGCATAGTTTCTAGCTTGTGGAAAATGTAATCAAGGCATTGTCTCACTAAGATAAGATGGTTCCTTACTAGGCATCAAAACCAACAAGGTGTACTTAAAAAGGAAACTTTCCTAAAAGCCTAAAATGAGTGGGCCAAGTATTTCTAGGGGCAGGATATAAAGCGTCAAGCCACTACAGAGAAGACCCATCTTCTGGACCACATCTCAATTCTTTCACACATCCTTAGGGACCAGGAGGGAGTTGACTCTTTTTAATCTGGTTGGACAAGTAGATTAATACAGGAGAAAGCGTATCTCAGATAATCCGGTCTGGAGCCATATAGGGCCTTAAAGGTGACAACCAACACCTTGAATTGCATGCAGAAGCTGATTGTAACCAATGTAGCTCCAAAAGCAGTGGGGCCAGCTGAGTATATTGAGATATATCTATCACTGTCCAGGCCACTGCATTTTGCACCAGCTGTAGCTTTTGGATGTTCTTCAAGGGCAATCCCATGTACAGTGTGTTACAATAGATCACACAGTTGTGACTAGGGCATACGCGAATGAGAGTAAAGCATCCTGATCCAGGAAAGGTTGCAACTGATACACAAGATGTACCTATGCAAAAGGTCTTCTAGCCACAGCTACCACTTGCTCTTCAAGCAGGAGCTTTGAGTGTAAGAGAACTCCCAAATTGCAGACTGCCTCTGAGTAGGGGAGTACAGAGCAATTCAGGGTCAAAGATGGAATTTCCCTAGAATCTTTGGGCCACAAACCAAGAGCTACTTCATCTTGAGGGATTCATTTGAAGTCTGTTCCTCCCCATCCAGACTCTGACAACCTCCAAGCACTGGGTCAGCACTTGTAAAACATCACCTATTTGATCCAGGGATGAGATGTAAAATTGGGTATCATCAGTATATTGATGATACCAAATCCCATGTGGGCAAATGATCTCCCCTGGAGATTTCATATAGATATTAAAAACTGTAGGAGTAGAGAGAAGAGAGATCCCTGAATCACTCCACAAAGCGGAGGTGGAACTGACTCTTCAGGAAGGAGGAGAATCACTGCAAAATAGTGCTCCCCCAATCCTTTAGAGATGGTCCAAAAGGATACCATGGTTGATGGTATCAAAAGCCGTTGAGCAATCAATGAGGACCGCAGGGTGTTTATCCCCCTGAGCCTGGTCTCTCTGAATGTGAAACCAATACAGTTTCTATGTTGCTTCCTGGCCTGAACTATGATTGACAAAGGTCCAGATAACCCACTTCCTCTGAGGTCCTTTGCAGTTGTGCACCCACCATTTTCTCCACAACCTTTCCATCAAAAGGAAGGTTGCGGACAGGTCTATAACTGTCAAAGCCAGTTGTATCGATCAAAGGCTTCAAGATTGGGGTGCACTATCACCTCCTTCAGAGGCAACAGAAACAACCTTTCACTTAAAAAAAGCATTGATTACTGCTCAGATTCAACCATCTGCATTGTTAACCAGTCATGAGGGACAGGGATCCAATTGCAAAATGGTGGAACTAACATTGCAGACGGCCCTATCAACTTCCTCAGGATTCACAGACTTAATATGATACCAGATAGCTTTACAAGACAAGGCTCGAGTCATCTCCATTCACGCTGCCCAGCTGGACAAAAGCTCATGTTGGATTTGAGCAGTTTTGCCTATCAAATGCTGTGAAAATTCTTCACAGCTTTCTTGCAGACATTTTTGGCAAATATCCTTCCCTAAAAGTGAACGAGTCACGTTAAAAGAGGCTGCTGGATAGCACTTAGCTGACACAATAAGGGCAGCAAAATATTCCTTTTTTGCAACTCAAATCACCACTGCGTAGATTGAAGATTCAACTTGTAAAGAGTCCAGTCAGACTCAAGACATGTCTTCCTACAGCAGTGGACTAGGCATCTCTCCTACTGCTTCATCAGTAAACCAAGTGGGTGTAGTCTGAACTACAAACAGGGAGATGCCACTCCAGAGCAACCCAGTCCAGTGCCCCAGACAGCCCTTTATTCCATTGAACAACCCAAGTCTCAGTCGAGCTGTCTACCAGTTCCTCAGAAAACTCCCCAAGAGACCTCTGAAAACCAACAGGATCTATGTGGCACCTGAAGCAGATTGATATATCCTTTCTTTACTGCAGAAGAGGGATCACACTGCAGAACTTCATAGCAATCAGAGAGTGAGCTTTCTATAACAAGGGGCAAAGTTCAATGCCTTCCAACTTCAAATCAGCTGCGTATGCCCTGAGTCGAAAGACAAGTCTAGCATCCATGTGTCAAACCCTCAATAGGTTGGATCAGGTCCATGGTTGACATGGCAGCCATGAAATCCTGGCCTGCTCCAGACCTCTTGCTGAGGGAGGGTAAGTTGAAATCCCACAACACTATCAGCTCAGGGAACTTCACCACCACCTCAGCAATCAGGTTGAGCAGCCCTGGAAAAGGCATGGCTTCTTTAAGGAGCAGCCAGCAAATACAAAAAGGGTATCCACACCACATCTGAAGCATCCTTGCCTGTTTCGATCTGAATACTGCATACTTCTTAAACAAAAATTGTGGAAATTATTTAACTAGAAAAGTCGATACTTGGTTTAGTTCCTTTTAAATCAAATTTATAATTAAAAAATTGACAGGTTTAATAGAACAGTTACTTATTTAAAAAAGACAACAAATTTCTTGGGATGCAAGAGGATCTGAGGTGTTATATGGATATACAACAGATTCTTTATAAGAGTTTCCATTGGCCAAGATTCTTTCATAATTTATAGAGAGAATTTTTTTTTTTCATAGCAAAAAATATTTGAAAGTATTTCACAGGTTCTAGCATTCATTCAACTACACAAATAGTTACGTTTAGGCTATCAATGGGACTTAAACCTGGTACCCTATCATATTTCAAAATGTCACTATGTACAAATCATATTTCATCTATTTGATTCTTTTCCCTAAGAATGCTAATATTTCTGACAGACTATACTGAAACTGACTCATTGCAATCCTTAATTTTACATTTTTAAAAAATGAATTCTTTTTTCCAGCCCTGCTTCAAAGCATGCACAGAACATTTTTATTAGCCAGTTATCCCTACATATATCCATGATTGGAACTAGACATCATTGTCCCATGAGAAAGGGCAGTTCCCTGTTCAATGATAAGCCACAGGCTGCAGCTGCATGGATTCATGTTTATGAACACATTTAATAAAAAGAAAAAAAAACTTGCTAATAAAGAAATGTAAAAGTTAAAATGATGGAAGCAATAACAGAAAACATTTTTTAGAAGTTTAATCCTGGAAGTTCAAATTCATTTTTCAAGTTTTATCTACTTCAATAAGAACCAGACTTTATTACAGTTCAGAGATCCCATAACACACACAATATAAATTAAATTAATATTACTTTAAACACCAACAGAACAACAAGAAGCAAAACCAGAATAAATATGCCAAGGAAGTATTTTTAATAAGCAGAACTTGTTGCTTTAAAAATCTAGATTTGCTCTTTTTATGTATTGCTATTGTTCAAATAAATCCAAATAAAAGGTGAAGCTTTAATGCTGCTTCAGTGCCTTACCAGTATCATGTGACCAGTGGAGATGTCCATATTAGATTGGACTGGTTCTTCACACCAGGATGAAGTGCTACTTCGAGTAGAAGGACTTGGAATAGGTCCATCACTAAACTGTGAAGATATGCTATTAATGCGAGAAGCATGTAGAGGCTCTGAACGATCTGAGGTTTTCACCGCCATACGCTGACGGCATAATTCCTAAGAGACAGAAAATGTCACAGGATTAAAATCTAGTACTGAAGGAATCATCTGTGAAAACATGGATTGAACATATTTTTGCTCTAACCTACATACAGACTGAACTCTGTTCTGAAGTTGGAATGTACAACTGTGTACCAAACAGTAGAAAAACACTAATATTTCCATGTATCTGTGAGCAGGACTGCAGCCAGTATTATAACTACATTTCCATAGTTAATATTATCTTTGCCAATTCTTTAAAAATACAAGATTTGAAAAATATACAAATTAAAGGCTAAAATATGACCACTGCAACACTAATTCCAATAGAGCAACTCTGAAATAAATTGTTATAGAGTGTCCATTATATTCATCAAAATATATTAAACACATTTTCTGCTCCATTTCAATTTAACATGATACACATTATGGGTTGGAGAATTCAAATAACTTATTTAATGCTACTCTGAATCATAGTAATTATATTACACATATTTTGTGAGTATCAAGAATTAGGAAAGGTATATGATTTTACCAAGTAGTTACAGTAATGATAGACTGCATTTAATAAAATCAAAATTAGCCAGAATCTATATAGATTCTAAAATATAGATTAACTCTGATTTATGAAAATAATTAGAGCAATTATGTTACACTTCAATATTTACCTGAACAAGTACTGCTTAGAACTAATAAATAACAGATATAACTAGCACAAGAATTTTTTTTTTTAAGTATCTATACCATTTCTAGAACTAAGTTTCTACTAAGTCAATAATCTTTGAAATAATTTGATCAGTGCTTCAATGGATGACCCTTAAAGCTGCTAAATTATCCAAACACAGATAAATAAAATGGAAAAACAAATCATTGTGTCCATTCTGAAACTTTCCCACCTTGACTTTTCAATATATGTTTACATAAATGGCATGTACAATGTGATGAAATGTAAATTTCTTGGATTTTTATGAGTACAAATGAGACAATGAAAGGGCATTTTATAATATTTTAGAATCAATATTTTATTTTTATGTATTGATTTATTCATTTATTTTATATCTCACCACAATCCAATATGGCTTTCAATGGTCCATTATACAGCTCTCATTCCCATTTTCTTTCCCATCTATTTCACATCAAAATACAAAACTAGAGTGAATTTTGACACTTACATTACTTTGGGATATCTGGATTGCAAAAATTATAGTTTTTAGGGGAGTAACATTATCTCTTCTCCTTTTTATAAAATATATTGTATCTGTATGTAATATGTCCATGAATACATGCATACGATTTATTATGATAAAAATGGTTTATAGTGGTAGATTTCTAATTAGCACTTAACTTAATCAGCTCATTTCATCTATCCCATCCATTATAAACAAATCTATTTTTTGTATGTAAAATGCTGTGTTAGCTCCACAAAAACCAGCTTAGTGCTAATTTACTGTCTGGTACTTTGTTTTTTAATTATTAGGGTGTCAGACTGTGAGTTCAAGTCTTCATTCAGTCATGGAACCCACTGGGCGACTTCACACCAATCATTTTCTCTGACCCTAATCTATCTCAGAGGGATATTTCTATGAGGATTAAATGAGGAACGTACAGTACCCACGAGAGGAATGTACCCACATACAGTACATTGCCTTGTATTCCTTAGGTGAAAAACAGAATGCAGAAGTAATAAATACTGATAGCAAAGATAACTCTGACTGCCTACCACAAAGAGCATCATCTACAAACTTCTGCCCTCTGGAACGAGACTCCCCCTGAGGTCCAGGTGGCCCCCAGCTTCCTGGGTTTTGGAGGGTCTTGAAGACCTAGCTCTTCACTCAGGCCTTTGACAAGGGTAATTGCAGCCCCCTTCTGGGTAGTGTAGGTTTGCTTCTTGTTGCTGTCCAGTTTTTGCCATCTTTTGCTCCTTGTATTTACTATTGCATTGTTTTATTGTTTTCTGTGTTTTTATTTGCAAATTTTACTGTTGCTGGGAGTCAAGTTGTGTTTAATCTATCAATCTTGGAGGAATCTTATATTTTATAATTTATTTTATAATTTTGTAAAGTACAAAATTATTTAGGGAAAAAACCTGAAATAGTAAAAAAGGATAACTGAGCTGTCACAACAGAGAAGCAAGTAATTTGAGAAGACCCTTCTGAACAAATTTTAAGACATGAATAGACTTATATTGAGAGATAATTTATTTTCTTTAAAATATATCATCAATTATGCTTAAAACACTGTTGATGTTCACTCAAACCACTGTGTGGGTCACACGTATAGCTTTATAACAATGAAAATATTAAGATCTTCTCTGCCACTAAATAAACTGATAGAATAAGGAAATATTGGTGTAGTCTGCACTTCACATGAAGCTATTGTTTAATGATGGTTTGTTGTATTATCAAGCACTAGCTGAGTTGTAGAAATTACAAACCATCAGACACAAACAGGGATGTCTGCCAGGTGGGGTCAACAGCATCAGATGGTAGACCTGACCAAGCAATCTAAGCCCCACCCCCTTTTTAACATGTCACATGCATCACATGCACATAAAAAGGGGCAATCATTGTTGTCACACATGTTACTTAGATGCTGTTGTCCATTCTCATTGCTGCCTGCTAAGCTAAAACCAAATAAAATATTAAGGCCTAGCAGGTTGAATAATCCAGCTAATTACGTTTAGTGATCTAAACGCAATTTATTTCAGTCAGAGCATATAAATATTTATACTGTGGTGTGTAGGTATACGCCAAAGAGTGCAATGCTTCTAACTAATCCACCCATGTTCTAAACTATGTTGAAACTGTTGCCTGTCTAGGCCTAGGCCAGAGACTGCTCTCAACTGGCAATTGAAAGTAGATATTAATATATTATTTGACAGTTTAATTACTGTATTAGCAATCAGTGCCATATGTTCCTATAGTCCTGATTATGAAACAAATGGGTAAAACTGTATGTGCTGTTGTGAGAGGCACAAGCAATTGAACAGACTGAAGTATAACTTAATTTTTTACAGGAGATAGAACTTCTTATACAACATCACTGGAAATGAGAATTTTTCATATCGCTCACTTATCGAACAGAGCTATAATTTAACAAGAACTAAACTGATGTGCACTAACTGTTCAATTAGCAAGCATTTATTCACAAAATATCTGTTTTTACAGTTCATGCCTGCTAGAACTGTAATTTTTATTTTATTATTTATTATTGAATTTATACCCTACCTTTCTGTTTATCCAAACACGAAAAGCAGCTCACAACAATAAAAAATAACTGAAAACAAAATAAATCCTATTAAAAACAAAATTGCAGCAATCAGTTAAAATAAAAAAGCTTGGTGAAAGAAATGTGTTTTTACCATCTTCCTAAATACTGCAAGAGTATTTAGCATACCTCCTTAAGGTATGCTAAATACCTTAAGCATACCTCCTTAAGGAGCCTAGTCCATAGCACTGAAGCCAACAGGAGAAGGCTCTTACTCATGTACCCAGTAGTTGAACTTCTGACAGTGCAGGCATCCTTCAAAAAGGCCTCTCCTACATAGTCAGGCAAGTTTACAGATGTGGCCTACGTATTGGTATCCCTCCACTTTTCCCCAAAGAATCCCAATTTACAGGGAAATAAGTTGAAACAGACACAAGTAAATGATACTTAGCATTCTTTATTGCATAGTCCATAGAGCAGGCACTTTGGTTTCCATGTATGACTTAATATATTTGTATAAATAATAAAACAAATGAAAATGGCATGATGTAATCATTGGTACTTCTTAGAAGTTAAAAGACATTATTGGATTTTAGTGATCTCTCAAGCAGACTATTTAATTAGTATGACAGGTGTCTTCAATCTCATAATTAGTCACTTGGCCTATTTGAATGGAGAAAAGTACTCAGGTGTTTTGTGTTGCAGCGAACATGAAAGTGAGAAAGAAAAGCAGGGAGTTGTCTGAGGAGGAAAGGATGATAGTAATAGCCAAGCATGGTAAAGATAAAAGCTACAAAACCATTTCCAACGAGTTTCATGTTCCTGTGACCATGGTTAATATTATTAAGAAGTTTAAGGTCCATGGGACCTTAGTCAACCTCCCTGGATGTGGCCACAGGAGGAAAATTAACCCCAACTGAACAGAAGGATAGTTTGAATGACAGTGAAAGAACCAAGGAAGACTTCAAAAGAGATCCTGGCTGACTTCCAAGATTAAGATACAACAATATCAAGTTGCACCATCCATCGCTGTCTTACTGAAAGTGGCAGAAAATCCAGGAAGACCCCACTTCTGAAAGACAGACACAAAAAAGCCAGACTGGAGTTTGCTAAAATGTATGTTGATAAGCCACAGTCCTTCTGGGAGAATGTCCTTTGGACAAATGAAAGCAATGAGCTTTTTGGTAAGTTACAGCAGCTCTATGTTTACAGAAGAAAACGATTTTAAACAAAAGAATGCCATCCCTACTGTGAAACATGGAGGAGAGACCATAATGTTATGGGGTTGCTTTGCTGCCTCTGGCACCAGGTGCCTTAAATCTATGCAGGGCACAATGAAATCAGAAGATTATCAATGCATTCTAGAGCAAAACATAATGCCCTATGAATGCTCTGTCTAAGTCACAGGTCATAGGTCCTCCCCCAGGATAATGACGCAAAATATACATCTAAGAACATGAAAGTGAGAAAGAAAAGCAGGGAGTTGTCTGAGGAGGAAAGACTAGTTGAAAAGCAAACGTAGGACTGTTCTGAAGTGGCCTGCTATGAGTTTTGATGTGAAACCAACTGAACATCTATGGAAAGAGTTGAATCTCTCACTTGAGAGAAGGAACACATCAAACCTAAAACAACTGGAGCAGTTTGCCCAAGAAGAGTGGGACAAACTGCCAATTGAGAAGTGTAGTAGTCTTATTCAGAGCTACAGAAAGCACTTAATTGCAGTTATTGTGTTAAAAGGGTATGCTACGAAATATTTGGTTAGGGGTATCAATAATTATGTCCATACCATTTTCTTTTATTATTTACAAGAATATGTTAAATCATACATCAAAAACAAAGTGGCTGCTCTATTAACTATGGAATAAAGAATGGTGGATGCCATTTACTTGTGTCAGTTTCAACATTTCATGACAAATTGGGATTCTTTAGGAAAAAGTGGAGGAGTACCAATACTTTTGGCCATGTCTGTATACTCAGAAAAGCGGTCCTGCAGATAATCAGGCCCTAAACTCTTTAGGGCTTTAAAAGTCAACACTAGCACCTTAAATTGTGCACAGCAGACAACTGGTAATTACAGTACATCTTTCAGGCATCATTGCATGATCCATGTACCTTGTTCCAAACAGCCTAGCTGTCACATTTTGCACCAATTATAATGGTTAGATACTTTTCAAAGGCAGCCCTGTGTAAAAGCAGATTGCAAAAGTTGAATTTAAGTGTGGATAACTGACATTAAGTCTGACCAACCTAGGAAGAGTCGCAGTTGAAGCACTTGCCACAATTATTTATTTATCTATCAAATCTGTCACCACTCATCTCATTAAAAAGAGACTCTGGGTGGTTTACAGAAAAGATAAAATTAATTAAAAACACAATATAAGAATAGTCTTAAATAAGGGTTTTTTTTGGCACAAATAATTGTGCAAATGGGCTCCTTGTCATAGCCATTACTGCAAATCCAGTGACAGCTGGATATCAAGGAACATTCCCTATAATTAGCCTACTCTTTCTGGATAAGTGTGACCCCATCCAGAACAAACTTCACTTCCATCCTTACCTATAGTTATTTTCCTTACCAACAACACCTCAATCTTGTCTGGATTTAATTTCAACTTGTTTTCCCTTATCCAGCCCATTATCAAGACTAGCCAATGTTCAAGGGGATTCAAGGTAGAGACCAATGTTGCTGAGTGTCATCAATATACTGATGGCATCCCACTCCACAGCTGACATGACCTCCCCTTGCACTTTCATGTAAATATTAAATACCAGAGGATATAAGATAGAAGTCCATGGAACACTGTAGCTTAATAGCCAAAGCATTAAATAGTACTTCTCCAGCACTGCCTTCTGGGCCTGTCCCAACAAGCAGACAAAAAAAGTCCCAACAAAACAGCGCCCTAAGGTTCAACCCCGCTAGCTGGACCAGAAAGATGACCTAGCATAGGTCATTTACCAAGACAACTAAAGCTGTCTCAGTACAATATCACAGATGAAACTTCAGTTAAAATGGATTCAAAAAATGTATTCATCTGAAGCTGTGAAGCCACACCTTATCCACACCCTTGAGATCTCAAACTGAAAATAATTTATATGAACTTGGCAAATTTTTGTCAAGGTTACCATTCTGTGACCTGTCCCAATACTGGAGTTCATATTTAGGAAATCTGATCAACTTTGTCTGCAAACAGCAATGAAAACTGCTCTGAGAGAGCCTCTGACTTTTCTGTTTATCTATTTATAATATGTTTGTACATATATTTTCTAGTACAAATTGACATTAATGTGTTTTTTTTTAAAGCATGGAAACAATCCAGATCTTAGAAATTAAGAGTTGCTATTTATTCAAAGCAAAACAGCATAAATAATGTAACAATTTTTCTATAAATGTATTTTTCTGAAGAAATACAAAGTACTTAGAACAGGAGGCTTAACTTCAAAGAGACAGGAAAATATAACTGATATGAAATAATAAATCATAACGTATAATGGGGTAATTAAACTTTATACCAAGCAGTTCACAAACCAGTCCAAAATGACAGCTTCTGTGTCAGCTATAATTGCTTCATACACCCAGGAAAACGGAACCATTTAGCTAGGTACAGAATGGAAAGGCTAACCAAAAATACTGTTTGAATACACAAAACAGATACACTTAAGTAATGCTTATTTCAGTGTATGTATTCGCTCTCTCTTCCATTATTAAGTGCTTCTATTGTCAAAAGCAACATGCAATAATATATTTTCAGAAGAGGGACAAGTCTTCTTTTTCAAAATACCATGCTTCCCATTAAAGTCAACGCCCATCCAAGTTTTAGGAATCTCACTGTTTAAATTGTATCTTTTCAAATATAAAAGGGCAGCAAATTCTACTCAGACATGTATTCTGGCTTTACTTCTGAACAACGAGATTCTGTACAGGCTTCATGTCTCACTCACCAAGAATATGCTTTGCTTCTCTGACCCAACTAAAATCAGATGAGGGGAACCTTGTTCATCAATGATTATTTCAAAGTAATTGAAATCATGTATCACACAATAATGAACTGAAACCCTGAACATGAGAAGAAATTGAAAACTAGAACTACCAAGCCTTATTTATCATTTTTATATAGCCACCCATCTCACACAATGTGACTCTTTTATGTAACAACCATAAAAACAATTTTAAAAACGTTCAAAAGTACAAGAAGTTAATATTATTATAAAAAGCTAAGAGAGAATATCAGATTATAAACAATGGAGCCATCTAATCAAATTACCATTCCCTTGTGACCCCTAGACCTGCTGACACAACCAAGTTTTAAGGGATTTCAGAAGGTCAGGAGAGATGGGCCAATCTCACCTCAGGGGGATATGTTCCACAGGGCAAGTGCCATGGCAGAAAAGGCTCATCTCCTGGGTCCTGTCAGATGTAACTCCTTCAGGACCTGCAACATACCTCTTCTGCCGGACCTGATGGGAAGGGCAGATGTAATTGGGAAGAGGTGGTCCCTCAGATTTACTGATTTGTTATGTCTCATCTTTAATTTATATTCCATATTTCCACCACCAAATGGCATTCAACAGGGCTTAATGTGACAGGACAATTCTAATGAATTCTTCCTGTGCTCATTTTCCTGGTTTAGTTTCTAGCACCTTAAAATACGTTCAGTGTAAATCCACTCTAAATATTCTGAATTGGCACTCTCAATTTCATTCTCCATCAGTTTTAATCTTTACATGCTAATATAAAAATAGGCTTCCCCAAACAGCCTGAAATGGGACTGGAAGGGCAGATTGAAGATCCAAAATTCAATATAGCTTACCACCTGGTTGCCTGCAGATGTGTTCAAACAACATTTCTGAGAATTCTCAGCCAGCATATACCAGGATTTGTATTCCAATACATCTAGAGGGCACCGAGTGGGGATCTGGGGTGTGTGTGTGTGGGTGTGTGTGTGTGTGTCTGTCTGCCTGTCTATATTTAAGTTCACAAGTAGCAGCATTCTGATTTAATTTACATTGTAAAGTTTGTTGGATCTGCCAAGCACAACCAATTAATCTATAGATCCAGCTCTATATTTCTACAGTCACTGCTTGAATCTGAATAGAAGCCCCTCTTTGCATATGGAATGTCACTAAGAATTCTGGAGAAGTGACTAGAATACAAAATGGCCATAGGAATGTTAGTATCTAAGATGAAAGATAAATTGATGTTTCTCCCTGCTCTCCTTTAATGCTCAATTTATAGCAGATCTTGAAGTTCATATGGCAGGATGATTAAGGCTTTTGGAAAGCATGGCAGAACTGTACCATGGTACATACCGTATACAGACCATTTCGTTGTTACAAATGCTGTTTATAACTTTCTGAATACAGCCAAGGCAATCAGGCAGTTCTCTACTGTATTTTGGATTGCAGTCCTTCATGCTCCAGTCTGAGAAAGCTAAAATACCTACCGTATATGCTATCTACCATGCAAATCTATGTCCTTGAATTAGTTGTTAACTCTTAACAAATCCTTCAAAGGCTTTCCCAAACTTGCAAACTGCTAGGTATATCTTCACTTGCTTTTTAGAAAGCATTCCTTATAAAGGATATATATAAAGTATATATAAAGTCGTGCATAACAAATAACAGGAGATTTATTTCCTTGACTGATATACTGTGGCTTTGGTCAATACCAGCTTGTATAAGATCATTTCCTCTATAACCAATGCTGAATAGAATTTACTTCATAATTTGTGTGTAGTACATCATGAATAGGCATGATTGAAAACTTAAAATCCAATTATAATTTATGGTAAATAAAATAAAATAATTCTTTGATAGGTTAAGCTATCATCCAATGGAAGATTGGATGAAAATATTTATTTCTGAGATAATTTGTACATATTATTTGCTTCTTAGTAAATACATTTTTTCAATTTTATTACATGGGCTGATATTTACTCTTCAGTATATATAAAGTCGTGCATCACATATAAGGAAAAATAGTATGTGTCAAAACAACTGCAACAAAATAAATATTTAAGAACCGTTTCAAATGCAATAAATTTAATGCTGCACTTTGTTTCTGTGGCTATAACTTCTAAAAGGAAAAGTGATAATCCTGAGCAGATCATAATGTATTTTTTAATAGAAACCAACCTGAAAAGAAAAAAAAGAAAAGCTAATTAAGAAAAGCCTGTTGGTTTTTTGTTTTTGTTTTTTAAGTCAGCTTTGAAGTATTTCCATTTTTCAACAAGCTAATGGCTTGGTAAGCAGACAGGGTGCTGAAATGAATTTCTGAAGAAGAATGAGTCACTGTATGCATTTGTCATGCAACACTAACGTGAAAAACAGTCCAGGTTTTTTTAAAATTAATATCCCAATCTGTTTAAATATGAAAACCAGCTAGGTCTCCAGTCTTTGGCAGTTACAATTAAGCAAGGCAAAGGTGTAGTTATTGGCAATAGCTGCTTCTCAGATTGCAGTCAAAAAGGTAATCAGAACATTGTTTGTGATACACTGTGCCAGAAAAGACTGAACAGGACTGGGCAAAAGTAGCATAATTCACTCCTTCTAAAACCTTTTCTATACACAACAGAGTTTTGGTTTCCCTTAAGCCTCAAAGAAAGAAAACTGATTAGTCAAATACTTTTGAATTGTCAACCCAGCACACATTCTGCATAGTGCTCACCAATTCTTACCTAGAAGTGTCCACAGGATCCATGCTTTAATCAAAATGCTTTTGTACAACAGAGCTAGAGCTTGAGTCTCGATACTGCTTCATCACTGCCTTTCCTGGTGGACATCTCTGTTCTTACGCACAACCTAAGACTTCTACATTTATGACTTATGCCACTGAGCATGTATGCACAAATGCAACCCCCTCAGAAAGGTAATAAAGGTTTTATCATAGATACAAAGCTACCTTCAGTACTGTAGAAACCCATCCGCCTAATTCATATACTGGTTAACCCGGAAGCCTGGGCTTCAACTGGTTTTAATCTTACTGTATTGAACCAAAACCACAGATTTAATTTGTATAAAATAGCTTCTAAAAATGCAGATTTGTAATATCCTTTGCTCAGCAAGTCTACATAGACCCCACCTTGAAAGAGCAGCTCATATTTGGGCAACTGTGACACAAAAGAAAAGAAGGTCCCTATGCTCCTAAAACAGAGTCAGCAATACATGTATTAAAATAATTAGCACCTTGATATAAATAGCAGAAAATAAAACTCTATTAAGATGATTAAATATGAAAACCAGCTAGGTCTCCAGTCTTTGGCAGCCACAATTAAGCATGGCAAAGGTGTAGTTATTGGCAATAGTTTATAGATTATAATCTCAGATTATAATCAAAAAGATAATCAGAACATTGAAAATTGTATCACAAGATATTCAATGTACAATTCTTGTTTATGACAAGCTGGTGAACTCTCTGTTTTATAGATACTGCTGTTGTTTTTCAAAGAAAGGGACGACCTACTTGAAGCTTAAGAAAGGGACATTCTACTTGAAGTTTCTCCTATTCAAGAGATATTAACTGAGAATATTAATATCTATTTGTGGCATATTCAATTTTTTTCAACTCTGCCTGCAAAGGGCAAGTTTCTGGCCATCATGCCAATATTCCACTTTTCTACCCTACTACTAAGTTGATAGCTTTTTCATCCCCTCCTTTTTCCAATCACAGAGTGCTTTTATATTAGCATCATCTTGGGAAGTAGGTTAGGTTTACAAAAATACTACAAAGTAATCAATGAGTTTCATGAATAAGTAAAGATTTTAATCAGAATTGTCCCATTCATATTACACTGGCACTGTGGCTCTGGTATAAAACATACATTGATATGACCCATAAAATGCCAAAGACATTTTAAAAAATTAAATTCTATCAAGTTGTCAACCAAAGAATATAAGCTAAGAAACAAATGTAGGATTTTAAACATATGATTCCTGTATCATATCATCACATATTCATAAAAAATAATTGTTCAGTGGCCAATATGCATCCCTAGCATATCCACACAGATAAGGAAAGAATAAGGGTTTATAGGACACTAGAGAAAAAATAATGCATTTACATGAATGGGTATGTACATAACAGACTATCCTGAGAAGTATCACTTCCTATATTTTTATAGTTCAGAGAATCATCAGACTAAAGAGAGAAATCTTGAACACAGCAGGCTGAAAGTAGACTGATCAGACCAACTAAAATCAATGAGACCTTTAATAATTCTTCATTAACTAAAGTTCCACTGATTTCAAAGGTCTACCCTAAGAATTAATAAATCTGGATTCAGTCTATCGTTAATAGCCTTCTTGATACAAAGTAGACTTATATCTATAAGCTTGTCTTCATTTTAACTCTTCAATTAAAAAAACCCTGAATATCATAATTCCTTCTACTTTATTTCTGAAGTTTGAAATATGGGATGGGGGAGAAATGTAAACTGTCTACCATTTTGAGAAGTTATACTGAATGAGATGTCTTGAATCAGTAGATCCTGGATTCCCCATTATATACATACATAGAAACCTTACACTAAAGACATGAAAAATGGACCATTAATATGAAAAAATTAGTATAAAAAAGTTTTATTACTCTTATATTATTCCTTCAAATTATAAAACTAATATAACTCCACAGTCAATACAGAAGGCAGTGGTTTGTATCTAAGAGATCCATCCTAATGTCCTTTTGCACTATTGTTAGGAAGGTTCAGTGATGGAAAGCTCCTTCCCAGAATTTCTTATTCCAGAACTTCCCTTTCTACTTTCTGAATATGTTCACTTAATTACATTACTTATTTGCTTATGATGCACAAGCAATACAGTCACATAGCAAGATTTTTTTTTTATGTTCACAAAATACTTTTTCATTTATAGTACAAGTATAGTATAGTATACTATGAGCTGAAGGATAAGAACTTGCTTACTGAATATCTTCAGCAGGGGGCAGCATGATAACATTTCAAATACCTTGCCTGGGATTTTCCTCCCTTCGGATATAAGACTAAAAATTCAAGTACTGCATTTAATTCAGAATTTCTCAAGATTTGTGATGTTATTTGTTTGACTATCCTAGTAGATGCAATTACATTCCAGTCCCATCATATCTCACATGTCCCTAAATTACTGAAAAATATTCAGCCTTAATTGTAATATGGTTTCTTGACACAGTAAAGCAATTTTTTTTGTTCCTTTGGTGTTTTTATGTGTATAATTTTGTGAAATGTCAGCTACTTACAATCAATCTTTTGATGAGCAGCCACTTACAATCAATCCAGTAACTAAATAAAGAGGGAGTACGCAGACAGAATCCTGGGGAGAAAAGGGAAAGATAGCAACGACCCTTGTAAACCTATTTTTAAGTTTCTCACTTTTATTAATTTAACATTAACCAAAAATAGATTCCCAAAACAGCAAGAACAAATAATTTTATTATGTTGCACATCAGTGTATGTATGTGTGTACAAAACACACATATTTACTTAACATCCAAACCTATCTCCTCCTTCCAAACCATAGTGGTTCAGTTGATCCTATAGCATATCTATCCAAGATCTTGAAAAGCTTTCCAAGAAGACATATTATTTTCATTTCTCTAAACAGATCCTCAAACAAAAGTAGGCTTTTGTTAAAACACTTAGTTTGATGTGCAGATTTCCATTTTAACCTCTAGGTGCCTACACACAGCACTCAGTACAGTTTACAACTATTTATAGTCCCAGTGTAATAGAATACAGTAAATGCATATTCAAAATAATAAAAAATACATCAGGTATACAAAGGCAAAGACCATAGATAAAAGCAATACCTTTGCATAAATAGTAAGTATGTCAGGAAAAAGCATATTTTTAGCAAACAGAAAAAGACAGAATACAATTTTTCATCATAACGTAATAGTCACTGAGAAGGCCTTTTCTTACCACCATCAACTATGCCCTCACCTTAGATGGAAATACAGAGAAAAGCCTTTCTGTTTGATCTTGTGGAGCAGACAGGATGATTGGGAGAAATTATCTAAACCAAGCCATTCTAAAATGTGATAAGAAAAGAGAGGGCCTTTTGGTTTTAGTGATTTCACACAAACAACTCTATCCAAAAGTGACATTAAATTCTCCACATGCAGAATTAATTCATTATATTTATACAAATGCTTTTAATTTCTAAAATTAGCGGTGCCAGAATTTACACATATTCTATATTCTAAAACCTATCACCCAACTTCCAGAATTTCTAGGTAGAAGCATTCTACACACAGCCTCTTTCAAGTTACACTGTGGTGAGCACTAAGAATTTGAATAGTGCAATAACCTTTTTTGATTAAAACTTCCTGTACTGGCTCTCAATCATTATTTCATGGATGGTGGAGTAGCATCTAAGCATAAACTCATGAGTTCTTTTTTTTTTTTTGACCACTTTATTTCTTCATGCATTTTGTCTGTTATAGTTATGTTGGAATATCCTAAATAGATATTGCTTGATTTCAGAAGCCTCTTTTTCCAATTCAAGGGTTTTTGCATGGACCACAGTACTGTTTTATCAGTCAAACAGCACACAAATATATTTTCCTAATGTCTTTACTCAAACAGGTTTGCAAGCTTTTGTAATGCTTCAAATAATTTAATGTGGAACTAAAAACAACAATGCTCTCATTTAAAATATTTTTTTAAAAATTCAGTGCACTACTTCTGCAACTCAGGTATGACAACATGAGCTTAGGAAATAAAAGTTCTGCAAAAGGATGTCATTCTTTAGGCAATTGCTAAAACCAGTCAACAGACCACAAACAGAAACAACACTATATTGAAGTTGTCTTTCATCATGAAATTTGCAGTCAGTGGTATATGTTGGACTGGACTGGAAATTGTAACAAGAACATTCAGTATTTTACTGGCAATGATATTGAATAGAAAACACTTTCCATGATATGTTCAAATGGAGCCAATTGCATAGTATTACAGAAAATTTCTATTTTAGCAATGCCATCTACAAAATACAGAATAGGCAGGGTGAAAAGTAATTATGAACAAAAAACATAGAGTGATCTTATAAGAACTGGAGTAAAAAAATTCTGATAATAAAATGAAGAGATTGCTACTCTAAACAGCTTTCCTCACTGCTGATATATAAAAAGTAGTAACAATCAATGGAGTAGAGAGAAGCTTAAAAGCAACCTCCCACATTGTAACTGAAATTGCAAAGCTTCTTTTAATGCAACAATTCTCTCTGCAATTAGGAACATTTTTGCCTGAAATAGCCATAAAATGATATTTACTCAAAGTTGTCACTCAAGCTCAGAAGTACGTCTTTGTATATCCTTTTGCTTTTAATTTCATTTCATATTCAGGAGACTATGCATTAGATTATGTTTCCCCCAAATAATCAATCTGAAAATGTATTTATTTTATTTATTTTGTTGGATTTATATCCCAGCTTTCCTCCAACATGGCATCCAGGAGAATCATCCTTCATTTTATCCCAATACCAGCAACAATATGAGTAGGTTAAAGTAGGATGAGCTAAGAGAAACACTGGCCCAAACTCAGCACAGAGTTCCTAAGGATGGATTTAACAGGTCCCAATTTGTCCTAGTTCAATACCTTAACCACTACACCTCTGTCGCTCTCACTGATGATAAAAATGCAAGAAATCTCACAAAATACCCTGCCCTAAAACATAGCCTCACAACATACCATCCAGATACTATATCCCACGGATGAAGCAGACCACTTTTCATAAAGTTGAATTAAGCCAATAATCACTTTTGTAACTCTGCATTGAGGTTGTCTTTCCTCTATGGACACTTCAAGAAATCTTGTCAATCTATAAAATTAATTATTAACATATAAGGGCCTCCTATCTACCTCTATTTTCCTTTTTATTTCATATTTACATCTTTTTTCCTATGTCTGCTGATTATTTATATGAATTTAGAAAGCCAGCTAGACAACTTGTATGTAATTATTAAAACACATACTGTTTTTGTGGAAATCACACTCACTTTTCATATGGGCCTGAAAATGATACCCGGTTTTTAAAGCACTAAACACAGAACCAAGCTTCATCTGATAAGAATATTTTCAAATGAGTTGAGAGATTAAAAAAAACATAATGTCCTATTGCTGACATCAATGAGATGGTACTCTTGTTTGAATAAATAAGCAGTGTATCACTAAATAAATACTACTTTCTTGCTAAATAGTAGCACCCAGCCTACCTTTATTGATGCTGAAAAGGTAAGCAGCAGGGTTGTGCGTTGTAGGCAACCACCAGGAAACTATAGGTTGGATTGGAAAGAAATGAAATGAAATGAAATGAAATGAAATGAAATGAAATGAAATGAACATGGGAAATGGCAAACTACTTATGTAATACTGTTAAAAAAAACGACATCCCTGTGTAGTGATACGTAACCACCAGGTGTCAAGCTCAGACTGAGCTTTTCTTTTATTAAACAGTTTAAGGACCAATCCTATCAGGAGATGGGTTGTAAACCTATGTATTCTAGAGGAAGAGGGAATGGCCGTGAGGGACAAGAGGAAGAGCCACTACCAAGACAAAGGTCAGATAAAAGAGAACCGAGTCTGGGGCAGGAATGGAACCTGAGTAAATGTCTCAGACAAGCCCCTCCCTAGTTCTCACAAAGATAAAGGGAGGTGGGAAAGCACATTCAGACTTGCAAGATTCTGTTACTATAGCTTTACAATAAAAGTAGTACTACCTACATGACATTGGATTCCTAGTCTGATCTATCTTGAAGGGTTCACATCTAGTAATTGGGATATCATTTTAGAAGCCCAGCTATTTGGGATCCTGTACTTCAGAGCCAATAAACAATCAATACCAGAAAGTGTTGTGGTCATTCCTTCCACTTAATTCACTCATGCAGAATGGGTAAATGTTCACAGGATTTGAGAGAGGCAGATTTCTTTCCCAAACTGGATAGAGATGCCAAGTAATAAAAAAATATAGAGAACAAACTGCTCAGTAGAGCAACTGTAGGGCAAATATTAAACCTATTATGAGTCTTCACAGCAACACGGAAACTTGGTAGAAATCTAAGCAGCAGCTTGTTATTACTTATAGTATACTAGCCATATGTGGTTCAGATAGAAGGGAAAAAATAACCTCAGACTAGATATTGAACAAAATGTCAAAACAAATATTGTATGAGTAAGAAAAACAGCAGCCATGTCACTTGAGAACGAGATAGTAATTTTAGCTTAGCACAAACTTTCCCAACTTAGCATCTGCCTGATTAGATTTTTGTCTGCTTTTCATTTAGGAGCTCAAGATGCCACCGATAACCCTGTGGGATAAGTTGGTATGAGAGAATGTGAGTGGCTGCGAGTTACCCAGTGAGCATCCATGCCTGAATGTGGACTACAACCTGGGTCTTCCCACACTTAGTCTAATCACTATATCACAACGTCTAAGATATGCTGGGATTACAACTACCAGAACTCCCAGTCAACAAAGTTGTACTCATAGTACATATGAAGGGCACCAAATTAGGGAAGGCTAATCTTAAAAAAAAAAAAAAAAAAGACTGAAAATGTTTTTATAGGACAAAGACAGAATTTCATTTAATTAGAGGTATTTTTCTCTAAGTAGCAAATTATAATGCTTACCTTTAGTATTTGTCATTTGAAAAATGTTGAATTTATATATTTCTAAAGATTATACATTAAACATGTACTGTATCTGGCACATCCCTTGGTCCATAATACAACCCTTGCATATCAAGCACTGAATATATACCATTATCAGCCCTTTGAGGTAGCTGGGTCAAGAAACAGATGCCACAGTGACTTTGTTTTATTGTTGAGGGTATAACAACAGAATCTTGAAAGCCTGACAGAAATTCTCTCTCCTCACCCTCTTATACCAAAGAGAAACAGGGCGGTGCAATCTTGATTTTTCCCCTCATTCTTTCCTCTCTTTTAGGATTAAGCTGGTGTTCAGCTAACAGTTATTGAATACCTTTTTCAAGGCATCTCCATACTTCATTACTTCCAGGGGTATCTTCATTTTTCTCTAGTATGAGTTAGAATGGCTAAGCAAGAAATAGTATAAGCTGAAAATCCAACTGTTTTACCAGCTTGGTGGTATAATTTATAACCAAATAAAATTTATTCTGATTCAATAGTGCTCTTTACAGTAGTATGTTTTTAAAGAACACAATTCTAAAAATATTCACTCCTCCTCTTAGTTACTGTTCTGCAACCTTACTAAAACCATTATACTTGTGTTTAAATAACGATCACTGAAAGCACAAGAATATTCAGCCAGTAAATATAAATACAAAAATAAAGGTTTCTTGGCCACTGGAGACTATACGACATTGGCACATGCTTGGGAAACTTTAATGCAACACATATTGTATACAAGATGTAAAATAAAATCTGTACTTGCTGGGCTAAAAATGTTTGCAATGAACATTCGCATTAACTTGGCTGCCTCAAAACATTTTATTCCAGAGAGAGAAGCATCTAGTACTGGGGGTCTTCTTCCTTGATTTGTTGTATCTCTAAAACACTTACAGTCAATGATGACTGCAGCTTGTTCCTCCCAGTATCTATGTAGCTACTTCAGTCTCATGATATAAGGGCAGCATCTAGCCAAGCATTCCCTTCCCAGTACTAACCAGGCAGAGCATTAAGTCAGCATTCTCTCCCAACTGTTTGTTCCAAGCGTTTGATATTTGATGACATGTTGCTTCTAAGGATGGAGCCTCCAGGAAACTTAACACATAAGTTGACTGCAGAGCAAAGGCATTAAAAATAACTTAATGTTTAACATCTTGCTTTTCATCAACTTGTTTGTTTCAATAAAAGGAAATCTACTTAAGCAGCAATTGAACATAATTTTTCCTTCATGCTGAGTTCAATTCCTGTGACTTCATAGACACATCCAGGTCATTTTTGGGCAACAATCCAGAAATAGATTGGCATTCTATTCTCCTGGGTTTTTTTTCCTTCCTAGTCTGGCCTACATCACTGGAATTTCCTGGTGGTCTCCCATCCAAGGGCAAACTAGGTCCAACACTGCCTTTTTATATCTGTCAAGATCAGCAACATGCTGTCCCCCAGCTAGGCAATCTACTTATTGGTACAAATAGATAAGCCTGGAAAGATAAAAAGGACTGCCAGGAAAGCAAAGCAAGGCACATACAAGCTACTATGGTAAGGGTATTCCAGAGGTAAGCATCACCATTGAAAGGAGTCTTTTCTAGAGGCATCAACATATCTCATATGGTCAGGAAATGAGAAGAACAGCTCCAAAAGAACAGAAAACCTCAAAAAGAACAGAAAATCACAGTAGAGACGAGTAGTCCTTATAGACTGGCTTTAAAGATAAACTAAAGATACTGAACTGGATATGGGTCCAGTACAACTAGTGGAACACTGGTATAATAGGAGCACTGCTCATGGTCATTCATGCCTTGGTCACCCCCCTAGTGGATTAGTGCAATGTACTGGGACTGCCCCTGAAGAACACCCAGAAACTGCAGATTTAGATTGGCACTCTGGGATCTACTCCCTTGGATTTCATCCTTACTAACAGGAAGGAGTTGATTAAAAATAGTAAAGTGGTGTGAACTCTGGGTGCAAGGGATCGTGCATTGTTAAGCGTTCCTGATTTTAACAAAAAGCTTGGTTAAAAAAATAGTCAAACATAAACCATGGATTTCAGAAAGGCCAATTTTAATAAATTGCAAAATGGAAGGTACAATGGAAATAAAACTTTAAAGACAAAGTTGTTATAGCCACTAGGAAATATCTAAGGGAGCCAGTGTATCAAATAGGCAGCTTGCAAAGGAGATGAAACTAAAGAAGGATGCTTATCGGAAATGGAAGAAGGAGCTAACGACCAAGGAAGTCTACAACGTTTCAGATCAGAAGTGTTGGAATGAGGTCAAGAGGACAAAGCAAAGGTGGGAAATGAGCTAAAGCTAGAAAGAAGCAAAATCCACCAACAAAAAAGTTTATTCAAATATGTCAACAGCAAGAGGAAGACAAAGGAGGTGATGGGGGTATCCTGCTTACTTCCCAAATAGAGGAATCTTTATAGAACCAAGAGCAAGCAGGAGAACCTAACTCCTATTTTGCCTGTCTTTACATCCAAAAGAAATTGTGATTTTAGTAGCAGAGACTGGGAACAAACATAATAGGGAAGGGTGCAGGTCAGTAAGGATGTGATAAAGGCTCTAGCTGATTTGAATGCCTTCAAGTTCACAGGCCCTGAGGAAATATACCTTAGAATGCTGAAAGAACTGGATAAAGAATTGCTGGGACCACTGTCAGTTATCTTTGAGGAATCCTGAAGAACTGGGGAGATGTCAGAGAATCAGAAAAGAACAAATATGACACCCCCCACCCCTGCCTTCAAGAAATAAAAAAAGAGGATCCCATAATTATCTACCTGTGAGCCTAACATGAATACATGGAAAGGTGTTAGAGCAGATAACAAAGAGGCCATTTATAAACTTCTTGCAGACAATGCTGTGATTGCTAAGTCAATATGGCTTTGTCAGAAAATATGTCTTGTCAGACAAATCATGTCTCCTTCCTTGTCAAGATAACTACTTTGGTGGACAAGGGGATTGCCATGGATATAATCAACCTTGATTTCAACAAAGCTTTTGAGAAGATTCCACATGGCACTCTGACAAGCTGTTAGAAATGTGGTTTAGATGACATGACAGTATGGTGGGTCTGCAACTAGAAGTGACCAGTGGAGGCCCACAGGGACTTTTCAGGCCCAGTATTATTCATTGTCTTATTAATGTCCTGGACAACGGGACTGATGGGCTAATTATCAAATTTGTAGATGACATAAAATTGGGAAGTCTAGCCAACACCCAGGATAACAAACAAAATTGAAATCTAATCTGGGTAGGTTGGAAAACTGGACTAAGAGGAACAAGATGTCCTTCAGCTGGGAGAAATGTAAGGTATTATACATAGGGAGCAAAACTATAGGGCACACATACAAGATGAGGATTCATGATTTAGAAGACACTGACGACAAGCTGAACATGAGACAATGGTGTGAAACAACTGCTACAAGGGCTAATGCAGTTTTAGCCTTAAAGGCTAAAAGAAACACCATAGCTCTTATTCCCCTGGAGACTCCATCTGGAGTACGATGTATGATTCAGAGTATTGATAGGTTAGAACAGATTCAGTGAAGGACAACAAAAATGATACAGAGGCATGAGGACACGCTCTATGAGAACAAGCTGGAGCTTGCTCATTTTGAGAAAAAAAAAAAAGACTGAGTAGAGTCATGGTATCAGTATTCAAATACATAAAAGAATACCACAGATGGTCAGGAATTATTTTCCACTGACACAAAAACTAAGATTAGAAATAATGGATATAAGTTGCAGCTAAAGAGGTTTTGTCCTGATTATATGATTTGTACAACAGTGGAACAGTCTACCTACGAAGGCTGTGGGTTCTCCATCCCTGGAGGTTTTTTAGAAGAGGCTGGACAGCCGCTATCAAAGATGGTTTTCCTGCAAACTGCAGTGGGTGGACTAGATTTCCTTGTGGTCTCTTCCAACTCCACAGTTCTATGATTTCATGTCTTTCCCCCTGCCTCCCCAGATGATTATATCCATAATCACTGAAGTTATCTAATTATTATTATAGAAATACATCTCAGGTAAAAACCAACAGTACTATTTGAGACAATGAATCCCATAATTCAGTGCATGAAGCAGCAGTCTCCATGATTATCTAGAATTATAGCCAATTAATTTCAGAAAGTCATTCTAATTTCTAGTATTAAAAGAGAGTGCAAAAACTGTCCAACCACTTCTATGAAGGATGTCAGATAGGGTAAAAGAAACTTTTTTTTCAAATTCTCACCAAATCACTGCAGAATTTCTGTCCACAAGTTTCTCTGCAAACATTCTAAAGAATAACCTGTTTAAGGAAGAAAGAGGACTTGTCTTTGCACAAGTCCTGGATCTTTAAAATAGACAAACAAACAAACAAATGAGCAAACACCATTTTCATATAGTCCAGGTGAGGAGTGGGAAAAGAAGCTGAGTGCAATTTCCTCCCTCCAACCAATCACCTCTTAGGATATAGAACGGAAAGGCCAAGTTGTTGAGCACCAATGTGCACGTATGTGCATTTCTGTTTCAGGGTCAAGGTTCAGAATAAGTCAGTGTTGGGTTATAATGGGAATCAGAAAAACAACAGCCATTTTAACAACTGGTGGCAGATTATGAGTTCCTACATCCCACTACATGTCTAAATATGTTATTTCAATTTAATTCCCCCTATTTCTTGCAAGATACAGAAAGCCTTTTTTAAAGTTTAGCCTGGGAGCAAAGTTTTATTGACGTTCCATTGAAGCTGAGATTAATAAAAAACCAAAAGAAAAATACGTTTCAAAGTAAAACTGGTGCTGAAGTAATCAGAGGAGTCAGCTTCAAAAGGATTTTTTCCTATAATGAGGAACATCAGCATTTTTTAAAAAAAAATGACAACCACTTTTATGGTACAATAAGCAAGAAATAACAGGTGCCAACATTCTGTGTTCTTCACCATGTTCACCTCCTCTCTTAATATTCTTGATACAATAAACTGAGCTCCAATTAAAATATTTCACACATAGGCAGGATTTACGATCTTCTCTAGAATTTTAAAAGCTAGATATGAAGCTTTCTCTCACACATCCTCTACCTATAAACTGTCATACATATTATGCAACCCTGCATCACATAACTACAGCCATATTTAGTACAAACTTGTTTAGACAACTTGAGCCAAGACACCCAAGTAATCACCACTACTGTATGTTCTTTCCAGTTAGGTTTCCTATCTGTGATCTAGTCAGAATGCAAAAGTGCAGCCACTAGAAATACAGCTAGCTGGAGAGTAGCTTAACCTTTTCTATGTACTCTAGAATCAATGAAGAAGCATTTATTCAAGTTTCAGGCAAATGGCAAGTATCTCAATTCTAATATAGTGTGTGTAAATAGACACACAACACACAGACTTTGGTTGACTTTTCTTCAAATGAAGAAATATGTGAAGGCAATGCCTTCCTGTACATCTTTTTTTACATGATCCACTGATATATATACACATGCGTGCATACACATACACACACAAGAAGACACATTAGAAATACTGATTTTTGCTTTGCTTTCATATAGATTTGCAAAAATGCCTAGGGTCCCTGATCTGTTTACTTGCCTTTCTCCCCACCACCTTTTTTAGATTTTACAGGAAAAGATGATTTTAGACACTAAGTTGTCAAAAGAAGAAGGAAACACCAAGCTGGTATCTCACCACAAGCACATACAAGCAGACATATGCTTGGCCTGATAGAAAAAGATGACTTGCATGGACAGAAGGACAGAGCTTTGAAGGAATAATATAAAAGGTCACTTCAAATATGGTGAATAGGGAGAGAGAATGAATGAAAGGAATGAATTTGAAATGAAATCCTGGACCCTAAATTACAAAGGGGCAGACTCCTGAAATGGGAAAAACGACAACATCTGGCCTCCCAAGGCAAATCAGCCCCATTTGTTGCCGCTTTCCTCAGCACCCCTCCTCCATCTGACCCTTCATCTGAGAGATCGATAAAGTCCAACAAATGATGAGAATATCAGCATGCAGAAAGGAAGATATTCCATCTTAGAAATATCTTTAAAGATAATGCTCTACTTCCACCCCCATTTTCTTCTCTTAGATTAGGATGTTTGCTTTAGATCAAGGTTCCCCAAAGTGGTCCATATCGACCCCCAAGGGTCGATGGAACTATCCATTATTGCTGTTATTATCATTCGTAGTACTATTAGTTAAAGTAATATTTATTATTTTCATATAATAAATGTTTGGAGGTCAATGAACAATCTGAAACTTCATGAAGGGGTCGATGAGCTGAAGAGTTTGGGACCTTTGCTTTAGATGCTCAATTTTATAAGCATTTATTAAGACTTAAGTAAAAAACACTAAAAAGCTAAGCCTGGTCTATTCATTAAATCTCATGCATGCAGCTTACTTAAAAATATAAAAGGATATGCCTTGAATTGTTGTGGCATGGCCATACTGAGAGGCAGGAGAATGGATTATTGAATAAGCTATGTGTGTATCATGTGATCAAACAAGGGATATTGTTATGAATATCCTGGAGCTAGATTTGGTAGAGATATCCAAACAAATAGAGGGTGTTTGGTTTACTTTTCCTGGAAGAATTCCTATGGTGTTTTCGGACCAAAATCTGGCAGAAACACCCTTATGCTTCCTCGAGTTCTTACTGATAGAGATGGGCCTAGAGGGTAGAACTAACTTAATTGCTCAGGCTGCTAAACGTAGAAAGCCCAGATCAGCATTCCTGGTAGGATATCTTAACGATGGGACCCACAAACAATTGGTGAGGGGAAAGAGTATATCACCATCACATAACATACTTTGAAAAAAAGCCCTGGGACCTGTAAAGTAAGCTATTATTGCTATGTATTTAATAGATAAAGAAGCCTATAATTCATTCAGCTTCAAGTCTCCACTTCCAATAGCATCTTGTGAAAGCAAGTTTTTTTTTTTTTTTTTTTGCCATGAAGACGTGCAATTCAAGTTTCTCATGTTATGTAGAAAGAATGTATTGGTAAATTAAAAGAGAAGCAAAAGGCCCAGGGAATTAGAGAAAGAAAACGTTTGGGAAGGTGAGAATATACAGCATTCAGCATACATGTCTGATGTATCCATTGCAGCAATATGCAAGTTTAGACTACAGAGCAGTGATCCAAATCTTGGAGTCACTTGCAATAGGTATTACATACATACAGACCCCAACTGTTTTGCTCTGTGCAAAATTCCCATCATTTGATAATGTAGATCCTGAAACATTCATGCAGACAGCCAGGCAATTAGCCATTTGTGTCAGAAAGACCAGGCTAGAAACTTCCAGGAACCTCTGGTGCAATGAACTCAAGCACAGATATGTCATCTAAAAAGCAAACATAATGTCAAGCATAGAATCAGACTCATAGCTACTGCAGAACAAAATCCCAGTGGTTCTGGCAAAATAATTCAGAACCAGGACTACGTTGGCTACTCAGGCTTGCCTGGAGGAATGAAGAAGAAGAGTGCCAAAACGTCTAGCACCAGCTGCTTTCCCCTCCTGTCACCAAGAAGTAGGCCAAATACAAATTTCTAAATAAAAAAAGTTTATTTCACGAATATAAACATTCTGACAAAGTCCAAAGGGCGTTTTTAAAAGTAAAATTTTGGAAAGCCATGAATACTACCTTAATTTAAGTGTCTTTTTTTCAGTTTCTACTCCTGTTCATTTTTCTTATGACATTAATATGCTTTCACAACATATTTATTAGCCCCGTAAAACAGTATGGTATTCAATAGACATGTCAAGCATTCACTGATTTAATAAATAAATATATAAAGCAAGCAAGATGGATGGTTTGAGGTTAATTACTATAAAAAGAAAGCCTCCCAGATATCTGACTCAATCTACTTTGCTGCTTCTTTCTCATTTTCTATTTGTACATTTCAGTTTTCCGTAGAGAAATGTCATTTTCCCACCTACTCTTTTACACTTCTTCGTTAGCACAAATTTGTTAGTTGGAACTGCATGAAGAAATCCCTGACATGGGAACCAATAAAGGCATAATTGCAATTCTCTTCCTGTTACTCCTATTTTAAATTAGAAGTATTTAATATTAGGAACACTATGGAAAAATGAATTTCATGTGAATGGCAAAAATATTCTATTAAGGATAGAACTTTTTTCTGCTTGTCTTACATAGTAGAATTCAAATCTCAAATGATGAGATGTGACTCACCATGGCAGAAGCTTTTGATAAATATCATGAAAAATGAAGCACAAAGAATTAAACTTTTTTTTTTTTTTTGCATCAAGAATATGACATTTTACCACACAGTAAAAATGAATAGAATACAATCCAGTGTGCTACATTACTTTTAGTATTTTTGCTACTTTGGTCTGATCTACTTCACCTGTTTGCACCAATAGATTTGATTTAAACATCAGGTTCAGGCACTGTTTAATTGACTTAAAAAAAATAAGTATGCCCATCCAATGTAAATGCTTCTTTTTGATTCAAGCAATTAGTTTAATTTTTACCTAGTTAA
This sequence comes from Python bivittatus, assembly GCF_059951505.1. NCBI lineage: Eukaryota > Metazoa > Chordata > Lepidosauria > Squamata > Pythonidae > Python > Python bivittatus. Next base: position 8,872,019 of record NW_028277088.1, read on the forward strand.
AACTCCACACCTAATAGTTCATCATTCATATCTATACCACAAAATACAATGACTGTAACATGGGTTATAATTGCACACTAATCATACATTCATACAATTTATGGAAATCCCAGATTTATTGGGATTTTTTAAGATACAAAGGTGTTTTTTTTTTAACCCAGTAGGATTTCAAAATAAGTATAATAAGCTGACTAGTTCCATTCTGTCATTTGGACTAGTGGGACAGATATTTTCATTTAATGACAGAATAAAATTAATTCAATACACCACTTCAGTAATAAAAAAATCCAAGGGGCGATCCCACTAATCCCACCACCTTCTGTCAATGCTCAGTTTTCTTCCTCTTCTTCTACTCAATGCATCTCCACGGATCTGCAAGTGCATTCATAATGGTGAAGTATTCGATAGGTCTCTCAAGATAGAGTAATTCTCCAAGTGATACGTTAAAGTGTTAAGCATTTTGAATATACCAACTTGTCAGATACTATTTGAACTTGTCTGGTGATTTGATGCAATTGCAAAATGATTCTATTTTCTTCCTAAATTTACACAGCTTATTAGATTCCACTTTTCCATGAAGTTTCTGTTCTATTTTAGAGTAAGCTGATGTGTGTGTATAATATATAAAGTATATATTAAAAGGTATACACACACACTTTACTCTTTTAAAACATATGTATAAGCTGCCTGCAGGAATATGGAATTATTTAACATAAGAACAATACATAAACTTGATCATGCAAGGGTGAACAGAAGAATAAACACAAACCTTGGGACCTACATTGTTCTTAGTTGAATCATCCTGAATATTATTTGTCATAAACAATATGGCAACTATCAGGACAGAATAATACATTGACGGGTTGTTAAGATTATCAACATTTTGATTTTGACTGAAAACAATCCAAAGTGCTTAAAAGTAAATTGGACAAATTATTTTTGTCAGGGAAGGTCTTATGATATTGTTAAGTAAGCAAAGACTCATTTGAGTCAAATTCTGTTGCTTTTTGCTAAGTTCAGATGGGTAAAGGTAGTCCTAAAGTAACTACTGTATATCAGCATAAAGATAACAAGGAGAATACCGTGTGACTTCAGCATGTTACTTAGTAAAAAGATTAATTCCTCAGAGGAACAATATTTTGTTGATAATTTCTAATGTCCAAAGAGATTGTGTTCACTAATGAATGTTTCTAATTTATAAATAAAATGCAAATAGATCAATTTGCTATCATCTTGCCCAGCAGAGCATTCTGCCAGGCAGAAGTCAAAAGAAATAGTGCAGTCAGAGTCAAATAAACACCTCTTGGAACAGTAGAGCATCCCTAAAGAGCAGCAGTCATCAATGCACACTTCCATTAATAAATTGCTGACTGATGGCACCAGTGACAATGAAAATATGCACTTATTGGTAATGTTTACACATTGCTCCCCTTGCACTCCATGCTTGAACGCTTTACCCCCACAGTGACACACATCACATGTTATGTTATGGAGGTTCAATTCTGTAAAATATCAAGTATCCCCTAAAGACACTTTAGTGGTTTCATCACCCACCCCCCAAAAATCAAAGAGGAAAATAGAGTTCACAGGATATTAGACTATTTATATAGCAACTGAAAGCCACAACAGCAGCAACAATCACAGTAAACAAACAAGCAAACAAATAAATAAAGCAAAACAGAGGGGACAGTAAGAATCACTTTTAATGCCATGATTCTGGTACTGGTTTAAACCTATTGCTCTTCGTGCAGCTAAGCAAGTATATGAACGTATTAAACGGACACAAAAGTAGATGCGGTTTGTCCACACATATACTGCACATATGGTAATTAATACACCGTTGTATTTTATATGGTTTATGGAAAGAAATACTTGAGAAATCAAGTTATGTATTTTCTCTTTTCTGAAAGAACTAAGATACATCCATTATGAGCACTATTCAGAAATAAAAGCAAGCAAGACAAATAAAATTAATAAACTGACTATATCTGTTAATCGTCCATTCCCTAAATACAATCTCAAATGTTCAAAAGGATTGGGTAACTCTGCTACTTCATATTTTAATGTGTGTAAAGCTGAAAAGTTCTTCCATGGCTGACAGATTTGGTTTGTTTACTTTATTAACAACAACATCCTAAATGCTTTGGATCCTGTTGCCAAAGCATACCATATATGTATAAATATTTCTGCTGGGAAAAAAATAGCTACTGATTGGTGCAACATAGACTTATGTTTCATCACATATATTATGTTTCAACACAACTATGGTCAATGTGAGCTGCATGGTTATTACAAAGCACTTTCATGAGCTCATATACACATTAAAGTCATTTGGTGCTTCACCACTGATTTCAACAGGACTGGGGTTTCGCCCTAAAATAAAAACTTGGATGAGGTGTCATGCGATATTCTCTTACTGGTAAAATGATTTACAGTAGTTTATCCTCCCTTTCCTCTTGCCAGTAGCACAATAATTCAGGTAGGATCATATCTTCCAACTATAGCCAAGGGATCATCTCTAACTAAAGTCCTGTGGTTAGATTATAAACACTGAAGATAGTTAGTGAAGACTTTATTTTTAAAAACAAAAATAAGCTCTCGTTTCTTTAATTGAACAGCATAATATTTGGGAAGGCATCTGAATGAGAGTCAGTACAACTATTCTTGACAGTTAAATACATCCAGTTTATTTTCTACTCGATTCTCATCATATGGAAAAAAAAAATTAAATATTTAGTTGAACTGCAGTTAAATCAGTAAATTACTGGGAGAGATCAAAAGATAAAGTGTTTTAAATATTGTATGCAGAATAGTCCTAAGCATCATTTTTCAGAGGTAAATGCCTCTTAGTTCAACAGGGCTTATTCTTGATAAACTTAGCATCAGCCAGTAAAAACTGGCTAGTGAAAAATTGAGGTTTGTTTTTTTTTAAATATATAAAGGATTGCTTCCATGGCATTTTCCTGCTATTCCAAGGCTAACAAGCTTTTCCCTCTTCAACACCCCCAGGCAAAATTAGAAAATGAGTACCCATGCCAGTACTTTCTTTATATGATAGAAACCCCATTATGCAAGCCCCAGCTTTCCTATGTTCTTTGTAACACTGTTAAGTCACTCTTGTAGCCCCAGGTCAACTCTGCCACACTAAACAGCACACCCATTAATCCAAACTTCCAATTATGAAAATCTTTTGAATGATCTCCCTGTGGCTATTTGAACATATGAAGTTGTTCTGTACTTGTTTTGATGAGGTGAGGGAAGGGGAGATTTCTATTCTCTCAATATTTTCACAGATTCTTTGTGGAAGTGAGCAAAACAATCACATTAATGTATAAGAAAGTATTATTGTTCACTAGAATCCACAATATGGAACTTTGGCACTTATTACACCTGGGAGCAAAAGAACAGAGCAGTTATTAAATTACTATATGGTGAAGACAAAATAGACATTAAATTTTTGTAACACTGTTTGGTTATAATCTTATATGATTTGGTTGCAACAGAATTTAACGACAGGTGTTAGGTTGATTTCACAAACATGAGAATCAAGCCCTCTAAGAAATATATTTTTAAATTCCAACTGTCAAACCAATTCCCTTATCACAATTGTTCTAACAATTAATGGGTATGGGACTACTTTGGTGATATTGGGGAAAACTCCAGATCATAATTAAAATTTATTAGATGTAGGTTGCAGTTCTATACTCATTTGCCTCTAATTAAACCCTGTTGAATCTAATGGGACTTACCTTTGAGTTGACACAATTAGGACTACAGTGTTAAAATGCTATTTTTTTTAAAAAAATAAAAGTATCTGAAATTATATCTTGATTTAGTAATTTAAAAAAGATAGTAAATGAAAATACAAGAATTGAAGCTTAAATTTCATTTAGCATCTGGAGTACAGATTCCTATTAAACAATCCAAAGCTCATTATAAAATCAATATCAACTTAAGCAGTGTGCCCAAGAGAAATAGCAAAAAGGTCATTCCCAGAAACTCAAACAATTTTCTTGCTGGAAGAGAAAGATTTTAATTACAGATATTATTAATCAGAACTGTCACTGGGAGGTTACTCTGTTATTTATTCTTTTATTTATCACAAATAAGTATAATTACTTTCAAATCATTAATTTTATCAGCATTACTAGAAGAAAAAGAGATCTGATATTGATTTAAATACATTACTTTAAAATACTTAAAAATTTGAACCAAATAAATTGAACTAGTTTAATTGTTGGTTATTATTTTTATGTATGTATTTTAGTTTCAATACATACAGCTTCATTTCACGAGAAATTATCTTCCTCATCTTCCCTTCTCCCCTTGATAAGGTTTTCTTTGAACATTGCCACCTTATTTAAAATTTTCTCCTTATACTTAGGGTTCTTCCTCTAAAACAGTAATAATTGGCACCTACTTGAATATATTACTATTACTGAAAATGTCATTGGATAACTAAGCAATGTTTCCCTCACCCAAGAAGGAAAACATAGTTAGTACAAGTGTAAAAGATGAATTGAGAGAGAAATTAGAGGGAGAAAGGGGGATATTTAAAGATTTTCTAAATTTATCCTTCTATATACTAGGATATGAAAGCATGTACATTTTCAGTTACACAGTGTAAAAAATAAATATAATGAAAATCTAACACAAAAAGTTTTAAAAATATTTTATTATCTAAACGCCCCATTCCCTCTTTAAGGATGTGCTTTAGCAGTTCCCAGAATAAAACAGGACTGTTTTTAACTTTTCTAGCTTCTACAAATGTATCAACATTATATTCCAATTTATCTGAATAATGGAGAAACTGACAACTGTGCAGGTCAAAGGTTATTTTCATATCAGACCTCCAAGAATTCAATGATTCAGAAAAAGAAAGATACCTCCAAATAACTGCATGATCCATGCCTCATAAATTGTAAAGATAGTTTTTAATATCAACTATGCAATGACAAATTCTAGATATTAATCTTATTTTCTTCAGAGGCTTGCAATTGGCAACCACGTCTTTTAATGTTTCTAATTAAAGGCACATTTACAGCAAGCTACAAAAATAGCCAAGATTAATAACCAGCAATAAAAAGCTGTTACAGTCTATCGGGGGATATTAATGGAAGGACTCCAAATAAGGTATTGTTTAAAGAAAAAATCCTACCTCAGCTATAAATAAATAAAAACAGCACTCCCTTGTGTGGGGGATAATAAATAACGGTTTAAGTATCCAACAAAAATAAAGAACTGATGGAGTAGAGAAAGTAACTTTTACCTGATAAGTGGCAGTAGCATCCGAGCTGGTGTCAGACCCTAGGCTTGTCAACTTCTCCTTTAGTTTGTGATGAGAGCCATGGCGGAGGCAGTAGATGACTCCAGAAGTCATAAGGACCCCCAAAATGCAAGCAATGGAGAGGAGTGTCAGTATGATAAATTTGGTGGTGTCTTCCTCTTCCTGAGCATGGTGGGGCAAAAGTTCCAGCTTGTTTTTCTACATCAATATAAGAAAAAAAGGGGGGGGGGAGCAAGTGACATGCTTTAGTATTTATTTACTCACTGACCACTTGAAAATTTTCAGTAATAACAGAACACCACATCCCCAAATTTCAAACTCCCCCCGTTTTTTAAAAACCTGCTAGAGAGAGAATGCCTAACTGAATATAGCTACTATTTTTATTAAACAGATAAAACTGCAATGTTTACAACTGCTTTTGTTGACACTGATCCCAATTCTTTGGAATTGATTTTTTCAAGATTCTTCCATGCATTTCCATACATATTTACTAAAATATATATTCTAAGGAGCTGAGTAAAATTTGCTTTCTACTTGTATATTTTGAAATACAGACTAAATGGAGGCACTCTAAAATAAGAATCATGAAGTTCAGTGAGACCGTAAATCCTACATGTCTATAGCCCTAAACAATACAAAACCAAAATTAAATGAACTAAAAGGAATGTAAACATAGTCAAATCAAGTGCCACAAAGAATAACCTCTTCTCCCTTTTAAGTTAAAAAGATAACAGCAACACATACCTCACCACATTGTTCATGACATTTAAAAAAAAATTAATTCAACTGAATGTTGGACTGTGCAGAATTGGTATAGGAAGGGAATATTCCAACAATAAGCTTAATGTATCTTATAGTCAGCTTTCCTCATGACACTTTTTATACAAGTGGGAAGTGGATTTCTTCCGTTTGACACATCATCCCGAATATCTGTTCAATTGGTTCCCCCAAAAATTACTGTTTACCATTTAGCACTTCGTTAATTTTATTTATGGAGGCGAATTTTCACGTGGGAAAGGCAAAATCCATCTTTCTTTTCCTCCTTATTGGTCACAGAATCAAATAAAAGTTTAGTCTTTCTCTTTTCTAAGGAAAGGGAGGAGAGGGAAATGGAAACATTTCCAAACTTCTTCAGCTTTGCATTTTAAAGTATGCGCGAGCGTGTGTGTATGCGCGCGCGTAGCAACCAAAAAAAGAAGAAAGAAATCCTGGCGATGCATTTCGTCTCCACTCGCACAAAAGTTGTCCAATAATTTCCCCTCATTAGCTTCATTATAAGCTATATTAGCAACAATTAAAATCGCAACCTGGCTATGAAAAGCCAGACACGCAAGATTGCAGGCGCGCTCATTTGGCCGGCGCGTCACAATTACCAGGGAAATGAATGGAAAAGCCCGCCCCTGCCTCAGCTCCGGTCGCTACAAGATGCGAACAATTAGCCAAGTCCTCTTCACCGCCTCATTTCGTGAAGTAACCACACGGAGATTTCCCCCCTCAATGCCAGGCCCGGCCTATTCATTATCACGCCTATCTTCAGTAATTTTCTGCTCTGCATTCAGCGAGTCTCCAGTTAATTTCCTCCCGGAGAGCCACGTCCACAAGCGGCACTTGGGTTAAGCCCCGCGCGGGCTTTTTTATTTTTTTCTTGCTTGCTTTCTCTTTCTCCCTTTTATTTCCTTCTTTTTTTTCTCCTGCCTCTATCTTAGGGAAGCCACCGAAGCAATTACAGCCGCGTCTTGGCTGGCTTGCCATTAATTAGCCTTCTCGCTTAGCAATAGCTCTCCGGCCCCGCGCGCGGTCCCAGCTTATAGGGAAGGAGGGGAAAGGCAGGTCCGACAGACTCTTCCGCCGCCTCGTTGCGAAGAGCGAGCCTCGCCGGGCAGGAGGCAGCACTGGAGGAGGCCGGCGGCGCGCGCCCGAACGGCCCTCGCCAGCGTCTCAGGGAGGGGCGGCCTCGCCAGCTGCTCGCGCCACTTTCGCTGTCAAGCTGAAGCTGAAGCTGGAAGCTGAAGCTGATGCCTCTCCCGCCGCCGCTCCACAGCGCTGGGGGACCCGGGGAGACGTGCGTGCGCTCCCTCCTCCCCCCCCGCCTCCGCCAGCGGGAGGAGTCTCCTTCCAAATCTCCACCTGTCTCGTCCCTTCACCCGGCGCGGACGAGGAGGGGGAGAGAGAGACCGACCTCAGGACCGCAAGAGCAGAGACGCCCCTTGAGGACCGGCGCACGGGTTTTGCACCCGCGTCGGCCGTGCGTCCTCAGGATCGGTTACACCCCAACGCCGAACTCCCTTTCGCTGATGATTTCCGTGAAGGGAGCGGCTCAAGGGAAGCGTCTTCATTGCGCGTGTGCTGGGGGGGCGGGGGTGTGGATAGCTATGCTCCGTTAGGCAGGGGAAGAAGTTCCATCAGCCACTTCCAAGGACTACACGTCTCACTGAGGCAGGCTTACTTCGAAAGCGCAGCCCGGAAGCAACTTAATTGGGAAAAGTCCCTCCCAACCGAGACGGGCTCTGCCTCCGCTGAAGGTAGAAAACGACCTGTCTCAAGATGATCTGGAGCTGCTTGGCTCAGGCCGTCGAGTTCCCTGTTCGCTCCCCCTCTCCCCAAAGCGACATAGTCGCAGATAAGCGCTGCCGAGCCGAAAGCAGGGCCTAAGCGGACGCAATTCTTCACAGACGCCTTGCGTGCAGAGAAGTGCGTATTAGAACCAGTGAATCGCGTTCGCCGAAGAGCCGCTGAAATCCCGGCCGACTCTGCAGCCGGTTGCCGAAGGAAAGGAGCGGGTATACGGCTGGCCAACGGCTCCTTCCCCTTGTGCAGCAAGGCAGCGGGGTCAGTGTCCCGCAGCAACAATAAAGCAGGACAGCTCAGCAGTCGAGAGCAGCCACGGTCCCGTCTGGGAAGCAGGCTGCTAAGAAGCGGCCAGGCTTGCGTCGGGCCGGAACCGGGGCTGGCGCGGTCTCTCGGACGCCCCTTGAACGGGCCATTCGCCGCCCGCGCGGAGCTGCCATTCCGCTACGAGGGCGCGAGGACAACTTTTCTCACCCAACTGAAGCCAAGGAGGCTTCCGAGGCCACACTCCTCGATCTGGGCAGGACGGGCATCCGAGAGAGGCACTCTTTCTCCCTTGTCTCCGGCTGCCCATTTCCCAGTGCCACCTGACGTCCCTCGCGGGAAAGGCCCTTTCTTCAACTCCTCAAAGCCCTTAAGCCAGATTCTCCTGCTCGCCTGGCGCTTGCTTTCCCTGGAAAGCGAGGTCTCCTGTCGTAGGCCGGTCTCCTTCCTCTGCAGCGTTTGCTCTCTGAAGACAAGCAAGCCCCCTGGGGCTGCGGCCCGGCGCTCAAGATCTGGCCTTGGCTTTACCGTTAACATTTCGCTGAATGGCCTCCAGTCCCCTGGAGCGGAAGAGGTCGCCATTTGCATCTAAATAGGAGCGTCCCAAAATTGGCCAGATTCGCTCCCTTCCCATCCCTCCGGCTAGGCCGCGCGGCGCAAAAGGTCCTTCACTTTCCGGAGAGGCTGGACCAGCTGCTTCGAAAGCATCCCAACGCTTCCTCGGCAGCTGCATCCTCAGCAAAGCGGAGGGGAAAGCCTCCCAACCCTTCTCCAGAAATTGATGCACGGCCCGGGTCCACGAGACATTTACTGAGCACAGGGGGGGGGGATTTACCCCACATCAGCACCGGTCGCAGCGCAATTCGATACGTAAATCCTAGCTCTGGAGAGAAGCCATTCCCGTTGCTCTATCCAGCCCGCCCCCCTTAAGTGCTGTTCAACAGTTGGTATCTTAGGTGGGGAGGAACTACGCGCGCCCCTCCTATTTTGTCTCAACACTACCCTTTCTTTTTCTCTACGCGCGCGCACGAACACGAACACACCAATGGCGGTTGCTAAGGGAAGCTTTACGTTTGCATTTGATCCTCTCGTGAGGGTCTCTAAGATTCGAATCCTAAACCCGCACATCTCTGGGAAGGTGGATACTTCGCTGGCTCTGTGAGACTGGCTCCTCAGCAGCGGGGTGTAAGATTACCCTGTAATTAGTTTTCCTCGCTACTGACCTTTTAAGATTTCAATCCCGAGCACACAATAGTTAAGAGAAGCCCACCGAGCGCCTCAAGCTTTTGTAGCTATGGATAAGATGGGCCGCACTTGCAAGTCGAACAGTCAGTTCCTAAGCGGTGTTACTCGGAAGCAAGCATGGTTGCACAGTCAGATGAAAGACCCTACCCATGTTTATGCAGAAGCAAAAAGGAAAAAATAAATCCCAGGAAATTAAGTGTCTTTCTACTCCCAGTCATGTGTATTTAGGATTGCAGACTAAATATGCTTAGAATCAGACTGGTGACTGATATACTCAGGAGATGCTAGCCTACGTCACAGGTAATAATCCATAAAGCATTTAGAAGGAATCTTTCTTGGTGGGTACATGCGGATAGATAGGTTTATTTGAAGTACTGTGTCATCAATTCAGTTATTCAAATAAATACTGTAGCCTCAGAAAGAAAAAGTGATCTACAGTTTTAAATTTCACCCCATAATGGTCTCTCTCCCAACTTCAATTTCCTATCTATAAAATGGGACCAACAGCCATATTTCACGATGTATCACAGGTGATGGGAATGCAGATTCTTCACACCTGTACACTAACGTCTAAGAAAATGGTAAGTATCCTTAAATTTGGAACTCTTCTTTCAGAGCTGGAGAGGATCTGCTTTCACCTGAGTATTGTATAAAAATAAGCGGGATGCATTTTGGCTCGGAGAACAGCATGGCCTCTATGAGAAAATCTTTAGGCTTAGAGATTCTAATTAAGAATACCTTCATTCTGAGAGCAAGTTATTAAGCAGGTAATGGAAAGAACGCATTTCTTCATCTTCAGCACTGTTTAAAACACACACACACACACTTTCAAGTTTGCTATGGATTTAAGTTTGTTTTGTTGTCATTTGCATAATGAAGTCCCCCCTCCCCAAACTGGACTGTTGATCTGAATGGGGTTTCAAATTGCTTTACAAATTGGTTCTTCATTGTTGAAAATGAAGATACTGGGTGCCATTTTAGAAGGCCCTGACCGTTAAGCTCATCTCCCCCATGCCAAACCCTGTAAACACACTTCGAAAAGAGAGAGTTGTTCAAGCCAGAAGCGTCCTGCCTCAGTTTTGCCTTCCAAATAAAAGCATTGTTTTCCCTGCAAGTTAATTAGCCCTTCAGAGCAGCATCGGTGAGTAGAGTGATTGGGTTGGGGACAAGTACTTCAGTTACACATACGGAAAGGAAGCCATCCTATTTTTCTGCCAGGCATGTTGTCGAGGAACGGAAAAACCACCTGGGGCTATCCAAAGATGCCAGTAGGAAATCTGCGCAGGACTGAGGTTTGGACGCAGATCAAATACGCAACTTTGCCAGAAGGGCCACCACAATTTAAAGGGTGGAATACATGTGCAGCGTGCATACAGAGGGTTTTCTATTGTAATATCGCCTACTTGTTTTGTTTCTCTTGTGTATTTTTGTTTTTAGCGCTTTGATCATTCTGAGATGATGGCGAACTATAAATGAAATGAACACAGAACAATATGATCAGGATCCCGTGGCCTCTGCTGTCTCTACTCTGTCCCTGAATGTAGATGCAGGATTATTTGCAAATTAAGCCAACATGAGCAAGTGTTAGTTTTATAGTCTGTCAGAAACTAAAGCCAGCAGTTATAGAAAACTGTCTGCAATATATAGTCTCTATTTTAAAAGCTTAAACAATGTTCAGGCTCCATCTTAACTCCCCCCCTCCAATTACTAGCCCAACCTTAACAAAAATTAACATAAGGGGTGGCTCACAAAAAGCTCGTAAGTATTTGCTAAACCAGTGTGTCCTTCCCAAGCATCGAAACCAAGCAAGCTTTGTTGTAGCCTTGGCAGGCAACTGGTGGCACCCACACTGATCCTTGATGAGGACTTGCGCTCTGGGAGTCACTGCAGTCTTCCGTTCAGTCACATTCTCCTCCCCTCCCCCACAAACTAATACCACTTTGGGTGAATTACTCTAAACTGTTCTGATACTGCTTCTGTTTAGCTTTGCATGGATTAAAATCCAGGTTTACCATTGCAAGAGGCGCTAGTTTTGATTTCAATGAGCATAATGCAAGCATAACGGTGTCCTGTCATAGGATAAGCCAGTTCTGTTGTTAGACACAAGCTTTTGATTTCTACAGAATCCGTCTTCATCCTACTGCAGATCGGAAATGAAATCTCTCTCAGACTACTTAATCATGAAGTTCCTTTCCATTCTATTGGCTGAAAAAGTTCTGCCTGACAAATGCAGGAGGATCTTTCTCTGAAAACTGGGGTGGAAAGTATTCTAGGAAAATTAATCACTTACAACCCATTCATCCCGTAGAATACTTGAGCCAAATTGGGACAATCCCAGAATGTCAATCCTGGGACATTTATACAGCTCTCCCTCTCTCTGACGAAGGAGAGGCTCAATTACAGTACTGAAGGACTTTTACTGTAGCATCTTTAAAACTTCCCTGAAATCCTGTCAGCACTCTGAAAGGCACTGGGACACGCCTCAGAAAGTATTGAGGAATGGTCAGACTAGGCTGAGAGATCACTGTCAACCTTAATGCAGTTTCTGAACCAGTGTCAAAGTCTTTCACTCAGTGGCTAAGCCATAGTTTGTTCAATAAGCCTATTGTGGTAAATGACAAACCACGAATCATAAGCCACAATAGCTGGATTCACAAAAGCTAAAGGCAAGCAAACTATATTGTCTTAGCTTGATGAGTGAAGAATTGCAGAACACTGATACTTCAAGAACCATTCTCAAAACTTTGCAATATGGATTAGACAATATATCACACAACCATTTAGTAAAGTTAGGTCCGTGGCAATACTTATTCAAGACTGGATTAGGATGAATATATGTTCCTGCAGAAGGAGTGATGCAAAAGCTAGTAAGTTTGCAATAAAGGCTTTTTTTTTTTTAAACTTGAAAATGGGTAGGATTTGAATTTGAACCAACTAACTCTGTAAAATTCTTTACCCTCACCAGGTCAGACTAAGGTGCAAATGGATCCCAGAAAGCTGCCCATGGAAATCAAAGATCATGGACAAAAGCAGTTCAAAGCAGACCTTCTCTTGGGATGAGGAACCCAAGAAAATCCAAAAGCAAACTAGGTGTGTTTTGGTGACATTTATCTGGAGGAAGTTATAACTCTTCTAGCAACGATCCCCTCCAGATGACAAAACAGAGAATATAATCTTTTGTTCCCCCACCCCACTCTTGGGAAAAATGCTTATAAGAGACACCACTGTGAGTCCCGTGGCTGTATCCCTCCTACGTGCAATGTGTGCTTTTAAAAGGCAAGAAAAAGGAGAGAGAGAGGAAAGCTGGTTTTCTGGAAGCCTGGTCTCCATGCCCAGACCAGCATCCATCTCAAAGCCTCCTGTCCTAACACAGGAAAAGACATACATATAGACAGCATCCCCTTAAAGCCCAGGCACTGCTAGTAATATTCAGCAGAGTCTCCCCTCTCTCTTGGATCCAACCATCAGGTTTGGCCCAAAACTGAATCCAGGATTAAGCAGAGATGTCCTGTCAGTTTCATTTGAAATTGGAAGAAGGGGAAGAGGCATAACACATTTTTAAAATATGTATGAATTTGACATGTATAGATGACTGTCATTTAAAATGTAGGATTGGAGACTGGGATAACAAGAGTACGGGAGCAGGGACTCAACAACAGTTGTATAGCAAGGGGACAAATGATCTTTTTATTTATTTATTTAGAAAACTTATATGGCTGCCTACTTTATACAAGATAATCCTAAACAGCTCACAGCAACATTCATAAAATATAATCCCACAAAACCCCACAAAAAATCATACTTCCCACCGGTGTCACAGCATCTCACTGACTACATTTAATTCTGAAGTTTAAGACCTATCAAAAATCTAAGTCTGAAACTTTTACTTCTAAAATAGGAAATGTATAGATTCTATATTAGTATATCTACTGCATATTATTCTCAAGTATCTTTCTCCATTGTACAATTCAGAGGGACTGTGACAGTACCCTGTTTCAGCAAACCATGCATCTTATGACTCCTTAAAGACCTTAATCATGATATAAGTTTGCAAAGCCTGCAGCCACTTGATCCAGGCAGTGGGATCTCTAGCAAATGCTGATTTAAGAGCCCTGACATGCTAATGAAAAATAACTATAGTATAAATACCTGACTACTATCCACATAACAACTACAAAACCTGACTCCCAAAGTCACTATCTTGTTAATCAGAAAATTATTTCACATTGCATCAAAAAGCAATTTTGCAATACCAGACAACATCTGAATGCAGCTCCTTTACCACCCACCAGTGATCTCCTCCCTGCAAGGCTAAGTTCCACAAAGCAAGTCAGAAACCAAAACATTACAGTACACGCTAATATGTCCAAACACAGTATAGTGGTATTCAGTTGCCTTCTCTTCTTCAAAGATCCCCTCTTCACACATGTCCTCAGAACTAAGCATCTAAGGGGAATTTTCTTTGGAAAGGATTACATGGGTGACTGTAATCCAATCCACATTCCAAATAATTCCTTATTTGCAAACACTGCACACACACTCCCATGTAGAAAAGTTGGAGCACCTGTGATTAAAACAACTCTGGATTAATAGACGTAGATACTATCCTAGGAAAGTAGTACTGTATAATATAGATACTATCTTACATTATCATGAGCAAGTAAAGATTGGCAATCTTAAATAGCAATTCCCCTTTTTCTCCTTATAAATGGGTTGGCCATTTTAGCAAAGAAACTTTATTAATGGAAATGCTATTCAGCCAAGGAGGAGAAACTATAAGGCTTCAAACTTCAAACGCTATTGCTGATTGAGGCAAGGACACACTTGGCTGACAGTGATTACAGGCAGTTTTTACATTTGTGAAGAAAATTATGTTTCTGCTTTTTCTTTTCAAAAACAAGTTAGCAGTAGTATTTAGTTGCATGTACTATACTGAAGCTTTTTTTTCACATTTTAAAAAATCTTCGTTGATCATATATTACAACAGATTTAAATACAAACAACGTGAACCTGACATTTCAGTATACAGGGGTATAAAACTTTAGAATATGATTTATCTTAAAATATGATGAATTTAAAAATCATACAAACTTAATACTATTTTTAATTGAGAATACACTCCAGAACCTAATAAATGGGAGAAGTCAGGCAGAAATAATCATGTATTAATTCTCTACATTACAAAATCTTTTCAGAAGCTATTATCAGAGCAAGAGGCATTGTGGTTGAGATTCAGGGTGGGAGAAATCCTTTGTGCAACTGAAAGCTATTGTTCCTCTGTACTGATGAAATTGTACTTGCAAATCTGCCATTCAAGGAGGCCAAAAAAGGAGTGGGGGGAGTCCAAAGCAGAAGAAAAAGAGTGACGATAAAATAATTATTTCTAACTATAAACTTGAATTAATATACATTTGGCCTCAGGGTTTTCTTTCCAACATATTGCAAACTGACATTTAAGTCCAAGAGAAATTATCTATATTACTACCCTGAAAAGTGCAATAGTAGCTACATTTTTTAGGACTATTCCACTGAAATCAATAGACCTTGTTTTAGGGAATCCATTTATTGGGAGCACATTCTTGATTGAACTAAATAAAAATAAATACCTGAAGTTTAAATTAACAATGACCTTTAAGTGGAATATAGAAGACAAACATTTCTCCTTGGAAGAAAGGAAGTGCAAATTAATTGTGTATCTTTAGTTTTTGAAAATCTCATTAGGAAGGGTATACACTAAAGTCTTCCTTACACTAAGTTGGGATTTTTAATGCTTTGGACCTTATTCTTTACAATTACACTCATTAGCATTTCAGTGCTTAATAACTTTTTATGGAATTAAAGTAACATAGTATTATCTCTGAGGAACACATCCCAAAAAGTTTGTAAAAGCTCTCATCAAATCAACTGAATTGATATCTATTGAATGTAGGATGCAATATAACTGAACAAGGCCTGATGGTATCAAACAGTACTTAGACACAACCATGTTCTTTTTTACTGACTACCAGATTCTTCACCACAGAATAAGATCTTTCTCCTTAGTGTTTCAGTCTCATATGAGATTCTTCAAAATGGGAAGAGGTTTGGATCCAAGGAGGGAAAGAACATCCTCATAGTTCTCTGTTCTCCAACAATGCTTTGGATGTTGCTTCAAAATTATTTTTAGCAGATGTCAGTTCATCATCTGAAACAAGGTCAAATGAATGCTTTCACGAAGGCGGAAGATGGAGACAGCTGCAGTCAAAGAAGAAGGTACTTTTCCTCCTTCTTTGAGACTCTATCAAGAGGTTGGAAAGATTAGGCAAAATTGACATATATAAAAAGCAGATGGATTTCTGGGAACTCCAGCTTATTCAAATCACTGAGAAAGGTCATGGCATGAACCACAGATCTATTCATCTGAAGGGGCACAATGATCCTTCCTCAACCTTCAACCCCACAAAGAACTGGGGAGGGGGCTACTCTATACATTTAAGAAGGATTAATATCCATCAACAAAGAGAGAACCTATTAGATTCAGCAAATTTTCAAAGATGCCATCATGGCATCTTTTTAAAAAAGATAAATAATGTGTTGTTTTCTCATTAACAAGAGAAAGCAAAGATAGAATGCAGCTACAATTCTTTATTACCCCCATTTTTCAGGGTACTGCATTCGTTACATTAGGACATGCTAAAATGTTAATACTATCCAAAAGGTTACAGGAAATTTGGGGTAGGATATACATTTATGTGTAAAATTCAGAACTCTTCTTACATTTTTTCTAGGCATCTCCTACACCAAGCAGAAGAAGGAAAAGAAAAGAAAAAGGAAGAAATGATTGATATGTGTAAAGCATAGCTGAAATTTTTTTAAAGACTTGAATTTCATTTGACATGTACCAGATTTCAACAGGATCAGATCTGTTGAAGTATTAGCATTTTCCTCTTGATTGTTTAGTCTGGCCACATATATTTCACTATATACAACTACTTATTGTTTAAATAAACACACTTTTCTGTGGATAGATTTCATGTGCTTTAATTTATGTGTATTAATATATACACCATTTGCTGTTATTTTACAAATACTACACATTCATACAGAGCTGATTACTGGCATATTTTCATTGTTTCCTGTCATCTTTTCAATATCCTGATTGCTTAACAATATCTATTGCACACACACAATTTCTATTAACAAAATCCCATAAAAATAAACACACTTATTTTACATTATATATAGTTCATATGAGATAGAGATGACAGAAATCCTGAACATACTCCTCCCCCCATAACCACAACATCATCTATGAAAATCAGGGGTACAGATTGTGAGTTGGTGACTATTGATATGGAATCATACACACAAACACGAACAATGCACTTGTTCATCACCAGATAAGAACCTCTGGGAGGACTGTAAGGAAAACAACTATGCCAAACTTTGCTGTCTACCTTGCAAGTGCATTTCCAACACAAGCTCAATAATGATTGGAGGAAACCACGCTGAATTACATCTCATTCTCAAATTTCTGTGCGTTGCTATGCAAGGATCACAACCAAAGTACAGTATGCCTTATGAAAAACTGCCGTTTCTAGAACCAGTGGAGTGCTTCTGAATAAAACAAGCAGAAAGCCAGTGCTGGGGCAATGCAATCAAGGACAGAGGAGACCAGAAATCCTGACGGAGATTTGTAAAAGGCTACAGAACCCAGCAAGGGCTTCTTTCAGTAACCTTTGAAGAAGGACCACCTCGGGATGCCAAGCATAGCCATGGGTGAAGGGGAAAGAGCCGTCCATCGCTTAAAGATGAATCCTCCACCTCCAACTGCCTGCCATCCTGGGGGATGATTTTTCCCAAGAGAAATCTCTTTTCCCCAATCACCGCCCCCCATCCCACCCTCCGAGAAAGAGGGGGAAACTCAAACGAAGAACTGGGAAGTCCTGCCTGACTCTGAGGGGTCAGGGGCGCCTGGGCACCCACGGCCGGTGGAGATGAGGCGATGGTGGCGGAAGAGGGTGCGTGTTTTCGGTGGCCAGAGGACCCATCAGCGCTCGCCAACCTGGCGAGGAGGAAGAAAGCGGCCAACTGTCGGCGGCAGGCCGAGCCAAGCGGCGCCGCTTCCTCCCCAGCCCGGGTCCCAATTGGATGGCGTGACCAGACCTCTGAGCATGTGCAGGAGACTTTCCTTCAGGGCTCTCGCCGGGAGGGCAGGGCTGCCGGAGCCCGGAGAAGGGTGCCCGCGGAGGCGGTCCCTTACCTGCCGCCATGTCTCGCCTCTCCGAGGGGCTCCCCATCCCCAGAGGCGGCCGCTCCATAAGCCATCGTCGTCCTCCTCCTCCGCCACGCTGGGCCCCCGTTCCCCTCGACGCCCTCGAGCGCTTCGCCTTTCGATGCCGCCAGGCCACACAAAGGCGGGAGGCGGCGCTGACAGGCTCTCCCAGCCCCACGCGAGTCCTCCGGGGCGGGGGCGGCAGCCGCCTTTCCCGTCTCGGGGAGCCCCAGGCGGCCGCCTCAGCGGAGCAGCTGTCCATCATCGCGAGGCGAGAACGCCCGCGCGCGCGCGGAAACGGGGAGGGGACGACGACGACAACAAACGCCCAACCGCCTTCGCTGCACTCTGCCCCGCCTTTATATTCGCCCGCGCGCAACCCCTGCTGTCGGCGGCGGAGCACATGGCCCGTCCAACTGGTTGCTATAGCGATGCCTCCTCGCCACAGGTTGCTGACAGCCATTGGCTGACGCGGCCCGGGGCTCCTCTGAACGCCCTCGCCGGTGCGCGAGGCTCTGAATGGACGCCGCCTTTGTCACTCATTTGTAAAAGCGGCTGGAGGTGGCTCTTCTCGCGCTCCCTCCACGCACGCACCTAGGCGCCCGCACACACGCATGCACTGTTTTGGTGTGGGGCTGCATATGTGTGTGTGTGTCCACTCTTGTCAAAGAGAAGCTGAAGGGAGAACAATGAGGGGACCCTCGTTCCTCCCTCTTTCCAGGCTCAAAATATAAATGACAACCTTTAAACGTGCACCACACACGCAATTTGCATGGAAATCTGGGGAGCGGGCAACGTCCGCGTCCTTTGGCTTTCCAGGCAGGGATCTTTTCCTCAAGAGGAGGGGGGAAAGGAGAAATTCAGGCCAACTCTTCACGTCATGCCACTAACGTGCTCTTATTTTAACAGCAGCAGCAGCAGCATTTTAAAATGCAGCTTAAGACTTGCCAGAAATAGGATTGGCGCTACTATAATAAAATGTCTGAGCTTGTCTGTCAGGCTGCGTATTTGCAGAACTCTGCTATTGTTGAGGGGAAAACTTCGCCTAATTTTATTAGCGTCTTGGGAAATGTTAAGTGATTGTAAAGTGCGAGACTAATTTCATTAGTGTTTGGAGAGCAATTAAATAACCAGTTAATACTACTATATAATTGATGTGGCAAAGTTTCTAAGCTAAGAGTCATATTCCATCTTGCAGTGGATCTCAGCTACAAATCATGTCAAACAAATGATGATGCTTCTTGCTGAATCAAACCCTTGGTCCCCTCTGACTCTCTATTACATAGTCCAAGCTTCCACAACTCGAAGAAGGGACTATGGGAACTGAGGTCCAACACATTTGGAGAGCACCAGGTTGGAGAAGTCTGGTCTATTCTGATAGGTAGCAGATTTCCAAGGGTCCAGCAACTGTCCTGCAAGCAGATTTTGGTAGTAGAATTGCAAGCCTTAAACTGGTAACCTGAGTACCAGGAACACCAGGAGAAAATATTTATAGTTATCTGACAAGGATCAATTTACTATTCAGTACTTGCCATGTGGGAGAAGAGAGTAAGAAAGCTCTCTTACATATTGTACATGCTATGATTTGACCACTCTAGGAAAGAATCTAAGGATGGATTTAATATCTCTAATGAACAACCACCTTTGTCACTCTCACCTTCGAATTCCCTTATGCATCCCCTTTTATCAGTATTTGTTCTGTGTGGCCACTTGTTCCTGACTCAGGGAAAACTGCAGCTTTCCAGATGTTGCCGAACTACAGCCTCCCTGACCTTTGGCTATGCAGACTGGAGACACTGGGTGTTGTTGTTCAGCAACATCTGGAGGACCACAGACTCCCTGTTTCTGTTTCAAGTAATATATTTGATATGGGCTGAGGTTCAGTGTGCTACACAATTTTAATTCTACTTCTGTCACTTAATCTTACTCCCAAGCTACAAACTGACTACTCCTTGTTTACCAGATAGTAAAATCCAGCAAATATTATTTAGCTCCCTAGAGGCTAACTGAGCTGAAGTCTGAGCTTAGATGTGGTGTGTGACCTTGAGCAAGTTATTTACCCTGTCTTCTCTAAAAGAAAGTTACTCGGATTGTCCTCAATCTTATCCAGGCTTCACATCTCCCTCAAACATCTCTGGTTGTGGCCCCAATCTGAACCTAATTTTTAAAGCTATCCCACACTAGCCTTGAATATTCTCACCAAGTGTCCCTGTCCTTCTGAATTGCCTTGTAACTGTGTCTAATGCCTCCTGCAGAGCTTTGTAATGCTCGCCAATCTAACAATGCAGGGAGCTTTGCTCAGCTGCTCTTCCCTCTCCACTTCTTAAAACTGGACCCCCAAAAGACCCCATCTCTCCATAACAGAACATTCTGCAAAACAGTGAAAAGTTTGATGTCCCTGATTGTGCTTTTCCTTTCAAAGTGTCTTGTGTCTCTCTTCATTTAAAGAGTGTCTGCTCTTTGGTTTAGAGGGATATGAGTTTGCCAAACAGAAAGAGAATAACATAAAGATTGCAAGTATTATTACATAAAATCTCACATCTCCAAACCTCAGTTGTTGCAAATGCTGGTTATCTATGCCACTAGAGATGTGTTATTTATCCTTTTTTTATTTCAACAGAGTAAATATACATTGCCGCGCCACCATCACTGGATATCAGATTTCTGAAGAACTCCATTTCCTATGGACATGAAATGGCTGGCTAACAATTAATTTGTGTTAAAACGCTGAGATGGTATTCAGGAACTGTTGATTTTCTCAGACAAAATCCAGCCACTAAAGTGACATTTATGTGCCCATCCTTCCTCAAGTGTAACGCTTCTAAACCTGCCAGTGCAGGAGCAAAGGAGAGAAGGGACAGATCTGCAGGTTAAGCCAAACATCTGTTTGCACAGTGCCTTTGAAAATCCCACAGCTGCAGCAAACAGGAGAAGAAAGGAAGAAAAGAAATGAATGGGGGTGGGGGGAGAAGGCGCTCTTGTCAGATGCAGATGACAAGTCTTATGGAGGGCTCTTTAGTCTCTGGCACTCTTCAAGCCACCACATTCCCCTCCCGCCTCCCCCGCTATTGTTTCCCCCCTTTGCTACGACAGCTGGAGATGGCAGACTCAAGCACGGCAAAGTAAGCTTTTCCCTAACAAGCCCTTTTCTCTCCTTTTTCAGGCCCCCAGCTGCTTTTTTAGCTAGCTGCTATACCTCCTCGCAATGACTCTGCCTCGCCCTTTATTGAAGCTGCCTGTTGAATTGTCTCTCCCCTCCCCAATGGGAATTCTAGCATCCTCTAATCTCTCCCCCACACGGCTCGGCCTATGTAACCAATTATGAGAGAGGGTGATTGGCAGGGGAACAAAGAGGGTGTGTGCCCATCTTATCAAATTCGCCCCACAGTTATTTCTATCAAACCAGATTTTTATGCCTTATGACTGTATAAGGCACGAGTCCTTATCATGACGGCATAAGGCACGAGTCCTATTTTATAGATGAGCAACTGGAGATGTGACACGGTTATTGGCCCCCATCACTGAGAGACTGGGTTCATACATTGTGCTAAGCCATGGTAAGAGGAAAACTGTGTTAGTTCATGGTAGCCAAAAATCAGAAGGACCCAGCTAGCACCTTTTCCAACGATCACATTTTATTAAAAGACATAAGCTTTTGTGAGCTACAGCTTACTTCATCAGTTGCACGGAGTAGCTAAACTGATGTATTATTTGTGCTAAGCCAAATCTACATTCTCCAAGACTCTACTGTTTCTAATGTTACATTGGGCATTTCAAAATAATACAGTAATTGTTACTTAGCCTAGAGAGAGCCAGAGCACAGACTCTATATGCCAAAGACCTTAATCTCGGATACCAACATGTGGGGCTGGGTGGAAAACTATTCAGACTCTATATAGCTGCTATAAAGAGTTCAATGGTACAATGAGAAAGTTTGCTGGCCATCTACCTGTAAGAACAGTGGGAAATGAATTTCCAAGATTTGTTTTTATATTTCCTCCATTTTTTTAAAAAAATGGACAAATTTAATGATCTGTGTTTAAATTTTGGATCAGTTATCCCAGAACTGCAACTACTACCACTATCTTCCATTTTGGCCTCCAAAGCACTGTTTATGCACACAGATGAATCTAAAATGAGATATTAATGTTTGATATTCTTCACTATCCTTGAATGTAAATCCCACTCATTCACTAATGGTCCTACTGCAAATGAGTAACTGACCCTCATTAAGCAATTTCATTTAATAATATGTGGGTAGGAATGTATGGATGCATGCATATGTGTGTATGTATGCATATAAACATTCACACCCACAAACACACATGTGATATGAGTATTATCCTGTACAACCAAGCTAAATTAATCCAGGCAGCACTACTACAGCTCTAATCCCATTTACTGCCAGCCCAGGGCTTCTCTCCAAAATAATGGCAACAAAGTCTAACAGATTTCATGTGGTCCTTGCATGATGGAATAAGAGGGAAAACACTACTTTTAACCTTAGTATAGCTAAGGATGACTTAAGCCTGTTTCACTCAGTGCTTTATCATAAATGGCATGGCTGGGGTGTGTTTGTACATGGGAAGGTGCAAATGAGGAAATGTCCTCGGAAACAAAGATGATGCAATCCCCTCTGCTGATATGCAGTTCAAGCTTAACTATATATTTAGTAATGCTTCTAGTCCATAAAGATATTAACTTACTCTTTTTGTTTGATCGTTAAGTCATGAATCGTTTTATGGAAAGTACTAAAAATATCTGGCTCAAGGATTATTTGTGTATATTATGTATGTGCGTGTGTATATATCACACACAGACACTTATAATACTTTCCTTTGACTTGAAAGAAAAAAGGTACCACTTCTGAGCAAAAATGAAGAGCATTCGCTGGGCAGAAATAAACACAGTTCCATTGTCAGGCTGCAGCCTTGCCTAGGAGACAACCCAGATTAAATTCCTTATTTTTAAACATCCATGTAAATTTAAAAATTAGAAATCATTCACTTAACCACACCTGACTACTCAGCGAATGCTTTCAGTCTCACTGGAGGAGAAACAGAAGGTTGGAATTAATAACTTGTGGGACATACGCAAGTGTGTACATATATGCAAACAGACTCCACCTGCCTCAGAGTGGAAATGAAAGTCCATATGAGCAAACGGGCAGAAGTAGAAAACTGAGGATCATCTTCCAGGACTGACACCAGAGCTGGGGATGCTAATTCTCTCCCTCCATTCTTTTTCCTTGCCTATTATTTTGCTGTTGCACGAAGCGTTGGGAGGGAAGGAACTGCTCCAATACACGCTGACAGCTTTTCGCTGCCCTCCACAATCAGATTTTCTACATGCAACTCAAAACTCCCTCATTCTTGGTATTCATATATGGAAAGCAGTTATGCCATTTTAAATACATTTTATCATGTTTTAAAAGCAACATGGCTATACAAGGAGGTGCAATCACCATTCAACTTTTGTACATGTTGGTATCCTGATTCACAATTTTAGTTGTCTTCCATCCTTTGTAAACCTTTGGAAAGGGTTTTGTGTGTGATATTTTAATCTCCCTGCTCTATGTGAAAGTGTCTCTTCGAGTATTATTAGCGGGCATCCTTCTTTGATTAATCAAATTTCTACTCCAGTGGCTAACATTTAAGCCTAGCAGTTAAAATTTGTCCTTTCCTTTCCTTTAAACCACCAGCATGGATTTTTGCATCTTATTTTAACAAGTCCAGTTTGCAAAGCTCTAACAGAAGATAACAAAAATTAGAGAGAAGAATTCAAGGCTTAGCAAAGTAAAAGTTAGCACAGCACATTCCTTTGCAATTGTGATGCTAGTTTTCCCTTGCTTCCATATGTAAGACATTATATGCAGTTAGCTAAAAAACTATTCAAGTGTTCCTATGCTTCTCTTTGTTTCTAAACTTTCCTACTAGCTTATTTTCCTAATTCCCAAGCATTTTTAAAAAATATTATTTAAAAGATATTGGAATAAAGAAGAAAGAAATGGACAGGTAAACTTGTCAAGACTCGAAGGTGATTGCTGTATGATGCAGGCAGGACACCACCTGATGTGCAAGATTACATGCTCCACATTACTGGATCCACCCATATGTACCCACATGGCAGTACAGACCAACATTTGTGGGAGACAAATAAGATAATATTTTCCAGCACTAGCTGGAAGGTACACGGTGGCATTTAAAGCATGGAAAATCATTATGTCCATGGTAAAAGTAAGCTTTCTTAGTGATAACAATTTAAAATGCACATTTAACTCTACCTTTAGGCACACTATGTTGAGAAGACAGGAAAAGCTCTAGGGAGGCAGCTAAGGGATGGGGGGAAGGGAGAGATTAAGATCCTGCATATAAATAAATGAACAGCAATAAGAGGTTTTTTTGGGGGGTAGAGATTATTCAGGATGATATCTACACATGAGTTAAGAACAGAAGTATGTAATATTGTTTTTCCACCCCAGGGAATGTCTGTTGAATGACATTAACTGAAAGTATCCAAGAATTCTTCTCTTCCTCCCCCCACCTCCCAATTCCTTGCTATGAAACAGCTATGCTTTTTTTTTTTGTCAGAAGCAACCTGGGACTGAGAGGAGAGATTGAAATCTTGCCTTTAAAAAATCAGTGCAAACCGTGCAGGAATTAGGGCCATGCATTTTCCTGGATTTTTCTATAAAGCAATACTTTGTTGGTTACCAAATTGCTAAGGAGAGCAAGCACTTTAAATTAGCAACCTAGATGTGTTTATACAGACTGTGGAAAGCATCTTTAAGCTCCTCTTAAAGGTGCTAGTTGCCCTATGTGTGTATGTTGTTAGTACTGTATGATTATGATATAAGGATAAAATGTACTGTACAGGTAGTCCCCAGGTAAAGAATGCCCAGTTTAAGGACGAGCCATAGTTAAGAACAGAGCCTATTGTAGCAAAATTCGAGTTAAATACACAATGGTTCGAGTTCATTACATAATATTACTTATACAGTATTACACAATAATACTGTTCCAGCTTACATACAATTTTGACTTAAGGACAGACTTTGGGAACAGAACCTGCTTAATTCTTAAATGGGGCACTACCTGTATCTACAGTTTCTGACTAATGTACATAAAGCTGATACTGATTTTGGAAAGTCAGAATATCATATTTATGGTTGAGCCAGGATGGACAACATGGGAGAAGGAATATTAACACAGATCCACAGATGAGCATGCCTCCATGAACTATGTCTATCAGGGCTCTTCACTCACAACGTCTTATGAAGGGTCCAGCTAATCTAGTCCAGTCCAGATAATCCCCCTGTAACTCTTCTGAGTTTTCCAACTATTGGAGGCAAAGACTAAATAACTGAACAATAGCTAAGTCCTAGGAACTGTTGATCAGGAAGAACCTTTGGTGTGATGAACAGTCATGTGATTGTAGTACAAAGGAAGAAAGAAGAAACTACAAGAAGAAAGAAGACACTACAAGGTTACACAGAGTTCAAACATGGCCCTAAACCACAATTGGTTTTAGCATGGCAGGTTCAATTATTGTGATTTGCATTCCTTGGTTTAAGGCTTAGCATGATGTGTTAAGCCATTCAATTATGGCTTATTTAACAAACTATAAAAAACAAACCATGGCTTGGGATGTATGAATTTATCACAACCGAAAAAGGCGTGTTGCCATTTCCCTAAATCTTTGCGGAATGACATCTTTTAAATCATCATATTACTGTAATACTAAAAATGTCCACTTAATAGTGTAATTCTAGTTCATGGAGAGACATGAAATTCTGTGTTACCTTCCTCTATTACATTTGCTAACAAAAAAACCCCAAAAGGTACACCATATCGATGGGGTAGGGAGAAGGAGGTGGGTAAAGGAAGCAGGTGAAATCACACGTCAGGTTGTCATCACTCAAATGATGCACATGACAGTATGATACAAATTGCACAAATTATATAATTTATGTCATTTGTGCAATGACATTATGGCACATTGTGTCATCATTGTGGCTTTTACTAGACACCAGTGATCATATCTTTAAATGCCTCCTATGAACAAAAAATGTTTTCAGGAAGCAATTTTACTGGAGAATTGGCTAGAAAGAAAATCTGCCCTTCCTCTACTCAGACAGCCAGTTTGCTAAGGTTGCCTTGAAGAACCATCATCTAAGATGCTGGCCTTTTTTCTGGAGCAGAATCATTCAGAAGAAGGAACTTAAAGACTGCTGCATAATGTATTCAGCACTGCAGATCTTTAAATTACTATTATTTTTAGATAACAGAAAAAGAAATGTGTATTATTAATTTGAAGATATCACGCTCATTGAAAGAAATGCTAGGTTATTCAGGGTTAATTTAAGTACATAATATCAGCAGTCACAAAAGTATACAGGAAATGTTTCTCAGCTGTCAGCGGCTGTTTTATTTAAAGATTTCAAATTACTTAACCAATTTCACCAGCAAGGTCTAATCTGAAAATCTAAAGGATACAGATTATACCTATATATTTAATTGAACAAAAACTGCCCATTGATCTTGGGATTTGAATTATAAGGTTTCCCATGTTCCATAACTGCCTGCTAGCTACATTACGCTATCCTTTTTATATCAGAATTGTTAACTTTAGGGAACTCATAAGGCCTTCTCAGGCATATTGGGAGATTAGAAGAGATCTTCCACCCAGTCAAGTGTCCAAGGTACAACAAGTGACATTCAGTGATTCAAAGCAAAATTCTGAGGAATTCACTTTGCCTACCCAGCCTCCTCATTGTATTGACTGGCCAGTCAAAGAGGGTGGGATATCACCTTGGTTTTGTCCCATTTTAAGAAAGGTTAAGCTAAAGCCCCCAAAATTGTTGTAGCAGACTTCCTGCAAGCATCTGAGTCCATGATGTTTGGGATCTGGTCCTTCTGGAGATTGAGTCCAAGGTTAAGACCATCTGTACAAACAACTGGATCTGAAGTTAAGACCATCACTTCAAGAAATAATTGTGACTTTCCTGGGGATCTTCTTTGGTTTTATCTTTGCAAGAAGAGCCCTATGAGATAGGTTGAGCAGATAGAGAGTGACTGGTCCAAAGTCACCCAGTGAACTTTGGAGACTGATGGTGGACTTGAACCTGGATTTCCCCAGTCCTACTCCAACAACTTAACTACTATACCATACTGGCTTCCAATAACATTTCAAATATATTCTTTTTTCATTCCTTTATTATATTATTTAGCCCAATCCACAACACTCCTCCCTTCTTTCTCTATCAAATGATCCAATAACTCTGGGAGTACAAGTCACATAGCTGAGCTCTCACTTCACACTAAGCTATGATGTGATTTGCTTGGTTTTGTTTTAGCATGTTGTGTCAATCCAGCCATTATAGTTTATAAACCATGGTTTATGGCTTAACCTATTATGCACCCAGCTAGCTGAGATTTATTCAGTCACTCCCAATTGAATGAGTCATTACTTATTAAAATATGCAAACTAGCCACTTTCCAATGCTTGGCTGGAAGGCTTTGCAAAAAACAGAATCAGATAGTTCACTTGCAGGAACAGGAGACAAACAACGGTCTGGTAATCTTTCAAGAGTTATGTAAAGGTTAGATGAAATTACCTGCTTGGCTTCATGTCAAAAGGCATCTTCCAATTTTGAGCAATTTTCAACCATCATTGGTAATATATTCATGTTACTTTGATGTAATTTTTTTCTCATTATCATCCTTGCCTCATGCTCATTTGCCCTCAGTCTTATTTCATCCAGCTGGCTTTGAAGAAACATGTTGTGGTTTTTTTGCTGATGATATCACACTGTTATGCCTGATGCAACAGCCCCATGATCACTTACAAACAGGACCACGTAGATAGCTACAGCAAACTGCATTACAGAGCATGAAGCTGAGGACTTCAAAGGGGTGATGAAAATGGTGCTGAGAATCAGCAGCCAGAGAATTGAAGGAAGTGCCAAAATAGTTAGAAACAACACACATGCTTGGTGAACTGAGAATTTTGACTCCCCACCCCCCCAGTGAATATTAAAAATAAAGAATATTTGGGGTAGCCCTAAGCTTCAGCAATCAGGAAAATACTAACATAAAACTTCTTTAAAAATCTGGAAAAATACTTCCCTGAATGCAGACTTTGCTGCTTATGAACATAAGCTGTGTGTGCTTTCTTTTGCTCCCTTCTATTTTGTGAAAACAAAGCTTAAAGAGAGAATTGTGAGCAGAGTCTTAAGTGAAGAAGCTATTCTGAAAAACAATAAATGTGTTGATTGATGAGTGGAAAAAATCCAGAATCTACAACTGGCCAAGATCTGTATTAAAACGAATTGAATTCAACTCCTGGTGAATTCATGGACACATCCATGTAGTTTTCCTGACAGCAAATGTTTTCCAATACCTTTATCTGGTACTTAAAAAAAAAAAAAAGTGTATAACTCTGAAATTTCCTAGATGATACTAACCAGGACTGACCCTGCTTAACTTTTCAAGATCGGCCAAAGCGCTTCTGAAAAATCCTCAAACTTTCTTAAGGGTCAACTTTGTGGATGTTCCTCCATAATTTTTACACCTATGTGCAATTGATCATGAGTGAACATCCACTCTTATTTTCCATACAAATATCAATCTCTTGGCTAAACTAATGAACCGGTCTCACTGCATATGCATTTAAATGGCCATATTGCAAGCACAGCCTTATTTTTACAGGCTTTTTTCCCCCAGAAGCTTCTTACAATCTTAACATTATAGAATATGTCTCAAATGCAAGTCCACTTCAGTCTCTTGACACCTATCCTTCAAAAGTGAGATGTATGATATGGACATTTATCTTTTCTCTTGCTAAAGCAGCAGATGGGAGAATGACGCGGACACTTCTATTTTATGGTAATCACTCCTATCATTAATCTAGTTACACATTACCAAATCTTTTCTTCTTTTTTAAACCTAAAGTCCACGGAACGGTTCCTGAGAGGGCAGACATGTCACCCTCTTCTTTGAAGAAAGGATTTGTCATTCTAAAAATACCAGACAAAGATGCTAATTTTTTTACTAAGCAAAGAATTTGGCCTAACTCCCTGCCCCCTGCTTTTCTGATCTGCAATCATCACAAAAGCAGGGATCCTTTTCTCTAACGTCATATGGAATACACTCAGTCACTAACCTTATGAAAAGAGAAAGAAGCTACAGGTGCTGGTTAGCTCTAACCCTTGAAAACAAAGCTGACACAGGAGGAAGGAATGAGAATTTATGGTGATTAAACACCAACAGAAAGAAACCAAAGGGAATTTAATGAGTAGGTGTACATGTGCATGTTAGCGAGAGAAGATCTGGGCAACTAGAGTTTGGAGGAAAGTATTCATAGACATCCAAATCCAAAAAGATTACTGTTTGTGTGTGTGGTGAAGATGAACCTAATATTATTATTCTGCAGTGAGGCAATTTTAGAAGGCTAGCTGAAATCCAAAATGTAATTTCAGACTGAGAAGGAAGGAAGGGTAAACAGACATTGGCTAGATTTCTGGGCTAAGGTACAAAATTATTATCCTGCACAAATGACTAGATTCATAGATAACATTAAGCCATAAATCAACACACATTAGGTTTAAACTCAGTCATGTCAAGTAATCCAAGTAAACCAGCCTGTACTTGCCCATAGGAACAGAAAGTGGACAACCTTTTGATGGGAAAACTGGGGCGGGGAGGGGGAATGAGAACCATAAAATGGATAAAGCCACATTACATGTGTGGATGGGCCAGAGGAATTGGGGATTCTGTTTTCATGTGTTTCTCACCTCAAAATGACAGGAAACCTGGCAGTTTTTGACAGTTATAAGCTGCAAAAAGGGGACTCAAGAATAGCCTATGGGCTTATGCTACCTATGGCTACCATATCTGGTCAGCAGAAATCTGGCAAGGAAAAGAGTTCTCTGTATCTATTTGCTACTATCAAAATGGTTGCTCAGATGCTTGCAGCCCTGATATGATAGTCCTATCTACCCCATCTTAGATCATCAGTGCTATCATGCAGAGATTGCATTCTGGGTGATCTGCCATACAACAGAGAAAGCCAAAGCTCAATTAATTTCCCATTTGAATTTAAGGCTCTGATACTTAACCAGATTACATAACTCAGGCAATATCTAAACATTTTACCAGTTTTAATGTGATAGAGATTCACCTTCTTTGAAGAATTAACAGGGATTCTATAGCAATAATCTATCAATAACTTCCATCTAGAAATCTCAAATATTATCAGGAGATGTCTAAATATATGGAGATTTTTTTCCCTTTGAATGGCAAATTGAAGTAGGACAAGGTTCTCCCAGAGGAAGTATGGGAGTGGTAGTAAGTGGAAGCAGCCATTTGAAAAGAAATCAAGTTCTGCAACATTGTTTGAAGTGACTAAATATTAAGATTGTTAGAAGTAAGGAATACAAAGCTGGTTTGTTTGATCAAGGTTAAAATAGATATGTTATCTCTGGTAACCCTTAATGGACTTTTGCTGACATCAGGACTGAAATGATGATGCTTTATGGATTTGTTTATAGATAAGAGATGGGATATGGGAAGAAGAGAT
The DNA here is from genome assembly GCF_059951505.1 of Python bivittatus. Classification (NCBI taxonomy): domain Eukaryota; kingdom Metazoa; phylum Chordata; class Lepidosauria; order Squamata; family Pythonidae; genus Python; species Python bivittatus. The sequence continues at coordinate 8,902,216 of NW_028277088.1, forward strand.
CATTTGTCGTATTTTAAGAGAAAGTGATAAGTTAGTAAAATTGTTAAATTGTTTATACTTGTGATGAAGGTGGGAAGTCACTTCTTCATATATTTCTTTTCTTTTTCTTTACTATATTCATATTTTTTCTTTCTTTTCTATTTCTATTTCTATTTTTTCTTTCTTTTCTGTAACTTCTACTCTTTCTTTTTATTCTTCTATTGTTTTCAGTTTGTATTAATTTTTACTGCTATAATTATAATCTTTAATAAAATTACTATAAAAGAAAAGAAAGAGCTGGTGCACAATCTAGGGATGGTCCTAGACTTTAATTTCAGTTCCTGTTAGGACAGCAGATGGAAACTGTGGCCAGAAAGCATTTGCCCAACTTGACTGGTATACCAGTTGCAATCGTTCACCCCATGGTAGATTAAACTAACTTGCTCTCCAGAGGACTACCTGTGAAAACCATCCAGAAACTGCAACCGGTGCAAAATGTAGTAGCCCTCATGTTAGTGGGACAACCCAGAACTGTTACGTTACACCAACATTGTAGGAGGTACATCAGTTGCTGATTTATTCAGGTGCAATTCAAGATGCTGGTTATATGCTTTACAGACTTATATGGCTTGGCATGCGGTGATCTGCAAGACAGCTTACTCGAAATAGAATCTCCAGGTCCAAGGTGTGCCTGCAGAGTGTCGACTTTTTTGAAATTTATTGGGAGGTGCCAAGACATAATAAAATCCACTTTAACAGGCTTCATCTGGATGCTGTCAGAAGAGAGATAGTAGCTCAAATAATCCAATATGGGAAAATCAAAGATCTATTTCACTAGTTTAGCATACAATGTATATTGATGAAAAATCCAGTAGGGCAGAAAGATGCATGTCTGATCCTTTTTGAGAGAGCAAAGAATAACAGGCAGGGCAAAATGTTGTTGCTTTGAGTTGTAAGTCTGAGCTCTCAAGAGTGAGATGACTCTCTTTCTCAGTTCTTGTAAGGAAGGCCTGGTGTGTTTTCTGGAAAAGCCAGTTTGAAACAATCAGTATGCTTACTTACAAAATTGTTTCTTGTTCCACAAAAATGACATTTCACAAAGGATCAAGGGCAGGAAAGTTTGGCAGGACAGGCAAATGCAAAATGTCAGAAACTCCACAGTACAAACAGAGACCAAGTATCCATCTGTATCACTTGACAATGGGTCTCTACTTGCTACCAGTTGCATAGGTCCAAAGGCAGAGGAAAAGAGAATGGAGAGAAAAGGGGTTATATTTCCTCTCTTTCCCATCCCTCACCTGTCTCAGTTCTTCTACTCTTCGGTCTATGGCTATGCAGCATCAGATTAACTTCTTAGAGAGCTAGAACGCCCTGTTGAACTAACACCCCACTGTTCACTAGACAGGCTGCCTTTAAATCGGGCAGCTAAACCAATTAATTTCAGCTCACATCTCTAGAGTAAAGTTGGAACTCAGCTACATACACCATGACTTTGGGTTTATCTCAAGGCAATCTGTGAATTTCACAGTTAGTTGTTTCTCTTCTGGCAGAGTAATCAAAGGCAAATCTCAGTTTAAGCATAAAATTAGCATAATTTTCCAGGACAGGGTCATAATTATCTATAATTGGAATAGCCCTCTTGGCAGCTCAGTTTGTCAAGTCCAAGTATAAGTAGCATCCAAGGATGATTCATGAGAAACTAAGTCAGTCTCAAGGATGGATGGATATATATAAACATATACATACACACACACACACACACATATATATATACAGTGTGTGTATGTGTATAAATTAAGTTATGTTTATCAGGCAGGTAACCTGGAGATTGAAGTAGTCCAGTCATAGGAAGTTGTGGAACTAAGCAGCTTGTGCAACGAAGAGTATAGCAAGTGGTGGATCTGTACAATCTATTGTGTAATGCAGCTGATTTCTTGAAACAGTTGGTTAATTTGGGCATCTACCTAGTTCTGGTACAGGTCCAGTTGATTAGTATACTGAAGCAAAGTTTTGGAGAACTGTTCAGTAGTCAGTAATAAGAAGATTAGTTGCCACCTAGGTCTCAGAACGTAAAGCATATTTGCCTCCTTAATAGAGGAATAATGGCTCGCCAAATCTAATGTCAGAGTTTTCTTATAGCAACTTGAAGTAGAAATGGTTAATCCCAAAGAACAAGTCCCTCAGAGCTCTGTTCAGTGAGATTTATTATGAAGACAGTTAAAGGAACAGAATTCTGGTCAAATTCTGGTTAAAGGAAGTATTCCGTTTTCAAATGAAAAATCTCTATATAGACAAATTAAGGTGGCAAGATTTTGGTTCTTTTTCTCATGCTTTTTTGATGTAAAGGGGAGGAAGTTTGTGTCTTTTGTGAAGGCAGGGCAGTCTGCACCTGTGGATTGTTTCAGAAAGGGCTATTAGACTTATCAGTATGAGAACCAGCTTTCACAGAGATGGCCAGAGTTTTCAGTGTGACTGCACCTAGTGGACTCGTCTGTTGCTGATCCCAGAGAGTGCCTTGATTACACAGGAACTCCAGGAGATGAGGCAACAGAAATGACATCTGGAGAAGACTGGTAGAGAATATAATTGAACACTGCTAAGAGTTTATGTTTGACTCTACACAGTGGCAATAAGAGCAGTGAAGCATCAGTGTTTATTTGCCCTTATTGTGCTGGTGGGATATCCTTCAGTGGTGCTCCCTATTGGAGAATGATGATCATGATGATCTATCTTCAGGCTTCTGCAAGTGCTTGGAGCTACACTTTGCTGACAAAATTACTCATATTCACTCCATCCTAAACTCCAAATGGCCAGGATCTAACAAGGTGACTGGGGCAAAAGCCTTATAGTCCTTATTATCAGGAATTCATTTCAGCTTGTGGAGTTTGAAGAATGAATAGGGTATTCCACTGTATGAGCTCCACAACTTATGAGTTGGATTCATGCCACTCCAGGTTCCTTTGGCCAGCTAGGTGTACGTATGTGCCTGCATGACTGGATGTGAAGGTTGTCAATGCTTCTTTGGGATAAGGAGTGCTACCAACAGATCTGAAGGAGGTGTTGGTGATATGCCTCCTTCTGAAGAAACCTTCCCTGGATCCAACAATATTGTACAGCTTCCAACCTGTTTCTAATCTCTTGCTTTAAAAAGTCAGGAAAATGTTGCTGTGAGAAAATATATGGGTCATAATGGATGCCATTAAAACTGGCCACTGGAGTGGAGGGGTGTTGCTGTTAATATGATATTTTTAGCAGTGTCTAAATTATTGAGTTTATGTTTTACTGTTATTTTAACTGCTAGGATTTATTCTAGAATGTGTGGTATTCAAATAATTGTAATAAATATATCTATTAATCTAATAGACAGCATCATCTTTATCCATGACTACATGACTATGACTTTCTTATTTCAGTACACAGAACTTGCTTTCATTCAGATCATTTCTGATATTTCATGAACTTGTTTTCGTTCAGATAATTTTTGATATCTCATTCTTTAGTATCTAAAGTTCATGCTCCAGTAAAACCTCAGCCATTTGGAAAACAAGTCATATATTTTTCTTGAATGGCCCTTGACTATATCTTTTTTTTAATGAGCAATAATTTTGGGCAAGTGAAATTGGAGATCAAAGGGTTTTTTTTTTTACTTCTACAGGGCCTTGCGTATCTGCCTTTAGTTTGAGGTGCTGCTAAAGTATGTGTTCAAGATTATACTTTAGCATCAGCTTCATAGAAAAAGAAACAACAAAGAGGTAAACATGCATTATATGAGCAGCAAATTAAATACTTATTAACATAGCAAGCATTGCATTACAGCTACATTTTCATAATATAATTAATTTTTCAGTTTGTGAAACCAAACTGAACTGATCTTCTGAAACAAATCAGAATTCTGAATCAAACTGGATTATAAATTCAAATCAAACTGATGACTCAAATCAGATTTGGTTTAATTAATTCCTCCCCTTTCCATTTCTTCAAATGAATTTGTGAACTATTGAATATGTCCCTTTGGCAAAGGTGCCTATCTAGATTTCTATTATATAAACTGTAATTGATTAGAGTGCTTTGAAGTGGTGCTCTTGAATGACCTGCCTCTACTGAATGTTTCCCTTTCCTTCCAGGAAATGTCCAGTCCATGGAGCTTCAGGTTCCAAGGTGAAGCCATTGTGAAGTTTGGCATTTGAAGCACATGGAATTACTCAGTTTGAAGACATGACAGGATATTTCTTGCAGCCCCATGGGCCAAACAAGGAAGCCTGAGACAGGAAATTTATCTTTCTCTAAGGCTTTATCTTAAATGTAGGGAATTTATCTTTATATGAAGAATTGTGGAGACCAACTAGGGGTTATAGCAAAGGGATCCATCAACTGGAAGGAAAAATCCAGTCTTGATTTCCAGCAGGGGGTCACTGATATCTGTGCATGGGCTTCCATGGAAAAGGAGAGGCAAAGGTGGCAAATGATGACATAGGAGTCATGATGTCATTACTCAAATGACATGATTTGTGACTGATGTCATGACATGATTTTACTGTACCAATTTAACAGTGGTGTCCTGATGAACATCATTTTGACATCAGTCTGGTTTGTTATAGATGTAAGCTGTCTTGTCAGCATTTGCAATGACTCTTTGTCAAAGAAGGAAAGAAAAAAACTGGTTTAATGTAATCAAGTTCTGTGTATGTGTATGTATACAGAAAAACCGTGCTTTTGTGGACTGTTTGGGGAGTGCTTGTTAAATCAACATTTACATCAGTTGCTTCAATTTATATCATTTGTGTAATTGTAATCAACTGCAGTAAAATCTTGACTTAATGGACAAACTTTCAAATTAAAGGATGTTAATCTGTTAAATGGGGTGGTTCCAAACAAACACTTGCTCTGTTCTATCTGGTCTGCTAAACCAAGGTCTGTTAAACTACGGGATAACTCTCTATGTGTGCATTTCTTTTTCTTTTTCATCATATATCCATATATTAGACACTTTGTCATTTTTGTTTTGTTAATTATGATCATGTTGTCATTTAGCATTCAAAATGTATTAAACAAGAACTTAGTTTTCTTTTCTTTTGCAAATTTATGAAAGATAAAACAAAAATAACTCAGTTCAAATGAAGACTGACATGCAGTGTGATCCTATACCCTTCCATTCAGTGGAGCTTAGTCCTAAATAAGTAGACACAGAATTTTATGATTAAACTGCTATGCCCCTGTTTTTCCTGGATACTGAAGAACAACTTAAACCGTATTAAGGGTCAAAAATATTGTGAACCAGGTACCCTAAAATTACTCCAACCTAGAATTCAAATTTTGTTATGATCAGTGGATTGTATTTGGCATAAAGTATATCGATCTATAGCTTTTTTAAAATGTCAGTGGAAGGGCTACATTTGATCAAGGATCAGTTATAACTTTCATGTTATGAAATTGTGGGTTTCAGCAGATGCTGTAAAACCACTACAAAAGGTGTTGATATAAATCTGATAACTTGTCAAAGAGATTTTGCATTAAGTCTTGGCTTACCCTTTGGAAACCTGAATTCAAATCCCCAAAGCTGTTATGAAGCAACTTCGGATATGCTTCTTTATTACTTCTTCCCCCTCTATACCTTCTGTGTATGGTGTGATCAAGAGCGAGTCTTTGGCTTTCTGCTTTCACTCTCTGCACAAACACCAGTCTCTTGACCAAAACAGGAACACAGTGGACTAGCCTTTTAGGATTCTAACTGACCATACTGCCAGCACAGATTCTTTTTCCAGGAACTTGTTAGAGACTTAGTGTAATTTGTTGTTGTTGTTGTGTGAATCTCAGATGCAAGTCCATCCTGGCTTCTTGACAACTATCAATCATGAGTCAGATGTATGGTGCAGAGCTCTGCCTTTTCCCTTCATAAAGCAGCAGATGGGATGACACGGACACTTCTATTTTATGGTAATCACTCCTATCATTAATCTAGTTATACATTACAAAACCTTTCTTTTTCTTTTTCTTTTTTAACCTAAGGTCCATGGAACAGTTCCTGAGAGGGCAGGCATGTCACCCTCCTTTTTGAAGAAAGGATTTGTCATCCTAAAAATGCCACACAAAGATGCCGATTTCAGAAATGCCATGGAGAGATTGACTTTAAAATTAGATGTCACCGTCTTCTCAAAGCTAAATTACTTTTCTTATTCATGCTGGGGTGATATTAGAATCTGACATCTCTTCTGCGTATTCTTCCCCAACCTCAAACTTGTAGTAACTGGAAGTAGAATGCAGAATAAGTAGATAAAGGAAGGGACAGAAGAATCATTAGCATAATAAGCTTGGATGCAGTAAATAACTATTTGTCTCTTTTACTGACTTCTGCAACACGAGGAACTGTCATTTTAAAGATCATTTGATCATTTCATATTTCATACTGAACAAGACTCCTACTGAATGGGAAGGAGTTTGCAAGAATGTTTATATCACTGGAAAGACATTTGTTTTGCTTCATTTTTTGTTAACATAGAGTCTAGCCACAATTAATAATAATAATAATGATGATGATGATGATGATGATGATGATGATGTCTTACTAGAAGCCCTGGATAGGAAGACCAGAAAGTAATGACAATGAATCATGCCCTTCATCCATGCAGCAACGTTGACAGACTCTACCTACCAAGGAACGTAGATGGGCATGGAACGTTGCAAATATACCAGACGGTTGAAGAAGAAAAAAGGGCATTGGAAAAATATTTGAAGGACAGAGAAGATGCACTAAAGCTAGTACACCACAAAGGCTTACTTAATACTGAAGAGACCAAATTGACAAAGAAGAAAGACCAAATGTAAAACAGAAAAGAGACGTCGTGAGGGAAAGTACTACATGGCCAGTACACAAAAAACTAGCAGGCAAAGCAGATAACAACAAGACCTGGCAAAGGCTAAGAGGAGGAAAGTTGAAGAAAGAGAGAGGGGCTAATTCTGGCTGCACAAGACCAAGCCTTAAGAACAAACACATACAAAGCCAGAATGGGGAAGACAGCAACAGACAGCAAATGCCGCCTCTGCAAAGAAGCTGAAGAAACAGTGGACCACCTAGTCAGCAGCTGCAGGAAGATCGCACAGACTGACTACAATGACTACAAACAACAGCATGACAAAGTAGCAATAATGGTTCATTGGAACATCTGCAAGAACTGGTGGACCACAAAACAGACAAAGTAATAGAAAATGAAGAAGCTAAAGTGCTCTGGGACTTTAGAATTCAAACAGACAAGACCTGCCACAGAACACCCCAGACTTAACAATTGTTGATAAGAAAGACAAAAAGTCTGGATAGTGGACATTGCAATATCTGGAGACAGCAGAATAGAAGAGAAAGAACTGGAGAAAATAACAAAATATAAAGATGTGCAAATAGAAGACTGTGGCAAAAGAAAGCAAGGATAATACTAATAATAACAGGCACCCTGGGTGCAATCCCAAAATATCTGGAGCACCACTTGAACACCATCAGCATTGACAAAATCACCATCAGTCCATTGCAAAAGGCAGCTTTACTTGGAACAGTTTACATCCTGCGACGATACCTTTAACACCATCAAACAGCAACATCTGCCTATCCTAGGTCCTTGGGAAGGACTCGATAGGGGGATAAAAATGCCAAATCCAGTCTAAACATCTGGCTGACTGTGCAACCAACAATAATAAAATTATTAAATTTATATGCCGCCCTACTCCCACTGACTCTGGGTAGTTTACAATTGTTAAAAACATTTAAAAACAAAGAACAATACAAAAACAGCAGAAGACAAAAGAACAACAATGACAAAGAAAACAATCCGGAGGGGAACAGAAAGGAAGAAAGGGATGTCCATCGTCCTCGCCAAAGGCCTGGGTGGGTGAAGAGCCAGGTCTTCAGGTTCCTTTGAAATACCAGCAGGGTGCTTACAATGTTGAAAATTCAGAAATCTGGCTTTACACGTATTTTCAAATTTTTAAAGCTTCCCTCAAAAAAATAAATTGCCAAATGAACAGTCTGTTTTTGTCCTGCTCAGTATCTTAAAGTCCATCTATCTCTGGATATCCTTTTCATCTATTTTATATTCTACTTTGCTACTGTGATCCACCACTGATTAACAACAACAAACATTTAAAAACAATGCAATATAAACATTATATCTGGGGGTATTCATTTGAGTTGAATTTTGATTTCTGTTTGCTTTCTGAGCCTCCTGCTTTCTCCTTCTACACCTGCTAAGACATTGGAGGGTGGAAACAGCTACTTTGCACAACTGGGATGTGAATCTTTGATTTTCAATTATAATGTTAAGAATACTAAGAATTCTTAAGCAACCAAGCAAAATGTACTCATTATTCAAATCCTCATGGAATCTTTTCACCCTTTCATTTATCATACTTAAAGGTATTCCTTGCTGTGGGACTATATAACTTTATTAGTTGCTGGATTAAAAATGCCATGGAAATATATATAAATAGGATTGGATACAGTCCAACATTCCCCCATTTGGTGCCCTTCAGACACATGTTGGGAACATCAGCTCCCAATCAGGATAGCTAAATTCACATCTAACACTGAGTCTTAATTTATTTAACCATGGTTTCTTGACTATAACACACAAGAATAACTTCACATAGTAAGCTAAACCATAAACTATAGTTTATAGACTACAGTGGCTGGCTTCATACATTGTTCTAAACCAAAACCATATAAACTACATGATGGCCTAATGCATTCAGAAATGGTCTGCTGAATCATCTCACTGACATTGTTATTGAGAGCAAGTATGGTGCAGTGGTTAAGGTGTTGGACTAGAAGTGGAGAGTTTCAGGCACTAGACCAGGGTCTCTTAACCTTGGCAACTTTAAGACATGTGGACTTAAACTCCCAGAATTCCCCAGTCAGCATATACTGGCTGGGGAATTCTGGGAGTTGAAGTCCACATGTCTTAAAGTTGCCAAGGTCGAGAAACCCTGCACTATCATCAGTTATGGAAGCACACTGGGTGACTTTGGCCAGTCACTCTCTTCCCAACTTAGCTCACACGGTTGTTGGTGTGGGGAAGAACAGGAAGAGGCAACACAATGTGCTCTTGAATAAGTGACAGGATATAAATCTCATTAATCAATCAATCCATCAGCCATTTAAGAGTTGACTATGCCAACTTCTACAAAGGAGAATTTGCAGCTGTTCCCTAGGACATCTGCATATATTTTCTACTCACTTGGCCTCTGTCATTTGATCTGAACTTTCAGGTATGAAAGTTCTACTGTGGTCCTACTAAATACAACCACACAAAACAAAGAACAAACTAACCAGGATATCTATAGGCCTGTGAACTGCTTGTTGAATTCCACAGTTCATTTATGGGTGCTTTGTGTTTCCAGCCTTTTCTAAAGCCTGATGCTGTGCTGAATTTAATGGGATTATTTACAAATAATTGGATGTAGGACTGTAATTTTCAGGTCCTAATTCCAGGGGGATCAAGGTTGGAATATTGTTCTGTAGAAATGGTTGGAACAGCTTTTTGTCTTTAAAACTAACTCTCTCTTCATCACCTATAATTGAAAAGAAGAATACAGATATTTATTTCCTGCTATAATTAGGACGTCTCTTCTGAAATCCCAAGAAAATATTTTTTAAAAGTTCAACCTCTGCCAATTATAGAGCCACAAGTTCTGTGATCAGCGTCCTTTAGAAAAGTTATTCATTTTTGCAAATGCTATTATACCTAGCTAGGGCATAGCTAAATACATCTTAGGACTTCTTCCAGAAGCACAATCTATAGTCCTTACTCCACACAGCTTCAACAGAGTTTATTAGATCTACTGTATATGACATGCAAAATAACTTTTCAGTAAGGCTACTAGAAACACTGATTTGCTTTTCCATTTTTGATCAGAGATCCTTTAAACAGCCAACAGGTCCAAATACAATAATACTGTATACTGTTTGTTTGTTTGTTTGTTTTTCCACCCAGCATCACTCTGTCTGCCTTTGGGTAAAATACCAACCCTGCTTAGTGAGCATGCTGGCTGGGGAATTCTGGGAGTTGAAGTCCACACATCTTAAAGCCGCCAAGGTTGAGAAACACCAGAAGGACAGACTGCCTGAGCAGATGATCAGCCCCTGTGCGCCTTCCTCCTGCTCCCTCCTTGGCCCTCCCCCATCGTCAGGACGACCCAGCTGCCAATCCAACAGCAGCAGCCAATCAGACAGCAGCCATGAGAAGAGGGAAGACAAGATAGCTGCCTGGAAGCTCTGCAGCCCAGGCCTCATGAGGAAGAGGCTGAATAAACCGAGCCAAAGCCCAGGAGTCAAATAAAGGGGCAGACTAAAAGATAGGCAGCCCTGATGAGAAAGAGGCAACCAGACAGGAGGTGGCAGCTGAGAAAACTGGGAGGAGAGAGGCGTTTGATTCCTTCCCTCAGACCGGCGTGAGGGAAAAGTTCTTCGAGCCGTTTCCCTCAGAGGGAGAAAAGATTCGGAAGAGGAGGAGGAGAATGAAGACATCCAAGGGACACCCAAGCAGAAAGGGCGAAAAAAAGTCAAGACTTTGACAGAACAGAAAGAGAAAGAAAGAGAAAACTGAAATGATAAAAGACAGATCAAACTCTGTAGAAAAAGGAAGAGTGCTCTATAGAGAGTGGCAAAGGGGATATACAGGGATTAAGATAACAGACGTATAAAAGTCAGCCATAAACAAATATATTGGAGTTTTGTTATTTGTGTTTTAATCAGGGGGTATTTATATTTTTATTGTTTTTATTGCCTTGGCTTTTAATTGTAAGCCGCCCAAAGTCACCCTCTGGGGGAGATGGGCAGCATATACATTTAATAATAAAATAAAAATAAAAAAATAAATTGGACACACAAAATAGATATGAGAATTTAGTGAAATTGAACTTTAAAGAAGATAATGTAGATAAAGAGTTTATAGTTAACAGATAGTTAAAATAGAAAATTGTTTTATTGTTAAGATTCATTTCTGCACTAGTTAAAGGCATTTTATAATTTACAATTCTTTTTTTTTTTTGTAAGCTTTCCTTTTGTAAATTAAAAGTTTCCCTCCCAGCCACTGAAGGGAGATCCAAAAACCCAATCAATTTTCCAGATTTCCAGTGCTTTGTGGCTATTGAGTCTGAGTCAACCTGGTTATTGGTGGTTCAGAGAAAGAACCCACAACATAAAGTAAACAAGTTCAAGCTTAATTCAAATAGGATTTTAGAAATACAAGTCTTAAAATTTCTGTACCAAACTGAGGGATTACTGAGATGACTTGTTACTAAATTATTAGTAATTAATGAGATTACTGAGAAAAAGTCATTGGCGTTCTTTCTTTTTTTTCCCTTTTCTTCCAGTGGTATCTCACCTTTAGACAAGCCCTAGTATACATTTGGGTTACATTCAGAATTATTTTTTATACTTCTGCAGTTGAGATTTAAATATGGGCATACAATTAATTGCTTGGCTAGTACAGTGGAACCTCGGGTTACGAACGCTTCTGTTAACGAACCTTTCGGGTTACAACCAGCTCCGGCCGCAAAATTTTGCTTCAGTTTGCGAATTCCGCCTCAGGGTACGAACAGGATACACGGCCATTTTCCCTCCCGTGACATGGTCCGTGGCCATTTTTCCACCCCTGACACGTGGTCCGCGGCCATTTTCCGCCCCTGACACGTGGTCCGCGGCCATTTTTCCGCCCCTGACACGTGGTCCGCGGCCATTTTTCTGCCCCTGACACGTGGTCCGCGGCCATTTTCCGCCCCTGACACGTGGTCGTAGGGAGGGGGACTCTCCCTCCAAGCAATAGCCGCCTCCCTGTCCTCCACGCCAGAACGGATTAACAGTAATTACATTGAACCTTATGGGGAAATTTGCTTCGGGTTGCGACCAATTCGGGGTGCGACCAGAGTCACGGAACGAATTAAGTTCGTAAACCGAGGTTCCACTGTACCAAGGAAGAATGAAGTGCACACCAGTGCAACACTGAAAAGATATTACCTTAAAGAAAATAGCAAAAACACGATTAGCTGTTTTAAAGCAATATTGTAATTCATTTTTCTTCTTGCCCCAGAATATAGGAGTAACACTTATCTCTTTCTATATTTAGGCCCTACATCCTGTAAGCTTTGTATCAATTGTTCTTCTTGGTATACTTATGACCACAGATTCTCAGCAATATACTGTGCCTCCTATTCCTCATTTCTCCCCCATATTTCTCTCTGCCAAACTGACCTTTCGCTTCTTTCACAGAAATATACTTTTTATCAACAGTTCTTGATATTTAATCAATAGAATTGTTTATGAACATTCTGTGATATCACAGTAATTTAGCCAATGGGAAGAAGGGCCTTTCAAATAAAACAATAAAAGATAATATCGCACAAATGTCTGTATATACACACAAACACACACACATCCATACACACACATAACCAGAAATGGATAGTTACCAATGTCTTTTTAGTATTTATATGGTTTTATTTGTTCATTTTCTTTATTATACAAGACCATTTTATTCTTAACTAATTTTTGTAAATTAAGCAATATACTATATAGGAAAAGCAAAGATCAATACAGAGTCCAGATGGGTCATCTATAGCTCTCAGAGTCCTTAGTGATACCATGTACTGTGCCATTCAAATGTTCTAATACAGTTTAATGAAAAAATATTCCTCGCTCCTGTAGTAAACCTCATTCTATTAAAAATTAGAGATGAATTGTTGCCAAGGAGCTTTTTAGTTTGTTTTGCAATGATATTGCTTAATGTACTGTATATATTTAAGTAGTCCAGGGTAGAACAGTTCTCTGTCATAATAAAGCAGATTTTCAGGAAAGGTTAATTCAAATCAGATTACCAGAAGAGAAATGATAATATTGCTAGATTTTATATACCTATTTAGAGGCTTCTGATTTTTTTTCCTATTCAATCACAAGGCAGCATGTAGTCAATCTGGGCTGAACTCAAAAAGCTAAGGAGAATCGAATCTAGTTAATACTTGAAAACACCACCTAGAAACCCCACAGCTGTGGGCTGGATTGAGAAGCTGAAACACATCCCATAAAAAAGACAATAATAAGCCATTTCCATACTGTTGCAAAGAAAATCTATGGATGTGTCCATGAAGTCCCCAGAAGACAAGCTCAATTCAAAAGAGACTTTTTTTCTTTGCACATTTTGCTAATTTTGCAGCACAATTGTATGCATATTTTCTTGGACAAACATCCTTGTAATTCATCCCTTGGTTGATAAGTTTAGAACTGCAGCCTTAGTTTCTAAAATACATAGTATTAACTCTTTAATACTGTTCAAAAATCATAACATTTTAGGCCTTTCACTTGCCATCTTGCCAGATAGGTAAGATTATTATAGTAAGAACTATTTTTAAAAAATAAATAAAATTATTATGTTTAGTTGTTGGTGGCAAATGGTCAACCACTGATGAATACTTGGTCTTCAACATATCATTAGCTGCATTTCCTTTATTCCTATCTTTTAGGACTAATTCCTGGAAGTCTTGGTCATTCAAGGCACAAATGTATGCCTCAATAGTTTGATAAAGATTGTTTTTCCCTCCTCTCTCCCAATTCCAAATTTCAAGGAATAAGGCATTCAGCCAGAGGAAAATATAATTACATCATTTGGAGCAGAAGCATTACATCATATCAAAACTGGCTCTGCAGACAGGCATCCTGCAGGGAGGATGCGGTTACCTAGCAACTTTAGAGATGTGATTAACACTTTTTGTCTCTCTCTCTCTCCCCCTCCTCATGTCTAAACTAGACATGCCATGCACTTACATGCATCCTTCTCCTGAGTTTTTATTTTTCTTTTAAAACAAGAAGTAACCTCTTGAGGTTGTATGTCTGAGTGATGAAAAGTGGGGGCAGGGGCTGGTTGCTTTTCTGCTCAATTCCCTCTGCCCATTTTTTTCCTTTTCAGTGGCAGAATTATTGGTGGATGCAATTCTTAAGAAAATAAAAGCCAGGGGGGAGAAGATATAAGTGCCTTCTCCTTGTTGTTCCTCTACTCCATGTGCTAGCTTGTGCAGTGATAGTGATAGGATGTTAGAGAAAAGTGTGTATCATGTTTGGTTGGAGATCCTGAAAGAAAACCTTGCAAAAGCTATTTTAAGTTCCACAGTGGAGGAAATACTGGGCAGTAGGGAATTATGCATTTATACAATATTTTATAGCCTACCTCTTCTATCTAGAAGCCATTCAGAAAGTGACTAACAAATATGAGGTACAGTATGCTCTAATAACATGGAACAGCAACTAAATATGTGATACTAGATACTGTATTACATAAAAAGTTGTAGTACTCCAAAAGAACACTCAGTGAGCAACCTAGTTATCTTCATTATTATCCCTATTGTCTGAAATAGTTTCTGCTCCACAGTGGCTTCAGGCTCAAAAAAGAACGATATACCACTAAGATTCTACCCATATATCTCAAATCCCATTCTCTGATGTATGGAAATAATACATTGCAACCATTTATGCACGGTGAAAAAAACAGCTAAAATACACACCATAAAATCAATGGGACCCATACTTTTGTTTATGTATTTATTGCTTTTCTGTTCAAACCGATCACTCCAGATAACTTGAATTATGTTGGAAATATCTGAACCAACTAACAATGCCAAACATGCATCACTTTCACAGATATTCAGGTCCCAACCTAGAGTCCATTGTTGTGGGATGATTCTGAACTGTGCAGCAGCCAGAATTCTAGCAGAAAAAAGTAGTTAGATGGATCAAGGTTTTACATGGCAGAGAGGCTATCAGGTTCATTTTTTGCCAGAGACCTCAACTTGGATCTCCAGAAATAACACTTCCCAGGAAGGTTCCCTAAGGAACCAGTCACTTCTTTATTAATGACTAGCTGGCTCCCAACCCATTCTGCCAGAGAGGCAGCAGAGATGTAGGCCCTGTCTCCACTTGCATTTAAACATGGCACAGTCATGCCCTTATAATCCTTGGTACTGCCCTAAATTCATCTCCTGCCCCAAAATGAGACTTTGGGGCTACATCAGTGGGAAAAGGAAGGGAAAAAAAAGGGATGGACCTGCCGGCTAGGAGAAGAAGGTAGGATAGTAACAAATAATGGAATGATGACAGAACTCTTCAACTCCTATTCTGCTAAACAGACAATTGATAAATGGAGAGAATGGTAACTGAAGCTGAGGAATAGTTAGGGAATGCCTGACTAAGTCTCCAGGACCAGAACAGTTACATCCAAGAGACTTGAAGGAATTGGTGAATGTCTTCTTGGAGGCCCTTTTGATGATTTTGGAGAAATCATGGAGGATGGGTGTAGTCCCTGAGGACTGGAGAAAGGCAAATGTTCTTACCTTCAATAGGGGGAAAAAGAGGACCCATGTAACTATAAACTAGTCAGCTTGACATGAATACCAGACAAATTCTGGAACAGGTTATTTTGAATCATTTTTTGAACATTTAGACAAGAATACAGGAGCCAGTGTGGATTTATCAAGAACAAGACATGCCAAACCAGCCTTATCTCCCTTTTTTTATACAGAGACCATGTTAGTTTACCATAGGAATGCAGTGGATATAGTGTACCATTTGATAAAGTCTTCACTGAGTTTTTAATGAGGAAAATGGCAAAATCTGACTGTCCTGTGCTACCATAGATGGATACAGAGCTGGCTGAACAGTAGTACCCAACACTTGTCTGTCAACAGCTACACATCCAGCTAGATAGAATTGCCAAATACAGTATCTCAGGGCTGTGTTCGAGGTCCTATGGTGCTCCATATATTGATAACTAACTACTGTTGTGGCTAAAACCTGGCTCACTTAAAACAGCCAAATCACTCTGAAGATACAACATAAATGTATTAAGCATGGAAACAACTACAGTGTACACTGAACTCCCAGCAAAGCATTGGCAATTACTGAGCAGCCCTGAACAAAGGCAGAACCACAGCTTATATACCTTTGGCCTACTACATTACAAGGACAAGGAAAAGGGAAAGGCAGACACAGTGTAAACCAAAGCATGACTTGGAAAGTTTTAGATAAACCCATCTGGATGGCCTTCTAACTATTTCTCCCTTCCTCCTAGGTCAGCATCTATCTTTGAGATATGGTCAATGAATATAAACAATGTGGTTTATTGGGCCACTGATTCCTGACTGATTATTCTCTCTATCACCATTCAGGGTCAATTCAGCTTACTGTAAGTATTTTCCTACAAAGGCACTTTAGACAGTTCACGGTGGCGGGGCGGGGGCGGGGAGGGCATCTCATAGGCTTGATAGTAAATGCAGTTCATGTGTGTCTGTGTGGGGGGGTAACTTTTGCTACAATAAAGAAAATATGGTTATATTTGTAGATGACATAAAGGTGGGGTGGGGGATAAACGGACAGTATTAAGATTCAGGAAGAACTTGGCAAGCTAGAACAAGGGGCAGAAACCAGCAAGATGAACTTCAATAGGGCCCAATGCAAAGCCTTACATTTGGAAAGGAAATGGGATGTGGGAGGAGAGGCAAGCAAAGCAGTCTTGAAAAGCCAACCAGAGTCCCCGATATCCCCGTTCCTACTGCAGTGTCCTGATTGGTGGATATTTTTCTCCAGATTGATAATGTGCTGACAGATGACAAAGCCAGAGGAGAAAACCAACTGTCTTGCCTATAATGAGTGTGGCACGCTCACAAATCAAAACCATACCATTTGGCAATGACTGAGAATATATGCAGTAGAAACAGGTAAGGATTGGCAATAGGCACATCTCATTTCATGCCAGCATTGTTTTGTGCTCCCTCAAGAAGAAGTGGATAGCACTTTCTCAATCACGGAGAAGGCCCCCCAGATTCCAGGCCAGAGACCAACCCTTTAAGATTCTCTAAAATCATCCAGCAAATCACATCATCCAGGCTTCTGCAAGCCTTTTTTGCCCTGGCTAAAGTCAGTGTTCATGACTCTACCATTAGATAAGCCCTAGATAAAAATGGGATTCATGGAAAACTAGCAAGATTGAAAAAAAAATCACCTGGATGACCTCCCAGAAACTGTACAAATGTTTTGTGGACACATAAGTCCAAAGTAGAACTTTCCAGGGTACCTGGATATTGTTAGATCTGGCAAATAGCAAAGACTGTATTCCACAATAAGAACCCCATAGTAGTTCTCCAGCATGGAGTTGGTAGTGTCATCAATTGGGGATACTTTGCTGCCTCAGTATCTGGATTTTCTATCACTGAAAGAAGACTTTTGTATCAGAAATTCTACAGGAGGATATCAGGCCATCTATTCATCAATTGAAGCTAAAGTACAAAGTGGATCATGCAGCAAGACGATTATCTCAAACATACAAGCAAGTCTACAAAACGAAGAACAAATTCAGTTTTTTTTGGAATGTCCAAGAAAGTCTGGACCCAAACACCCACAGTAATATTGTCCATTTCATGCAAGGGCAAGCAGTTCATTGCTAAAAGCTCTCAAATGTTACTGACTTGAAACAGTCTGCCATGGAGGAATGGAACCAAATTCCTGCAGGGTGGTATGAGAGAATGATAACCAATTATGGGAAAAATGCGAGACCCCAGGGCAGTGGCAGACCCAGAAACCTTTGGGTGTCACCTTTAGAACCCCCTTCCCTCACATTGTTAACAAATTGTAAATTTTAATTTGACAGCAGGAGAAGAGCCAGTGTAGAGTAGTAGTTAAGGTACTGGACTAGAATGGGGAGACCCAGGTTCTAGTCCTCCCTAAGGCAACAGCCAACTGGGTGACCTTGAGTCAGTCACTCCCTCTCAGTCTTAACCAGCATCAGGGTTTGTGACAAGCCAGCAGAAAAACAAAACTTATCACATCATGCATGCATAACTCAGCCACTGTGGTTTGTAAATCATGCTTTATGGTTGAGTGTTACACATCAGCCCGACCAATTGTGGCTTATTCAATAAACCATCATTCAACAAACCATGACATAGCACAATGCAGGAACCAAGTCTCTGTCAATCTATCTGGGAATTTATCCTCTATCTGGGAATTTATCCCAAGCAGAACAGTGGAAATTGTCAGCTGGGCATTCAGGTGGATAAAAAAGCCTGATCCTAGGGTCAGAGGTGTGATGCTCTTTTAAATCTATTGCATGGATCTCATTCTATTCCACTGCCCTGGAGTGAATTTATTCTCCTGTGATGAACTCTATTTTATGCACAGAGTGTTCCATCTGTCTTCCAGCCAGGAACACAGGCTAACTAGCAGTAGCCATATTAAACTGTGAAGACATCTACTTGTTACTGACCTTTGCATGTATCGCAGCATTTGTTCCCCCTCAGGGTGTTGTTGGATAAAGGCTCCTGCAGTGGCTGGATCAAAAAGCAGGCTTATGATTATTTTCTCCTTTGCTTGATACAGCTCAGGAGAAAAAGCAGAAGAAAAGTCAAGTAGTGTATTCCAAGTAGTCAAAGGGAAACCTTTTTTAAGGTGAAGACCAAGATCCTCTTGGTAATCTGGGCCACAAAGCATGTTTTTCATGCTACAATATCTGCCACAGAGGCAGAAAGTTCTGTCTCATCCCTGACATCACAGTAACAGGGTTTCAAGTGTGAAGACTTGGCACAAACTGGAGTGAATAGTTCTAGACTGGATGATTTGATGGTCTGTCTCAATATAAGATACCCAAGAAAGTTCAGAGGAAATGGAAATCTGGCTTATTGAGGGGAAAAAAGGAGATAAGACTGAAAATCTTGCCTTAGGTGGACAGACTTCCCTCCTGAAGGACAAAGTATCATTAGTGTTTTGGAGGAAAGAAGAAAGCAACATAGGTATGACTTGAGAAAGAAGTGAGCAAAACATAGTTTTAGATCTCAATTTCCTATTTGACTGAAAATATTGCAAGAGAAAGCAAGGGCTGGTAGGGAGATCTGTGGAACATGAGAAGTTCATCAATGCCAGCATTAGCTTTCTATTGTAGGCTTTTCCATGCCAACCACCATTCCTGGAATTTGAAATAGTTACAGCAGATTTCTGAGTCCTGGGGATTGAACTAGAGTGGATTTGATCTATTGTCTTTCCTTTACAAAACAATAGCCACAAACATCTAATGTGGCTAGAGAATAGGAACTTCTGGGAATCTACCTATCTACCTATCTACCTATCTACCTATCTACCTATCTACCTATCTACCTATCTACCTATCTACCTATCTACCTACCTATCTATCTATCTATCTATCTATCTATCTATCTATCTATCTATCTATCTATCTATCTATCTAATCATCTATCATGCTCTTGAATACTAAGGAACCAATGTAATGCCTCCTAAAGCTCCAGACACCTGTTAACTTTACAACTGGTCAGTCAGCAGGGCTTCTGTTGTCTTGCCAAGGAAGAAATCAATGGGGGTTAAAAATGCTCACATGGAGGTTTGGTGTTGATCCATTCCCCTATTAATTTAAACCATTTGGGAAAGCTTAAAAAGCAAACTAATTATTTTCTGTTTAAAATTCTAGGGTAGAGCTAATGCAGAGAGTAGCAGCTAGTCTATTAGGAAATGTAAACCTGTCAGTTGACTGCTAAGTCACTCAGCTTACACAGCAGCTGCAATTAGAAAGTTATTAAGCTAGAGTCCCTTCAGCCAGGGCTAGTTCTGGATGGCCATGCTAATGCAATCCATTAGCCTGCTCCCGTTTATAGCTAAGTTGGAGCGCTATTAATTTTTAATCATATTAGTCTGAACAATGTCAGTACCAGCTGTCTAGACAATTAATGCAGCATAACTTTGACTAAGTAAACACATACGCTCCACTTGTTTTCTTTTGGTGCCACTGGCAGTCTTCCATACTAAAGCTACAGTAGATATTACGCCATGGTAGTACAGGTAGTCCCTGGGTTAAGAACACCTAGTTTAAGGATGACCCATAGTTAACAACAGAGCCTATAACATAATTTGAGTTAAATACACAATGATTCAAGTTAAATACACAATGGTTCGAGTTCATTACACAATACTACTTATTCAGTATTATGCAATAATACTGTTCCAGCTTACGTACAAATTTGACTTAAGGACACCCCTTGGGAATGGAACTCATTCTTAAACTGGGGACTACCTGTAATAGGTATTATTAAACACACACACACACACACACATTAAGGCACAATGAAGTCTGAGAAGGACTAGTCACACACTTCAATCTAGTACTTTCCCAAACTTTTGAGATATATTGTAGTTGTGTTCACACACTGCTTTACATCATGGTTTATTCTAAATATATCATAGTGGCCAGGTTAATACACAAGGCTGTGCTATAAACAATGGTTTACAAACTATAGTAGCTGGATTCATACACAGAACTATATATGACTTGAATAGAAATTTTGGAAAGGAGGCTGCAGCTTTTTGCTAAAATTGGTATTTAATAAGAGTCAGAATAGATAGGGTAGATCAGAATTCTGGGAGTTGAAGTCCAGACATCTTAAAGTTGCCAAGGTTGAGAAACACTGGGGTAGATGAAGAGGTCTCTGCTTGTCTCATAAAGACAAAGAAGACATATTTTTAAAGTTTAAAGGTATGTTTCAATAATAATAATTTAAGGACAAAAATAGAAAATAAAACATATTTATAAATGGACCAGAGGGAGCTGTTTTCTATGAATATTTATGAATTTATGAATATCTGAACTACATAGATCGGATGATATTATCTATCCTTCTTTATATTTTCTAGGGCCTTGTTTTCCCCTGAATTTCCTTACATTTTAAACACCATGGTATCTTTGTTGTTTCCAAACAAGAAAAAGAGAGATTGAAAAGCAAATTAAATGGGGGAAAAAAGGAAAATATGTGCCATCAAAGTAGAGCTCAAGCTCACATTTAAAATCTATTTTAGCATTGCGTTTTTCATATATGATCAATAACTGGCAAACACAGCATGGTGGTCTTTAATTAGTGGGAATTTATGAACAACAGCGTTTATTTAATCGCAAATATTTCCCTCCTCTTCTAATAAATAGACTTTTTCATGTTACATAATCCATTGAGAGGAAAGGCATTTTCAAACATTTCAGGCATATTTTAATTATTGGTTAATCACAATAATTTAATACATTAAAGGCTTTTCCTTTCAGGGAAGGTTTTGCTTTGGTGCCATAATATGGATAAAAATGTAATTTGAGATTAACAAGGGAAACTTCACTAAGCTCTTGTTTACTTTATTGTCTAAAATGAACAACTCAGTCATTTGAATACTTTAAAATGGCCTTTTGTAAATTGTTTCAAACATAATCCCATTAGTGTTAATTTGCATTGATTCAAGGGATGGCTATGACCAGAAATTTTCATCATCATTTAAACAAAGTGCCAGCATGTGGATTTCCACAGATCCATCAGCCACATCTAACAAGAAAGTATGCTCACTATTTGGAAGAACGTCAGACTCCATACATGGCGAGCAGCCAAGTTATGCCATACCCCACCTCTTCCTCTTAAAGTTTAAAGGGGGGAGAAGTTTAAAGCTGAAGACAGACCCTGCAGAACTGCCCAGGTCCAGAGAAGGTACATTTCAGAAGCACGCATCATTCTTGAATGTGGCAGCGCAGACCCCCATTCCTGTGTAGGGCTTTCCAAGCACCACCACTCTTGCCAGAGAGAAGAAGGGTTGGGTGGGGGGCAGAACTCAAGGTTAATAGGGAAGCATCTTGACAAAGACAGCCACCTCTGCCAGAAAAAGCATCAGCTGAGCTGGAGAGAGTTGAACTGTGTGGGTCTTGGAAAGGCAGCAATGGAAAACAAGGCATTTTGCCCAAGCTGTGCTTCTTTCAAGACCCTCCTGCTCTCTGCTTTAGAACCATATTGGCTCATCCAGGGTGGCTTGACCCATGATCACCTCTGCACTATGCCTCTCTCTCGTCCTCCGGATCCTGGTGCTGTAATTTTCCATTCTGATTTACAGACTGGCTAAAGGTGTCCTTTGGGGCTGCTGTCTGTATGACTGAAGGAGTGGCATGTGCAGACGCCCCCAGCGTCATGCCACAAGCCCCACCCCTTTTGCACATGTGTCTAATGTCAAACTATAGGGGAAAGGGGTGGGGCTTGCATCTCAACACTGCTTCTGTCATCCTGATCCCCTTGACACTGGCCTTGAGATTGTCAGGCGTAACACCAGGCAGATGGCATCAAAATTCTGTTCTCCTTTGGAAGAAATTTCAAATGCTAATCTTCTTCACAAAACTGAAGGAGAATGGGTAGAAAAAATGTGGGAGGATCTTTATGCATGGCATGATATTATTTATTATTTATTTGATTTCTATAGCCGCCCATCTCAACCAAGTGACTCTGGGCGGTGAACCTTTCTAAAACAATGAAAACAATGGAAAACAATACAGAAATAAAAATATACGGCAGCCAAGAAAATTATATAATCCTGTATCTAGGAGAGCGTGGTGTGCTATGAAAGCCAAGATGATCGATAAAACTCTCTGGGCGACTTTGAGCAAATCATGGTTATGGATGAAATCAAAAGAGCTTTTGGGAAACAAACTGGGACAGGAAGAACAATGTAGGCCACTCCAAGCAACATGGCAGAAAGAAGGGGGTATAAAAGTAATAAATAAATAAATAAATTGTGCGAAGTTACCATTTTACCCAGCGTGTTGTTTGAAAATGATAACTAAAAATCCCAAGAAACATTTACTGCTTTTTTGACTTAGTCGCTTAATAGTTCGGCAGCGATTAATCAGAGTCGTACCTAAATTGAACTGAAAAAATCTAAGGAAATGAGGATACATTACATTGAATAGGAACAGGAGACAGACAATAATCTTTTTTTCCTTTCCTCCTATTAATGCAGTAGGGTTTATTTTGAACGAAGGCAGTATGAGTTTAAATTAAATGTCAAATATAATTTAACTTTAAAGCATGAAGTGCCTCACTGAGTTTGCGGAGGAACTGGCAGCCCTCCTGAGTGGTTAATTGCTACCCACCCAATAACGAGCTATAAAAAGATCACTCATTTTCACTCCTGAAATGCAGCCTGCTTGAGGAGAATGATCTTACATATTTTAAAGTCAAAAAATATTCCAATATCCAGAAATTATGGCTGCAAAAAAAAAAAAAACCTGTTTTGAAACAAGAATGTTAAAAGCTTCCCAAATAACTTTAAAGGGATATGTGAAGTTCACATCTCTAAAGTTGCTTATGTAAGGAAAAAGAGTAAGGAAAGGAACCACTCCTGACTTCTGAAACTCCTTCCCCCCCTTAACAAATCAGCATAAGGAAATTAAAGTAAAAATGGGATGAACTAGTATAATTCATGTCATGACAATATAAAGAGGTGCATTTTTAATTGCAAATGTAACAGAAAGATACCATCAGCAGTTTTTGCATTTTCAGACCACATTAGTAATATAAACCAAAAGATGACAGTGTAGTTATTTTTGAGACCACATTCAATGATCTCTGATTTTAAGGATTTATTGACAGTTTTCCCACTGACTCCTTCCTATTTTTCCCTCTGAATATCTAAACATTTATTAATCAAGCAGAAACAGAATCTGATGTATCAGTCATGTACTTGTAGTGTATTGTGTAAATGGACCTTACTATAAATATGCAGTATATCTATCTGCATTTTAATAGTCTTTTCTCAATTATCATTTGACCCTTTGTCTTTTGATCCATCCCTGATTTCTCAACTTCAGAGTTTTACTTCCTTTCTGCACTTTCTCAGACTGTTTTAATGTTTTGAGAACATTTTTTGATGCATATTCTTGGGCTTTTGTAAATTTCCTTATGAAATAGGTGGCATTAAAGGTAAAAGGGATTAGAGATCAATATAATTAAAACCTTTTTCTTAATGCAGTATTGAAATCTGGATCAAGGCTTCAGCTTATTTCATGCACTTTATAAACAAAAAATATTCAAACCCACTTATTAAGAAAGAAAGAACAATCAGAGGATCAAGTAAATGAGAAGTGACATCCATGGATCTACAGGAAAACAGGAAAAGCTTCTGTCACTACTAAATCTTGATTCAATCATTTCTCTGTCTTGATACCAGAGTAGGATAGTTCTATCAACATCATCATCATTTTTGTCTGAAGAATGCTCATCAAGTGCTGGTGGTTTAGGATCAACTTAGGCTTTATCCAAAAGCTTAAAATTGTCCAGGTTTCATCATATCTACTGTATGTGGTTCCAAGTGAAACACTTTTTTATAAGCTGAATGTTGTGAGGTCAAAACATTCTTTTTTTTTCCCAGTTTTTTGGCAGTCCTAACGCTGTGGAGAATCCAGTCTACCAGTTTGTTCTGACTGGATTTGGTACTTTTGACTACTGGAGTCTTCCCAAGGATCTAGAATGGTTATAGATATTGTAATATATATGTTGTTCCAAGTAATGCAACTTTGTGCAACTGGTGAGCTGAGTTTCTACCTATTCCATTGTTGCTGTTATTAACTAGTGTCATTATATATCAACCTCCATTCCAGACATGGCAATAAATCCCACTGTCCAGACATTCAAGCTGATCTTCAGGAATGTGCCTAGAACACATGTTTCACAAACATGACACAGCTAAATACACTGCTTTACTGCAGACAATATAGAATTTAAACCATTTATAGTACAGAACAGAGAAACCAACCCCTATATATGCCTGCTCCAGGGTTAAATTTCTAGATTTTTTCCATCTATCTTTTCAAACAACATAGGTTATTTTGTCCTAGCTTTGAGAATGGAAGACATCTGCTCAGTGTTAACCGAACGGATAGCAGGGAAACAGAATGCCCCCATTTGCCCATCTTAAAGCAGTTCTCTTCTCCACCCGGTATTGCATTGACATGGTATGAAAACATTGCCACAGAAAAATCTCCCACAGGGTCTTACACTAGACTGAATTGTAGTACAATATATATGTCTTTTAAAATGATGCTACCTACAAAAACAGATTCTTCAGTGCACAGGTATGAGTGCTGTGCCAAACGTTTATCCTCTCCCTTTTCCCCACAGTTTTCGTCAGTTTGATAGGAAAAAAATCAATTCCAGATTTTTCTTGAGAGAAATCAAATTCTCATCCATAGTTCACAGAGCTCTAATATTAATTCAGGGCCCTGTCTTTGTTGAATCATCATCTCTCTGGCATGTTGCAGCCTCCCTGGCTTCCCACCCTTCACTTTTTTTTCCCAAGGAAGATATCACAAGGGAACTCTTGTCATGGGGCTTTTTTCAGTTTGGAAAGTATGAGCAGCCAAGGAGGTTGCAAAGTGATGGAAAGATGTATAACAAAAAGCCACCCCCGTGTACTCCATCTCCCAGCAATAAGGTGCAAAAATTTGGAAGGTATTCCTGAAAATGTAGCAGAAAAACAAAAACCTCTTCTGCAACAGGAAGAAATCTTTTAAGACACCAGAGGGTAGATCTTGACAAAGTATTAATGTGAAATAGTTGGAATGGCACAGTTAAGTGGGTCAAGGTCAGAGTTAGTATGTCATCCTGTCAGCAGTGATTGTGATGGAACGTACTAGAGAACCGGGTTCTCAGGAAGGAGGCAGCACATTCCAGGAGGGAAGGGTGGGGGGGAGACAAGAGGCAGCACAGTCCAGAGCAGGAGGGTGGGAAGAGGAAGAGATTTAGGATAGCCACTCCCTAAAATCTCCCAGGGTATATCCACTAGGTTAGTGTAATACAGATTTAGTCTGGCAAGATTCTGTCTATATGGTGTAAGCAATAAAAGAACTGAACTTGGTTGGACTGTTTCCCTATTGTTCTTGGGGTGGGCCTGACAGTGATGCAGGAAAGACTCAGCATTAATCCACAACAGTTCTGGAATTGTGTTGCGGCCAAACTGTCCTCCCCTGGTCCCTGTGTTGTACAAACATGGAACAGAAGGTTAATATGAGGTCAGCCCTCTCTGGCTCCCTGAAAAGGAGATGAGAACCTAACATGGCCTCAGGAAAACAAAACAAGTTTATGGTGTAGGCTTTCACAACTGGTATCTGTTGGGCAGTGTTGGGCTTTGGGGCTTAGTGACCGTGGTCTAGAGAACAGATTTCCTAGCAGACCACCTTGCCTCTGAAGATGCCAGCCACAGTTGCTGACAAAATGTCAGAAAAATCTGTTCTGTAGACCACGGTCATTAAGCCCCTGAAGCCCAACACTGCCCCCAAAGCTTCTGTTAATTTTTCTTTTCATTCCCCCCCCCAACCCCAAGGGATACAAAGAACGAAATGGAACAGAAATGAGCTGGGGGAGAATAAGTCCCACCACCAGCAGTTTGTCCCTTACTGAGATACCACATATTTTTTGTCTTGTTTTAAAAAGTGCCAGTTGACAAATCTTGCATAGGAGGCTGGTCTACCAGCAAAAATGTGTGCTGCTGATACAACCAGGACAACTTCAAGTTGATCGTACTGATCAGTGTCTACTGCTTCATTGTGCATTTATCCAGGGGTAGCAATAGATTCAGTCAACTGTTGTGTGAATGAGTCATAGGAAACTTAAATTAGCATTTATTAACGGTCTTTGATGATGGCCAATCTTACTTATAGACTTTTTCCTAAAAAAAAATGGTTTATCATAAATAAGTCCTACCTTAAGCACTGAAGCTCATTCTAACATAAGGGTTGGATGGCTCTGGAGTCACAATCTCAAGGGTTTAACTCAAGGGTTAAAACCATCTGTTGCTGAAAATACATTCTCTTTCACCCCGTCAGCAAGACAGACAGTACTGTAAAGTTTGTTAGTTTGCAAATTTTGATCAGCAGGATTGGTTTAGTATTGGATCTGGTAGCCTTTATTCTCCATCCCACCCGCCACAAGATAGTTCATAAAAGCTACAGAAAGCCTACAGGGAATCTATATAGTATCTCCTGTGGAGTGTTAGACAATGGATTTCAGCAGCCTTGATGAAAAACATGTTTGACTTTTACACATCTTTATACAAACTGCTCCTTCCTTTTTCCAATAGGCTTGTACTCTTGGGAGCAGGAGGGTCTTAGCTAAGTATACCCTAGTATAAGCTAATGGGCTGTGTGTCCTTCCCTGGCTTTTACACACTGCTGGACTTAGGCAATAAAAGGAGAATTGCAGCCATGAATCACAAATACCAGTGTCTTAATATTGTCTTTCAAGTACAGAACAGACAAATACTGCTCAAGCAAGATGAGTCCCTTGGCTATCAGATATATCTCAAAATAAGCATTCTCTCCCCATAATGAAATAGCTCTGGAAGAACCACATATTCTGTTTAGTTCACCCATTCCCAGAAGATGGAAGATACCTTCTAGAAATGCTGGCCTTTATTGTGGCCACTGTGGTCCTAGGACTTGTAGTCCAACACATCTGAAGGACCTCACGTTACAAAAGATGAGTACAAACATATCACCTGATCAATACCACCAAAGTGCCTACAAAGGTCCCTTTCACCATTAAAATTATTCCATGTGCATAGGATCCTCAACACAGATAAATGGAGTATCTTTTGCTTAGATATGGAAACCCAAACACAAAAGACCACCTGAAATTTACATAATGGAGTTATGTATAACCTCTCAGAAAGGAGGTTTCTTGGTTTCATCCCTACCTCAAGGAATCCAGCATATAATGGTATGATCTAAGCTTCTAAACCTATGTAAGTAGCTGCTATTGTTGACTAACTCTATGGCTAAATTTATATAACATGCTATGTGTCTTGTTTGATTTTCTTAGTATGATGTGAAATTAGGCACTGTACTTTATAAATCACATTTCATGGCTTACTGTATACTGTAGTGTGAACCCACCAGAGAATTACAGTTTATTCAGCAAATTGCATATAAGACTGTACTCTGATTAAATAGGGCACAATTGTCTGGGTCCATAAACATTGCATACCACAAACCATGATTTACAAACTGTCACAATACAAAATGGTAAGCCAAAGTGAAACAAACAAATTCCGAATCAGTGTGTTGTGTGAATCTAGTGAACAAAGTGTTGAGTGCAGTGATGGTCTAAACATATTTAATTATATACTTGTTGCACAAAATTCATTACAACTTCCTTTCAAGAAAGTACACATTGAGAACTAAGGGGCCAAAGCAGAATGGATGAAAGTATTTGAGGGCTGCAGAAGATTACAAGGCAGGAGGAAAGCCATCATTCTCTAGCTATTAAACAATCTATTCTCTTAGTTTGTTTTTTCAGTAAATAAAACATCATTGGCTCTTTTCAACCATTCATTTGCATCAAAAGATTCATTTGCATTTGTTTATCTAATCCAGAAAGAACCTCCTATAATAGAGCAGTCTTTCCCCTCAATGAAGCCATTATTTAGAGGAAAGCTGCCTTCGCAGAGCTAATGCACTCAAGATGGATTATGGAAGTCCTAGGCTATGCTTCGTAGACAAAATATTTGGTTTTCAATATTGTATTTACTATATTTGTTGTTTGGAAGTGTATAATAATCACATCAGAAGGAATCCCAATGAATTAAAGAAGTGGAGATTGGCACTGGGGTAATCCAATTATTTCTGGGGCAGCCATCCTTTTTCAGAGTCCTTCTTAGATTCTGGACCTTGGTGGAATCCTCAGTTTGACCGCAATTCATGAACTAAGGATGCTTTCAGAAATCAGTGTGGTTAAGATATTTAAAAATATGCAGAAAGCCAATCAGGGATCGAGCCCATTGGTCCTGCCAAGAGATTCCACAGATTCAAGAGCTGTACTATATTCGTATGAAGCACATATACATGTGCACAAATGATCTACAATGCAGCATTTTCTGAATTATGCAGTTGGAGGGTCCATTTTCCAAATATAAACTATTGGGTGACCTTAAACCCAATAATCTTGGAAGAGGAATGACCCCTCTTTGGTTCCCTCTATAGATTTAAAGAAAAACAACTGGGATTGCCCTCTGCCAATGAGATCTTCCTGGATGATTAGCAAACCCTCTATGGAGTTGGCACTTCACTTTTCAAGAATCATAGACCTTTCCTATGCCAAGCCTCCCTGAGCTCCAAAAACTCCCCGCATCACCAGCCAGATCATACCACACTTCCTTGCTTGTGGTGCATGGACGGGGCAACGTTGCTTTTTGGATGCTGCTAAACTACAGCTTTCAGAGCAACATTTGCTCCGTAGGCTCCCAGAACAATAAACTATTTGCATGAGCAGAATTCAATAGGGTGAACCCAGCTGCGCTGTGGGGAAGTCGAATCACTGCGAGCGCCACTGCTACTATTTGCAATTCTTTGTGAAAAAAATGTACAACCTTCAAAGACGTTTTTAAACACTGAAAATAAAAGAGGTTGACAAAAATGGTATTAATGTTCTTTCTTTGAGGAATAAAGTCTGTATTCCTAGGTAAAGATTATTTTATTGAACATTGCTGGCTCAGAAAGGTTATGTCCTTAAAACAGAAGAGGGAAATATGCTGACTGTGTGCAAGAAACTAGACTTTAAAAAGGTTAAGAAATCATAGGAAAGGTGTGGAGAGAAGGAAGGTAAGACAGCCTTAACAAATGACAGAAGTACAGAGGATTTCTGTATATTTATTTATACCTCCCCATTTCATGATATATAAATGCATCATGGAAGAGGCAGTGCCTTGATGGAAAATTTTAGCAGACTTCACCTCGGTCTACAAAAACCTCTGACTCTTTCAGAAAAAAGCTGCTTGTTATTGGAACTAAGCACTAAATTGCTTCTTCAACTTTATAAAGATACCCTGAGATGTAGAATGTGTGGGGTGATGTAGACAGAGTTCACAACTTACTGATCTAGTTCCAGCTATCATAACTGGTCCTGAGTATTTCTATGCCAAAGTTATATGCGAGGTTCCCGTACTCTCTGAAGGCATCAAACCTTTGCTTAACAAGACTTCCCCTGCCTCAAGACCATTTAACAGCATAAATGATACAATTCTGGCAACAAAGCCCCCAGCCTGGTTTCCTCCACCTGATCAAGAACTGCTATGAGCAGAATTCCCACATTGGGGAAAGCTGCGAGAAATCCACAAAATGTTCATGCACTGAGTGGATTGCGGCACGGAGGAGCAATCCGGTGAAGCTGAAACTCAGGAACTTCAAGTAACTCCTCCATTGTCCGAAGTTCTATTCCAGTTCGGGATGCAGAAAAATATAGTGGCCTTTATCGTTTCTATGGATTAGGTTTGTTCCGCTTCTGAGGGGAGGAGGGAGAAAAGGACACAGGAAGTTTTTTCCTCTAATTACTAGACTTCCCCTGGAAACAATACAAAGCGATTAGAAGGGTTGTTTTGTTTTGTCACGCGATGGCCAAACCCACCTCGTGAGAGTTCCAAGAACAAAGCAAATGCTTCTTGGGAGAAAGTACAACCACCACCTAAACGTGCGTATCTTGGGGGACAGCCATTTCTCCAGCATCTTTGCTCCATTTATCAGTGCACAATTACTGTCACCGCTGTGGTGTCATTAGGCATAAGGTTACAAGTGCCAGTCGGAACAAAAAAAATGCAGTTATGTTGGCATAATTTTTCATTATCATCTTCATTAACCAGAGCTAGTGGGAGTAAGAGTTTATTCTTGCTCTTGTCATTGTCATGACAACACAACCAAAGCTTGTCTGCCAAGAGTCCCCCCACTACAAAAAACCCTCCTCAATGTCCTCATTATTCCGCCGATCACACACTCACCATGCCAAGGGTGATAGGCACCGCAGAGGACCCTTGATTTATCCTCTGTGATTTCTCGTGACAGCCTGGTATGGTCTCTCAGCTTAAGGCAATTGGTCTGATTTCACAGTTTAATTACTGCTAATCTGAGGGAGCGTGGCCAATGCTAATGAGCCAGGAGCAATCAAAGTCATAATGGTTAAACTTGCCTTGATTCATTCTATCTCACTGCCCCCCCTCCCCGAAACAGGCAAGATGGAACCGCAACTTGTAGCGTGCTGAGATGAGACGTCTGGTATACAGTTTGTTATGAAATTGTTTCCAAGTGGAAATGCACTTTGCAAAATGCCATGGTCTTTCTCTGCCCAGTTTTGTTGAAGGAAAGCAGCAGGTCCTGGGATGGAAATATCTCCATTTTGTGGCACAGACCTGCTGCTACACTGACCCTAAAATTGGGGACAGAGGCTATTCCAGGGGGTCAACAATAAGGGAATAACCAAAGATGCACCTCTTTGTAAGATCAGGGAGGCCAGAGGTGAAGATGGAAGCCTTCCAGCATGTTCTCTTTGGGGTCTCTGGAAATTTTTAGGCAGTTTTGTCCAACATCTGTGTCTACTGAAAACATGAGTGGGGCTTTAGCTGAAACATACCATCAATAAGCAGAAACTTACAAAAGCCCTTGAGGATCTGGTGATCTTGATAAAAAAACTAATAGTTAGAATTTGTACCCAAGTAACAAACACATTTCTTCTCATCCTTTTGCTCTCTCAAAGCAGTTGTTCTGGCTGCATTTGCAATGGCAAATTCAAGAATCTCCATTTGGTTGTAGTAGTAGGAGAGCCATGTTAGTCTACAGTGGCCCAAAATCTGAAGGCGTCTATGGCACCTTTTCAGACTAGCGCATTTTATTAAAAGGCATATGATTTGTAAGCCTATAGCAATTTTGCCCTCTACACTTATTGCCATCTACAACTACATATATTCCTTGTGGCTGAAACTCACCCATGTCTCCCTTCATTTTATCTCCTCATTGAACAGAATCTACTAAGAGCCTTACAAGAAAGGCTTTTGGTCCCTTTGCCAAAATCTCATTTAATATTCCTGCCTGGATCTTCTTCTGGTTGGAACCAAGAAGTCCATCAGCAGTTCATCACTCTCTCATGAACTATTTCCTCTTTGTCCATTGTTTTAGCCGGCTTATACTGCCAGGCAAAGCCTGGATAAAGCTACTTTCCAGATGAATATCTGCCTCCCGTTGCCCCACTGGGACATCACAAGCAGTGACTGCAATGAGGGTCATCCAAAAGAACCCTACAGAAATGTTTTCAGTGTTGTCCTATGTAACTGCAATAAGTCATCTGCAAAGGAATCCACACAGGATCTCATGGAGGTGTCTATTTATATGTTATGTACCAAAGCTGCTTCTTTGTAAGCCCGAAGCATGGAAAAAGGATTACAATTGCAACATTATTTTGGGACACTTTATGTGAGCAGGCAGATTTTGATAGATAGATAGATAGATAGATAGATAGATAGATAGATAGATAGATAGATAGATAGATAGATAGCCAGCCTGCCTGCCTGCCTGCCTGCCTGCCTGCCTGCCTGCCTTCTGGTCACAAGGATATTTAGTGTCTCTCAACAATCTTACTCATTGGAAAACTGAAAGTCATTCCAGCATAATAACACTGTTTAATAATCATTCACTCACACACTCCATACACATGTGTACGTGTGTGTATAGGTATCTCTCGCTCTCTTTGGGTGTGTATCTCTGTATATCCTACTTACAAAATTCCATGTTCCCACATGCATACTTGGATTTTCTTCCAAGGCAACACGTAACAGATTTCAACCTTCACAAACTACAGAGCCAGATACAAATACCTTTGCTCATTTTTGGGGGGAGGGGGAGTGGGGAGAAATAATGGGTAATGCAAAGGGGGTGGAGTAACATTGTGCAAACGGGTAGGCTTAAATTTCCCAGGGTTTGTGAGGATGGAGGTGAAGGTTTCATTCTTCCTTTAAAAATGTAATGAACGTTTTACTTTAGAGCCTGTATGACTATTTCTGTGTGTTTCTCACTTTAAAACGAGGGAAACTGTGCGGAGGATTTTTTTAATGGAAGACTGCTAAGAAAACTTTCACAGACACACATAATCCTGAGGTCCAGACTCCTGGGTATGAGTCTGATTTTTGTAAGCCGTCCGGAGTCATCGTGTGTGAGTTGAGCAGCCATATAAATTTATTAAATAAACAATCAAACACTACTATTTTGTTATGTTTCTGACTAATAGCAGAGTGCAAAAATAAAGCTCCGCACACTAATGTATAATGTTCATAAACTAAATAACAAGGATGTTTCTCTTGCACGTTGCCTTGGGTTTTGATAAACAATTTGCAGAGCAACCTTAACAAATAGAATTATTTACCCCTGGATGTCTGTTATGGTGCACCATTCCTCCCAGAGAGACAGTACCTACAATTGCTTAAAGCTCTGCCAGTTATTGATTTTGTGAGTCTTATCTACACCCCTAGTCTCTTAGTGACTATAACATGTAACTCTGCTGATCCAGAGTTTTTCATATTTATTTGGATTTCTCTCAATATTCATCAAACTCCAAATTACATGATTAGGTCACAGTAGAATTCTGGCTGATAAGAAAAATAAAATTAATTCTCTCCATCCAAAATAGAGAGTTTATTAAACAAATTTAATTAAATATTAACTGGAATAATAATCATTTCTGCATAATGCACGAGAGACTGAGATAACCAATGACACCACAGCTTGGTAGAAAATGCTAATTAAAATACCTTAACAGAACTAGTCTTATGACAGAGAACATTTCTTGCAATAAATGCTTGTTTTATCTAAGGTATTCACTCTCCCTCCTGCCTTTTTGTGGAATTAATTTACAGGCTTCTCTGTCTTCAAAGCATGGGGTGGGGGGTGGGGGGGCGTGCACAGTAAAAGGTGGTTTTTTTTTAAACTGACAGTCTTTTCCCCTTCTGGTGTAAGTAAATATAATACATTCTCTTCTGCACCAAAAGTACACCTGACATTTTTCGTATCTGCCAGAATATTACTGGATCCTGTAGTCTAATCCTGTCCATAAGCAGTTCTTGCTATATTCAGTGGAAGGCCCTCCCATGGGGGCAATATTGCCCATATGAAACATCTAATTATGACCAATGAAATTCAGGTCCACAGACAAAACAAAGATATGGAAGGCGAGCAATCAAAAATAAAATTAAAAAGGGCATAACTGATCATATGGTCATGGTGATCATCTTGAGTTTTTTCATTGCCCTGCGATGTCTTTGGAATCAGTTTAAACATATATATTTTATACACACCCCACACACATCATATAATAATATATAATGCAAGATAAAAATAAAGTATTCTTTTCGTGTGAGCTTACGGAAGATGAATGTAGGATTTAGTAATTTATTTCTTAACCATTTATGACCATCCATATCATCTGCTTCACCAACTGAGTGCATTAAGGCAATGAGATGACTCATCTTCCCAAATCCAAGACCTAGTTTTTCCTATCCCCCCAACTCCATGCATCCTCATTATGTGGTGGGGAGTATTCCAGGAAGGGATAAGTGAATAATATTGGGAATGTACGCCAAGAGTATATACTCCCAGCAGGGTCACTCAGGTTGTGCAGGTCATCCCAGCCGCCCAGCTAAAATACAGTTGGGCAAAAAAGTATTTAGTCAGGCACCAATTGTGCAAGTTCTCCCACTTAAAAAGATGAGAGAGGCCTGTAATTTTCATCATAGGTATACCTCAACTATGAGAGACAAAATGAGAAAAAAAATCCAGAAAATCACATTGTCTGATTTTTAAAGAATTTATTTGCAAATCATGGTGGAAAATAAGTATTTGGTCATCTACAAACAAGCAAGATGTCTGGCTCTCACAGACCTCTAACTACTTCTTTAAGAGGCTCCTCTGTCCTCCACTCGTTACCTGTAGTAATGGCACCTGTTTGACCTTGTTATCAGTATAAAAGACACCTGTCCACAACCTCAAACAGTCACACTCCAAACTCCACTATGGCCAAGACCAAAGAGCTGTCGAAGGACAGCAGAAACAAAATTGTAGACCTGCACCAGGCTGGGAAGACTGAATCTGCAATAGGCAAGCAGCTTGGTGTGAAGAAATCAACTGTGGGAGCAATAATTAGAAAATGGAAGACATACAAGACCACTGATAATCTCCCTCGATCTGGGGCTCCACGCAAGATCTCACCCTGTGGGGTCAAAATGATCACAAGAATGGTGAGCAAAAATCCCAGAACCACATGGGGGGACCTAGTGAATGACCTGCAGAGAGCTGGGACCAAAGTAACAAAGGCTACCATCAGTAACACACTATGCTGCCAGGGACTCAAATCCTGCAGTGCCAGACGTGTCCCCCTGCTTAAGCCAGTACATGTCTGGGCCCATCTGAAGTTTGCTAGAGAGCATTTGGATGATCCAGAAGAGGATTGGGAGAATGTCATATGGTCAGATGAAACCAAAGTAGAACGTTTTGGTCTAAACTCAACTCGTTGTGTTTGGAGGAGAGAGAATGCTGAGTTGCATCCAAAGAACACCATACCTACTGTGAAGCATGGGGGTGGAAACATCATGCTTTGGGGCTGTTTTTCTGCAAAGGGACCAGGACGACTGATCTGTGTAAAGGAAAGAATGAATGGGGCCATGTATCGTGAGATTTTGAGTGAACACCTCCTTCCATCAGCAAGGGCACTGAAGATGAAACGTGGCTGGGTCTTTCAGCATGACAATGATCCCAAACACACTGCCCGGGCAACGAAGGAGTGGCTTCGTAAGAAGCATTTCAAGGTCCTGGAGTGGCCTAGCCAGTCTCCAGATCTCAACCCCATGGAAAGCCTTTGGAGGGAGTTGAAAGTCCGTGTTGCCCAGCGACAGCCCCAAAACATCACTGCTCTAGAGGAGATCTGCATGGAGGAATGGGCCAAAATACCAGCAACAGTGTGTGAAAACCTTGTGAAGACTTACAGAAAATGTTTGACCTCTGTCATTGCCAACAAAGGATATATAGCAAAGTATTGAGATGAACTTTTGATATTGACCAAATACTTATTTTCAACCATGATTTGCAAATAAATTCTTTAAAAATCAGACATTGTGATTTTCTGGATTTTTTTCCCCATTTTGTCTCTCATAGTTGAGGTATACCTATGATGAAAATTACAGGCCTCTCTCATCTTTTTAAGTGGGAGAACTTGCACAATTGGTGGCTGACTAAATACTTTTTTGCCCCACTGTAAGCAGGCACTTATATTGGGCAGCAGCGATACAGGAAGATGCTGGAGGTTTATGATCACTTTAGTGATAACAGCAAAGACGTCATTTCATACTGCACAGGAGAAGGCAAACCACTCCTGTACTTTACTAAAAAAAATTATATGGATAGACAATATAATGTGATTGACGATATAGCCTGGATGATGGGCCCCATAGGATGGATGGCACTCAACATGCTACTTAGGGAAGAGCTGAGGATCTTTCTCAGTACTAATGGTGTTTATGAGGTGGTAAATTAAAGCCTTCCAGATAGCTAGTTACAAAGCAGCAAAAGAAAATCCAAAGCTGTGAAGACAGAATTAAAGTGCAAACATAGACTGTAAGAAGCATGAACATGGGAGAGCTCAACACAGTGAAAGATAAGATGAATTGGCTACACATTGACATCCTAGGCATCAGTGAATTAACTGGACTGGAACTGGACAATTTTGTTCAGAAGATCACATTGCTTACTGCTCAGGACCAAAAAAAAACACAAAAAACCCCACCAAGGAATAGTGTTGCTTCACAATCAGGAAGGATACAGCAAAGACAGTACTTGGGCATGAGTCAATGACTGAATAATATCAATTAGACTTAATAGACAACACTTTAATGTGATAGTTATTCAGGTTTATGCTCCAACCACTGATGTAAAAGAGGAAGTTGACCAGTTTTATGGTCAAGTTCAATCTGAAAGAGACAGAACATACAGACATGATGAGCTGTTTGTAGTTGGAATCTGGCATGCCAAGGTTGGAAATAGTAACACTAGAAGATGAAGTTAGATCAGCACTCTGATCATTACCAAGTTGAAAGGTTACAGAATTGATGAAATATCTGCCAAAATATGGCAAAGAATCAATAAAGCTTCTAAGCAAATTATCCTAGTAAAACTGGACAATGACACAGTAGCCAACAGATTGGTAGAAGTCAGTTTATGTAATAATAAGAAAGGAGACTTTCCAGAGTATGCAAACTATCACACACTATCCTTAATTTCACATGCTAGTAAAATAATGCTTAGGATCATCCAATGCAGATTAGAGCTCTACATGTAGAGGGAAATGCCAGATGTTCCAGCTGGTTTTAGAAAATGCAGAGGAACAACAGACATAATTGCTGAGGCATAAGGATTGAAGCCTTATATAAGCCAAAGAATACTGCCCCCCAAAGTCAATATTTGCTTCATTGACTATAGAAAGATCTTTGACCAGGTCAACTATGTCAAGCTGTTCTGGAATGTCCTGGAATGTCCTTAGGAAAATAGGAATCTCTGAGCATCTCATTGTCTTCATGTAAAATCTATACACAGAACAGGAAGTCACAGACAATGGGATCTGTGGGGCTGCAAACATTTTAGAGAATGAGTCAGTGAGTATGGATTATGAGTTATCATGGTGCTGAGGTGGGAAGAGTATGAAATGTTTTTATATTGTTTTATTGATCTTGTTGTGAGTTGCCTAGGATTACTGTATATGATAGGCAGCCATATAAGTCTTATAAATAAACATGGAGAAACAGACTGGCTCCAAGTTGGCAAAGGAGTGAGATAAGGTTGGGGTTTTTTAAATAAAAATTGTATTAAGAATTTTAATTACAATAGTAAAAATAATACAAACTAAACTTAGAGAAAGAGAAGAGAAGAGAAAAAAAGAAGAAGAAAAATTAAAGAATATAATAAAAAAAAGAAAAGAAATATATAAAGAAATTACTTCTAACCTTCATCACAAGAATTATAAACAAATTTAGTAACTCTTCACTGCCTATAAGGTTACAAACAGATATCTCTTCATCCCATTTCCCATCCCTCATCTATAAGCAAATCCGTAAAAATCAACTTTTCAATCCTGGTGTCAGCAAAAAGTCCATAAACAATTGCCAGAACTTTGCAATAGATAGATAGATAGATAGATAGATAGATAGATAGATAGATAGATAGATAGATAGATAGATATTATTTTAACCTTGATCAAATAAACCAACTTTATATTCTTTCCTTTTACTTTTAACAATCTTAATCTTTAATTCAATCAAATATTGTCATAAGATTTTATTTCTCTTCAATTCTTTTTTATCCCATCGCATAGATTTCTTCAAGCCTCTTTGTAGATCCAGTAAGAAAACATTTTCCAGTTTCCAGCCAGTTTCTTTTATATATCCAGTAAAACGTCCTTTTCCAAATCATTCTCTTCACCTGTCATTTGTAATTCTACTTTAGGTACTTCCTCTGTCTTGTCAGATGAAATTTGTTCCGCATCTGTCATTTCTTCATTAATATCTTTTGGACATAGTCTATCCATAGAAGCAGACATCATTTCTGACAATGTTGATATTGTAGTTACTAATTTCTGGTTCCATTCTTCAAAGATCTCCTTTAATGTTTCCAAAGTTATAAAGTTTTGTGTTATTTTGTAAGTCCCATTATTAACTGACATCAAGAACAGGCTTATATTTTTTTTCCCTCCTGCTTAGAATCTTTAGTCCCTCTAGTGTCCAATTTCTAAAATAATCACTTATCTTTGTTATGATTTGCAACAGCCATGATAGCCAAAATAACTCTGTTTCTCACAAGAAGCTATTTTTTATAGTTAGTTCCAAAATCTTATAGTAAAAGTCAGTATTCCAAATGTATCTGGACTTTTAATCTGTTTATTCTTAGATCAAAATCTTATTTAGCTTTTTGCTGTATTTCAAATTCTTTAAGTTCTTAAGCTTATCATTAATTTTTCTTTTGTTCAGAGTTGAAGATAAAACTCACCCAATGACTTTTCAAACTTGTCATCTCTAATAGCTGTAAGATGGTTGTTAACAGGGAATTTCCAAAATTGATTAGAAAGTAAGGTTTGCAAACTTAGTGTCCTTTAAAAGGCTGTGCTGTGGTTGTAAGCAAGATGGCTGATCCCTTTGTCTCCTGGTGCTCAAACCCACAGAAAACCACTGTCTTGCGGTGTCCTTGCAAGGAGCACCTACTTGGAACACATGTAGATGATGTCCCATCCTCTCCTTATCCAGAGAGGTTCCAAGGGACTGGTATACTCACCGGTTCCTTGGTCTTTGCAAGTAGTTGTCAGCCCCACTTTCATAGAGATGTCTTCAGTTCGCCATACCTCCCCTGGAAGTCCAGGAGTGAGATAGGGTTGTATATTCTCTCCTTATTTATTCAACCTATATGCTGAAAGTATATGAGGGAGGATGGACTGGAGGAAGATGAATGTGGTTTTAGAATTGGCGAAAGAAATAACCATAACCTATACTATGCTAATGACATTATTTAGATAGCTGAAAATGCAAATTATCTGCAAGCTGCAATAATGAAAGTCAAGGAGCACAGTGAAAACATGGGATGATGATTAAATATAAAGAAGACCCAAGTAATGACAAACACTGAACTTATGTTTCTACCTTTTAGGATTGGTTGTCAACAGTAAAGGAACCAACAGTCAAGAAATATGCTGCAGATTAGTACTTGGCAGAATAGCAATGAGGACTTTGGAAAAGACACCATGATGTGTCTACACCTACAAAGATCAAAACTGTGCAGGCAGTAGTTTCCCTATGACAGCCCATGGAAGTAAAAGTTGGACTTTGAAGAAGCAGAATAGAAAGAACATTGATGCTTCTGAACTTTGGAAGTATTTGCTTCACTATACTTTGAACACATTATGGGAAAACCCAGCTCTATTTAGAAGTCTACATAATGCTGGGAAAGGTAGAAGAAAAATGAAGAAGACAACCAGAACAAGGAAAATGTATTCTTGATTACAGCAGCAATGGTATACCATTGGGAGACCTGAAGGACCAGGATGGAGGGACAGATTGTCTTGGAGAAGGTTGTTGCTAAGAGTTGACACCAACTTGATGACACATAAACAAACAAACAAACAATTTCTTCTACAGCAGATAGGCTAGGCTTACTCTTCTATACTCTCATTATTTGGCTTCCTAGTCAAGACTGCTATATTCATTTCCTAAAAATAATTGAACCAAGCTTGACTTTGAGAAGACCTGAGCAGAATTGCCCTATTCTGATATCAGCTGCCTGACATCATCTGATTTGTTCTGTAAGGAACCATCATCTGATGTGAGGTCTTTGCATGCACAAATTAAAAACGATTTGTACACAGGATGAAAATATCTCACAAACCCAGCCCACAGAGTGCCAGAAGACTTTGCTGTGTAGAAGACTTCAATCTCTGATTAATATTTTTGGAGAAATCCTCATTTCTCCAGCCTGCAAACATTCTTATTAAAACATTGGGACCAAGCTATTCCGGATAGCTTTCCTGAAAGGCAGAAAAGAGTCATGGAGGAGGCATGGTAGCTGAAATGTGAGAATTTCTGGGAATTAGTTTAAGAATTTGGATGAAGAGAGGGAGGGCAGCTCACTCTGGATGAGAAGCTGGCAGGCGGGTATCCCTTCAAGTCGTAATTTCTTGAATGGTATTCTTCTCACTGGCATGCTCTGGTGTTATTGAAGCTGTATTTCTTGAATTGTTTGAACTGGTCCAATTTCTAAACGATAATAAAGCTGCCGCCTCCTGTTATTCTAAAGGAATTCTGCTGCTGCTCCTCTGTCGTCTTTTCCCCAGGAAAAGGGTAAAGTGCCAGCAGCCCTGCCTCCCTCTCTCCTGAAATAAAGAAATCAGATAAAGCAGACAAGACAAAGAAGGATGAGGTTAGATTTAAGGCAAACCTAGTAATGGGAAATATGAAGGGGGTCGGAGGATTAGGAGGGGAAAAAAGAAGGCAACACCTCCAGCAAACAAACCAGAAATCCATCAAATGCAGTTAAAAAAAAAAAAAAGATGAAGAAGAAGATGGAGGATAAAAGAGAGTCACATTTCATCTCTGCAACTCAAGATAATTCCCTTCCCTGTTAGAAGATGTTTCTAACCCTCCAAGAGAACTTTCAGATCAACTTGGGTGAGACTGTAGGAATGATTAGGAGAATTCTAATGCGTTTTCATTCATTACAATCACTGAAGCCAGAAGTCCCATTTGAGCTCGGCCAATGCGATACAATCCCCAAAATGGGAGAGAAAAGGAGATCATCTAATATTGATACCTTCAACCAACCAGCGTTGCATAAAATAACAGGAGTTACGCAAGGCCTTGGCTTTCATTTGCAGAGGTCACCAGACCGCAGCCTCTCGTCCATTTTAATGCCCCCAAATAGGTAAGGTATGGATGTCGACAGAGATTTTAGAGATGTGAAGTGAGACGGGGGGAACAGAGAAGGAAAGAAAGAAGTTAAGGGCTTAAATTTCGAGATCTTTAAAAGAGCAGGCCATGTAGAGTCAGTGGACTAATTCAGCATATGTAAAATATGTAAAAAGTTACGTATCACTTGGGATAGGAACATATTAATGGGACAAACTGAGATTTTCCACTTGTCAAATTGGCTTTCTGTCGGGGTGTTATATATATTTCTGGATTCATACAAGATGCTAAACCAGTGTTTCTGAACCTTGGCAACTTTAAGATGTGTGGACTTCCAATGCTGGCTGGGCAATTCTGGGAAGTTGAAGTCCACACATCTTAAAGTTGCCGAGGTTGAGAAACACTGTGCTAAATTATGGTTTGTTGATTAAGTCATAGTCAGCTGAAACAGAGAAACCATATGATTTCCCAGAGCAATATGTGAATGTAGACACTGTAGTCACTGTTCTTTTATTGCTAGCTCAATCAAGCAACAGCACATAAGGGTGTCCTCTAACACTGCCTGTAGACTCCAATATTCTGGATATATTCTATACATAATGATTATTAGATCTGTCACCAAATTAAGGATTTTACTTTGTTGCTCTGCCTTTCATCCGCTGAATAAAGAAGGCAAACAATGAACGCAAGTATGTTTCCAAACGTCCACTTAAAGTACACATCTTTCCCAAAAGAAATAATTTTCTAAATAATTACAACTGCTAGAAGCATTCTGTAACATTTTTTTCCTCATCATCAAACTGGGAAATATGCACCAGTTTTGATAATAGCAACACATAAAAGTGATTTAAAAATAAGCAAGTTTGGGTTATTAAATTTTCAGCTCTAGCAGATAGGTGGACATAACCTATTTAGCTACCGTTGTTCCTACAAGGGATGGTTATGAGCTACTTTTCCAAATTGCAAATACATTTTGGGCTGACAGGATCTGATAAGGTTTCCTGATTATGGGTTATCAGCCATAATTAGCCATTAGACAAAATGAGTCTTGTCTACTTCCATCTTCTCCCTCACAGAATTCAAAGATTCCCCATCCTTTCCAAGATAAATATATGAAAGTGACATACTCCAACTTTTTCCTCTATGGTGATTTCTAATTAGCGAAGAGACTACAGTTCCCATAATTCCAAGCCAGTACAGCTCAGTGTAATCTCTGAATATATCTGCTAAACATCAGGTTGTGGAAACTGGTACATACCATGTTTTCCCTATCCACATGTTAATGTCATACTGGGAATTCTGGGAATTATTGTTCCAACTCATCTAGAAAGCTCCATATTGTGGGATGCTGGCATAGATGACTCTTTGGATGAAGGTCTGCTAGTCAACAACTCAGTGGCTCAGTACAGAACAGTTATAGCCGTCACTTTAAAAAAGAAATCGTATTACATTAATCAGCTTTAGTTCATTAATTGATTAATCAACTAGACTATAATCCTTTAAGCCTTTTGGGGATAGGTTCCTGAAGAGAAATGCTTAGGTGGCATTCTAAATCTGCATAAATTTTTATAGAGGTAAAAAAATTGTTTGGGAGAAACAGTGTTTAACTGCTTCAATGTGACACTCTCCAGTGGTCCAGAATGCTGGTGAAGGGGTTGAGGAGTTGGATTAGAACAATGTTTTTCAATCTCGGCAACTTTGAACTGTGTGGACTTCAGTCACATAGAACTGGTAGCTTCGAAGTGATTGTCCCATCTGCATTAGAATGCCCAATATTGAATTCTAATGTAAAACAGCTATGACAGAAGAGTCTATTGTTTTCCTAGATGTCATGGCTGCATTTTCAAACAACGGGCAGGAAGAATCAAACTCTTCACATTTGTAATATCTGAGTTATTGTAACAGCAGAAAAGATGATAATCATTTTAAAAATATCATTTTTCGCAAAAAAAAAGTCTTACCATGCTCCCAATTATTTATTTATTTATTAGCTTTATATTCCTAATAAATATATTTCATTGCAATAATTCAATACTAGAAAAGGGAGTTCTGTGGAGATGAAGAAACAAGCAAAGTGAAGACAGTAGATCTTGAGTATCAGGAAACAGTAGCAAATGGTTTGCTATTTAATTGTTTAAAACAATTGTTTAATTGTTTTATTGTTCTTTTAGTGCTAGAAGGGGGGAAATTTGGGGGATATTTTGCCTCAGGTGCCAAAAAAAAATTGACTGCTTTTAAATACTAGGCATGATGACTTGGGGTGGAAACTTTTGATGCTCCACCTCTGGTGGAAAAATTCCTTGGCTGGCCCCATGACTTCCAGCTACAAGCTACGACTCCTAAAAGAACACCAAATTCACTCCTAGGCAGGCTTCTAGTTTTTTTCAAGACTATCACAACACTCTCTGCTGCAAATGTGCTGAATGTTCATGGGTATGATAAATGATGGAACAAGTTGAGCATTAAAAATAGGTTTGGAAGCCATTGCAATGAAGTGCTTTCCCTAAGGGGTGGAAGATCATTGGTTTGTAAAATTAGGA
Source organism: Python bivittatus (assembly GCF_059951505.1). NCBI lineage: Eukaryota > Metazoa > Chordata > Lepidosauria > Squamata > Pythonidae > Python > Python bivittatus. The sequence continues at coordinate 8,945,845 of NW_028277088.1, forward strand.
TGGCATGAAGCAGGTGAGGTAGAGAAACTTAGCACTCTCTGACATGATCTTATAGGACCAGAACTTGATTCATCTGTAGTAATTCTTTATTTTTCTTTCTCATTTCCAGAGCTCAAGGTGTTGTACATAACCTGTTCTTCACCAGCTTTATTCTCACATCACCCTGTAAGATACAAAGGCCTGAGAGATATTGCCTGGTCCAAAGTCAACTAATGATCTTTCATAAACAGGGTGGGCTTGAATCCACCCACCAATGTAAAGTCTTCATCCCGAAGGGAAAGACATCCTTCTTCCAACCAAAACTGCATATACTTACCAGGTCAACAAATACTTTTTTCATCATGCTCAGCCTTTGCCTTAAATTAGCTTCCTGCTTCTCAGCCTGCACTCTTTAGCACTTGGGAGATCCTCTTTTTCAGCTGAATGAGCCTAACTGGGTAATCCTGATGCTGCAAGCCCACTGATTCCTTCTGCCCTTGAAACTCCTCCACATGAGGAATTCTCTGGGATAGATACGACTTCTTCAGTGTGAATCTAACAGGCATTAGATTCAAAACAGACAAAATAATGCATGATACAAAATTAATTTAAGGAATTCTCTGCCACAGAATGTGTTGATGGCTCCTATATTGGTAGATCTTCAAAAGGGAGTGGAAAAATTCATAGAGCGTAAACTATCAATCACTACTGCATAAGATGGCTCTGTGGAATGTTTCTCTTTAAAGGCACTATGTCCTTGGAAATAAGTTGCTACGGAGCAACAATGGAACCTTTCCAGAGACATCTGGTGGCTATTGTGAGAAGCAGTTGCTGGACTAGATGGCTATTTGATCTGTTTTCAAAGGTACATTTTTGTGTATTTTACTTTAATTAAAACAACTTAATGTATAATACATTAATTAAAATTAATTAAAATTAGCTCTTCAGAGTGTTTCCCAACACCTGCTACCAGGTCTTTTTAAATGTGAGATGCAGGGGATTAGACCTGACTTTCTACATCCAAACACAATGTATGTTCTACCATGGAGCTTTAGTCTTTAATGTAAGGTTGACTGTATTTTCAAATGATAGACACTAGTTTCTTCACTATTGCTGTTTCAGTCTGCAAGAATAACAAACCACATTCTTCTGTCTTCCACTCAGGCCCTCCAATGACTCTTCTCTAACTCTGAAGATATTAATTCCTGAGGAATTGGAAGACCTTGGTTTTTCATCTCCTAAACATTCTCCTCAGTTGATAAGTTCTCAGTACGTATGTTCTCAACCCCTGAGCAAAGTCTTCATTTGCTAAAGGTGTGATTCAGAGCAGAGTAAGAAGCATCGATAACTTGTTAGTGTCACCTCCATTCTACTTTTAATAAGTAGAATTTCATCAATAACAAGGTTGTATTCCATGAAAACCTCCCTTTCATATAAGTAGGTTTCTTATAGCAGAAGGCTCAGGTAGTAGCCTCTGGACATCAACTGTGTAATTAAGCTTTATATGTCATGTACTGATGGGGTGATTAAGTATCATTATGATAACTTGGCTTCTCTCCTAGACCACCAATGCATGTCTACTGAAATGGCTAGAGCTACTATTAAAAGCCACTTTATTCTAGTCTGCTGATAGCAAATTTACCATTGGCATCTCTAAATATGTTAACAGAAGAGATATACGTTAATCATTTCTAATTTACTATATAGCTTCTGAAAATATATCTTCATTATCTTTATCACTCCTCAGTTTGTATCCTAAAAGTTATGACCCTGCAGACAGTTCCCTGATCTGAAGAAAAGTAACTTGGGAAAGTAACATCATCAAAAGTAGGGTAAATATATATGATGGTAATCCTCTCCCAGAAGGCTCTTAAAAGGTATAGAGGAAAATGACCAATGGGTACTTAAAGACATTACTGAGAAAATGACTGTCTGAGAGAAGGGTGATTATTATCTCAGCAGCACAATGTGCAGAACTGAGGAAACTGAAAACAATGGAGATATGGAAAGCAGAAAAAAGGGGAACCATAAAATAATCTATATGGGTGGGTTCCTTCCAAAATGCTAAATTTAGATTAGGTGGAATTCTGGTGGATCTTGTTTGTTTCTTAGGAAATTGTGGGGGTATAAAAGCCACATTAAGTACATTAGGGAGACATTAATTACTGAAGAAGGAAGTATCTTCTGTGTATATTGAAACAATCAACAGATAAAACTAACTTGGTTTGTGCATGTCTGCCCCAATCCCATTTTCAGAGATGAGAGCTGTACTGTACTCATAAAATAAGACTACCAGATCTGGGCTGCAAAACCCTGGATGACCATTAGATGGCAACAAATACCTATATTTTTCTGTATATCCTTGCTCCCACTAGTAATCACTCAAATCTTTGCAGCCCAGCTCTGACTGGTAGTGCTATTGTAAAGAAGTTGATCAGATTAATTGGAGCTTTTTCTTTTCACTGCAGACTTTAGACTGGGCGTATAGTTGGGGCACTGGCACTCCTCAGTCCTTCATTGTGAGGAATGCATGTTCCCCTTCTCATGTTATTAGACGAAGGACACGGATGGAGGCATCCGTAGGTGAGGTTGGGGAGGGGGGCAAATGACAAAATTGGTGTTGCGCCATTGCAGGATAAGCTTTGCCCCTTTGCAAATGTATCATGATATTGCATGCATGTTCAAAAGAGGTGGAAGTTGCCTTGCATTGTTGTGATGCTTATTATATCAGCTGCCTAGTCCTAGATGGGTAGAGCAGATCTAGTGGGAGAAGCACCTTCAGAAGACCTAAGCTTATTCTGGAGCTGTGCAAAGACCTGGTGTGGATGTGCTCTTGGTAAGCCATACTGCTTGACTCTGCTAACGCAACCATGTTGAGGATCCATCCAGTTGGAAAATTAGATTTCTTTATTTCCTACAAATGTGAACCAGCCTTTGTATTTTAAGCTCCTTTACCTATGTACTTGTACTGTACTATTCCTGGAACAGGAATCAAAACATTTGCAGTCAAGAGGGGAAGGATTAATCCATCTGTCTTCTCAGCTCATCATTGCACAATTGGAAAGCAATGACCAAGTGTACATGTGAACAGTTATCAATTATCCTAAGCTTTTGGGATGGAATGTAAGAATGCATGTGTGTGCGCGCATGTGTGGTGAGTGCTTATAGCCTTACTAAATAAAATTAAAAAATGACACTGGTGAACTAACAGAATTCTGCCATGGTGAAGCTATCTCCCATAACATCTGTCTGCCAGAACATTTGCTCAGCTGATTCAGTTTTTCAGGGTTGGCACATTCCAGGTTCCTTCTATTTCTGTATATACTTGTGGATTACCCCATCCACAGATAAGCCAAACCCAATTTTGGGGTGACTTTGGGGACTTAAAATTCTTGGCTTATCCATGAGTATATACGGTAAACAATGTCATCTATCAGGACCCAGAAGTACGCCTTCTCTGTAACAGTGCCTGTCTCTGGAACGAGGTTCCCCCAGAAATCTGGATGGCCCTCACTTTGCTGCTGTTTAGAAGAGCTCTTCACCCAGGCCTTGGCAAGGGAGAGTGAAACCTCTCGCTTCATCACACTTGCCATCTTTTATTGATTTGATTGTAATTTCTTTGACTGTTGTGATCTGCCCAGAGTCGTAGAGTCGGGTGGCATACAAGTTTAATAAATTATTATTATTCCCAAGACATAACTGAAGCATCTGACATGACTGGCATTTCCAAAATATTGAGCCACACATTTTCTTTCTGATTGATCTTTTCTTTTTATTATATAAACTCCAAGCTTTTGGAGGCATGCAGCTTGAGCTGCTGGGCTGATGTGGTTAGTAAAATCCATGCCAGCTTGCTTCCATCTCTTTTCATTTATGCTACTGGTTCAGCAAGCACATTTGTGATTGATGGGAGGAAAAAATGAAAAATTGCAGCTTGGTTACACAGACAGGAAACACACAGCTTAGCTTAGCACCCATGACAGAGAATCTGTGGCTCAGACAGAGCAAAAAATGCCACTGCCTTTTTCTATTTGGCTATAAAGCTCCAGATAAGACTTTGAAGAAAGAAAGAAAGAAAGAAAGAAAGAAAGAAAGAAAGAAAGAAAGAAAGAGAGAGAGAGAGAGAGAGAGAGAGAGAGAGAGAAAGAAAGAAAGAGAAAGAAAGAAAAAAAGAAAAAGAAAGAAAGAAAGAAAAAGGAAAGAGAAAGAAAGAAAGAAAGAAAGAAAGAAAGAAAGAAAGAAAGAAAGAAGGAAAGAAGGAAAGAAGGAAAGAAGGAAAGAAGGAAAGAAAGGAGGGAGGGAGGAAAGAAAGGAGGGAGGGAGGAAAGAAAGGAGGGAGGGAGGAAAGAAAGGAGGGAGGGAGGAAAGGCAGGCAGGCAATGCCATTCTATTCCACATTTAGGCTACTCCAGCCACCAAGTAAACATTGACAACAGGACTGGAGTCTGTCTTACCACTTATGTCAGAAACATCCTTGAATGCTAGCTATCTTTTTGCAGCTTATATTGCTATAAGTAGCGAGGTCATATCTACAAGATCAACACTTGTTGCAGAATTGGTATTCCGGCGTATTATTTTGGTTTCCTTTCCCCCTCCCTTCCCTCCTTCAGAGGCTCTTTCCTGAAAGCTTCTCTTCGACTTTTCTCCCTGCCCTCAGATTCCTAAGCCCTTCAAAATGCTTTTACAGAAAATTTTCACTTTACATTTCCTAGTTAAGTCTCCCTACCCACATGGGAGCAAACACAATACAATGCATTAGAACAGTTACTGACTCTCCACTCGGTTATTTCAAGCAGTTGGAAATGGTTGAGTGAGACCCCGTAAGTTTAGCTCTACTATTTATCAAAAAGGCAATTATTCAGAAACTGTGTATGTATTTCAAAGTGCTGGAGAAACAGAAAAACATGAGAGAAAAGAAAGGGAAAATGCATTTGGCGGGTGTTCAAACAATCCACTCGTGTACTGCTATTCAAGCCAGGGTTTCTGATTGTGGTTTCTAGGGCTGGTAACAGTTTCCTTATTCCTATTGATTGAGTCAATTTTACTGATTTTACTGTAGAAGTTGAAGAATTGAATCAAATGAGAAAGACTTGCCTGGTGATCACTGAACACCTACCTACCTACCGACCAATCATTTGTATCAACTTATTTATGTGTAAATTCACAGGCAGAGGTAGCAGATTCTCACAATCCAGACAAATGCAGAGGAATGAGACAAAACGTTCAGTATTTATTTGGAAGCAACAACGGTGACTTTCCCAAGGTCATTTCCTGAAACTCTGTGCCCCAGTGTTACAAGAGTACTCCAGTGCCCTGATTTTTTTTCACGTGTATCACAAAGACACATAAAAAACATGTGGACCTTCAACTGACCTTTGTGGCTACCAACTTGACTGTTTCGACCATACCTTGTGGACACCCCTGCACACCACAGTCATAAATGATGCCAACCGACTGAGCAAAATACCATTTTAAAACATGCACAGGCAAATTCATTCATTGGTGGACCTCTGGGGTTTAAAAAAGTATTTATTTTAGCACAGACTTGACTGTATATTTCTTAGCAACATCTGACTTTTCAAGATGCAGGCGTGCTATTAACAGTGGCTAAGATGATGCAAGGAGGACACAGGAGTGGTGGTGGGGGGATGGGAAGAAACCGGATCTCCTAGAAGAAAGAAGATTCTTGGTCTGTAAATACATCAATCCCTTCTTTTATACAGATAATAATCCCTTTCTTCTTCCTTGGTTGGAACCTTTCCAGAAGCTCAACATGAGCAAAAAGCCAATGGAATGTACTGTTTATAGGCTCCAATAATTGCATATTTAAGACTCACAAGCAGGTTACAGCTGGGTTTAGCCATGTGAGGCCAATCTGCAGCTTTTAATAACTAAAGACTGTTCTTTCAACATGGCTATGAAAAACCAAGTATGAGGAACGCAGTTGCACGGAAGACAAAAAAATCCACCTCCGTTAACAAATCCCCAAACACCCAAGCCTCAGGACTACACATCGAAGTTGAACAGAGCTTAATGCAGATTTTAATGAAGCAGATTTAACCTGCAACTATTTAATTCTCTTGGCAAAACATCTGAAGTTATGTCTGGGTGGCTAAAGTGCAATCACTTTGAGGAGGAAGGGCCCCCATAGAATTTATTGTGTGTACGGAAGAGAGGTAGGCAGAAGACACTTGCCTGCCCGTGTTGGTGGAGATGTTTTTTTTTTCTTGGTAGTTCCTTGATTAGGGTATTGTCAACACTGAGAGGGCAAGCCACTGTATATAAGCAGAGAGCAAACCCCACTCCATTTGAAGCACTGAAGGTTCAGGTTGTTTGCAAGAAAAGAACCAAGCTCAGAGAACCCCAAGGACTCCACAGTTCACCCCTGAGCTACACATATTCGCTTCTATTGGTACTTCCAAGTTCATTTGAAAGTTATTCTGCAGAAAAAAATGGATGGGATTCCACCAATATCCTTTAGAATGTATCTTATTTCAAAGGGAAGAAGGTCTGAATTTAAAATAATCCGCCAAAAGGAAGAGGGTTTGTCTATCAATTAACCCCAAGCACACTCATGCATGGAGACACACACTCACACAAGCAAACACCCCATTCCGCCCCCCTCTTTCTCACGGTGTCACTGAAAGTTCCTATTTGCAGATAAATTCAATCATAGAGACTTATAAAAAGCATTAGGGCTTTGGATGTATGTTGAGCCACCATCTTAACATTTTTGATCCACTTCCTGCAGACATCCTTGACCGCCCCTAAGGGGCAGCTTAGACTGTGCTTTCATAACCCCCATGTTGATTTCTTTGACTCCCCTGCTGCCTGTATGGATGGTCCATCCTTGGGGAGGAACAAAATGTAGGGCAAGGTAAGAAGAAGATGTAACTAGATACAGAAGGAAAGCAAAGAGAAAAGTTCTCCTGGAGGAGTTGCCAAAAAGGTTAAATGCAGCAGGAAAACTGACATGCACATTTTCCAAGGCATCCAGATGTTTATTTATACTTTTACCATTTCCTAGTTTTCAATATCACTTCTATTCTTCTTGGTGACACACCCACACACATTCCCAAAGATAGTAATTATCTGAAGGGGAAAAACTCTTGGAAATTCATTTAGACAATGAATTAAAACTTCTCTTTTAAAATTTATCTGTGAACCAGATTACTGAAGTTTTTAAGTCATGATTTATGGCTCAATGTGATGCATGAATGCAGGCAGTTGTGGATTATTCAGGAAATTATGGTTAAATAAACCATAGCTTACCAAAATACGTGATTTATTATCTTTATTTATATGCTGCCCATCTCAAACTCTGGGTGGCTAACAGTAATCCAAGCAGCATAAAAAAAAATAAAACAATGAAAACAAGAATACACATGTAATCTGCAGCTGAGGTAACAAACAAAACCACCAATGAGAAATCAACACATACTCTGCAACTGGGTTCACATATTGTGATAAGCCATAATATGGTTTATTTGTTTATGGTTTAGTCTAATATGTGAATCCAGTCACTATGGTTTACAAAGTCTTCTCCATTGTGTGAACCTAGTGCATTGTGGTTGGTTCAATAAACACAGTGAAGCATAACTTACCAGGTTTTGCAAACCCAGCACAGTCAGCAACATTTACTAGATACAGTAAAAGAAAAAAGCAAGAACATGAATATTTTTTTATTGCTGGATATTGCTTATGCATGCTGAAAAGAGGGAATACAATGCTGGACTTATTCATTTCCTTTGTCAAATAGCAAATAGGTTTGCTATATATCTTTAAATGACAACACGTTTTTATACAATTCTCTTCCAATGTTCTGGCATCTAGAAGCACATTTACTACAAAACACATAGCCTGTTAAATGCAGTGATGAAAGCACGTGAATTACATTTAAGACCTCTGTTAGACCCAACTCTAAGACAACTAGAGCTGCATTATTTCAAAACATCACTTTGTGTCATGCAAATATCTATGGGGAATAATTATCAAATTTATTCTGTTGGGTGACATGAATTGATAGGTGGGAATGAGACAAGAGGGGACAGAGTAAGTGTCTGGGCCATTCAGAGACTCAAGAATGCATAGGAATGGTGATTGTTTCATGAGCATGCTTAAAAAAAGGGTTGTTTGTTTCCAATATGTGGTTTAAGCAAACAACTTTTCATATGTACTTAAGGGAAAGGAATGAATATAGATCTAAAAGCATTATTTATTGTTCATAATGAAAAGTTGAGAGAATTAGTGAAAAATATAAGGGTGATGGGAGGTTCTGAATGTGGAATGGACCATTTCTTGGTAATGTCAGGAGTAGATCTTGGGGGAAAAGGAAAGAAGTGAAAGACACTAGAGTAAAAGCAGAATAATGGTAGGGACAGAAGGTATAAGCCCTGTGTGAAAAAGAAGATATATTAATCTCTCAACAGAATAGGAAGTGGATGCTGCTTGATACAGACTGAAAATAATTATGTTTCAGAATATCAAAATGTGACCCACTAAGCTATTCCTACAAGAACACACACACACACACACACACACACATACATATTGAAGAAAGGAAATACAAAAGTGCTACAGACAGGTGTGGAGTTACACTAAGGGGAAGTATGAATAAGGATGTGTGGAGAAATGATGAAGTGAAAGAGGTTGTGGATGAGGAAAAATGCCTATAAAAGAATTATTGCTCTAAAATATGGATGAGAGAAAGATAATGTAGAATGTATCTAGAGGAAAAAATGCAAAGAATGTAGGTACAGACAGCAAAGAATGGTTAAGACTGAAGTAGGGGAGAAAGTGTTGAGTAATTTTGATGGAAACAAAATATTATTTTGGAAGTGGGTGAAAAAGGCTAATAAGGAGCTTTCAGAAAAGTGAATGGAATTAAAAATAAAAGTGGTGACATTATTTGGGATGGAATGGAAGGGAGGGAATACTGGAAGGAGTGCTTTAGAGATCTGGGAATAATGACAATTTGTCAAAGAATGTGTGATGGAATGTATCTACAAGGAGGAGAGTGATGTGGGAGATCAAGGCAATCAGGAAGGAGGGGGTGCATTCCAGAAGGGGAAAGGAGATAAGAGACAATGCAGTCCTCAAGGGGAGCGTGGGAAGCAAAAGTTCAGGATAGCCACTCCCTAGAATCTCCCAGGGTATATCCACTTCTGTCTATAAGGTGTAAGCAAATAAAGGAACTGTACTTGACTGGACTGTTTCATCGTTGTTCTTGGGCTGGGCCTGACAGGATGAAATTGAAACCATGCTATAATGTTAATGTCCAAGACAAATTTTGGCACACTCCAGGTCCTATCAATATGACAATGTCATCTCATAGGACCCAGGAGGCATGCAGTCTCTGTCACCTTGCCTGCCCTTTGAGATAGCATTCACCCCAAGGTTCATATGGCCTTGAACCTGCTGTCCTTTAGGAAGGCCCTAAAAATTGGTTCTGGGAGGTATTGGGTCAGCATGAATTCGGAATCCACTGGAATGTTTGTGCTTGTCTCCCCCAGAGTGGTTTTTGTTTTATTGTTATATTGCCTTGTCAATTTATATTTTTATTCCTTCTGTAAGCTGTCTTGAATCACAAGTCAGTTGGTTGGCCCTATAAATTGAATGAATGAATGAATGAATGAATGAAAATTTGTGAAAATAAAATCGTACATGCTGTGATAATGTTGCAAATAGTAAGTGTAAAAGGTGTAACTGGAGAAATGGGTAAATGGAGAAATCTTGCTTTATTGACTTACTTGTGTGAGAAGACATTAACTATGCCTGATTCCTGGAAAATGACTATTTCCCTACAGAAAGGGAAGGGTAGAAAAAGCTAATGCGAAAACTACAAGGGGATTATTAACAAGCTTGTTATCTTGATTAACAAGATATGAAAGGTGAAAATGAGTAAAATTTGGGAACTCCACTACAGAGTGTATAGAGACCAGATTTCTGCTCTTTAACAGGTCATTGAGAAATATATTACGGTAAGAAAGAAAGTTTATTGTATATTTTTCTTTTAGAAAAAGCAAATGATAAAGTGAATAGGCTTAAACTGTGGAATGTTTTGCTTGAGTATAGAATTACTGATGGTCACTGAATGCAATAGGAGTGTGGGTAAGACAAAAGGAAGGCATGTGTGAGAATAAATGGCATACTGAGTGATTTGTTCAATACTGAGCAGGGAATAACACAAGGATATATGATGACCCCTTGGTTGCATAATGAATGTATGCATAAATGTATAAGAAATGATTGGAGTAATGTTAGAGGTGTGCTTGCTGGTGACATGAATGTGGATGCATTTTTGTACATAGGTGATGCTGTGTTATTCGTTGACAACCTGAATGATTTGCTGCAAATGCTAGCTAGACTGTATGATCCAGCAAGGTGTATGGATCTGAAAATTAATGCATCAAAGACAAGGTATTTGTGTTTGACAAATAAAATAGAGTGGATGTTTGCAAGTTATGCATACATGGAAAGAAACTAGAGCAAGTCGATGAAATGGCGTACCTTCGTAAAATATTTACTAAAGATGGGTAAATGGATGGAGAAATTTTAGGATAAGCAAATGCCGGTAGAAAGGTAGTAGGTAGCATGGGGTCTATTGAAAGAATGAATGTTTGTCAAAAGAAGTGAAAACTGTATAAAAGTGTGCTTCTGCCCACTTTGTTATATGAGAGTGAAAGTTGAGTATGTGTCAGGAAAAGCCTAACATTTGGGTTGAATGGAATGGGAATGAGGAACTTAAAAAGCAACAGATCAATTTATTTAGGCAATTAAATAAGTATTAAGTGTTATTATAAATGCATTGCAAAACAAGACATGATAGTGTCAAGAATTGGTGCTGAATAAATGTGGGCTCGATACAAAAGTGAGGGATGAGCACCAAAGAAGCTGCTTTGGTCATATAGAAAGGAACGAATGAGGTGAGCAGTTCAAAGAACAAACTGCGGTGAATGAGTCAGCGTGTGCAGGTGGCGGTGCCCTAGATTTAGCTGTATTTCTTTTACTTCTCTCTCATTTCTTGCATTTAAAGTCTTTGGCTGACTCCTTTCTGGGTTTTGTTGCTTAAAGGGACTACCATGATGGATACGTACACATGCATTTCTGTAGGAATAATAAAACAGTTTCCAGTATATAATCACATCAGCAGTAAATTCTTTTTTAAAATAAAGGCTTGGTACAGTACAAAATATCTTGGCCTATTTTTATACTTACAAACAACTTTTCTATTCTACAGTCAGAGAAGACTTTTATTAGGTCCAACGGCAGGGAAGATGATTATGTCCTCTGGCTCCATAATAGAGCATTTCCCCCTTCGCTTCCAAACCCTTTATCATTTTCTATACATTTATCAAGGTAAATATCACCTTGACTCACGCTTGATTCCTGGTACCTTCACGAAGAGGTTCATGCAATTTTATTGTCAACCGCATGGAAACAATTTGCCACAGCCTTCTTCCCGGAGGTCCTTTTGGACTCCTACAGTCCTGCCCAGTTCCTGGTAATCTCCCCTCCAAGGCCAGCCTCAGCCAGGGTCAGTTGGATGCTGCCCTTGCTGCAACCGTGGTCTTATTAGGTATCAGGGCTGAGCAATGGCTTGTAAGCAATGGCAAAAACCTGCTTTGGAGTCCCCAAGGGCATTCATCCACCAACAGCTTTCCTTAGCAGCTGCAGGGTGACTCTGGAAAAAGACATGCTTGATTTAAGGGGCGGCCGACAGATGCGATGTGCGCGCCTAGACATACGATGAAGTACCTTGCCCTTCACATCCAAAGTGCTGCTTAGCTCAGTTTGACCTATATCTCCATTAGAACAGCACATTCTTCTGCGTTACGTGGCTTCAGACCATACAAGGGAATGCAAAGTTAGTTTGCAACTGGGCCAGTATAATGGACTCTTAACAAAGTACAGAAGAAATTATATACATGTCTACATACCCAACACCCGTGCAGATACATTTGTTGGTTTATTTATTTCCTCATCTTCTCTCATTTTATCCCCAGACGACCCTGAGAGTTAGGCTGGGCTGAGGGAGAGTGGGTAACCAAAAGTTATTTTATAACCTCTAGGCTTGAGCAGAGACTTGAATCTGAATCTTCCAAATGCCAGTCCTTAGCTCAGTGTTTCTCAACCTTGGCAACTTTAAAATGTGTGGACTTCAACTCCCAGAATTCCCCTTGCCAAGGTTGAGAAACACTGCCTTAGCCACTAAGCTACACTGGCTGGATCTGGGTATTTACCCATTTGGGTGGAGGCAAATGATATTTATCTTGCACCCATCTGTTCATTAGCAAGGAGCCTATAAATACAGTCATTTGGTGTCTAATTAAATATAAGAAAAGATTTCTCTGTGTGTGTATATTCAAAATTTACTGTATGTTATTTTGAAAGGACCATTTCATGGCATGCTGATTAAACAAAACAGTAGATGAGATTGAGCCAGCAGAAAGAGTAATTCCCCAGTCCCCTTTGTATGTATTCCCAGATGAACTGGATGGACTCTAAAGAAAAATGTGTATTTTAATAACTTTTAAATCCCTCTTGCTCTGACACCAGCTTCAAAATAAACAGCGAAAGAGGCTGCAGGAAGCACTGTAACCTTTTCAATATTCTTCATTAAACTCCACCATCTATGGCCCCCTGAGTGAATGCATCATCAAATCAATGGCTGCAAAGCCAACTCTGATTTATGAAAGACCTCACCGGGCTTCCTTCATATACTGTTTATTTAAGCACCAAAACGTCTTACCTATAGATCCCTAAGTAATTACACGCTGAGAAGAGTTACACAGGGCAGCTTTTCAAACAGAGGAGGTGGATGTTTGAGGAACAAAAAGACTTCCACGATGGAATTCAGATTTATTCTACCAACGTCAGGCAGATTTTGCTTTGGATTTTCAACCAGATATAGAGTTTGGAGGATTTTTTCTTTTTTCTTTTAAGTCCTCCAATGTGCATAGGTAGAATTTTTAAATTGTGGCTTAGGTCTATCTTTTCTATGATCTTAACCTTTTCTCCTCTGCTGTCGTTACTGTTCCTAACTTTCTTGTCTTTCTTATTTAGCTTAGAACCTCAAAGGAGATAGCAATCTTCAGCTCCATTGCAGAGGACTTTCTTTCTAACCATTAACATAGTTCAACTTTCTGGCACCTGCTGCACAATTCCATATTCACCCAAAGGGAAACAACCTGAGCATTAAGGAAGATTAGACTTCTTCTTCTTCTTCTTCTTCTTCTTCTTCTTCTTCTTCTTCTTCTTCTTCTTCTTCTTCTTCTTCTTCTTCTTCTTCTTCTTCTTCTTCTTCTTCTTCTTCTTCTTCTCCTCCTCCTCCTCCTCCTCCTCCTCCTCCTCCTCCTCCTCCTCCTCCTCCTCTAACTCCATCCCTGAATTCTCGGTGAATCGAATGAAATTTCCCTGTTACCAATTGGAAAGCTGATAATTTCAAATTTCCCTGGTAGACCCCTTCCACAGTGAAGGATAATGATCGCAGGAGCTAAACCTAACTTCTAACAACTCTTGGTGAAATTATAAAGGAACAGTCTGTACCTTTACATAAATGGAGTATGTGGGAGAGGCTCTTTCAGAAACAATTCAAAAGTTCAGACCTCTCCATTTATCAGAAGCTTCAGGGCACAGCTGATCTCAAAACTAGGGGTTTCTCACACCTCCCATTTTAAAGGTAAATTATTTTAGAAAAAAATGAATCTTCCATTCAGGTACATATGTGAATATATTGCTCTATATCAAAATATATGAAATATCTTGAGTGCTCAGAGACGATGTGGGAAATACAGTATTTTATGCCACAATCCAGAAAAGGAGAATTTTAAAAGAGTGGCTAAAGCAAATGAGATAACGAGATGCATGTTTAGCTTTACGCACACCTTGTTTTTTTGCCCAGGTTGTTTCAAATTCAGTCACACACTGTATGGCCCTATTTAAATTAATGGAACTTGAATTAGTCATGATTCAGTGTCCCATTAATTTCAAAGAAGCATGACTAAACCGTCCTAGGTATAATATTCTCCATATGGGATATGACCATTTCACTGGCTAATAAATAGGAATTTTGGGATTAAGGTTTTATTGGTTTGGGGATAAATGTGACTAAATAAATGGGGCAACATATGTCAATGAAATGTTTATGTCTGATGGATTTATTTATTTATTTATCAAATTTATATCACTGCCCAACTCCCCCACAAGGGAGTTATATAATAATACCTGGAATATTATTTGCAAATTAGACCACTACAAATTGAAACTTAATCAAGCTTAGGGTAGACCTGTTGTTAACCCAAATTATTCTTTGGACAAAGGCCACAACAGCTCTCTCTCTCTGTTGTAACCTCCCTGTCACAGTTCACTTTAATTTCTCCCAATTTATTTTTATTCTTAAGACCCAGTCATCAACACAAGTCTTTCCCCACAACGTCATCTACATGAAGTTACTTACACTGTCATTATTTTTAAAGCAAATTTATCTCCATTCCATCAGTATGGAAGAAAAACACATATGCCATATTTTTTCTTTTTTAATCTTGCAGCGTGTTCTTAATGTTCGAACAATTGTTTCTGTAAATGTGGTCTCAGATAATATCACTTACTAACATGCTCGTTCATCACTGTAGAAACAGCAATAACTCCTTCCCCCCCATAACTAAAGGAACAGCATACTATTAATCAACTTTTAAAGTGAACTTGCCAAAATGTCATTTTCTTGATTAGTTAAAAATGACAGACTCCCTGGTGTAACAGAGAACTATAGCACTCTTGGTAATGGGCAATTCTTGGAGCCTAATCATTTTGAAGAAATGTAAGTGCTTTGTAGAAGGCCATGGATCCTTCAGATGTGGATCAGCAGAAAAGTAGTATCACAACTGTTGATTGGGCAGCCTGTGTTCTCCACTTCGTTGATGTTTCTCAGAAGGGACTTTTTAAAAGACAAATACGCTAGACCAGTGTTCCTCAACCTTGGGACCTTTAAGATGTGTCGACTTCAACTCCCAGAATGGCTGGCTGGGGAATTCTGGAAGTTGAAGTCCACACATCTTAAAGGTCCCAAGGTTGAGGAACACTGCACAAGACCAATTTGGCCTTACATGTGACATATATAAACAACAAGCAGTCTGTGATGTTTGCTCTGATAAAAAAGGGGAAGACATCACTATGTCATAATATTTAAAGCATCAGTGATTCTCTGGAGCCCAAATGGATGCTTTGGGAAGACAAATATCACAACATCACATCCCTGCTAGAAGACACCACAGAACAGTCCAGCATCAGTTTGAACTCTAGATATGGGGAAGGGTCATATATCTAATGATTTCATCTTAATTTAGGACAGGCAGTGTCATCATACTCACATTTCTATTTCAACCTTCCTGCCCTGCTGGCTTCCATTTTGTAGAAAGACTTGTTTAATCAAAACACACACACATACACACACACACAGAAGATTAAAGAGAAGTTGGAATCCTCAAAGTGATTCTGACTCTGGCACCATCTGTATTTACACGAAGGCCCAGAGTTCCTAGCAATTCTTGAAAAATAGAAATGGTAGAAAACTGCAGACCATTACTTCTTTTGGAAGGGTAACTGCCTACATAGAGAAAAGGAGGAAAAAAATCAAGCTAGGGTGGTAGGAATGGTGTAGGGCGTGCAGAAAAGCATCGCCCCGTGGCACCATTATCTGACACCAATCCCACTCATTGGTTAGTGCAAAGGAATACACATTATAGAGAAGGACTAGCTATTGATTTGGTGTGATTTTTCAATAATATACTCCACTGCAGTGTTTTACTTGGCAACTTTAAGATGGGTGGACTTCAACTCCCAGAATTCCCCAGCCAGCATGGCTGGCCGGGGAATTCTGGGAGTTGAAGTCCACCCATCTTAAAGTTGCCAAGTTTGAAAAACATTGGTCTAACACAAGTGATGGAGTTCTGACACTTGCTTTGGGGAGGGAGGGAGGGAGGGAGGGAGGGAAGGAGAGAAATTAGATAGTTTTGGGGCATTGCATTACTAATTATATTCTCCTTACTAATTATATTCTCTCCTCATTTGATTATTTCCTTAATGAGATCCACTGAAGGATCACTTCTGTATTTTCAAAACTGGAGACATAAACATAGATAAATAGTTCTTGGTTAGAGTTCAAAAGAAGTATTGGTTCTTTTCATACTTCAAACCAAGCTTCTGTATTGTGCAAAATGAAATATTTTATAGCTGTCTTTTCGTGGGTTTGTTCTATTTGTATTCTCTCCAAATGGCTCTGAAAACCATGGAAGTATTGCTAACTAAACAGCAGCTTAATTGTAAACCAATACCTCTGGAACTGCAGTGGTGCAATGCCTAGTTTTAAACAGCGAACAGTCCCTGATGCCACAATCCCAGGAATTTTGTGAGTTTAGTGCTATGTACCGAGAAACCCTGTGCTGGATAATTGACAGCACTCTTACAAACTCACAGTCTAGAGACGTGCTGAAAGAAAGCCATAATAACTAAACTGCATTTAAATCAATGCAGGTTTATAGATCTGCCATGAAGATGACATCAGTGAAGTTGGCACAAGGTGTCAATAGGATGTAGAGAGAGCATTAACGATTAAATCTGTGTCTCTTTGTCCATCACTCTGCTTGCTCCTTGGCTATGAGGTTGTTAATCAGAGTTCACTTCCTTTGGCCTTTCCTCCCAGGCACTTATGCACAGAACATGCTCTTGGATATCCAACTAGCTAGGTGCTAGGCTTTGCCTATGCCTATAATATATTTATGTAAATATATCTCCCTTTCTGTTATACAGGTAGTCCTCGCTTAACAACCACAACAGGGATTGGAAAATTGGTCATTATGTGGGCCAGTCGTTAAGCGAGTCACCATGTGACCGGACCCGATTTTATGACCATTTTTATGACAGTCGTTAAGCAAATCATGTAGTTGTTAAGCAAATCCAGCTTCCCCAATGGAGTTTTTTGCTGGAATTCGCTTAATGACCATATATTTGCTTAATAACTGCAGTGATTTGCCTAACAACTGTCGTAAAAAAGGTTGCAAGTTGTGATCATGTGACCATGGGGGTGTGTGATGGTTTGTGATGGTTGTAAGTGCGAGTACAGGTTGTAAAGCACTTTTTCCAAGGCCATCATAACTTTGAATCGTTGTTAAACAAATGGTCATTAAGCGAGGACTACCTGTAACTATAAAATCCGTTTCACCAATCCTTGGTAGGGTTAGATTGCCACTCTCAGGAACATTCACACATGCACACACAGAATGCTTTAACCTTCAACAAATGAGGTGTGGATTAGTGGACTTTTTCAGTAGGTAGAAAAAAATAAGATCTCCAGTCATCCTGATAATACTAAATACACAGGTGCTTTTGTGCCGTACTGTATTCTGAAGTGAACTTTATCAGCGAGTAAAATTATTTGCAAATATTTCCTTTAGCAGAGCACAAAATGCCTGGTTCATTCACTTTCTGCTAAGTGGGAGTTTATTTAGTGGATATATAGGGCTGCCCAATTCAAACAGTGACTCAGTCAACAAATAGTCAAGAGCAAAAATAACCACATAACATTAAAAAAAGGAGCCCAATATATAAAATACAAAATGGCAACCAAACACAATATTTAACCAACCCACTCAACTGGACTCAAATCCCAGAGTTATTTTGCTGCTGTTGCTGCTGCTGCTACTGCTGCTAAAGAAGAGATAATTTCTTTGCACGTGCATTTTAGTGTAAATACATTTGAGCACCAAGTCCACTTAAGACTGTTCATTGCCAGCTGAGTGCCTGAACTCGGCAGAGCAGATATTCCAAGATCCTACTATTATAGCAACAAGATGCTGTCTGCCGTCCCAAACTACTATACAAGCTGGCAAATAAATTATGAACAATTACATACCTTTGATCAGTATAACCTAAATTACATAATTAAGCACCCCATATTTAAGAGATGTCTCCACTCAGTAGACTGCTGTGCATCCTGTTTCTCTACCATCTGCTTATCTCAAGAGGACCAAGTTCTGTTTTCAGAGTGCCCAAATAATTAATAATAGGAGCTTACACGAGCTCCAATCCTTTCATTCTGGTTTAATTAATTTAATAACTGCTAGCCTTTAATTCCACATTCGCAATCTCTAATGTGGTTTATAGTTACAATTGCCCAAGGGGGTTGGAATTATTCCTTTAACGCAGACGGTTAAAAGAAAAAAAATCAAAGGACTTTTTCTGTTGTTTGGCTGCCCCTCCCAACCAAGTTCAGAACTAGCGCTTCATCAGGGCCAAAGCCTGCTTGGAGCTCAGCAAAACAGAGGTCACTTGAATTTTGGGGACTGAAGTACTAAAACCTGTCCCTGAGAAGAAGCAATTCTCAAATAAATGGGTGACAAGCCCTGATTTCTATACATTTTCTGGGGATTTTCTCTTGTTTCTTTCATCAGTTTATGCCTTTTCTTTCCCTCCCTGTTTTTATAGTTATTTTCCACCTGTGACTCATGTGTTTATTTCCCTTCTAATGGAAATAGTAGGAGTTAGGGATATACGCAGGGGGAAGGTCAAAAAAGTCAAGGTGGCAGCCACAAAGGTGCAACTGAAGCCCTGCCTGCATGTAAAAAAGGGGTGGGGCTTTGAACCCATGGTCAGTGCCATCTTGACCTTTTTCACAAACCCTCTGCAGGTGCCCCCTTGGGCCATCAGTTGCAGCCCAGGATGGCACTGCACTGGGTGACCAATTAACCCTTCCTTGATCGAAAAACCTGCATTTGTTATTTGCTGTTGGAAGAAACACAGCCACCCAAATCTTAGCTGGGAGAAGGTGTCACTTCTAGGTTTCCCCATTATATCTGCAAATCTTTGGATCTTCCCCCTTCCGGAGAATGACTAATGGGACTTAAGGGATTGCTGGCTTCACTGCTTTTTAATCGGATGACTTTATCCCTCTGGCTTGACAGCGTCATCCGTACAGCTGGGACAAAATTGCGTCCTTTACTTTCCTGTCCATTTTCATGAGTGTCAAAAAGGGACTTGTTTTTCAGCTTTTCCCCCTGTCCCTGCAGCGTCTCCTGCAAGACGTATTTGCGTGCTGGTGCCCTTTTTATTCTCCAGCTGCTGCTGCTGCTGATCCTCAGCAAGCGTCGTCTTTTCTCCCCTTCGTTACACGTGGCCTTCTTTGCTTTCGTGCCCTTTACATGGATTCCCTGTGCCTCTCCAGGTGATTTGGCCAATAATGCACAGGCCGCCCTGCAAGGGAATGACATCATCCATATCTCTTAAATGACGGCCTGGGTTGCCACAGCCAATCTGACTAACTGGCAGCAGAAGACAAATTGTGGGGGAACTGGGCGCTGATATAAATTTGACCTATAAATATAAATAAATAAATCGGCGACAAGCACGGGGATGGCCAAGCACAGCCCAGGGAGCCCACAGCAGCACTGAAACCCACCCAGACAGCACAGAGGGGCAGAGGGGGAGAATTTGAGGGGAGTCAGTGTTTCGGACTGTGTGTGAAATGACTTTTTTTTTTTTAAGGAACGGGATTCCAAATAGCAAACCGATAACACAGTGATCCCAGTTGTAGGATCAAGGGCCCCACCCCTTTTTTCACGATCGCACAACACGAAGGGTATCCAACGTGGCCCTCTTGATCAATATTTAAAACACACAACGATACCCTTGTTTCTGACAAACTCAAAGAAGCGCAAAGGAACGGCATAGAAAGTGCAGGCTCTGTTATGATCTGCTCCTGGTGACTTCACGGACAATACATGCAGGGCTCGTGGTAAGAATATGGAAATGGTTTGCCATTGCCTTTCAGCAGGGTTTTTGGATTTTTTTTTTTGTACTTCCTAGTCTAAGGTAGAATCCTGGGATCCCTTAATAGTCTCCCATCCAAGTATGAACGAGGCCCAGCCACACATAGTTTCCAAGCTCAGGAAAGGCCAGCCGGAGACAAATGGCTTTGCTCCTTCCTCCCCTCCCCGCCCCACCCCGCCTAAGCTTTGGTTTCCAAAATGCTAATCAACTGTGATGGAATGGAATTATGAAGGCCAGGCTCAGGGAGATAAACATTCACACTGTTGTGGCTGGCTGACTTTGGGATCTGGGGTTTGAGTCTGGGAAGATTGATGTCAGGCCTAGCCCAAGGAACTCCAAGAGACAGTGCAAATTCAGTCCAATTATGTTTATTAGCTACAACCTCTAGCAAGAATCTCCCCAAACTGAAACCCCAGATCCCAAAGTCAGCCAGCCACAACAGTGTGAATTCCTCAGGGAGGTGCCAGTCTCATCCTCTTGTTCCTCCCACGCTCTTCTGGGGAGCTAAGAAAATGTTTATCTCTCTGAGCCTGGCCTTCATAATTCCATTCCATCACATCAACTCTTCTTGTGATTAAGAGGAAGGGCCAATTCTAGCCTACAGTATGGTGACAACTATCTTTGGAGTGGTCCTTTCATCCACCTCTTATTCCTACATAATACAACCGTCCCATAGACTGGCCATGAGGTCATGCCGACAAGCTCAGCATTGCCCTCCTTCTCTTGCTTGCCGCTGTAGAGGACTTCGTGGCTCAGAATGATGCAAAGGCCCCCCAATGTTACATAGAAAGGAATTATAGCTCAGAGGTGCAGCCCATGCATTGCGTATTTGAAGCCCAAGTCTGTGATCTCCAGTTACAGCTGGGAGAGCAAAGCCCATCACAATTGTTGACCAATACTTGGATTTAGTGACTGGGATCGGCTGGTAGAATAAGAAATGTGCTTTGCTTAGTTTTAATATGTTCCTGGAATGATGCTATTGTGGTTTGTAAACCTTGCTTGAGAATAGATGTACTCAGTCAATTGTGAGTTATGCAACAAACTATGGTTACAGAGCATGATATGCAAACCCAGCCAGCATAAGGTGGTCTCTTTGTAGTACAAGATGAAGAAGAAGTTCACCAGCAGGGCAAAACCCAGCAAAATTTAATAGCTAGTTTTCCCAAAATTATATACTGTATACATACGTTCAGAATCATATGCACATCACCCACATTTCATATATTCACTTTGCCTCGTATAGCGACTTGGTAGACTTTCTTTAGGGGGACTTGAAAAGCAGAGATGAAATATGTAAATTAAGTGGGACAGAACTCAAAACTTCTCCTTAAATCAGGGAACAGGAAGGGGATTATTTAGGAAAACTATTCCATACAGAAGTGAAAGGGAGGAAGGATAAAGGAAATGGTGACCATGTGTGGGCTGGAGATCCAGGCATGTGGATAGAAGGAAGGGAACAATATAGAAAAGAAACCTAATATAAAAGTTAGAAAATAAAAGAATTTCTGATTCTCTCAGTTTGTATATGTGTATCTGTAAGAGAGAGAGGAAGAGTTGAATGATAGGCCAGCTGGAGTATCATGGACTTTCCAGATCACGGGAGGTCAAGACAAACAAGTCTTTATATTTACTTGACCAACAGTAGATTCATCTGGAACTATCATGTCATTCAAAATCACATTTATATTTATCAAAATCTTTCTTTTCTTCCAAATCTGTGACTTACTGTATATTTCATTCTGTTCTCAGCATAAAATATGGGAGAACAGGGGAGAACTCAGGGAGAAAATGTTCCTACAGAAGACACTACCAACCATCACACAAATTTATAAAATACAGCATACTGTGTCTTTTGTATATATGGCTTTATTAAACAAGTCTCAATTATGTACAATAAGCAGTGGCTATCAGTGTTTAATTGTCGCCTCTCATTAGAAAATTCCACTTTAGTTTCTCGTAAACGGAGGCTCAACAGAAAATTGCTACCTATCTTAGCATATTTTAATATTTTGCTGGGTGATAGTAAATAGCTATAGCTGTTGGTTTATTATAATTTTGCTTGCAATGGATATCATTAATCCACTTCAGCAAGATATTATTCTCTAAGAGGAAGTAGCCTATGATATTTCAAGGCCCATCTCATTGTAAAAAAAGAGAAAAATCTCTAGCTGCACACCTCTTATATGGATAAAAAATGCAAGAGAAATTAGGCCATATTAGTAATCAGAGAAAGAAACACATGACAGAGGAGAGCGAGAGAGAAGGAAAGGTAGATCGTATCATTTTACTTTCATTTTGTATTAATTCAGTGGTACGATATAATGTTATTCTATCTGTATTTTTCTAAATGCCATAGTTGAGTGATTCTTTTATTGGAACCAACTGAAACAACACAGAAGAATTGCAAATTTTGGAGTTACTTAGAACTCTGATCTCTGTGTGGATAGCAAGAGATGAAGTGTGATCTTTTTTTCAGGTGTAATCAGATACACAGGCTTGATTCTATTGTCCATCCAGAAGTAAAAAAGCCAAGATGGCAGCCATGATTATGTAAAAAAGGGGCAGGGCTTTGATCATGTGATTGCGGCAGCCATCTTTTTGAGCCCCACCTGCAAACGCCACTCATTCCATCCATAAACTCCATGATAAGACAGACTCTGAACCAGCATTTTTGTAACAACTTTGCCTGATGAAGGGTTCTGAGTAACTCAAAAGCTTGCACATCCTTTTATGTAATTCTGGTTTCAGCCCTGGAAGTTGGATGTGTATTTTTTGATCCCCTACAAGGATGGGTAGGATTCTTTTTATATTTTTAAATATATTTTTGATTATTCGTGTTTTTTTCTTTAAAAAAAAGTATTGGTTTCTATTTTAGGCACAACCTAGCAACTTATTGTTGTGTCTGTAAATATATCTAACGTTTCTAAAATATATCTAACGTTTCTAGCTTCTCTGTTATCTTAAATAATTAAAAGTGACTTGTGACAACTCATTAAAAGTAACAACTATATGCATATAAATCTAATCAGCAGTTCCAAGGCCTTCTTAACAATTTCATAAAGTTTTCTTATCAAAAAATGCAAATAGCCATGTATCTACAAACGAGAGATAACAAACTCATTCACTGGATTTTTCTTTTCCTTTATAAAAAATAAATTATACTTTCTGTTCCAGTATCCTATCGCCCAGAAGAAATAATGATACACTTGTACTCAATGCATTTGGTATTTCTTTTAATTTTATACTTTCATCATACTTTTGGTAGATAGAACTGATGTTGCAGCTTGTCAAATTAGCTTGGAGTGAAGAGACCAGTAATGTGAGAAGAAACCAAGAGCTGTAGGCTTGCATTCATTTTCACACATTTATTTTTTAGTAGTGCTTTCTGCTGCAAAGTACTTTTTCTCCCCACGGTTTCACTAAGAAAGAAGACACACACACACACACACACACACACACACACACACAGAGCAGTTCAGAATTTAAGAAGCATGACCAGAATTCTGTGTTGAAAGGTTAGGGTTTTCGCCTGCACGATTTCAACACATCTTGAATTGAGATTTGGAATATTTTCCTCATTATAAATTAAGGAAAGCTGAAATGTAGCGAAGGAGGTGAGAACGGAGTAAGATTTAAAACATGCAACGGCAACAGAAAAGAAACTCAAGACAATTAAACAAATTGGTTCTGCTGGCAGGAGAAGACAAGAAAATGGATGAAGTAGCATCACAGCACACTTGCTTGTTAAGAATA
Source organism: Python bivittatus (assembly GCF_059951505.1). Classification (NCBI taxonomy): domain Eukaryota; kingdom Metazoa; phylum Chordata; class Lepidosauria; order Squamata; family Pythonidae; genus Python; species Python bivittatus. The sequence goes on from NW_028277088.1 coordinate 8,969,398, forward strand.
CACCAGCATTCTTGCAAGTTTGGGTTTAGTGTGACTTCCCAACACAGCCTTGGCATGGGCAGAAAGTCATATATCTTGAATTGTGCAAACTACTTTTAAATTGCAACATTGATAGCAGGCAGGATACACTTCAGAGCTAAAGTAAAGCTTTGTCTCTTTGCTGTCCTGGTTGATGGTTCAAAATATGAGAGACAATTTTGCAAAGAACAGTACGCTGTTCACCATGTTCATCAATGACAGGGACTAAAGTCTCCCTTGTGAGACCACGAACCAGTCCTTGATCTGTTATTACTGTTTAATAGGCCTGGATTTTATTTCTGCTTTCACACAGGAATATACTGGCTAGCAAAAAAGAAAAAAAATGAAATCAGACCCTTGCTTGCTAAGCTAATAACTTCAAGAAAAGGATTAGAGTCAATATAATTGCATCATCCATGCAGGGCATTTAATTTTCACCTCATCATCCTCATCATTAACTTTATCATGCCAATTCCATCATGTCATTCCTAAATACCCAGCTAGAAAACAATTTATTGTATAGCATTCTCTACATAGCATTATTTTAAATGTCCAGTTTAAGCTCTGTATTCTGAATTCTAAATGATGACTAATTCTGCCTCTAAAGGAGCATGCAAACTGCTGAATTATATAACATTCGGTTGGCAGAATGAAAAATGGGGAGATTGGAATTTTATAAGCTGGTCCTAGCATTCGGAAAAGTGATGGCGTTACTTTAGCTGGTAAATGTGGAGTGGTGTGAAGGGACAGCCCTGGCCTTCTTCCCCCATTAAAGGACAGAATTGTATGTACCACATTTCCTACTCTGTAACCCCTAAATTACCAAAATTATTCATCTGCACCCAGACAAAGCGGAAGACTTTCAAGATGGCATCCAGAAGTGTTGAATGTTTGTGAGAGGTTCAGGGTTGTGATTTTTGTCGCAGGCATTTGTTCGTTTGGAGGGCCGCAGGATGGGAGGGGAAAAACCGATGGAAGTGTTGGGAATGCTGGAAGATCTGGACACATCCTTGTCCATCTGCAGGTGGGTGAGTGAGGGCAGGGAGGGAGGCATCTGGTACTAGAGGAGCTGATATGGAGGCCAGTGCCAGGACAGCTTGGCAAGTCTTGTACCTGGTGCAGCCTGCCCCAGTGTGGCCTGGATACGCCAGTGGCTTTACTGGCTCCCCCATTTAGATCCTGCAAGAGACCTGGACAGTGTTTGGAAGGTGATGAATGTTTGGCTCTTGTCAGGTGCTTGACTCTCATTGGGGTTGACTGGTATCTGGTTCCTGGCAACGTTGCCAGTGGGGCTAGCAAAGATGCTTGGTCGGACTTCTTTTTTTATCCAGGAAAGTGCACTGGGCCAGGTGGAACAATGGCAATGGACCTTTTGATTCCCAAGGTTTTGTGTCTTTTCCAGCAAGGAACAATGTGGAGGTAACACCTGTTAGATTGGTCCACCCAGGGGCCTAGTAGACCCAGATGACTTTTAGAGGGAGTTTGGGACTTTCCTTGAGGATCTGTGGGCAGTTTGGCTGACGCTTTAGTTGTGCCTTTCTGACTGTCCTGTATGATCAAGCTGAGTTGGTTTGCTCTGGATCCCACTGATTAAACAATGTCATCTGATGGGACCGAGGAAGCAGGCCTTCTCTGTCGTGACACCTGCCCTCTGGAACAGCATCCCCACCCCACCCCAGGGATCTGTACAGCCTCCACCCTGATTGTGTTTAAGAGCTCTTTAAACATCTGCCTTTCCCTCAAGCCTTGTGTTTGGGTGGATAATGAGTTTTTTATGATTTTACATGTTAGTCTGATTTTTCTCTCTCTCTCTGGACACATGTCATTCTTTGCTTTGTTAAACTGTTTCTTGCCGTTTTTAACGTTGTACGCAATCCAAAGTCCTTTTGGTGTTGGGAGGCCTTATAATTATGAGAAATATTTATGGATGCTGTCCAAAGACTAACACCACAATAAAATTACATTGCTAGGTCTGTCTCCTTTTGGGGGCAAATGGAGAGGCATACTTGTTCCAGGTAGCAAATCGCTTAGGCTAGTAGATACGGGTATTGGGGTCATTGTAGAAGGTGTAGAATGTTCCCCCTTTCTAATTCTTAACATTATGGATGAGCAGAAAACTCAGTTCTTTGTGAACGCTGTTTGCCTCTCCAAGTATTACTTTATAATTTTCATAAAAATGAGTTCACTGTCTTTGGCTACAGTCAATTGTAGCATAACCATATAGCCAGACTGGACTGATTATATAGCACTGTGGTTATCATCCCATTCACATATAGGGTGATAAAACAGGGGTAGCCAATTTAGCCTTCCCCTGTAACTGAAGTAGTATTACTACATAGCATCACCGTGCCTTTCCATTCACTTCCTGAACTGAGAAGAATTACACATGTACTTGAAGGAGGAGGAAATATGTAGCAGCCAAGAAGAACATCAGCCAAGAAGGTGGGGGAGAAAAGAGATAGATTTACTCAAGGAAGGAAGAAAAAGCTCCTGTGGACATGAAAAACTGAATGTGTAACTGGAAAATATCTCTTTATACTACTTGAGAAGGAGCATGGATGCTGGTAGGGAGAATATAGTATGATGCATCTGAAATGATGAATATCCTGAACTTGTAACCGGGTTTACTTTTGAAATATGTACAGCAGTCCTGTTGAAGGTAAAATGTTCTCCATTTGGCCAATCCGTGAGAAAGAGAGAGAGGAGGAGAGTTGGAGGATGGACAGAGAGATGGATGGATATATGGATGGATGGATGGAAGATAAAGCAGACAGACAGATCTTTGAGGTTTATTTGTTCTTGATGAACCAGTTTCCTGCAAATGTGTTTAAATCTGTGACACTGATTGGGTTCATGCATTGGATTATGCCATTCACAGCCACACATTATGGCTCAGAAGGATTCATGTACCCAAGCCACTGTGTGACATAAATGGACAATACAAAACCTATTAATAAATCTTGAAATTGGAGATGTGTGTGCATATGTTTGCATGTATAAATACAGAGAGAGAGAGAGATGCATATATTCAGGTAGGTTTTTAAAAATAAATTATTTTGAATTAAGAAGATGCTTCTATGTTCTCCTTTACTCAGAGATGGGCGGGAGAGCCATGATTTTGTGTGATTATTTCCAGTGAAACCTGGATCAAATTCATAATACTAAGGATCACTGTTGCTGAAACTCACTGAAGAGCTAAATGAATGTGCTAATAAAACCGCAGTGGGGAGGGAGGGGACAGGCAGCAAAGACGGCACCATTGTTCATTTGTTGTAATAGTGATGGATGGTCCTTGGCCATAGGAAGGGCTGTTATTGCAACCTGGTTGACAACCAGCATTGAGATTTTTGATCTATTAGCCTTTTGCTTCTTCTGTAGATTGCTCACGGTAAGAAATCCAAGTAGAATTTTGGCAAGATATAAAATCATCGGTGATTGAGGTACATCTGCCCTAATTGTCTTGAAGCCTAAAAAACACCTTTGCAGAAAGCAAGAACAACATATTAATCTCGGTGAAGTTCTCTCACAAGAGCTCAAGAATCAGGAATTTCAGAGCTGTGTTTGCTGAGTCAGATCATGGGTTTCTCTAGCCCAGAATTGTTTACTTTACTGGCAGAGGTTTTTCAGGGTTTCTGGGGCAGCTTTGCCGATATACTAACATCATGCAAAAAAAGTCAAGGGGTTCTGAGAATCTGAGAATTTTGACCAACAATCCTTATGTAGTTCCACTCTTTTGGATTAAATGATTCCTTAAACTTTTCTCTCTTTGTAAGCAGATGACAAATGGGACATGCACGTGCACGTTCAGTTGAACAGCTCTGAGGAAGACACCAAACTAAGGGAAATTGGTGTATATTTTCTTTAAGTATAATTGTATCATAATGTCTGATTTATAACATTCATCTCTCAATGATTTCCTTGAACTGAAATCATAACAGATAGCACAACATGCAAATCTTTGAATGTTTGGATTCAATGGCTTGAAGAATATAGCAACATATGAAGAATCCCACTGGATCAACCTCACAGCCCAGCTAATCCAGCCCCCTACAGTATGCAGGGGCCAACCAGGAAGCTTATAATATGGGCAGAAGACAAGAGCCCTCTTCTGCTGTTGCTTCCCAGCAGGTGAGGTTTTAAAGATGCTGCCTGTGACCCAAGAGGGGGTATGGAAGGCCAACTTCCATAACCTTATCCTCCATGAATGTCTTCACTCCCATTTTCAAATCATCAAAACTGGTAGCCATCACCACCTCTGATTTCATGCATTCCTCCTTTACAAGTACAGCATCTGGCATGACTTTTTGAAATAGCTATCTTGGGCCTAAACTAATAATTTGGACAATTATTTTAATTGAAGAGTTTTCAATAAATGCAACCATTTAATCAATTTAAAAATGAGCCGGCAAATATGGTGTTTTGTTTTGTTTCAAAAACAATGGTATATTAAAAGCAGGGCCAAGTAGGCACTGAGCTAGGGTACCAAAGCTTAGGGAGCACCGCCACCCCTCTTCTGAAACCAAAGGCTATTCTACAAATGCAAATCTTTGCATTGGCATGAGGTGGTACCATTGGTCAATGTAGCCTGGGGTGCCATATACCAACATGGTTTGCTTATTCAGAAGGAGGGCAATTTTCCTAAACTGGCTTCCTTTTCTGCTGTAGCCTAATCTTAGAGAGTATGAAGCATAATGACATTATGGCTTCTGACCCTGGCTTATTAGGACAGGAACAAGACAATTCAGCAAACTGGTTTTGTTGGCAGAAGAAGACAAGAAAATGGATGAAGTAGCATCACAGCACACTTGCTTGTTAAGAATACACCAGCATTCTTGCAAGTTTGGGTTTAGTGTGACTTCCCAACACAGCCTTGGCATGGGCAGAAAATCATATATCTTGAATTGTGCAAACTACTTTTAAGTTGCAACATTGATAGCAGGCAGGATATACTTCAGAGCTAAAGTAAAGCTTTGTCTCTTTGCTGTCCTGGTTGATGGTTCAAAATATGAGAGACAATTTCGCAAAAGCGGTAAACTGTTCACCGTGTTTATCAATGACAGGGACTAAAGTCTCCCTTGCAGTCAGGTACCACTTTGGGGGTATTTCTTTGCTTGAAAGTTACCATACTGAAGGTGAAAGAAGTCACATTGCCCTTCCTTTGGATTTATTGCCACTGAAGGCTGTGAGATTTGAGTACCTAAGTTCAAATCAGAATCGGGGAAGAAGCACAATCTTTTCCTTTGTTGGGACTTCATTCAAAGATGGAGATGGGAACTAATTTTCTTTAAAAAAGTAAACACGGAGGTCCCGATCATGAAATTCCACCCAACTCTTCTTCTGAGAAGAAAAGAGTTTTAAAGATACCTTTGGGCCCACCCTAAAATTGGGGTTTCCTTGTTTGTACAATTGGAACACTGAGTGATTATGTTGCACCAGTTAAAGTCTTTCTGTTTAACCTCTGTGCAACAACCCACAGACCCTTCTCATGAAACCAGTGGGATCCATTCATTTGCTAACCATCCACGTGCCCGTTCAATTAAAATACTTCATCTTCTATATGTTTCCTAGCCGATCAGAAAGCTGGGGGCATTCATGTTAGAGGCAGCATAATCTCCTTTCTGTGGAGGTGCTCAAAGCCAAGCTAAGTGATGCACAAGGAATCTGTCTGCTCTTTAATAACTGGTTCTCCCCTGATGGATTGTGGGAAGCAGGCAAAAATCACAATCTGTTTGCCTGACCAGTATGTTATTTCTGAGCTCTAAAAAAGGGGGGCCTGGACATTATAAATAGTGAAATGATTTATAACAAATGGCCTTAGTTTGGGTGGGAAAGTAGGAAAAAGGTTTGACGTAAACCTGACACATCAAATAAATGATGCGAGATGACAAAGGTATTTGTCAAAAATGAGTCTAGGCTTGGACCCAGAAGCACCTAATTTTAGACTTTTAGATTTAAAGAAAATCATCACAAATTCTTCTCCAAAAGATCAAAAACAGCAAGGATACCCCCCTCTGTTGCTGTGAATTACAGTGATCCCTGCCATTGAATCACAGAGCAGTTTCTCAGCTGCAGTGGAAATGTGAATTATGAAAAAAGGGCCGTCTTTTCCTCCTCTTGAGAAATAATCATGACAAGCCCAGTTCTGGCCTGGGCAAAACACATTCCATGGCAAAAAATCAGGCTTCTGAGTACTGGAAACCTCTTGGTTTTCCTTTTCAATATCAGGTATTAGCTGTTTATTTCTATGAAAATCAAAGAATCCTGTTTCCTGTTGTTTTACATGGTGAGTGGCTGCTTTTATAAACCCTGATTTTTCCAACCTGCCTCCATTTCCTCTGAATGAATATGACAAGTTACTTCAAATGTCTTTTCTTCCCTGCAGGAGTTTCGCTTCACCGCAGGTTCAACATTCCCTGGAAGTTTTGAACGTCACAGGCAATGCAGACTATTCCTATAACTTTTGTATTTTTCATTTCTACCTTACTTCTCCCCAAGAACAAAAAAATGGCGTCCTAGTAAAATTCCCACACATAGATTTTATCTCGGGCATATCATTTCAAGAGTCCTCAAAGACAATAGTGTCTCCTATGTTTTTGGAATCATATTCTGTTCTGAGCATCCATACTGTAGCGTAAAGACAACTTGACATTTTTTCTTTCCTTTTTTTTTTTTTTTAAATATAATGTCCAACTTGAAGAACATTTGCTGTTAATTGCTAACTGTGGTTTTATTAGTGTTGTTATCTGCTTTGGGCTGTTTGGAAGAAAGGCAGGATGCAGATTTTAAATAACTTTAAAAATACATATAATTAGCATTTGGGGGAGGCTCTCTTGATTAAGGTTTTGATTTTTTTTTTATTTGAGTGTCCAACAAGTTATATAAATAGATCACTTAATTTGAAAGATTACATTTTCAAGTATTTTCTATTGTGAATCATGGATTATCAGAATTAATTTCTTTTGTAAATTCATATATAATACGCAAAATAGATGACATTAGTTGTTCTTGTCCTATACTTGAACAACTTCAGTTTTTGATAAGTGTTTGATTGCTGAAATGCTTTAAAATTCTGTCACAATCACTGATAGTGTGCAAAAACCAAACAAAAAAAAAAAAAATCCCAACCTTATAATTTGCGATTTTTGTAAAGAGGCCTCAGATCCCATTCCCTTATGGCATTTGTGTTTTGAATTATTAAGGTACATGTATTTCTTGCTCTTTTCTCTTTTATACAGAAGAAACTTTTGCACTAACAGTTGTAGCATTTTATAGCAAGTACTGTATCCCAAATCTGTTCCATTTCACAAGAAGAAGTCCAATTTTATTTAATAAGCAGATTCACTCTCTTTTCTGGAGAAGACGATTGCTCCTTCTGTCCTAATATAATGTTTGGGGTTTACTCAAGCCATACGAGTGTGTGTATGGGTGTACAAGTGTGTTTCATACAGCTGTGAAATCCTGGCTATGCCAGAAGACCTGGGGGCCGGATGGGGGATCATATCAGTGGAAGTGGCTTGTGGGGTAATTGATTTTGCCCCCCCGTCATCTTGAATATCTTTAGTATTTATGTTTAGGGTTTGTTTTATAGTGGATTTTTATGGATTGAGTAATTTAATTATTTATGGGGTATTTTATTGTTTATGGGCTTTTGATTTTTGTGAGCCGCCCAGAGTCACCCATTGGGGGAGATGGGTGGCATACAAATTTAATAATTAAATAAATAAATAAATACATACATACATACATACATACAAGAGCTGGACAATAGATCCAGGGAAATAAAGTTATATAACTGTTTTCAAGTAGTCCACAATTTAGCCTCAATATTTTTCCATTACAATAAAAAAAAAAATCTGTTCTAGTCTGCATTCCCGGCCCTAGGAAGGTGTACATTTCCTCTTTATGTTCTATAATCACAAAAGGTGTGGCCAGCCATGAATCATCAGATTCCAGATGAAGAATTAGGTACAGTAACGGGCCTTTCACGTGTATGCATTTGCAGAGGCAAAGGAGGCCCTCTGCCCTCCATTTGGCCTGTTTCCAGTTTGTTTAATTTATTTCCCCTCACCCTCATCTCCATCCTCCATTCCAATCATATATTATGTAAAGGACGACTATGATTAATCCTAGCTAATCTAGCTAAAAGTTTCCAATGATGGGATTAACCTAAAGTTCTCAAGTCTGAAAGAAAATTCTTCTAGTACCTGGCTAGAGTCCAAAACTAATCTGAGGTGTGAAGGAGCTATGGATCAACAATATCCCACCGTTTTGGGTTGACCTGGTTTCAGGGTACATCGAGGGACAGGTAGAGGGATGCTACCCATAATTCATGTAAGCTCCACCACTAAAACAGGGTTTCCCCTGTTAACTTGCCTTCTTTTCTTTGTAACAAATGCCCATATGTTGGAAAGCCTTCAAACAGCTCTTTGTAGATGCAGCTCCATGCTAGTGGGCATTCATTAATCCTACCTTTCAGATTGCACAGGAGACCAAGCAGATATAGTGGGCCATGCGTGCACATTTTTTTTCACATTTTCAGCATTAAATTACAGGCCATTCCACAGAATACATTGCTTTGCTTTTTACCACCCTCTCCCTCTCCCTTAAGAGCCACATTTTGTGGCTATCATCCAGCAATATTATTTCTTGAAGGAGCTACAGAGAAAGTAGTTAGACCTGGTCCAGAGCTAGGTAAAGCCACAGGAACAAATAAGAAGACTGCTGGAAGAGAGGAAAGCTATTCATTTTGATTGGGTTTGGGCAGATAATCTCCAAGTGGACTGTGACACAAGAAGATCATACCCATCACGTTGCCTTCGCCTGCATCTTGTTCCTGTCATGTCTAATCAGACTGTGAGCATCTTGGGACAAATGTAGGGATTACTTTTGGCTCCAGCACTATCGTAATAAATATGATTAAACGCATCTATTGGCAGCATGGTTCAATATCTGTCTTCTGTACTTGAAGCATGCTGGATTGAACTGTAAAAATGCACCTGAAAATTACCTCTCTGCTTGTTGTGTGTGAGGCAGGACAGACATATAACTTGAAACTGAGCTGAGATTTCTGAAGATTGTCCAGCCACACTATATCTACTCATTGTATATAAGGGGAATAAGTGGTGACACCAATGTGAAAAGGGAGGACACCAATGTGAAAACACTTGGATGCCCCAGTCCCAGCCCTTTGCAAATTAGCCCCGTTCCTTCTAAAGTTTTGAGAAAACACTTCAATTTTATACCCTTAAATCGCCCTATATAGATTTCACTTGCCCCAGACGAATGAGGGAGTCTAATTTCAGAAGGCCAAAAGGGGGCAAAGCATTTAGACAGCTAGAAATTGTGGTAAGCTGCCGTGGGTGTTGATTTTTTGCATTATATATGTTTTATCTAGTTTTTAATCTACTTTGATTGTAAGTTGACCCGAATCATGTATGTGAGAAGAGCAGCGATATCAATCAATCAATCAATCAATCAATCAATCAATCAATCAAAGGCAGGCAGGCAATGGAGTATACAAAGGAAGTTACCAGTGCTCTCTATGTTAGTATTATTGGTGTCTGTTGCCAAGTATATGGGAAACCACATTTCCCGAGCTACATTTCTCATCTTTTGTAATGCTAAATGGTTACTGTTTAAAATAGTTATTACAGCATCTATTGATTCTGAAAAGCATGGAAAACCACATTTCCCATCTCTCTCCAGTGCAATGGAGGTTGGTATATATACTAACAAGGATGGCCGGGCCTTAATCCTACGGCTTATAATAAAATAATCATAAATAAACAGTGAGGAATATCATGGTTGCCATGTTGTTAGGTAACATACCTAGTCTCATGTTTATCCTACACTTTGAGTTACTGCAGTGAACTAGACTTGCCTATCCAGGAGTAAAACTTACTATTAGGCTGATCTCCAGGGTATAAAACAGAGTCTGCTGCTTCTTTTTTTTGAAAATATTTTTTGTTAGAATTTTTCAGTACAATATACAAAATCAAGAGAAAAGAAGAAGAAGAAGAAAGGAAAAAAGAAAAGAAGTGAAGTGAAAAAGAAAGAAAACATAATCTATAAGCTGCTGCTTTAAACCTTGCCTCCTCATACAGTGAAGCTACATAAACACTGTCACTGATACATGTAACAAGTCCTGCTGGAAAGGTCTCACCCATACACTGGTACAGGCAATCCCGTTTTTTGGATGTTTTTCTAGCTAAACTCTCTGCATGTAGACATCTAGCACAGCAGGTATGAACTTGGAAGGTGCAGCCCCCAAAATCATTTTCTCTGAAGCCTGAAGAATTGGTCGACCACCTCCAGCAGCTCAGCTGATTGGGATCAATTAGGTGTTGGGAAACGACAACTGTCGTAGCCCTACTCCTAGTAGAGCTAGCGCAAGAGATTTGATTGGGATTACTGGAGGAGCCTTCGCCGCGGCATCCCATTGAGCTTGATACAGATGATTCTCTTGGGGATTGTAAACCTTGAATGAGTGGGAGGAGGAGGACCAGCCCAAGATACTCATTGCTTGAAACAAAGGAAAGATGGCCCTGCGTGTAACCAAGCTAACTGCCAGCTGATTTCAGACAATATTGAAGAGGAGATGGACTTGCATCCTCTGTCATGTCGGAGAGCAACAGTCCAGCTCCAAAATATGTTGCAGAGCAGTCAGCATGCTCTCCCCAGAAGTAGCACATGGCTGAAGAGCCACAGTTGAAGATTGCTTCTGCTGTCCTGGAGGACCTCCCGCCTGGGTCAGTTGCCTCGCTTTGTCTAATAATAGGGCTGGCCCCTGAAGGATACTCATCACGTGGTTCTCTGACTCAGGACTACAAACCAATTTGAGCCAGTCCTAACATATTAAGATGAACAGTATCAACAGCAAAACTATAGCCATCCAAATTCTATTGTGGATAAGACAGCTCTTCTTTCCCTAAGCTTTTCCCTGATGTGTATGTTGTTGTCTTCATTGTTTTATGTGTTTTTTTAAAATGCTCTTTTAATTATGATAGCCACCCAGTCATGAATTTGAGATGGGCGGCCATATAAATGGATTCAACAAATAAACAAGAAACAAACTGTCCTGTATCGTTTCATTAGGGGGGCACAGCTGGTTCTAGGGTTGAGATCTGCACTGGCTCTGTCAGAGGCATCACACCAGAGAATACTCTAAAGCAGGGTTCCTCAACCTTGGCAACTTTAAGACGGGTGGACTTCAACTCCCAGAATTCCCCAGCCAGCCTTGCCAAGGTTGAGGAACCCTGCTCTAAAGGATGGGCCAAGGGGGGGAAAAACCAGATGTTGAGGCTGTTTAAATTTACGTATTTTTTAAAATAATGGTATTAAAGAATTGCTCTTTGAGTGAGATGGGCAGCAACTAAATTTGAAACATAAATAAATATAAATAAATATGCTGGACTAAGGCCAGGTGCTAAGTTACAGTTATTTTAACCTGATTCTGTTCTCATCATACATTTAATCCTCCCCTCTCCTTTGTCTTATTAAAAATTACAAATCGGTAACAACTTTTGGCTCTCTCTGGGAGCCGCCACCATGATTCTTGTGGCCTGGGGCCTCAGGCAGTATGTCCTGACCTTCATCTTTTACATTCCTTTTTTTTTTTTTTACAAACTTTGAAAGAGGAAGGATAGAAGGCACATCCTTTAGTGCAGCAAAACAAGTCTTCTTGACACCAAACCAGCACACTGTCGGCACTGCGTGGTAAACAAAGAAACAAAAGAAGACCCTGATACAGTGATGCTTCTACTGTCAGAGACAACAGAAAATGACTTCAATCAATATTGAAATTAATTTTGCATTTTAAAACTGAAGCAGCCTTTGCAACGGTATAACATGGACGCCTTCCTCTTGATTGCTTATTATGTGTTAAACCATTTAGTCACACCTCCCACAGGGCAGTGATTGAGGTCACGGCCACAAATGCACCGGCCACAAACACAATGAAAGCAATTGATGTTGTTCCACATAGGAAGACAAGGGTCCAGCCCGTTAATATCACAGGGATCTTACATGAAAACCTGCATCTTTGTAAATGAAGAATTTGTACCGTACCCTGATATATATAAAGAAATACATTTAGTAGAACTTTCTTCAAACTATGGTATTCCAGAAGTGTTGGAAGTCCAACTCTCAGATTTTCCAATCTATTCATAAGTTGTTTGTTTGCTTGCTTTTATTCACTGGAGTACCCAAGCACCATCCTGACTGGGATTTCAGCTGTACTATATCTGGAGGACATCAATTTGGGGAAAGTTGATTTAGGGCCAGTTTGGGATAGTGGTCAAAGTGCTGGCCTAGAAACCAGGAGACTGTGAGTTCTAGGCCTCTATTAGGCATGAAAGCAGCTCGGTGACTTTGGAGCAGTCAATTTCTCTCAGCCCAACCACCCTCACAGAGGTGGTGTTGTGGGGAAAATATCAGGAGTACTAGGTATGTTCGCCACCTTGAGTTATATATATAAAAAAGTGAGGTAAAATAATAATAATGTCTACCCAGGGCAAAGAAATCAAAACCTTGCCAGAAGTAGCTCAGACTGTAGAGGCAAACCAGGGGGAGTTGGTAGTAGAGGAAGCCAGCATAGCTATTGAATCGTTTTCATTCCCAAACCAGGCACTTCTCCTCTGCTGTCTCCTCAAAAAGAACAAAGCCCTCTAACTAAAAAACAAGAGGAATTGAAACAAAGAATAATTGAGCATCTAGAACAGCACAAAAAGAACAGAATAAGATTGCCTGCATTGAAGGTTGTTACAAAGAAACAGCAGAAGTATTAAAAGATGCCAATACTGTAATGTCAAATATAAGCACCAGCTCACTGCAAGAAACAAACCAACTAATATACAGCACGGCTGCAGTTATAACTGAATACCTTGGATGCAAAATCAACAAACAAGAAAAAAAGCCAAACAGTGCACCACCAAAATGGAAGATCAGGTTGGAAAATTAGATCAGCTTGCTAAGATCAGATGCAAGCAAGCTAGAACAGATGAAAGACAAGAAGCTGAAGAACAAGAAGACCAAAGAATACTTGATCAAGAAATATCACCTAGAAACAAGGAAGATCAAAGAAGCACTGGAAATAATAAAACACAAATAACAGCCATAGCCAAAAAGATCATCAGTTACGAAGCTCGAATTGCACGCTATAGGCAGAATCTCCAATTTCAGTTGAATCAGAAATGTTACTACCAATCCATCAATGGAAAGTCTGCAATGAACCAGTCAACACCTGACAAAGAAGAAACAATGCAGTTCTGGGTACAACTGTGGGACAACCCAAAGAAATACAACAAGAATGCAGCTTGGATAAAGGAGGTAGATAAGAATAAAAAAGAAGCTGAAATGAAAGAACAGCAGAAATAGTGGAGAAAAGGGCAAGGAAGATCAAAAATTGGTCAGCACCAAGTGAAGATGAACTGCATGGTTTTTGGTTGAAACATCTGACTGGTCTGCACCCACTCATTGCCAAACAGTTTAACAACATACTGCAAAGAGGTGAAATTGAAGATTGGTCAACATCTGGCAAAACCTACCTGATAATGAAAGATCCAACAAAAGGGGCAGCACTAGGTCAATTACCTGCTTACCAACAAATCTCAGATTGCTATCTGGTGTGGTAGTTGATGCAGTCCAACAGCATCTAGTTGAAAACAAGCTCTTTCCACCTGAGCAGAAAGAAAACTGCCCAAACAGCAGAGGAACAAATGATCAGCTCCTAACTGACAAGATGATTTTGGAAAACTGCAAGAGAAGGAAGACCAACTTGAATGTAGCTTTGATTGATTACAAGAAGGCATTCAACTCCCTGCCACATGATTGGATACCAAATGCCTAGAAATAACAGGAGTCAGTAGAAACATCAGAAGCTTTATGCAAAGATCAGCAGCACAATGGAAGACACAGTTGCTGGTCAATGGTGATAGACTGTGAGAGGTTAATATCAAGAGAGGAATCTTTCAAGGAGACTCACTATCACCACTATTGTTTATCATTGCATTGATTCCTCTGTCAACAATACTATACAAGTCAGGCCATGGCTATCAAACATCAGAAACATCTGTCAGGCAATCCCACCTCCTTTACATGGACAATCTGAAGCTATATGGAAAAACACCATCTGAAGTAGAATCACTGCTCAACACTGTCTGAATACACAGCAAAGCTATTGCAATGGAGTTTGGACTGGACAAATGTGCCCCCCTAACTATCAACAGGGGGAAAATAGTGAAAACTGAAGGAATCAAGATGTCCTATGGAAATAACCTCAGGTCTGGATGAAGAAGATCACTACAAATACCTGGGCATCCTTCAAGCTGACAACATCAAACACACTGAAGTCAAGAAGAAGGTTAATAGTGAATACGTCATGAGAGTGAAGAAGATCTTAGAGTCCAAACTTAGTGGAGGAAATACTATCAAGGCAATTAATACCTGGCCAATTCCAGTCATTAGATACACAGCTGGAATAGTGGACTGGACTCAAGCCGAACTAGAAGCCCTGGATAGGAAGACCAGAAAGTAATGACAATGAATCATGCCCTTCATCCATGCACCAACGTTGACAGACACTACCTACCAAGGAACATAGGTGGGCATGGAATGTTGCAAATATACCAGACGGTTGAAGAAGAAAAAAGGGCATTCGAAGAATATCCGAAGGACAGTAAAGAAGATGCACTGAAGCTAGTACACCATGAAGTCTTACTGAATACTGAAGAGACCAAATTGGCAAACAAGAAAGACCAAATGTAAAACAGAAAAGAGACATCGCAAGGGAAAGTACTACATGGCCAGTACACAAAAAAACTAGCAGGCAAAGCAGATAACAACAAGACCTGGCAAAGGCTAAGAGGAGGAAAGTTGAAGAAAGAGACAGAAGGGCTAATTCTGGCTGCACAAGACCAAGCCTTAAGAACAAACGCATACAAAGCCAGAATTGAGAAGAGAGCAACAGACAGAAAATGCAACAGACAGAACCCTGCAAGCAAGAACTGGTGGGACCACAAAACAAAGTACAGTGGTACCTCGAGTTACGAACGCCTCTGCTTACGAATTTTTTGTGTTATGACCAGCTCTGGCCCCAAAAATTTACCTCGTGTTGCGAGCCACCTCGAGTTATGATCCGAATCCGCGGCCATTTTCCCTCCTGTGACACGTGGTCCGCGGCCATTTTCTGCCCGACACGTGGTCCGCAGCCATTTTCTGCCCCTGACATGTGGTCCGCGGCCATTTTTCCGCCCCTGACTCTCCCTCCAAGCAATAGCCGCCTCCCTGTCCTCCACGCCAGAACGGATTAACGGTAATTACATTGAACCTTATGGGAAAATTTGCCTCGTGTTGCGACCAATTCGAGTTGCAACCAGAGTCACGGAAAGGATTAAATTTGTAACTCGAGGTACCACTGTAGTAGAAAATGGAAGCTAAAGTGCTCTGGGACTTTAGAATTCAAACAGACCTGCCACATAACACTCCAGACTTAACAACTGTTGATAAGAAAGACAAAAAAGTCTGGATAGTGGACATTGCAATACCTGAGACAGCAGAATAGAAGTGAAAGAACTGGAGAAAATCACAAAATACAAGACCTGCAAACAGAAGTAGAATGACTGTGGCAAAGGAAAGCAAAGATAGTACCAATAGTGATAGGTGCCTTGGGTGCAATCCCAAAACACCTGGAGCACCACTTGAACAACATCGGCATTGACAAAATCACCATCAGTCAATTGCAAAACGCAGCTGTACTTGGAACAGCTTCCATCCTGCGACGATACCTTTAACACCATCGAATCACAACAACTGCCTGTCCCAGGTCCTTGGGAAGGACTCGATAGGTGGATGAAAATGCCAAATCCAGCCTAAACATCTGGCTGACTGTGTGACCACATTGAATTACATTTCCTCTATTAACCTGTGATATGGCTTCTTGCATTCATATTTACTCCTCAACAGCAGGAGTTTTTGGTTTTCAGTTTTCTATACTAGCTGAACTCTTTCCTTTATTGCTGTCAAAATATATCAACTCCCATGTATAAGTATTATTTTGTTCAAGCTGCACTAATTTTAGTGCTGGCAATTTCACGATAGAGGATGGTGCAGTGTTGTATGTTTTCCTTAAATTCTACACTCATTTTTGGCCAAAACACTGTTTCTGAAACTAAGAAAAAAATATATCAGGATGATTAGGTGATTGGCCTAGTTAAAAATTTCTTGACTTGCAATATGGCCCATTCAAGTCATAACCAGGGTAGAACCTGCTTAGCTTCTGAACCTAGACCAGGCCAGTTGGCCATTGCCACCTGTTGAAATGCAAAGTATAAGTAACCAAATTGTGATGGATACTTTTTATAGGGAACAGTTCAATATCACAGGTAAGTTGGAATTTAGAAGGTCATTGTGACTACTTAAGGCACTGCTGACGGCTGAATTCTTTTTTACCCTTTTAATGAAAAATATTCAATTTCAGAAAATCAGTTAATTTTATTTTGATGTAAAGTATTTATGCAGCTTTTTTTATTTGGGCATTTTTAATCTTAATATTCTATTATTTAGATGCCTTAGAGTATTAAATATAGATAAGAGATAAGAAAAAAAAGGGGATATTCTATCAATATTAATTACAGTTTCGGATATTAATGTTACAGGCATTATAATAATTTGACTTTTCTTCAAAATTAAATATGATAATATACTATGAAATGAAAAAATAAAGGAAGAGTATATATCAAGGTGTTTGTTTTACAATAATAGTTTTGGTCTTAAGGTAAATTACTAGTTATTAAAATTGCCATTGTGTTGTTGCATGGTGTACATGTATATGCATATGTATGAGTATGTATATGTGTGTCTGTGTATGCATGTATTAACAGGTATTTATGTATATATACACGTGTGTATGTATATATTAACAGCTATGTTTGTACCTGTTAATCAAAGAAAAATAAATGAACAAAACCAGGTAAAGTAAAAAAAAAGGCAAAAAAGAAAAAATTGGGAAAAAAAACAGGAAAAAAAGTGTTGAGTTTCTGACATCTCCTAATCTGCAATATTTATAAGCAGTTAGGCTTAAAAAACAATCTGTAGATGATTATATTTGCCATGCTGCATGATGAACTGTATGGATGGGAACCCTTCTTACTTAAATTTAGTTAGTTGTTTGGACATTTTTATATAGCAAACCAAAAGTGGGATTACTTTGTGAACACGTAAAATTCACAATGACAGAAAAACACACTTTTTAAAAAGTGGATTTTAATAAGATCCTGATTGGGCATGAAGTTACCTACTCTCTTGAATAATACTGATTATTAACTCTGCATCATGAGGGTCAAAAACCAGTCTCTCTATCGTTAACCTACTTCTAAAAATTACTGCAATGGAGCAATCTGTAATTCTGTTCTCGTTAATTTTCACTAATCATTTATGCATCAATGGAAATGAGGCAGAAAAACGATTCATTCCTAAACTTTGTCTTCAACTCTAAAAGTTATTATACTTATGACTTGAGCTGTCCACTGTCATTATTAAAAAGGGGAGCTAACTCCCTCAGCTCCAGTTCTCATCTCAATTTCTCAGGAAATATTAGGAACATACTATGTAGGGCAGATGATGTGTTCCCTACTCAAAAATCTCATTGTGTTGAGTGGACATGGCCTTAGTGGGGTTATTGGAGATGAATAGGACGTTAGTCCTCTTGTATCTCCCTTTTATTAATCCCCAAATTACTCCCAAATGTTTAATTGGAGTCTGCCATTTGCCCTGCCCCACCTAACATTTTTAAAGCAATCAATTAAATAAGTAATGAAACAAGAAGGTAGAATAATTAAAGGGTGGTGAGGAGCAACCTAATCGGTTTGACTTTTGCCCATACTCAGAACAGGATTGTCAGCCATGCCTCCCCTCTTAATGCAGACATTTCATGAATAGGAACATTTCCTTAATGCAGCCATTTTAGGACCTATCGAAAGGATGTTCACAAAAGTCCATCCTAAATGTTTTCCCAACCTTTATGGTTCCCCATATTTATTAAAAGCACCATTAAAATATATTGAAAAACACTGCCGCTTAGAACTATAATTCCTTTATTTCTATAATAGTCCTCTACTGCCTTTCTGGGAGAGAAAGGGAAAAAAAACCACACACAATAAATGGAAACAATAAAATGACACCACACAACATTGTATCAACAGTAGTAATGATCAAATATTAAATACAACAATAGACACCACAAAACGAAATTAAAGAGCCTAATTGGAAAGATGTGCCTTATCACCTTTCCTAAGAAGAGAATGAATTCTACAGGTTGCCAGTTTTCAGAAGAAAATTCTTTCAGCGTATTTGATGATTGAGGCCCTGCAAATGGCAGTATTCTCAGAATGAATGAATGCAACACTTCAGAGCAGTGTTTCTCAACCTTAGCAACTTGAAGACGTGTGGACTTCAACTCTCAGAATGCATGGCTGGCTGGGGAATTCTGGGAGTTGAAGTCCACACGTCTTCAAGGTGCTAAGGTTGAGAAACACTGCTTTACATATTTTAATAACCAAAGGAGTTGACAGGAAGCTTGGTGATCCCTAACACATATCCTGTCCCATGGGCCTCCTTTGGGGGGATACAAATGATGAAATGGATATCAAGATATCATGATGCAAACTCCACCACTTTTTGCATTTTTCTGGCACGTAAAATGTGGAATTTGTACAGTGACATCACAATGCACATTTCATTACTCTGGCAAAATCACGGCTTACTACAGACGTCCCTGGCATGGGCCACCTGTAGCCCCAGCACCCTAAGACTGTACTGCTGAAATTGGAGAGCAGAAGGGCTGATTTGGGGCAGAGCAATTGTTATTTTCTTCCTTGAAAAATAAGATTGAATGTGGAAGTAGGAGGCCTCTGGAACATAAACCTATTCCATTTCTACTCTTAAATCACCCAGACATTCCCCAAATAGCTTAAAGTGAATTTCAATGTCATGACTTTGGACCATTCTGAGTTAGGAGCTTTTCAGTGATGGAAATGTGAGTTTCCTCCCAGAGGCTTCTCATACTCATTCCTATGAAAAATAGGTGGAAAAATTGCCATTATTCCTTCCTGTGATGCTATTACCCCTCCAATGGTGCCATCTGCAGCTCTCCTGTTGGTTGAGGGCTGAGAAGTTGAGTTGCAGACCCTGATACAAATTAAGGATTCGCCAAATGTTGAGTATTTCCAACGTGTCTGAGTGTCATACCTGTGTTCCTAAACTCAAGAGATACCCAGTTCCAGCTCTTCTTTTGGTGATGTTATGGCTGAAACTGCAGACTCCCACAAGTTGCTTACATGTTGCAACTCCCCTTGTCTGTCCTTGTTCTAATTTGTTCTGTATTGTTTTGAGATTTCTTTTCCCAAAGAAAATCATCATCATCATCATCATCATCATCATCATCATCATCATCATCAGTGAGAGCCTTTACTTGATAGCTTCCTCTTCTCTACCTGCTAAAATCTACTAAAAATATCACTCGGGAAAGTGAACTTAATCCCAATCAGCTCCAAACATAGGAAATTAAGGACATTCACCATATCTTCTCAGCAGGGACTGAATGTCCTAAGAAGTTCAGTTTCAGGAATATATGTTTCTGGGTATAAAAACTATGCCATTTTCCCCACTGAAGCAAAGCCAACCTTGTATTTTCTACCATTAATAGAAAAGAGCACTAATGCTGAATTAACCAAACCAAGCATTATGTTTCACCATCTTTTCAAATAACTGTGCTATATGATCATAGAACTTAGTTTGCCTTGAGGATCCTAGACTGACTCATTGTAACAGCAAAGATGGTAAATGTTAAACAGCATAAAAGAGAAAACATAAAAGAGAACCAATAGTTAGGTACATTTTCCAGCAAACAATGCACTTTGTATCCTAAACACAAGCCATTACTCTGTTCTTTCTATACAAAGAACATTACCATACCATTTGATAATGACCTATCAGAACCTGTTCTTTGATTAAAGGCAGCTGCTTTTGATTACAATCAATGAATCGTTAATTTGTGCTCAGCTACAAACCGTTGGATCTGATCTATTATTCATTCTTCAAGCTGAAATTCTAGTTAGGCTTGAGTTCTGAATTTTACTGAAGCTTTCTCTCTCTTGACTATTAATAATTTTGTTTTGAAGTTTGCTCTCTGAGATTCCATGATGGCCTTTCTTTGTAATGTTGAAATAATGCATTCAGCTACAGCTCTGATCAGAGCGTCCATCTCCCTGGCCATATGTCTAACAACATGGACCTATTTAGGCCTCCAACCTTCACGCAATGCTCCTTTCAGTCTTCAAAACCCCAACATCTCTGGCCAGTATAAAATGAGCAATACTCAACAGATAAGGGCACTTTTGTTTGTGAGTTACTCCGAAAATCAGTGGTATACTGCCTAACTGAATATTTCTGAATAATATAAAATGCATAAAATAAGATATAAAAAAGATTTGTAGAATAGATAGCCTCAATTCATTCCCCAGATTTGCTGAATCCCTCCTACAGAATTAATTTCCTGCTAACAGGAACAGAATTACTTTCTCATACTTATATGTCTGACAAACTACTTCATGCTACATATAGACATATGCTGCTTAGCGCCTGTGGGAAAGGAGAGACATAGAAGTGTTAGCAAATAAATAAAAAATAAGCAAATACATCTCAAAATATGTGGTGAAATGCTTGAAAACCTGCCTGGGAAACAGAATCATAGATTTCTAGATCAAACTAGGCCACCAAGTTTGGACTTGGAGACCAATTCCAGAAGAGTATAGACCTGATACTGTTCTTCTATCCCCTTGTCTTTTCCTTCTGATTTTTAAAAAATGTTTTATAATCCAGACGTGGCCAATTAGGGCATGGACATTATCTTCATTTCATGATTTTTAATGTTAAGTATATATTATCATTTTCCCTTTAAAAAAGTTTGTATTATTATGTAAATGTCTTCAGCATCTGGACTGCATTATCAAACTTCATTTTATTCATGCAATATTCATGATGGTAATCTGGTTTTGGAGGTTGTATGAATATTAAAAGCTAAATCAATATTTTAAAGTGAGTATAAAATGGAAACCTGGGATTATGATGACCAGGAGTCTACAGGATCTGTTAAAAAAGACAGGATGGTTGCTTTGATCTTGACTTTTACCCTCCCTCCATGCAGAAACCCATGATGATGATGATGATGATGATGATGATGATGATGATGATGATGGCGACAGGGATGATGGAAGCATATCTCCCTCATCCCAAACTATCTCACAGGATTGTTATAGGAGGAGAGAATATTATCTACGCCACCCTGAGTTGTACAAAATAGAGGTGGGATATAATATTTTTTTAAAAATTAATTAATTAATTAATTCATTCATTCATTCACAACTGGCAGGATGAAGTGACAGGAAGAACAGAGTTTGTTTGTTGGTTTATAGAAAACATTTATATATCACTTCCCATTAAAAATCATGCAGGGGTTTACAAGTGAGCTGTCCGCTTCACAACAGAAGTGATACACACAGTGGTCTGAAGAAGACCCCAAAAGACAACTAACCCCAGACTGTAAAGTCACCCAGTCGCCTTCTCTGTCTAGGAGAGCAAATAGCTAATGAAATGCTTCAAAGGTTCCTATTTTGAAATGTTCCATCATCAACTTGCGGAACAGTGGATTTCACCATCTAAACGACCCTTGCAATTTTTGTTCCAAAAGTACAAGTCTGAATTGCATTTCTAAAGATAATCCTCAGAGACACCACTGTTAGTTTTAACCCCATGATGTTAAAAAGTATTTTTCTCTCATCAATAACTCTGTTCACACATTACAGAAATAACTCTAATGGTGCAAGCTGGTTCTAGTGCAAGCAAGCCTAGCTCAGTTTCATGCTATTACCTTGGGCACATGACACCTTGCTTGAAAGATGGATGATGACTGAAGTCAAAATGAAGCTAAGGATCAATATGTGCTGGCTTATTAACAGCAGCTCCCACCAAAATATAAAGTGTTTGATAGAAAACAGGAAAGTTAATGTAAATTGTGAAGTGTCAAAACGCCCTGCTATTAGTTTTGTAGGTGCTAAGAGTGCTAGACACATGCCTGTAATCTAAAGGATTGCTTAATGCAGTCAGGCTAAATCAAATCGAAACCTCTTCAAAGTATTTCATCAAATCCTCAACTTGGATGAAGACTTTAATGCTGAAGGTGGGGGTTTTTAGCTATCAATCCATAATAGATAATTATGGAACTGTACCTCATTTCTGTAAATTGGGCTCCTTTCCTGTAAGTTATTTATTTATTAAATTTATATGTCACCCATCTCCCCCAGAGGGTTAGGGCTAGGGTTAATGTTCCAGCTGCCCCCCACATGTTTCATTACAAACTAGTAAAAGATTTGTGTGGTTGGAATAAGAGAGAGGACAAAGCCAGGAAGGAAAACTAGCCAGCATCCTGCCTTAGCTTCATGTTGTTTAAACAAGGGCAACCCATGAGAGATTTCATTTTCTTTTCTTTTCTTTTCTTTTCGAAACGGCGTGCGTTACCGAACATCTTTCAGACTGATTTAAACACTCTGCAAGGCAACAATTCAGATCTTTGGCAACAGTGATAAATAACCCTTCCCTGGCAATCTGTTGCATGAAGAGAAAGAGGGAAAGAAGATGTTGGAAACCGAGACAGGTAGAAAAAAGAGATTTTAGATGGAAAATAAAGGATGGGACAAGCTAATAGGTATCCCTACTAATTTTTGCTTTGGTCCTCCTAATTCCTTGCTCCAGCACCACCCATAAAGGCCCCACAGGCATTCTTAGATTTTTTTTTCAGTGCTGAATGGCTCCAAGCATGCCCATTTGCCCAGGAAAAAGACCAAGGGAATCTAGGGACCAGAGTACCTCCTAGAACAGGGTTCCTCAACCTCAGCAACTTTAAGATGGGTGGACTTCAACTCTCAGAATTCCCCAGCCAGCCATGAAGAAGATGGTGGTGAGGAGAGCAATCTCTGCAGTTTGTCTTCTGGTCAGTGTGACTGGCCATGCCCAACATGGAGCCATTTTGTGTAAAGGTACATACCCCCTCCCATGGGAAGTAGTCTATGAGAGTGCCCAATGAAATACTCTAACAATCTCATATGGTTCCCAAACAGATTGCCTTCCCCAGAGGTTCAGAGAGACTTCTGGCTGTGTAACTCCTCTCTAAGAGGCTATTTGGAGAGGAAAGGAATCTATGGGTGAAGAAAAATCAAACTGAATTTTGTAATTATTGGGGGGGGGGTTGTCGGTTTCTCTCTTCACATCTATTTTGGATATTTTTCCATTTTAAAAGGAGATGCTTTCAGGACAGTTGTTGAGTTGCTATAGGCATCTTTACTGGTAGAGTCCCAACATTAAGGAGCAAAGAACAATTTTTATAAAATTAGACAGATGACAATCTAGTCTCATGCAAATGTTCAACCTTTCTATTGAATTACACAGAAACTTTTAAGGATTCCAATAAAAAGGTGCTGTTTAGATTGTACTAAGCTTGTTTGCTAGTTCAAAAGCAATTTCATTACATTACATTTAACTGAAAGATACATTGAAAGAATAATATATGTGGTGGTTCAAGAGGAAAGCTACATAAATGTTTTAAGAGCAGAGCTACGTAATGTTCTAGCTTTATTGCAAACCCACAAAGGAGAGGACAAG
This sequence comes from Python bivittatus, assembly GCF_059951505.1. Classification (NCBI taxonomy): domain Eukaryota; kingdom Metazoa; phylum Chordata; class Lepidosauria; order Squamata; family Pythonidae; genus Python; species Python bivittatus. Next base: position 8,993,125 of record NW_028277088.1, read on the forward strand.
AAGGAACTGTGTTACGTGTTCAGAACACCTATCGGAAGTAGAATGGCTGAACAGAGCTGCACAGCAGTTTAGCTATAATGGGCTGCAGCGTCAAAGACTACAGAGGCTGCATAAATGTCAGATGTCCATTACTGGCTGCATGAGGTCCTTACAACAGAGTTGTTTCTATTAAGACTTTGCATCACCACTTGCTCTAATTACTGCTAAAAAGCATCCACCATGGTGGTATCCTAAACCTATAAACACAGCTCAAGATATTCAAGCATAGCAACTGCTGTTGATGGTTGCTGCACTGAAGGGAGGGGGAGCAAGAAAGTCTTGAAAGAACAACTCATACAGTGTCAAGATACTGACTATCCCAGCATTGGATGGTCCTGATCATGGTGCTAAGACAAAATTCAACCTTTTGGCATCAGTATAATGTACAGTTCCAGCATATTTATACAGTTTCACAGAAACAAAGGAAGTTACCTAATACTGAGTCAGGCCACTGGCCCAACTAAACCAGAGTGAACCTGAAACTAAGAGGAACCACTGCCTGTTGTTGTCCTGTGCTTCTGGCCAAGATTTCTGAAAACCGCTGGCGCGATTGCCTGCTGTTTTGAGGTGGGGAATAGATTAGATACAAGAAAATCCCTAAAATAGATCACATTTCAAAAATAAAGACCCTTCTACTTTCCCTCAAACTCACTCTTGTCCACATGTATAAAGCAGACCCATCAGCTCCTAAAAATGCTAAGCGTGGCCCTTGAACATCATCAAAATGTTGCCCACGTCTGTCATACTGTGGCTTAGTCTACATTGGGTGAACTCAGCCATTGTGGTTTGCACAACACAGATCATGACTAAGCCATACAATCTATGTGCAGTCTCAATCAACTATAGTTAGTTCCATAAACCATGATTAAAGAACTATGTTATTAATGTGATGAGTAAACCCAATCAGTGCCTTGGCAATCCTGATGACTGAAGGTGGCACCTTCTGCAAACAAAGCAGGAGCATTGCAGTTGACCAGGAAGCCGTGGCAATCACCGTTCAATTTAGGGGTTCTTCCAGTGATAGGAGGAGGTAGATGAAAAAGAAAAGGAATGATCTGAGGTCTTGTCTGCCGCAGAAGCATGTATAAAAACTCTAAAAACCCTTGCCAGTTCAGCTAGAAAATAAAGGTAAAGGTTGGCTCAACTTTTAACAGTAAAAAAAACATTTTAGCAGAATTTACATTGCTTTTTCCTGGATTCACATCCAAATAAGGCATGTTTGAAATCATGATAAACACCCATCTGCTTCCACACTGAGAAAGAGGTTGCAGAACTAGAGAGAGAATACAGAATATATACTATCTGGGATTAGAAATTAAATTTTAGATGGCCAGTTTGAGGCTCCAAAACGGCATCTGCCCCCAAACGTATTCTTTCCCATAGTCTTCTCAGATGACAATCCCCTCAAATGGGTGACAGAGTTTCTCATCCTTTTGAAGTGGAAAACACAGAACAGGCATGATTCTTAAAAGAGAGTTAACATAATTTTTAAAAAGTCATTAAAGCTCCCCCCAAAACTCCAGAAAAGAACAGAAAATTCATGCTCTGAAAATATCATCTGCTCATTGCCTGCAATCGAAAGACTGTCTGTGCCTGGATGAAAAAAATAAGTTGCAGACACTGCTTGAGACAGCAGCCTTAGACACATATTGAAAGGGAAGACCAACGAGATGGAATACATACTAAATTAAACCACGGATTGTTTAAACTATTGTTGATTAAATGAGACACAGATGCTGGGCTCACACATCACGAGGACTGCCCATCTGTGCTGCAAATATCCCACTGCAGAATTTCCTGTATCTCTTTGTCGCTATCTAGGGTTTGTCTGGATTTCTGCAGCCCAGATATAGTAGCCCCACACAAGGAACCAAGCCATAAACCACGATCCACATATTATAATGGTTAAATTCACACAACATGCTAAAAAAAAAAGACAACCAAACCATATGAAGTTTTCCCCTAAGCGAAGGAGATGATGGTGCAGGGAAAAGGGGGAAAATTTCCTATCTTCTGGAGAGATTATTCTAAAGTCCATCTCAGGGTTGCTAAGCCTGGGGTGTTTATGAACTGGTTAATCCCATTACATATTTGCTCCAATTCCAACACCACAATAAGGATATAAAAAGTGGGCACAACTATGGGAAAGCATCTTTGTACTTATATTAGTGTTGTGAAATCTTGTAGCTGATGGTCAGAATGCCAATCCTACTTCTACTCTTCTCGCTCTTCCTGTGGCACGCTTCCTTCTGTCTTCGGTCGTAGACAGTGCTGAAAAGAAAACGCTTTCAAGCGGTTTCTAATTACCCGTCATGTAATATCTAGATAATCTTTATGAAGAAATGGGGCTTGGGTGTTTGTGTACATTTGCGTGTTATAATGCGTGCTAGTACACAGCAATTTGTGCGTGCATGCAAATAAGCTGGAGATTTACACTCTTGTTGTTGTTTGTTTGTTCCAAAGTAGTAATAAAAGCAATCAGGAAACATAATGGATGAAAAATAGAGAAGGAACAGCACTGAAAAATAGAATTCGGATAATTGCAAACAGCAGGGGTGGTGCTGGGTCTGAAGATGGAAAAGAAATAACCCATCACGATCTTTGCTTTTCCTGGGTCAAGAAAAACTTGACATACTAACACAAATCTCATGATAATACAACCACTTCCTTTAACAACCTTTGGAGAAAATGGGAAGAAAGGGAAGCAGACAAAATGCAGCTCTATAGAGATTCTGCCCCATCGTTTTTGTTGGGTCGGATTGAAGGGACGGCGGAGTCACATCAGCTTTAAACCCCAAATTGTCCCGGTTATTATTCACTGAATCTATGCTGAATGCCCAGTGAACTGAAGTGACCTGCATATTGCCTGTACGGTACTGTATACAAATAAAGCACTTTACAGAACTGGACTACAATACAAGGTAACAAAAATACAACAGTGCACAGCAACCAGCAACCAAGCACCATCAGCCCAAGTGGGTCAGGGGCATTCATGCTAATCTTCAAGGAGCTATACCAGCATCAGGGGAATGCAACCACATTGTAGGTGCATGGATTTGACAGCAAGTATTATATATCTGTTTTTAAAAGGTATGATTTATTGAATAAATATTTTCTATCTCTTTCAGTACCTTATGACTCAGAAGGAAGGGAGGAAGGATCTGTTCTTGTCAAGCTTAAACAGTCCTGCCATGTTTTCCCTCTATGTTTACAGTTCTGCAAGATGCAGAGTAACAACAGTGCCTTTGATTATAATAGAAACTGTAATAACAATATGACCTAGAAATGTATTTCTGTTCACATATTAGCAACTTGGCTTTATTACAAGTCATAATTGTCTAAAAACTCTTTCTTTCTTTTCATAGCCTGCTACTAGGATATAAACAATATCTTCTATGCTGTACTTCCCTCTACTGTTAATATGAAGAAAGGTGTTCCACCAAAATGTATTGTAGTGTAAATAAAGGGACAGCCTGAGGTCACAGTAAGTACAAGTATATATAATAGATCACCAACATACAAGAGACACTGAAGTCAAGACAGCAAGTTTTGATTCTTTTTACAACTGAGCTAGGAAAAGTGACGGTTCTCTATTTATCTTTGTGCCCATAATTGGTGTGCAAATGGCGCATCCCAGATTCTGTCTTGCAAAATACATTTACATAATTCTGGAGAAGAAATACAAAAAAACAGCAAACCCCAAGACTGTTCTTTCAATCTAAATTAAGGTTGTTTAGGAACAAGACAAGAAAGGGATCTTAAGAAATCTATCCCAGAGAAGAACATGCATGGGTACGGGTGTACATGCAGAAATAAATGAATGAATAAATAAAATGGGATAGTCCTATGCGGCTTCAAATAAAAATTAAATGAAAGCAGAACCAGGTAGTTCCTCTTCTGCACTCCCCTGTTCCACCAGTGATGAGTTTAAGCGCTCCCCACTCTTTTGGCCCCCGCTGCTGATCCCTTTCCTGCCTCTATTGCTTCTATTTTGACTCACTCAGGGGTGTCTGGGTGTGTGTGTGTGGAGGCAAATAATGAAATGTATGTTGGGATATCACATCACCAACCCCACTCCCTTTGCACTTACTTCTTGACATTACACTCAGATCTGTAAAGGGTGATGCTCAGGACATTATAAGATGCTTTCTGTCATGCTGATGAAACTTCTACTCGTTGTGGACCCGTATGTGCAGGGTATGACAGACCAAGCAGTTGGTGGAGTCCTTTGGTTTTGCCGTCATTAGCTGGGGAAAGAGCCTCCGCCAATTGCACACTTTAGGAAAAAGGGGGCTGCTTGGACGGTTAGATTCTAACTAGCATCTCTAGATCCCTCTTCCCATCCTGTAGATTTCTCTCCCCCTTTCTTTCTTTACATAAGCAAGAAATGCTGATTTCCAGATCCCTCCATACTTGGTTCAGGAATCAGGAAGAGTGGTATTAATATGCAATTTTGATAACCCATTGGCACATTTCTAAAGTGTGCAGCTTTTTAGAGAGAAAAGAGCAAAATAGCAGCAGATGAGGCTGATCAGGAACTGGGGAGAAAGAAACAAGGTTGAATCTGCCTGGAACAGCCAGTAAATTCCTTCCTGATCCTATTCACTACTGATCCCTTGGCTCTGCCATAGTGGGTGATGAAGCATCACAGAATTTAGATACCTTGTCACCGCTTTCGAATGCAGTCAGCTGAAGGGGAAAAGCCTACCTTAACACTGGTCCAGTTAAGAACAACTTAAGCCTGTTTTACATGGACTGGAGACAGATGGAGGCAATGTCATAGGGATACCGAATGAATACATTATCGGGGCATGTTTATGTCATTGTTAAATACAAGTATAGAAAGTCTTCTATCCACTGAGAAAGACAGTTAAAGAACATAATTTGAATAAGGGTGCATCTGTGTGAGAACTCAGTAAGTGCCCAATTCTAGCTCCAGATATCTTGAGCTAGAATTCCAAGAACATGGAATATCTGGAAGACACCTGGGGAGGATGGTGTAAATCTCAATTGGGTTTGAATGGACAGAAGCAATCAAGCTCTACCTGAAGACCAAAAGTGCTCTACATGTCTCTGTGGGACCACAGAGCAGCCTAAAATTAAGGGATTGTTATTATCTATTACATTGGTTATTAGTATTTTTATTTTTTCCACTAGCATTATCAAGATGGTGCATAGCATATCAAATAAATATAAGAATACCAAAAAAAAAGCAAATAATTGGATATATTAAACAAAGCAGCAGTAACAACAACAACGCTATTTGAAGCCAATACAGCAATACAGCTGAATTAAAGAAGTGCTCTTAATTTCTTTCAAAAAAGGCTGAGACTGAGATCCAATCTCTGCTCTGAAGATGGAGCATCCCACTATTTGGAAGTGATGCAGGAGAAATCCCTTTTACACATGACTGACAAACAGAATAATTATGAGCATATGTACCAGGAACAGTTTTGAGGACATCTCCTTAATCAGCACAGACATAAATTTCCATTTAGTACAGTACTTCCTGTGCCCTTTTTACTCCTTTGAATTCCTTCATTGACTAAACTCTGGCACAATTAAATATATCATCTGCTTAAAAAAAGTTTCTAAAAAAGACAGCCAAAAAACGAATCTCTACTTCCAAACCATCTTTCTGCAAAACAACAGATACTGTAAAATATATTCAGCAAGTTCTAAACCTGTTCCAGATTAAGCATTCTTGACAATTTTGGAATCAAGCAGAATATATTGGAACAAGGTAAAGGTTTCATAGTTGTGGGACTCAACTTATGGGATAGCAGTTGGAAAGACATACTGTGTACTGGTCGAGATACAGCTGACTTTATGAGATACACGACATATTTTGATTCCCCAAACCATTAATCTGTAAAGCATGGTTTGGTAGATGGGTTGGAGACTACCATTAGCTACGCTTGCCTGATTTAGATAGGTGGTAAAGGAAACGCAGAAAGGGAATAAACAGGGTTGCCGAAACCCAGTATGCAAATTCTGCAACGCACAAGGATGTCTCAAGAGAGGAGAGGGGCTTCAGTTGAAAGTTTGTTGTTTTCAAAAGCTGCACAGCAAGATTACCGCATGGCATGGTTATATAAAAAGAGACCGCCCACGAAAGAGGAAATACAATATTTTGAATATCAAGAAAAAATGTCGTGGGGGTGGGGGTGTGAAGTGGAGTTCTGCACAAGGACGCTTCAATGTCAGCAGCAGCCCTGGGAGTAAGGACTCCCTATGAAACTCCCCAATATCTTCTTTATTCCCCAAACCAAAGTTTATGATAGGATTGAGTCAAATCTTGTAATTAACTTAGCGCTGATGAATGAAAAGGACGTTGTCATCAATCAGGTGCAGTGGTACACAGTATAATAGACATTTCCACAAGATGAAATTGCTACAACCTCCTGATTTCTCACATCCCTTTCTACTTCATTAATAACCTAGGGACATTTTCTCAATTCCTTTCTTTTCAATTACACTGGCACAAAGCTGTAATAGATGTAGGTGGTGTCATATAAACCTGAGTATCTGGAAATACCTTCATAATCCTAAAATAGCAAGGAACTGAGTGTACATCCAGTCTACAAAATGGGACTACGTTGACTAGTTCTTCCTTTCTATGTCATAAATCTCACTGAAAGCTGCTTTCCAACTATTGCTTCTGCCGTGTAAAGCTTTTCTGGGGATGTGGTGTATGCACACTTATATGACATAAGCTTTCATCTGAACAGTCATGGTTTCTGAGTAGGTGGATAGTTTAAGTACGCACGTTAAACACACTGTTAAACATGCATAATTCAACAACATCTGCACACATTTTTCCAATTTCTATCCTAGAGGGTTGACTGATTGATTGACTAATTAGCAAGAGTTATATTTTTCTGGACATGTAAAGCAACTCCAAGCTATGTACAATGTGAAAAAAACATGAACTATAATAGGCATAGAATATAAATACGATCAAACCTAACCCATAAAATAATGTTCTCAGTGGCCATGAGTCACACATCAGCACTATCATGGTGTGCTCAATTCCAACGTAAAATAGAAACATTTTCATGAAGGATCTAGACTGTTGTAACGTTCATCTATGCTTTAGTTTTTGGGGAAGAGCTGGGTTCCAGACAGCAAGCAACATGAGAGAAATGTCTTTTTCCTGAGTGATACTGAAGGAGCACCTGCAAATGTGGCACAATTAAGAGGAGCTTTTATGAGGACTGCAGAGGCTGGGCTGATCAGTATAGGAGGAGACCTCAAACACCCTCCTCCTCAAGTTGTTTCTGGCTTTTCGCCTAACACCAAAGTTCCACACTTGGACCAATAGCACTCATTTATATGTTGTGACTACAATAGTTCTTCATGGACCTTTTGGGTGAAAATGGCAGCCCTTTTCCTGCTTTGCTGTTACCACTAATTTTGTACACATTCAGTTGGTCTCTATGGATTTTTTATTAATTACATTTTTTTCTTTTTTCTGGCTAAGCTTCTGTGCCTTCATTAAGTGCTTGCCAAGCAATAAGCTTTTCGTTTCCTGGGCTGAAGTTGCAATGAAGTAGAAAACTTCAACTCCTCAATTTTTAATTATTGCACAACTTTGCAAGTTTCAGGAATTTTGCCAGTTTTTTTTGGCAATCCCATCAGTTACTAGCAATCTGCTGGAATAGAAAAGTCAAGTTTTTTATGTTGACCCTCTTCACATATTTTATAACTGAGGGATCCAGAAGTAGCCCTGCTACTGTTTCTCCATTTTTCCAAAGAGTGAAAAAGGAATTTTGAATTTATTCCACTGTATGCTATTCCATTCATGACGACAAGAAGAATGTAGGAGATTCTTTTCCTAATATCTCAGTGGGGACTTTTTCCCTTGCCAGGAATCAGAAATGCTCTGAAGCATGAAACTCCAAAGAACATACAGCCAAATCCACTCTTAAGAAGAGGAGCATAATTGATGCCAGTTGACAAGAGAGGAACACATGATGTTACTTCAAGGAAGTTTTAAATATATGTACACTCCCTATCACCTTCACCCTTTCTATTTTAATAAGGAGAGAAACATTTGCTTCCTCAAAAATATATTCAAAAACCTGTCATCTAAAAGAGTTTTTGTTTTTTTTTAATGCAGAAGCTCAACCCCCAAGACTTTCATATTAAATTGCTGAAGATGCCTGCAGAAAAACACACAGGTCTTATTGGTGATTTCATAAATCCAGGATTTGTGCAGTTTCTTTAAAAGGAGCATTTTCATATCAAACAAATTCTGGAATGGAGTCTTCCCTGCCAAACAAAAGAGGCCCATGGATGTATTCATTTCATGCAGATCTGGTACACAGTGTTAAGATTTTTTCTTATCAATTCTTAAATTGTATTTTCAGTAAAAATGCCAAAGATCTCAGATGTGGCTACTAATTGGAATCTTGTACAAGAAGCTGATTGTCAATCCTATTAATGCTTTGAGCTCATCACACTGATTCTCCAGCACTGGGTCTAGTGGTATTTCAGGCTTCTTTCTTCCTCTGCTCTATGCCGACCTGAACGATCTTGTTCTCCCATCAAAGCCACTGATGTGGCTGCAAAGGTGTGGGGCAACTATGGGGTAGATGGCATATCTTTATGAAACAACCATAAGCATTATATAAGGTGGGGGTGAGTGGGAAATGATTCGCTGTCAGCAACCAGATAGGTCATTGCTAGCCAGCAAACCATTGACACAGTCTCTCCACTTCCTTGTAAGTTACTTTAGGATATGCCCTGTGGTAAACACATGGCTCCCGTTTTCCTTGCTCATTGCTTATTTGCAGTAGTTTCTAGTCACTTCCTCCTCTATGCCTTTTTGGTATGAAGCCCAGGTGGAATAATTGCTGGATCATGTGATAGCATTACTGTGCACCCAACATTTTGCATGATCCATAAGAGATAACTCCTTCCTTCAATTGCAGTCAATGAAACAGGAGATAGATGACTAAGGATCTCCAAATAATTGTGACAGTGCATGAGGAAGAGAATCTCCCACCTCCCAAATACAGTGTCATATTCTCAATCCAATATCTACAGTAGCTTTTTAATACCTTAAACATGGAAGAGCTTTCCCCCATCTTAATAAGGTGAGCCAAATTTCTACATTCACTAGACTGTGAAGGAAAAAAAAGTGAGACCTTGAAGAATACAGGTTCCACCTTCTCAGACCTTGTTACCTTTTTGATGTGTTGGGACTAAAGTCAGAATTCCCATGCGTTTGGATGCGGAAATTCTGAAAATTTTACCCCAACCACACTTGGAAAGCATTAGGCTGGGAAGGTTGGCATATCTTTTCTTGGAATAGAATCCATGTCATCAGGTGCATGATGAAGTTTTAAGCTTAGTTAGGAAGGACATGATCACTCACACACATGGGTAAATAGCAGGAAAAAAAGGCAGACAAGTCAAGTGAACACAAAAGCCATAATTTGTGACAATTTTCATATAATACATAAATAACAGTGACAATTCATAACAGTTCTGATTCTGTGGTGGCATACAACAGTCATATTCTATGCTAATTAACTAAGGTGTGGTAGACAGGAACCCATTATCTCAATTCAAACCTGTATAATTAGATTCCAGTTTCTTGATAAATTTTAATGTAGGGTTTTTTTCACTGGAGTCTTCCTTTGATTTTTTTTTTTAATGGGAAAATGGAAACTTTCAGATACTCAGCATAGTATTTGGGGAGGGAAGTTTCGCTATATTATATTATATTATATTATATTATATTATATTATATTATATTATATTATATTATTTATTATATTATATTACATTATAATGGCATCCACAACAGAGAAGCAAAAGAAGCAGAATATAGCTTATAATTAAAGGCTGTTCTCTTGTACTGAAATCAGTAGAAAACTCTTTTGTTTCTGGAGCAGAAAACCAAATTCTCTTAGACAATCTATAATAAAAAGTGCGCATGCTAGATCAAACCCAGAGACTGTCTAGCCCAGAACACTTCTTTAACAACAACCAACTATACATCCATGAGGCATGACAACAATGGCACCCGTCCTTTGGAACATCACTGCCTCTGAGATGAGATTGGCCCCTCCCTGGTGGCCTTTCATAAGGCCTTGAAAACATGGCTTTGTGCTTGAGCCTGGGGCCCAGGGTGTGGGTTAGAGCCCATCTCCGGGTGGTATGGATGATAGGTTAGAACATGCCCAGCTGCTATGTGTGTGTGTGTGTGGGGGGGGGGTTTCTATTATGTACTTTGTTTTTATTTGTTTTATTGTAAGCCACCTAGAGTCACATAAAAGTGAGATGGGTGACTGTATAAATTGAGTCAGTCAGCCAGTCAGTCAGTCAGTCAGTCAGTCAGTCAGTCAGTCAGTCAGTCAATAAATAAATAAATAAATAAATAAATAGCTAACTTCTTCCACTAGTCTTCCTCAACAAATGGCAGGAAGACTTGTGCTGCCATTAATCCTGTAAGCAATAGATAGATATGAAGACTAGTAGCTATTGTTAGTTCATCCTCCTGGAATTTGAGTGAACTCTTTTCAGAATCATCTGATCACATTTTTGTGGAAGCAAATTCCTTAATTATTTTTATTTTTCAAATTCTTTGATTTAACAAGGTAAAACAACACAGTTTTACTTCCAATCCCTGGATAAAAGCTGATCATTGATCTCAAATACAGAATTACAATTTTCTCCCTTCTTTAAAGAAATGGCTCCATGATCATGGCCAAAGGTCATTAGTCTGTTCTAACATCACAGGTTATGACCTAAAAGGGTTGCGCCAATAGCTGCTAAAGTGTTTGACATTTAACTTCATTACAAAAGTTGCATCATTACAAGAATATCATGATGGCCTCTTACCTATCTCTAGTGAACTGAAATGATTGACCAAGAATTATTGACTGGCAACTTGCAGAAACAATAAGAGATGAGTAGTAAAGTATAGAAGAGTTCCCATGACTACCAAACTGACATTGTGACTCCTTGGGAAATTATAGTTTTACCCATTATAGATATCCTATTACAAGAACTAGTCAATCTACTACCAAACTTATGAGTTTCTCAGAGGTGGTCATTCTACTGACCAGTTAGGATCTTTTTCAAGAACTGGACTTGTAGAAGAATGACTCATGGCTCTCCTTGACCCAGATAATTTCCTGGTTCAAGCATCACCAAGCTCACTGTTGTAACCATACCTCTAAAACCAAGCAATTAGGAAGATAGAGTTTAAAGCAGCAGTTATACTAACCGTAACACATGTGGCTCTTGGTCTGTGTTAGCCCCTTAATTTGTTTTGCACGTTGTATGGCTGGATATTACACAATACAGTTGTATGGATTGCAGTTCTGTATCAATTAACATGGGCCCCCATGGAAACCAATGCTACTCAGACTTCAACAATCTCTAAAATCAGGGCATTAAGTTTTGAATAGAGTAAATGGATTTCTTTTGGAATAAGGGAAGGAAAACATTGCCCATGCTCAGTGTAAGATTCTTGCTATGTTTGTAGCATTTTTGGAGTGCTAATGGTAATGAGCATGCTTTGAAGGAGCAGATGCTGAATTTAAATAAAGAAGTGGAGTATTTTCCTTGTGACAATGAATCACACATTAAGTGTAGCATAGGTTTGCCACTGAGCCAAGAAAGGCTCAAAAAGAAAAGTAGCCAATTATGATGAAGTATGTCTGTGTGTGTGTGTTTGTGTGTGTGTGTGAAAGTGTTGCATGTCTTTCAAATATCTTACAAATCAGAAACATTAGCCAAGCAAGTTTGGCTAAGGCATAGAAACTGACAGAATGTACACGGCTTCAGTTTCTCAAAAGTAGCTGTTCAATTAGCTTGCATATTTTTTATTCTTCACAGTAAAGCAAAACTTTCCATGAATGGCAAAAAGCAAAAGAGGAGAAACTAAGGGAAATTATACTTATAAAAAGTAAACGTTTCTATGAGAAGAATATTCAGGTAGATGTAGCAAAGAGAAAGCCAAGCAAAATTGCACAAATGCATAATCTTCATCTCAGCTGCAAATAAAGGAGATTCCATACTCTCTACAGTTTAAAAGAGAAAAGAGGATGTGACAATGTACAAATACAGCACTTAAGTAGCTCCAGATAGAAGCGTGTTCTTACAGAGTGCAGATTTAACTTACGCAGTGCACAAAATTTCTAGTTAATGCAAACATTAAATAAACCTGCACGTTTTAGAAATTCTGATTATATTGGTGACCTTGTCAGGCCAGTGAAAACTAGTATTGAAAGTCTTTGTATTTTCTGGCCTGAGAAACTTTACTTCCACCTCATGTATTATTCAGTAGTAAGCAGGACAATGAATGAAACAGAATTTTAAAAGTGAGTGTTTTTTTTTCAAAAGGGAGACTGGTGTGGATAAGTAAGGGTTATTCCATTTCCCCTTACAATTTATGGAAAAATTGCATCTTTTGCAGAGCTGGTGATGTCCTTACTTGTTATTACAGGAACACCATCAATTTTGTACGTTTCTCCATGCTGGCTCGCTGTCCACAGGGTGCTAGTAGAACATATGGTACACCCTTATAGACAGCCACAAACTAGCCAGCAACCCCTTTAAGAATCTTCCTTTAAAAAGTGATTTGCTTCTTAATAAGAGTCCATGTAAAACATTTAGAATCCCAAGAATCTTCACATCCCAGAATACCAAAACGTACAATGGTTGTTAGCAATACCAACTTGTCTGAAATCACATATACTGTTATAGTTTTCTTTGTTAAATTCATGGACCGAAGGGTAGGAATGAGTCTTTCCAAAACCACAATTAAGATACTACACAAATGCTTTATGTTGCCAAGAATCTGCATTAGCCTTCTTTACACTCAAGGTTATTTTTTGATAGATGGATTTATCCCTTTGGCAGATATACATATGAACACTTATGCTTAACCACAGATCTGAAACAAGCACCACTTTTTTGAAGCCGGTTGACTCTGGGCCATCACTCTCTCTCTCCCCACCCAGCTCAGCTCAGAGGGTGGTTGTTGTGGGGAAAATAGGAGGTGGGAGCATTATGTGCCCCACCTCGAGTTGTACGAAATAAAGGTGGGATATAAATCTAATCAGCATCATCAGCATCAGCCAAAATAGTCATTCATTTCTTAGTCTCCAAATGGCCCAATCATACATTCTGGCATAAATTTTCTTTCATAATTAAACCAACACCTTCACTTTCCTACATACATTCATTAATTCTGCTCCACAATTCTGTGCTCTTTTAGTTGTTCCATTCATCCATTCATGTTATCTAGCAGAATAATTTCCCCCCTGGATTGCATCTGTTGAGAATGTTGCACATTTTCCCCCAAAATTTACCCTTGGTTCTTCCATTGCCACCATTCACTGGAGCATAACATGCAACTACCACCAAGCTATTCATTCCTACTTTCCACTGCACCCACAACAATCTAGATCAGACCAATTCATATTTTCTGGCATACATTCTGGCATAAACTTTCTTTCATAATTAAACCAACACCTTCACTTTCCTACATACAGTGGAATCTCGGGTTACGAACTTAATTCATTCCGGTACTCTGGTCGCACCCCAAATTGGTCGCAACCCGAAGGAAATTTCCCCATAAGGTTCAATGGCGTGGGGGACAGGGAGGCGGCTATTGCTTGGAGGGAGAGTCCCCCTCCCTACGACCACGTGTCAGGGGCAGAAAATGGCCGCGGACCACGTGTCAGGGGCGGAAAAATGGCCACGGACCACGTGTCAGGGGCGGAAAAATGGCCACAGACCGTGTCACGGGAGGGAAAATGGCCACGTATCCTGTTCGTACCCTGAGGCGGAGTTCGCAAACCGAGGTAAATTTTTGCGGCCGGAGCTGGTCATAACCCGAAAAGTTCGTTAACAGAGGTGTTCGTAACCCGAGGTACTACTGTATATTCATTAATTCTGCTCCACAAGATCAGACTACTGTCATTGCAATTTGTTAAGTCTTTTCCTTTTTCTTAATTTTACAGACATATGACCGACCTTCCTTCCTTCCTTCCTTCCTTCCTTCCTTCCTTCCTTCCTTCCCTCCCTCCCTCCCTTTCCAACTCATAGTATCCCACATGCCGTGGTCATCACGAAATGGGCTAAAAGATATTGATCTCAACCACCCATCATTGCTTTGATGGGCTGAGGGTTTCACATTGCTTCTTACTAAAACAGAGAAGATTCAGATTAGAGTATCAGCCTCAGTTACACTGATGATACATGCAGATTTTCTGTTAATGGTCAGCTCTGACATCAATTGTCCAGCATGCCACAGTGCAATCAAAGCCCAATTTTACTCCAAGCATCTACAGACCATTTTGCAAGCCAGCATATTGTTCTCCAAGCCCTTGGAATACATGCAGTATACTAACACACACTCATCGATCACTTTATGAAGTGATGAAAAGTTCTGAATGGGAGGCTGGTCATCTTGTAGTGTCAAGAATGGATTTGAGAAAAAACAGACATAGAAGAAAAGATGTGAAAGAAACTCGAGTGAAAGTAGAACTGCAGGAAGTATGGATCCGATATCCTCAGAAAGAGAGAAGTGAGCGCCTTATGTCACGCCTGAATTTCCTGGACTTCTATTACTCCTTTTTTCCATAATGTTGTTTATCCCAAAAGACAATCACATAATCGGTATGTATGCATGCATGTGGATGAATTGATGTAAGGGTAGCTAATACACTATAAATTGGTAGATAATATATACTAGATGTTTTAAAAGCAATCCCTTCAAAATTCCTTGTAGAAATGTTAGGCACACAAGTATAAAGCTGTTTCTTTTCTCTTCTTTTTTTATAGCAGCAGACTGTACACTGATCTGTGCACAATTCACATCCCTTCCTTCTTTGAGCATATCTGCATTTGCCTAAGGAGCATTTTGGGTATCCTACAAACGTAGCTTTGTGTATCCAAGCTGTCCCATCAAAATGAATTGAATGCTTTGTGAATACATTTATAGCTTTTCACGGTTAAAACAGATTTCAGCATATCTATGAAATTTACTCTGTGCTGTGAAATATGTCCGTTCTCCTTCTTTAGCACTGGAAGCTAATATTTCCTGAATTTTGATGCAATCCAGCTAGCTTGCTGTCCAGGACTCACCACCTGCCACTTTGGCAGGATTGCTTCCTATGACTGAGCACATGGTCTAGTAGTTAGGAAAGTAAAATAAAGTAAGAGATGTCGTCTTAGTGCTGCAATCTTTCTCAGCGTCCCTTTTATTCATTTTACTAAAAATACCTACTCTTTTAAGGACGATCAAGTATAATATGCAAAATTGCATGAGAAAATAAAACATTTGCCAAAGAAAACAGTGCCAGTTCTGGGTTTGAAAATGAATGCGTATACAATTCTTCATGAAAATGGAAATACTAGACCTTGTCAGAGATGCAAATTTGCAACATTTGGAGTGATGCGCATTACACGCATCAGCTTCTTCTCTTCCATACTTGGCCAGAGCCATTAATAAATGGCATTAGCAGAGTCTGTGGGTGATACTCAAACAGAAAAAACACGTGCACTTTTCATACACTAGGGCGGTCATATTAAGGACAGACCTTGGGAAGGGAACTCATTCTTAAACTGGGGGCTACCTGTACACAGAAAAGTCTCTTGGCTAAATTGAGCTATTCAGTCAGGTTGGTATGTAAAATCCTAAGAGCCCAGGATGAGGCGAACAGCCTTTCTCCTTATAGTCTTAGGCTAGTGATGGCAACCCTATGACATGCGTGTTGAAGATGACACACCAAGATGTTTGGGGTGACACCCCAGCATTCACCAACACCTGATCACAACTATTCTCCCTGTTCGAGTTAGCAAAGAAACTGAGTTTGTTTTACTTGTATTTCATTTTTGTAATGATCTGACGTTTCTTCATATAATACATAGCACCACACAAGGTTGGACTGTACTTTTTAAACATAAATGAATATGTAAAGAATTGTTTCTCTTTTGTTCAGGGGCGGGTGTGTGTGTGTGTGACATGCCAGTAGAGTCAAGTTAGGCATTTTCCGAATTTTTGACATGCCGAGCCCAAAAGGTTCGCCATCACTGTCTTTGGCGTTTATGAAGAGAATGAAGGAAGCCTTCCTAACTGTATTATAACTTATAAATTGTCATCTGGTCTTTTCGTAGAAGAAGGCTTTCTTTGTGGAAACAGCCTTGCCCTGCAAGGCTCTCTCCCCACTAGAATCAGAGAAGCACAGATTGAGGGGGCGTCTTAAGTGTCCAGATCTTTGGTGCTTGAGTATAGGGTGGGTCCAGAGTGATTGGAGATGGGGGGGGCGGTTCTTGGAGGGGGAGAGGGAATATGCTTTCACGACTTTAGTTGCTGGAAGTTTTAAACATTCATAACATTTTCTATTATAATGTTTGTATTCTGAACTTTGCGGTAAACTGCAGCAAGACATTATATACATTTAAGCTTCAGTATTATGGCCTTGGGGTAACTGATAAATGAATGGGCACACACATCCCTTGCTGAAATTTCCTTGGAGTTTCTTTGCACATTTCGGATATATTGTGGTATTGATCTAAGACAACAGATGAAGTGGGCTTATACAAGCATTTGGGTGCACAGAACAGTATGAAGAAAAGGGCTGGGCGAAAACAACTAACTCAATGCCTGAAAACCCAAGAAGGGCCAGGGAGATGTGTGACAAGTTAAACTAAGCTAACAGACAGGAAATCACCTGATTTCGTCTCCACACATCTTTAAAACCATACTCTGTGAATGCTGTTATGACAGTGAAAAACAAGATTTTTTTCTCTGTAAAATTAAATGTCACTCTTGATAGCATAATATCGGAAACATCATCCTTCCAAGTCCACACCAATACGTTACACAGAAAATTAAACTCTCTCTGTTTATTGAGTGGATAATGCAGTCTTCAAATGTGTGAGAACCCCTGCTAGGTGAGAAATTAAAAAGGGGAGTGCTATAAAATCTAATGGTATGTATGAAATACAGAAAAAAGGTAACTTAATTGGTAATCAGAAGAAATCATAAAACTAATCATGCAATTAGTGTATTAAAAAGCCAGCATAGGAGGTGTGTATAATTACCAGAAAACAATGGCATGGTGGCTTCTAGAATTAGTGAATTAACAGTGATGTTGAGGGACGGAGAAAATAAAGGAAGGAAAGGTGTGTGTAGAAAGGATAGTACCACATTTATCGATAGTTCCTTGCTTTAGATTTATGCACAAACACAGACCCCAGTGTGTAAGAGACTCACTGAATAAAACGAGTTTTCTTCAGTTAGATACAACTGATTGAGCACTTACCCTGCAAAATACCCAGAAAGGAAATTCTGCTTGTGCAGTTGAAGAGGAAGCTATGAATGGGCAACACCCTTTCAGAAGCCACAACCAAATGTTTTCCATGAAAACAATGAATGTGCATGGGGAGGGGTGGGAAATGGCATGGCCTTGTAAGATTGGATAAAGATCCCAATCTGAACAAATCAAAACCCAGAGGGACTTCTCTCTGTTTAAGAGAACCCTGCTTTTCCAGGGCTTCTGTTGAGCAGATGTAAATTCAATTGGTTGACTCCAGATTAAGTGATACATAATTAAACTGGTGGGATATCTCCCCTGGTCTCTTGGTGATTGGGTTTGTTAAAAAGCTGCTTGTAATCACTTGTAGATGCACCCTCAAAGCGTGTGCGTATAGGACACAACGACTGCATGGAAATAAGTGTTAACACATTTTCCTAAGGAAGCAAAGCAAGCAACTTCATCCTCTCCAGACCTCTGCCTCTCTAGCCTTGGAAGGAAGAACAAAAGCAGCATCTAAAATGAAAGAAAACTCAGACAAAAGATTCTCAATGGCAATAGAAACAAATCACTCAAACGTGTCTCTTAGAATGATGTGTAACTTTGCACTTCGCTCAGTTTATAAATGTTAAAATTCTGTTTTAAAAAGATATATGCCCTAAGGGGGAAATGATGCACATTATTAATTTACAGATAATCTTGAAGACAAAGGTATGAAAACTTGATATTAACAAGGTGTAGAATAAACTGTGAGGAAGTAGGGATTCTTTGTAACACCTGCATACCAACCCACGCTTCAGTTTTCTAAGGTTACTTCAAGGAAACCTGTTGGACAAAGTGCCAATTAATTCAAGAGCCTACAGGAGTTTTCCCTAGGTGGATACCTGCCTGATGTGTTCAATTTCCATCCCCAGAATCCCCCAATTAGCATGAGCAATGGGGATTATGGGACCTGAAGTTCAACATATATGCAGGACACCAAATTGGGCAAGGGTGGCCTGAAGAAATAATCCGAAGGCACGTAACTGAGCTGCGTTCTTAAAAAGAGAAGGCTCGGCTTAACTATTTCCTGGGTGAGAGATTGTGAAGAAACTTCATGTAAGTGATTCTGAATTTCCCAGAAAGCGTGAGATATTTAAGCAATAGATACATAGCAGTGCAACCTCTGCCTGTAAATTGCTCTTTTATTCAAGAATAAAGTTAAAAGTAACAAATCTGGCTGAGAAAAATGCCTGCTTCTATTCAGTTTGAAAGTTGAAATTAGTGTAAGTTGTCCTCCTGAATGTTGAGTTGTTCAGTGTTTGGAAGAGTTGTAGGTCTCTTCCTAGATAACTCAGATTTTTTTTCCTTACTGGGGAGAAGCTAACAGCTCCCGGTTCCTAAAAGCCACCACGGCAATGCAGTGAATTAACTGACCATAAGAACAACCTACAAGTGAAGCTGTCCTGTCCTGTCCTGTCCTGTCCTGTCCTGTCCTGTCCTGTCCTGTCCTGTCCTGTCCTGTCCTGCCATCTATAGGAGACTGGGAGACTTCCATCTATTGCTGCCCTTAGAAAAACACTGATCCCACTGCGATCTATACAACATCTTTAGAAGATTAACTCTCATTCAAGAGCAGCAGTGCTAGAAGTAGACTGGAGTGGTCTGCATGACCTTCTCAGTAGGTTTTGCCATTTCACAAGACCTTTTTGTTTGTATGTCTGGCTCCATGTGCGAGCCTTTGGGTCAGTGTTGACTCCTGGTGACTTGCAGTTTTCTTGGCAAGATTTTGGAACTGGTTTGCCATTGCCTTTTTCCTAGGGCTGAGAGAGAGTGGCCGGCCCAAGGTCACCCAGCTGGCTTTATGCCCAAGGTAGGACTAGAACTCTCAGCCTCCCAGTTTCTAGTCTGGTACCTTAACCACTACACCAAACTGGCTCTCATTTCAAAACCTACTTTTTGATCTAAACATTCCACAGCAATTTTATTGTGAATAAGCCAATGTTCATCCAAAACAGGAAAATGTTGCATTCGTGACAGCCGCCGTTTTCCTGAAATGCAAAATTACTGGAAGCATGAGGAACTTCTGTGTACATGGTTTGTTGGTTCAAAGCATATATTTTTCTCCAGTTCCTCTGCTCAGTCCAGAATGAATGAGTTTTCCCCCTTCTGTCTTGGTTCCTACAGGTGTGGGTGAATTTATTTTATCAACTTCCTGGGGTTTTGAGCAGGAGTTTATTTAAAAGTTGACCCATCCTATCTGGTTGCCATCGTTATCAGCTGAACAGGATAGGACTCCAGCCCATTAGCTTTCACTCTTCTTTCCAAAGCTCCTCATCCAAGATTTCTTTAAACTTTTTCTCACTTTCTGCAAACATTAATTGAATTGTATCTACAGCCACATTCCCTTGTTATTGTAAGCACACCTTGATTTCCCTTTCTCTATCTAATCTTGGATAAGATCTTTTTAAAGTGACCTGTCTCCTCACGGTATGGAAATAAGGTCTTCACAGCGTATCCATTTAAAATATTAAATTTCATCAACTGAATTAACGCGTCTTAGTATATAATACAGTACTAGATAGAACAGGTCTGAGGCGGAAGTATATAGGTGAAACAGCAATGGAAAGAAACAGGTGCTAAATACTTATTTGAAATTCACTCACCAGATGGATCCCAATATTCAGAGTTTCACAGTAACATGCCATATTTCTGCACGTGCAGCAACATTTCAACTTGGTAAGGACCTGAAATATGTCCTTTGAATGGGACAATCCCTTGAGACCCCCCTGTTCTGCCTATACATTCAAATCATGTTTTCCTAATGTGGGAGGCTGTATTATATCATGGCTGCATTAAATGTATTGAATAATTTCAGTATGAAAGTACTATTGATGAACATCCATCACTGAGATCAAGTTTCCAAAAGGCAGTATTAAGTAATGGCTATATTAAGTCAACAGCATACAATCACCATCTCCCAACCTCGCATCTTAGGTTTAAACAGCAGCTTGCTTGCATCTTTACAAGGACACAATCATGCCCTCTCTTCCTTTCTTCCACAAGACACATTCAAGGCTAGTATTCAATAGGGTGATATTCATCTGAACAGCTGAGACAGAATAGTGCCACGTTCAATTTGCACAACTAGGATGAGTCTTTCTATAATGTCTGTCAGTGCATTTTGAAGGGAAAAGGCTCCATTTAAATTGTTGTTCCAAAGGAACAACAATTTTGCTGGGGATTATTCAATAACTTCAGTACGAGTCTCTTTCATATTCTTTCATATTCTTAAAAATGGTTCTATAGTACAATTTTGATATTCCAAGTTTTAGGGATAAACTTCTGACACTGAAAATATTCCAGTATTAAATCTGGTGGAGTCATATTGTAATCATATCTATTCATTAGATATATTCAGTGTATTTTGATGTATTTTCAGAAAAAATATAATCTCAAATATTTTACAGAATCGATCCAAATGATAAAGCTGTTTCTTACAATAATCCATAGACATTTCTGATCTCAAGAGAAGCAAATTAGATTTTTTCCAATTAGTAACGTAGTCAGAGTATAAACCATGCTGTGGCAAAGCCTTAATAAGCTTTGGTAATTATACTAAGCAATTATCCAAAATAGCCAACATATCATCAGCATATAGAAACAGTTTGTATTCAGTAGCTACTGCTATACCACCTTTCATATTTTGAAACCATTTAATAAAAAGAGGTAAAAGTTTGAAAATATTAGGGACTCATCTGTACAGAACAGAGGTTACACATTGTTTACTCCCGCTCTAGACACTGCATTGAAAACTTTACGCTTACTGAATTAGAAAGCTCAGCAAAAATGACCAGTAGACTTCTGGGCCCAATTCAAGGTTGCAATAGTGGAAAATATACTGTAAATAGCTCAGTATTAAATTGTTGGGTCCTTTGTGTGCTCTGAGCTTGTTTTTCTTCTTATACACGAAAAATTTCATTACAAGGCTAGGTAACATCATCAGTGCATGGGGGAGTAAAGTTAGCGATCTGTCCTACCAACCTTGTTTGGGGTGTTGTTTCTTCACTAATTGTTCTTGTTTCTCCCTTGATTGTTTCTTTTTATCTGGTGCTGGTTCCTGCTTATCTGGGTATTGGTTAATAGGCACATGATGTGCCTTGGGCTGTTTGCGGTCTCTTTGACCTTTGATTGCTTCCTTTTTCAAATGGTTAACAGACGGAGCCTATCCCAATAACCCAATCAAACTACCACCTATAAACAGGCAGGAGACATCATTTTCCCATGCACTGATAATGAAGGATCTGCAAGGAAAAAAGCAAGCTCATAGAATACCAAGAACCCACCTGTTCAAGGTGCTGATGATTACCTATAAAAACCTGTACAACTCATTATCTTCAGGACTACCTTCTCCAGGTAGTATTTCCTACCCTGCACTGTCTAGTGGAGGGACAATGCTTCAGTGGCTGCACCAAAAGAGATCAGGGTGTTAGAATGTGGAGTACTACATTCTCAGGAACAGCCCTCTCTCTAGAACAGCAAGCTCTTGGAAAACAGATAGGACAAATATTTATGTCCTCATGTTTTGTAGCTTTGCGTGTTTTTTCCCTCTTCGTCCATAGTCTCTTTCACTTCATCATTCCACTAAGCATCCTTTGCCATGTGTACATATGAATAGTCTTATGTTTAAATATTCATTCAGAATGTTCCAATTTCCCCCCCAAACCTATCTCCAGTTCTTCCACCTAAATCTATCTCTAGTTCTTCCATTATCACACTCATTGGAATATAAGATGCATCTATGGATTCCTACTTCCTTACACATCCACAGCAGCCTAGATGACATCAATTCACACTTTCTGATATACATTTGGACATTTTCCTTTATAATTAAACTTACACTTCCTTCATACAGTCATCAACTCTGCCCAATAAGATCCGACCACCACCATTCAGATCTATTAAATTCTTCTCCTTTCTCACAGTTTTACAGGCATGGAATATTTTTATTTATTTATTTATTATTAAATTTGTATGCCACCCATCTCCCCCAACAGGCGACTCTGGGTGGCTCACAGTTAAAATCAAATCCCCGACAAGAATTAAAAATACCCCATAAATAATTAAAATAAATTAATCCATTAAAATCAATTATAAAAAACAAACCCTATACATAAATATTCAAAACATTCAAGATGACAGAGCCACCGCCACTGATGCGAGCCCCCCTTTTTGGATCCCTTTTTTGGCTCATTTCCTTAATTCATCCTTTCTCACCTTAATCAGTGTGGTGAACTAAAGAGGCACAAACATTGTGGCATGGCAGTGGTTATTATTGTACTTTTACTGTCAGGAATGAGGAAATTACTTGTGAGATTTTCTTACCCAGGTGCCAAAATAACTTGCTTGGCTATTATGCTTCCTGATTGGTTGAGTGGTATGGGGAGAGATATTTGCAACTCTGCCTGATGTAGCAAATCCTTCCGGTTGGTCCTGTGAATAGCCATGTTGGTACAGAATACATACTGTGCAGAGGGCAAATTATCAGCATACAGGGCCATACAAAGGAGTGAGAATAAAGACTTTTCATAACACAGCAGCTGCATTCTAGCAAGGTAACAGTATAATTAGTATTTATGAAGTTAGACTGGGATTCAGTAAAATAAAGAACTCAGTGGGTGATTTGGGGCTATCACTCTCCCTCACCTCAACCTACTTCGTTTGTATACAATTAGGAGAGATTCCCATGTATGCCATTCCAAGCTCTCAAACAAAAGGTGGGGTATACATCATCATCATCATTATAAGCTGTGCAGTTTAAATTCAGCACCCATTATGTTATATTCAGTCCAATGGATAAGTAATTGAGTTGGTTGTCTATGTGCTAATCTGTGTCTAATTATCTAGATCTGTAAAATGACGTTTCCGATATCATCAATTCTTCTTTAGTACAGCTCTAAGGTCTTCAAGGCAAGGGTGATCTTTTTGTATTTTGTAGTATCTGAAAAAATGAGGTCCAAGAGGAATTGCAGTAAGATAAACCTGTCAAGATTCTTCAAGCGGATTTATCTCCTAACACCCCAAGTTTTTAGTCTACAATAAAAAAAATAACTGTTCCCAGTGGTGACAACTCAGAACTACATCAGCCAGCCTTAGGTGAGAAGAATTTGATGCAGAGTTGCTTCTCTCTTTCGTGAATAGAATTTGCCAAGGTGAGAACATTTCAGTGATCTTCCACAGGCACCTCCTCTGGGTTACGCTCTTCAAAACATCAAATCTGCTCAGATCCAGCTCTTATGATGCAATAGGGGGGAAAGGTAATGACCCTCTGCAGCTAGCATGGATCAAGCAAAGCACTCTCCTAGTCATTCAGATGAGCAAACAAGCTGACCTGAAAACCTTTATAGAACTCAGCGAGTGCCATGTGAATTGCTGAATGACACATATACCTGTCTGTGATCTCCTTGCTGCAGAGGTCTATCCTTTGATTAGAGCCAGCTGGAGGTGCCACACAAAATTTCTGTATGGCACTTCTCAGGACACACTGATCTCAGCTACAAGTATGGCACATTCATACATATTCCTGAAAGATAAAGGATGAGAATATGCACAATTGCCACATTCCCTGTCGAGAATAAAAGAGGAAGTATTTTTACAGAAGACCTGAAAACAACTGAAATAGGCCCACTGTTGTCAGGGCTACTATGAATTCCTGAGCTGCATCTGAAAATCTAGTCCTTAAGTAACAGGCAAGACATCCAACACTGAAAGCTCAAGTGTTTCCAATATCAAAATCGTAATTAGCTCTATCAGTTCCACCACAGACACTATTAGGTAGCAGGGTACTTAGATTAATCCTCAAAAACTGGAACAGTTCCATTAAAACATATCATTTCATCTACCATTTTTATTATATCCTACGCTTTGGAGCAACAATGAATGGCTAAGTCACTGAACTAATTGCCTATGTGTCTATCCCTATTTAATATCTAGATCTGTAAAGATAGCTTTCCTTTATGCAAATATTACTGTATAGCAATGCGGTATCCAACCATTGTCCAGCTAGAATTGCCTAGCTGACCTTGCTTGATCTAAAATGCTAAGATGGGGTAGACCCAAAGACAGAGACCAGCTGGAAATTCCAAGACTATAATCCAGATTAGGACATTGAAAAATATCTTGGAAGAAGGCCATAGCCAACTACTTACGTGGTGTTGCTCTATGGCCCACCAAATGGACATGACCATGAAGGCACCAGGAGTCATGCTTGACTTGAAGGAGGCTTTGCCTTCATCCAGTCATTACAAGCAATCACAAGAGTAGCAGAGGTGTGTAATTAAAAAAAAGTAGAAAAATTATTATTTCCTTTCTTAGCTCTCTAGGTCTGTTGGGCTTCAGATCTCTGGATTTTCAATCAGAGTGACTGGCCTGACTGGCTGGTATTCTGGGATTTGTAGTCCTAATGTTCAAGAACATTTGGTTAGGGAAAAATGGGTTATGGGCACCCTCAAGTGGCAGCTCTAAGCCACAAAAGTCACTAATTTGGGTGGAATTCAAATAAAATACATCTGAAGTGACAGGCCTTTGCCATACAGTAGCAGAAATAGAAGGGCGAAGTCCAATCGCTGAAGTCACCAGCTATATTTAATGTCAGAGGTACAGAGCAAAAAATTTGCTTGTCAGAAAATGTATTGATAAGCCACTTTAGGAATATTTTTTTCACACTTCTTTGATGCATCCCTGGAATTCTCTGAAGTTGCATGACTGTCATATTAGCCTGACCCAATCTTTTTAATGAGGTCAAAGCTCGGAGACTTGCAGGCTATGGAAAACAGTTATTACAGCTTACTTCTTTGCATTTGATCCCAGTGCCAGGCAGTTCATGCACCCTGCGCTATAAAAATAATTACACATTTTAAAGTATCACCTGTTTGAACACGTAAGAAATTATGTTTTCCTCCAACAATAACTGTTGCTAGGCAATAACATCAGTCAATAATGAAACACATAGACATTTGCTGTATTGTGGGATGCAGAGATCCGTCTAAGTTGTGTCAACATTTTAGCATGGACCATTTTTCAAAGCGTGGCATACTTACTGCCAAGTAAAGCTTACAGAGATGTTATTAGAAAATACGTAATTTATTACAGGTGTTATTTCCTGTTGCCCAAACAGATGTTCTGGGATGCATCCTTGGAGGATATTCTTCTTTTTAAAAAATGCACAATTTAGAAAAATTTTCTCTCTCTCAGCCTGGACATTTTTAAGTTTATTATTTAAGTTTATTATAACTTAATTTTCTAAAATTGCTACAGTATTTCCAAAAAAGGGGGTGACAAGACTGGATAAAAACTAAAATAAGGCACCTAAGGAATTATGGGACCTGGATGAACATAACTGTAGGGCACCAAATTGGTAAAACTATTATACTAAATTAACTAAATGCCCTCAAAATCAATTTATGTTCCATTGAATTCAATGAGGCTTCAAAAGACTGCAGAGCATGTTAATAAATACAGATAAAACACGTATCAAGAGATTTATTATGAACCTATTTGAAACATACTTTGAACTTTGTTTACAATGCTATATTTATGCTACTAGTACAGTATAAGTAGTAAGTAGCCAACTGTAAAGCAGCCAACTGTAAGGCCTCACACAAAGACAGAACATATCTACTATATTCTCAAATATATTATGTTTCTGGTTGTTTTGACCACGTGGGTCTTACTCAAGATCACATATGAGGACTAGAAGGAGCAGTCACTATGCCATATAGAATTTAAGAAGAAATGTCTAATTCAACCTTTTAGAATGACTAACTCAATCTTGTAGGCTCAAAGTGGGAGATTACATATAATAATGAATATGTAATAAAGAAAAAATTGCACTTCAGTAATACAGTGGTACCTTGGGTTACGAATGCCTCTGCTAACGAACTTTTCGGGTTACGACCAGCTCCGGCCGCAAAAATTTACCTTGGGTTACGAACCGGATCCACAGCCATTTTCCGCCCATTCCACGTGGTCCGCGGCCATTTTTCCGCCCGTGCCACGTGGTCCGCGGCCGTTTTTCCGCCCCTGACGCGTGGTCCGCGGACTCCGGAATGGATTAATGGTAATTACATTGAACCTTATGGGAAAATTTGCTTCGGGTTGCGACCAAATCGGGTTGTGACCAGAGTCACGGAACGGATTAAGATCATAACCCAAGGTACCACTGTATAATCCAAACCATTTAAGCATATGGAGGAACTTTATCTGGAGATAGTATGGTTTCATATACACTCTACAATTTGTTCCAGCGTGAGAAGAGAAGACGGTGAAAGATACTCAGGAGTTTAAATATGAAATACTTGCATCAAAATGCAGTTCTGATGGTCAATTTGCCCCATGAACCTTTGACAAGGCAATGATGGGACAAAACATGGCACTCACTTGTCAAAATGAATGTAATCCCAATCCAAGCCAGACTGCAAATAGCAGGAATTTAGAGTTGAAATATCATCTCAGATCTACAGTAGGAAATATCATAAATAAAAAAATACGTACAGAGCTGAATGTAAGTGAACAAATGCTGATCAAGTTTTCAGTTTCAAGGACTATTTAGGGTCAAATGATATCTTTGAGTATAAACTAATGACTCTACTTGAACAATAACATTGATCAAAGGGCAGCGAAATCCTAACAAGAAACTCAGGTAGTCAAGTGAGAGCTATTAGAAAAGAGTGATTAGTTTTATTACTAACACCCCCATAGTATTGCTGATTGCTCAGAAGTTTCTATTTTGGCTGATCTTGTCCTGGACAGCAAAATGCTGACTTCACTGTTTCTAACCACAAGTAAAGAACTTCAGAACACTTAATAAAATCTTAAATAAACAATCCCAGGGGCACAATTCTTCTTGCAGCGATGTAGCTTAATTTACTGTTATGTAACCACAGGCTAAGGAACCCTGAGAGAAATGGGATCACAAAGCAGCCAAGCTTTGCTCCTACCAAACAAAATGGGTATGAGTAAGCTGTCAAGGGCCAAACTCTGTTTATCGCAGAGCTCCACAATCAGGATCTCTGCATTTATGGGTTTGTCTTGTTTTACAAAAGGTTCCTAGCAAATACAAACCAGCCTCTTAAAGAAATATCTATATTATTAGTGATGGTGAAATGCAATAGACCTAGGAATACATTGTAAAGTTTCAGGGCTGATGGATGTCCTTAGAGAGGCTGAGCTGTTTGCCATTGTAACAAGGCAAAACAGCCCTTCTTGTAGCATCTTAAAGTGGGAACATAGATTTTTGGAATCATGTTGAGATTCAGGACAGCTTGAAACAACAAGAAACATCTCCTGAACAGTAAAAACTACATTTAGGATATCTGAGTTGGCTCTGCTATCTGAATGAGAGTGATGGACAGACCTAAGTGGGTCTCCAACATAAGCTGCAAATGGTCAAAACCATTCTACAAACCCCTTTTGGTTACAATTATGTTTGTACTGGTACAGTGACCTGAGATGCACAAGGCAGACAGAGATTTTTATTATATTAATTATTCATTCACAGTGGTATGAAAAGAGCTGCCATTGCAATCTACAAATAAATTTTAAAGGGAGATCTTCGTTTTACTTTGAAAAGCAATGGTTTAGGGGAGTTGCCACAAATAGTTGACATAAGGAGAGGCGATGGAGGAAAAAAAGAAAGGAAAATTTCCTTTAATGGCAAGGGGGCACTTTGGATCTTCCTGTCAACTGCGTCATCAAGAGAGTAGATCTACTGTTGCTGAAGGAAAGGA
The DNA here is from genome assembly GCF_059951505.1 of Python bivittatus. NCBI lineage: Eukaryota > Metazoa > Chordata > Lepidosauria > Squamata > Pythonidae > Python > Python bivittatus. The sequence continues at coordinate 9,021,218 of NW_028277088.1, forward strand.
GTCCATTCTGCAATACAGGAACCTATTTGCCCAACTTGTTCTTAGGAGACGGATATTTAACATTGGAACTGACTTGACTGATGGAACCCATAGCACTTCTTTAGGCACCGAGAAGACAGTAGCTGCTTCAGAAGTTGCTGAATGACAGTCCTCCAAGTCAACAATTCTTATTGCTCAAATACAACATGGCGTTTTAGCTGCATTACCAATGATATTCTTACTGTAGAATTGTTTAACCAACCTCCAAATGTGGTAAGGAACTCTTGTGCTTAAGGCTGATTGACAGTTTCAGAAAAAAGGAGTTCTATTTGATTTAGCACTTTATTTTATATTTAAAATCTAAAATGATATTGTGAAATGAAAGAAAGTAGTAAAATCCTCCTTTCTTTCTTTTTCCTTTACCATTTTCTATTGCTTATCCAACTGGGACAAACTCAAAATTCTGAACATCTTTAAAAAAAAAAACTGCAATCAGGGATCAGTAAATTCCATTGGGAATTCTAGTTCTGAACAGATTAATGCATAAGAAATAACATAATTTCTTACGACTACAAACAGGAATTCCAAAGCCCTACTATACTATTGAAAGCTCTGCAAGTGATCTTTTGTCACACAACTTCTTTCTAACATCTACATTTCTCCAAGGCATTGTTGTTTTGTTGAGAATTGTCCATTTTTTCTCCTATTTCTTCTTTATAACTCACAGCAAACTTATCTCTTTTCTTAACCTTTGCTTGGTTCACACCTTAAACAACCTTGAAACATTCCATTTTCTCTTATCCTTTACTATAATTTGAAGTTTCTTCAGTTTCAACCATTCAACTACTAAGCTCCTAGTACCTCTAGGTTTAAGCAATGAAAAACCAGGAAGTTTACAATGAGGATTTTTCTCTATCTTAACTCAGACATTTCAGGAATTGAACCTGGAACATGTTTACATGAAGAATACATTCTGTCATGGAGATATAGTCCTATTCTGCCTTATCCTCTAACTCAACATGACAACATGACCCTACAACGAGCTTTCTTTGTCTGACTTTATGCTACACATAAGAACTTATTAGTTGAGGGGAAAAAACTTAAGAAAACTTTATGTGAGATAAATCAGTGTAGCTAAATTGGTCCTATAGAAAACCAGCTAATATACCTATAGTACTTTTTTCAAAAATCTTATTTTTCTCAAACAGTGAACTCTTTTTAAAAAAAATTAAATTAAAAGATCCTTCAATAACCTGCAATTTAGAAGCCAATATAGAAGAAAAATGAAAGAAGAACACGTAGAAGTGCTCTCCAAATGCTCTGTTGTGCAGAAGACTTAAATTAAATTAAAACAGACTTAGGCTAGTAGTATTATAGGACAAGATGAGGATTATTCTATTACGAAGGAATTTGCATCAGAATTTATATTTAGAAGACATAATGTCTAGGATAATGATTGCAATACGTTACTTTTTAAGCTGTTATGTCAGTGATTATAACTTGTGGGATAGTAAATAGGCAACCAGACAAAACAATGCACTAAGCAATGGACTGGACTCATCAATCTAAGTGGTTCTTCCAACTCTATGACTTTATAATACACAGAGGCCATAACTGAGAATGGTTGCTTAGTCAAAGGATAAGATTTGGTCAACATGCAGGTCATGGACAGTCCATGGAACCTCTTCTCCCATTTAGAACGGATATATATCGTGTCAAATCCACAGTCATTATTGCTTGCAGAAATATTCAATCTTATAGATAACTAATGCTACAAAAACTCACATACTTGAAAAATTTTAATCGGTTGACTACATATTGGATTCACAGTGGGAAGGAAGAGTATTACACTTATGACAATAGAAATGCCCAATCGCCCAAGTTAAGGGACCACTTTGATGAACATATTGCCCATCCAACGTTCTCCAGAATTTCTAGGTATCAAGTAATGGTAGATGGACTCCAAGCATTACAGTTTCATAGATCTGGAAAATACCAAGTTGGAGAAGGTTAATGTTTGCTATCCTTGCAAAAAACGTTATTTGGTATTTTCCAGATATTTTGGGCTACAGTTTTCCTAAACCCTTGTTATTGCTGATGCTGGCAGGCTGAAGGAAGTTAAATTCCAAAACTTCTGCAGAACATCAGAATCCCCGCCCCACGGTTGTCTGTTTATAAAGTTAAAATAACTTCATAGAGGTCCTGCAAATATCTTGCTTCAACACTGTGCCTTCAAAATTAAACACCTGCATGCCAAGCACCTGTATGCTAGAATTGCTAAGCCATCTGCTGTACATACGGCAGGCTTTTATTTTATTACTTTTTTTTTAGGCTCGGGTTGTCAAGGGAAATCATTAGAAAAGGAAATCTTTGAAAAAAAGATTCTAGACAGCAATGCCAGCACAGACTGTACAGCTAAGAAAGCCAAGTTCGTCATTAGATTTTCCCTGTCGTTTTTATGTAGGATCTTCTCGCTTGTCAATAGCATCATATTGACCTAAATGTTAGAAGAGGTATTATTGTAATTATATTGGAAAAAAATTGGGACACAAGAAAAAGAACATTGCCCGTCAAGCAATTCATCAGGGTTTTAAAAGGTGGATTGAAATTACTTTGCATTAAAACATATTTTACTAATAAGCAAATAAATAGACTCAGTATATATAAAAACTGCCCAAACACACATCAAGATGTATTCCTTGTCACTAAAGGCACTATATTTTAATTCTTCAATCTAAGCTGATGCTTCTAAGGGAGTTTACGTGTTAACTGGAAGATTCTGCCAACAGATCGTAGGAAGGAGGGAGGGAGGGAAGGATCACATTCCAAAAAGTTTGTTATATTAGTTTCTTGCAGCTTAACAAAAGAACATGCCCCCCAAAAATCTGTCAACCAAACCTTTAAAGTGTCACAAGATTTTATGGAAAGCAAAGACATTCACAACTGAAAGTTTAGCTCATTTTTCTTCTGTTCTAGGAGTTGTTTCCAGATAAGGCTTTATTGTTCCATTGTTCTGACTCATTCACAGAATTTTTATAAAGGGTCAAGACAATGCCTTTCCCTATGTGTATGTCTTTGTTAAGTTTGCTGGCTACTTGGTCTGCCACCCTATTTAATTCCAGGGGAAAAAATGACCAAGAAAAAGACGAAATATCTACTGGTTTGTCAGCAGAATCTTGAGACCTAAGGGAAATTTATCTCTATATGCACTTCTTCACAAGCAAAAAAAAAGCCCTTTTCTACATTCTGAGAGAAGAGAAGAGGTAACTAATCAAGAAAGAGGACTTTTAATGATGATCTGAAGACTCATCTGGGGCTTTTTTTTTTTTGCACTGCAGTACTTTTTAGAATGATTCCAAAATCATCTCATGCTTAAAGATGTCATCAATATTCTGACATCACTGGACTGTTTCAAAATTAAACTCAATGAGCTTCTTTATCAGCAGATCAACTGAAATCAATGATATTGTTCATTATTTAATATGAATACTTCTCATCCAATTCATGGGTGGTTATATTTGGAGCTAATTATCACCTAGTCCTGGTCAAAATTCATAATATACTGGTAAACCTTAAATGAGGTATATTACCTCGTAGGCCTATCATTCATAATGCTTGGACCTATAATTAGTAATATTATCTTACTACTATAATCAGTACAATAACTGATTATTTGAATAAGAATTTTAAGAATGCCCCAGGGTATTCTGGGAAGTAAGGAGAAAGTCAACATGCGCAGCACAGAAGTTGGACTTTGTCTCATCAGTTCAAGTTAGCAGCCTACATGCCTAATGGTGCATGAAACTTAACAAATCAATTAGCTTCCCTCTTTTCCACAAGAGCCTAGACAAGCTCTTGTGGAAAATGTTTTGGAGATATATAGACATTGTTACGTTTTGGAGATATATAGACATTGTTACGGTCCTGCTGGGCTCATCTTCTGATGAGGAGGAGGAGGAGGAAGTAGAGCCAGGGGCTTCTATGGATAACAGTCCTGGAGGGGTGACTCCAGCAGTGTTGAAGCCAATAACTCCACTCTCGCTGAGACAGATCCAGCAAGCCCCCAGGACTCCCTGCCTGCACCCACTGATGACCTCTCAGACTCTGAGGTTCATCACTCAGTCCCAAGCAGAGGTGTGCTTGAAAGATGCAACAACAGAGGGTTGAGCTCTACAGGTCCGACTGCATCTGGGTGGTGGCTCCGCGTGGCTTATTTATTGGCCTCCCTCCCTGAGAGAAAACACTGATAACAACTCTTCAAGCCTCAGCTCTGCCCCTTGTTGTGCTGCGCTTCCAACTCTAGATTCCATCTCATGTCTCTCGTCTTCTCCCTTGGATATGTCATTCGTTTATTGGATTCCTAGTCTCAACCTGTGCCAAGCTTGACTACATTACAGTTGCCATCTTTAACTATAAGTAAAAAGGGCACTTTGCTTCTAAAATTTCTGCCTGAGTTTACATACCTATGGACTGTGGCAGGCACCCAGCTTGCTATCCTGCTAGCTGGGAGCCAGTAGTGCCAGCACAGAAAAGACATGGACAAGAAGGCAAGTACCAAAGTGACCTGCAAGGTCTGTGGCATGTTTGTGCTCCTGCCTGAGGAGAATTCCAACTACACCGGCACCAAGTGCAAATTTGCTGCACTGCTGGAGAAGAAAGTGGAAGGTTTGGAGGCACATCTGGCCATATGAAGACTCACCATGGAAGATGAGGAGCTTCTGGACAAGAGAGAAGGATGTCTGCAAAATGAACACAGGAAAGAGGACACTACTGCAAAGAAAATAGGAGCCCCAGAGGATAAGGACTGGCAGCATGCAACCTGGAGGACTGAGAGAATAAAGAGACAGTCCCTGTGGCTGCAGCTGCACAATCAATTTCAGGTCCTCTCCCTGGAGGATGATTTGCAGACTTTGGGGAACGAGTTTCACCCAGTATTCCAGGGACAGAAAGGAGACAAACTCAGACTTCCTCAGAGGAGAGGAATTCAATGGCTGTCCCAAAGAGGAACAGGAGTACAGTGTTGATGGGTGACTTACTGCTGAGAGGAATGGAGTTAGCAATATGTAGACCAGACAAATATCAAAGGAAGTGTGTTCTCTCCGAGGTGCAGGATGTAATGTAGTGATCTACTGACCACTATCTTTTTCACGTTAGAACAAATTATACTGCCAGAAAGAGCCTGGAAAGAATATCAAAGGACTATGAGGAGATAGACAGGAAGGCAAAAGAGACTGGAATACAGGTGGTCTTTTCATCCATCCATCCAAGTGAAGGTCATAGCTCAGGGATGGAACAGAGGATTTTGGAGGTGGACTGCTGGCAAGAGAAAACCTTGGATTCCTGGACCATAGTCTACACTATCTATAGGAAGAGCTTCTGGCAAGAGATGGACCACACCACACAAAGATTGGGAATGTATTACTGCTCAGGACATCTGGCAGGCTTTAAACTAAATCTGGAGGGGGAGGGAAACCAATTCCTAGAAGCTGTACCATGGGGACCAGGAAGAAATGCCGATCAAAATAGGCAAGGAAGTGACGAGAGAACACTTTGAATGAATTCAAATCCCTGGGGCCAGATGGATTACATCCCAGAATACTAAATGAACTGGCAGAAGTGATCTCAAAACCACTGATCTTTGAGAACTTCTGGAGTCCAGGGGAAGTGCCAAAAGGTTGAAGAACTAATGTTCCAATCTTTTAAAAAAAGGAGTAGACCCAGGAAATTACAGACCAATCAGCTTGACATCAGTACCTGGGAAAATCCTAGAAAAGATAATCAAGCATTAGGTTTGCAAGCACTTAGGAAGGTATAAGGTGATTACTAGAAGCCAGCATGAGTTTGTTAAAAATAGGTCATGCCAGACAAATCTGACTGATTTTTTAAAATAAAGTGATCAGATTAGTAGACCAAAGAAATGTCGTAGTGTACGCAGACTTCAGTAAGGCATCTGATGAAGTTGACCATAGCCTCCTTGAAGATGAAATGGAATTATGTGGGGTGAATGGCCCCACTACCAGATGGATTCACAGTTGGTTGAACAACTGTACCAAACACATACAGTTTTTATTAAGCAGTAGAACACCCTGGACTCGTGGGTGCTCCACCACTCAAAGTTTTCAAACATAGGTAGGTAGGTAGGTAGGTAGGTAGGGGTGTGTGTGTGTGTATAATTTTTATTCAAAGTTTTAAGAGCAATAATAAGAAGCAATACAAACTAAATTAAAACAGAGAAAACAAAAAGACAGAACAGAAAAAGCTAAAAGTGCAATAAGAAAAGAAAGTAGAAGAAAGTAGGAAAAAAGAGAAAGCTATAAAGGTACAAAGAAGTAGCTTCCAACATTCTTCACAGCAGTTATAAGTACAAATATATTTTAACCTCTCTCTCTAAAGTTACATCATGACTCTCTTCTTTCTATAATCTATCCTGTCTAATCATCAAAACCATAAATAATTTTTTCATTTTTACGCAAAAACTTCATCAGGGATTTCCAATCACCAGTACACGTAGATATTGTCCTTTCCCTACTCAAAGAAGTCAGTTTGTCCATCTCAGCAAGATCCATCAATTTCAGATTGCCTCTTAAGGCCTCTTAAGATACTGATTTTTTGAAATCATGTGCCTATTCAACAGGCTGCACCAGCAGCCAAAAGAAACGATGCCGTGGTTTCAGATCTAGCTGTATCTACGTGTGCAGAAAATGCACAAGCATGAGCAAAACACCCCAAAGTGACTTATCCTGCTGTTTGTAAATCATTCATATTTCATTAAGTATTGTGTCAAATGTCTTCTGATTTATGGTAATTGTCAATAAAAGCTGGGTGGGCTGTAAAGAAGAACCCGCAAATCATTTTAACCCTATGCTTATCCAAGAAATGGGTGGGAAAAGATGTACTAAATGTGTTCTGAATTTATTTCAATAGTCTGTCTCTTTAAGAAGTCAGCTCTCCGTGAGTGGGTGTGCATGCGGTGTGTAGTCTGGAGGAGCAGATGCTGGCTTCTGCATCTGACGGACTGGCCACCTCTCGTGTTATCCCAGCATGTTCATGGCCTAGAGGACTTGGAGTGGGAGTAATTTCCATATCAAACCCAATTTAGATGAAACATCTTGCTTTAAAGAGAGAGAGAGGGAGAGAACGCCAGTGCATCAATAGCCCTTTGATTAGATTTTTATCTCCTGAGCAGACAAATATGAATATTTATTACCATGAATGCAGATTTTTTTTTTTTTTTGCTCTTTCCATTGCTCTGATCTTGAATATTATCCACCACTAATTTTTATGAAAATTTGGGCAACATAATGTTTTCACATAAACTGACAGTTCTCAAGATAATCCCATTATTGTTTGGTGGAAAAATGACAGTTTCCACTTATTCATGTGTTAACGAGGGATTAAGTATTGTTTTTCATCACCATAATCTAAGATGGACTGAAAATTAAAAACGGAACATTGTATAGGAAAGAAGAGCTTTTGTACAACAGAATTTGTTTGCATTCTCTTTAGGGGAATCTATAAATTAGCAGTTTAACAATCAGCATCTTTTATGTCCCAGCTGAAAGTAGCATCATGGAATCCTCAATAGCATTTATAAAATAAATTCATTTTCTTTCCAGCTCAGGGCTAACTTGGACACACAGGCATATAAACTCACACACAGAAAAAACACAACACCTCTCACAAAAAGAAAATAAAGCAAAACACTATGTCTCCCAAGAGAAATAGGTCAAGACTTTTCATATGTATGACTGGGTTTCTTGTCGTAGCTAGGAATATTTTTCCTTATTTTTCTTATTCTCACATGATTGTTTGAAAGTAGACATTCTTATATTTTTTTAATATAATAAGGGAGATTTGTTTACCAAAAAACTATATATCAAGTCTGGTCCTAGTTTTTATTTATTCAAAACTTGCATGCTTCATTTTTCTATAGTCAAGGTAATTTACAAGATGTAAAATAAAATAGCAACCAAGATTTCCTTAAAGCGATCTACCATCTATTCCCAATTTTTTGCAGATTAGGTAAATTCTGCCCCTTTTCATTTACACACATTTCACAGAAGAACCATGTTTTGAGTTATGGATATATATGCATTATATATACATATTGCAAAATCAGTTATCCATCTTAGAATTGCAATGGCTGGGAATCACACCAAGAAGTAAATTAAAATTTGATTCATCATGAGAACTGTGTTTTGTGTAATAGCAAGTGTTATTTGAGATGCAGGCCTAAATTCAGCTTTCATATTTACTAGCAACTGGATGGAACCAAGAAAATCTGCTTTTTAAACTAAGCTGTTCTGCTGTATATTATGTGTTTTGTACAGAGTTTGTATATGCCTTTTTTCCAACTAATCTGTTGCAGTCTTGCATTATTTGAGGACTCTGTTTCAAAACTTCTAATTTTCACAGAGCCACTTCTACCTTTGAACAAAGTAGTATTTGTTTGCTCAGCTCTTAGCTGACCTTGGCTGATCTCAGAGGCTAAGCAGACTTCATTAGTACTTGGATGAGAGACCACCAGTTAACCCAAGGGCTGTAGGCAACACTGGGAAGTTGGGGGGGGTTAGGGTTAGGGTTAGGGTTACCAAGAAAACTGCAAATACCTGCCATGAAGTTACCAGGAGTTGAATTCCACTTGAAAGAGTCATTAACTTTAACGTTTGCTGGGTTCTAACTTAGTTGAGTCAAACTACTAGTTTAGAACCCTGCTTACGTATTATGGACCTACAGCCAGCATGGTTGCTTGTGAATGTATTCAATAAAGCTGAGAATTAGACATTATGTGGCTCCAATTTAAAGCTAAAGGCAGCAGCAGAATTAAACACTTCCCAGAGGTGGAAAGTCAAGATGTATATGCTCCTCTGTAAGGTTGACCTCTGGAAAGTGTTTGGCACAGACCCCACAGACAAACCAGAAAATGGACAAAAGAATAAGTGTGCAAGGAAATGACCAGGCTGTTTGTGGAAGATGAGCATTTTAGAAATAAATAATAGCATAGCTAAAGGGACTTGGACATTTGTGTACAATTGTACAAATTTAAGAGAAAACTGTACCTGTTGCACAAATGGGATGATATGGTTCCAAAGGGGATAGGAAATGCAGGAATAGGTGAACTCCTTGCCACCAACTCTAAAACAGCTAAGAAATGAGGAAAAAGAGAAAGACAGCTTCTTGTGGCATTGATTTTTTGGGTCTTCCTGAATTATTTCCTGATTAACCCCTTTGAGACAGCCAGAACAAGTCCTGACATTAAAATAAGTAGAAAGCCAAACTTTGGATAAGTGAAGCTACACTGAAGAAGCCAGTGTAATCAAAGAGCCTGAGAGAGATTTCAAGATACAAGAAAACAGGTATTAGAAAGCAGGGCATGGAATTACTGTAAAGAAGGAGTTCACCTAGGCAATCTGGAGGACTGAGCAACACAGGCAGGCTTTTGAAACACACTAAACAACTAGAAATTAAACCATCAAAAAATGGATCAGTGGAGTCAAAATTACAACAGGTGGCAGATCATCAACTTGATGCAACAAGCCACATAGGCAGAAAAACATATGATCAATTATGTGAGATTTGCCCCGTTCGACAGAGAAACTCTCGTGACACGTGTGGTTCACAAAGAAGGTTTACTCATGCGTAACGTAGTAGTCACAAGCAAAGCCAGGACTGGCTTGGTACAATTGCATCACTTGTTATATTCCCCCCTTCCCGCGCTTTTTCCCGCCTCGCGATCACGTTGCTGCTGCGGATTATTGGCCCCCCCAATAATCCCCCTTGATTGTCCATGATGGCAGGTTCGGTCAGGGTCCATTGTCCTTGATGGTCAGTCCCCCCCGGCTTGGGTTGGTCCCTCCCCGTTACGTGCAAGTCCGCGGGTTCTGTGCTGCGCGCGATCTTGTTTCGCTGCCTGCGGCCCCGTTCATTGTTGGCTCGCGCCGTTATCAGTTTATAGTTAAAAGCTTCCGCTGCGGTTTTCCTGTTTGGCTGGGCGCAGGTGGCCCGTTAATTAGCGGCGCTTTCAGTTCCTCTTTCCCTCGCTAGCTGCCGCCGGTGGAGTTCGCTGGCTACGAGCTTCCCCGAAGCCCCGTGCTGACCGAACCTGACAAATTACACCATCAAAAATCAAGTTTTTCAGCCATCAATGTAGAGAATCCTGTACTATTGAAGTGAGCAGGAGTCTCCATAGGAGATGCGAGATGGTATATAAACAAAGAATGTGCAGTTTCAAACAGACTGCAAAGACCCAGGATGAAAAATTATACCAAGTATTCATACCAAAAGGGTTCAGTTGGAATTATGTGGACAAACACCTTTACTCTATAGAAAGGGAGGGCATATGGATTGAGGTATGCAGAGGATGCTGTTACTACTGCAAGCAAGAAGAGAAAAGCAAATTACCCACAAGCTCAACCAAAACGTGGGCAACATTACACATTACTCTGATATTGAGAAGGAGGTGAAAGTTTCTTCCTCATCCAGAAACAAGGTAAGTGAGATGCTGGAATACTTTCGATCCATGCAGAAACAATCTGCTACTTAGCGATAACTAATTTTGAACTGAAAAGCTACTATATATTGAAACAGTAAATATTACAGGGTTTCCAGACATGGAAATGTTGTGCAGAACTAATGTAGAATATTTGCATTAGAGTAGAAAGAAAGATTAGATAATTTCAAGGAATGAAGGTGAAGCTGATAAAAACCCAATGGCTCCCATCAAAATGAGACACATCCCTCTTTTTTTTTAACATAATGCTTTCAGAACAGTGCACTGTTGGGAAATAAAAATGATAGATGCAATAGTAGTCCCATGGGGGACCAGAAAAGAGGCTTCATTGTTAAAACATTTCTCTGTCCCCTAGTTGTAGATACCTTTCAGCTAGTATAAGGGGAGACGTGCAGGCTCTAAAGAAGGAATAAAGCAATCGTCCCTTGAAAACAGAAAAATTTACAAAAAGGCCTGTAGAATTATACTCTCTATATTGCTAGAGAGTTTGTGCAAGACCAGGGCAAACCATTCCACACTTTTCTAGCATCTATTATATGCTACCATGAAGATAAGACTCCTTAACGTGGAAGTGTAAAGATAGAGTAGATTAGGTCCATTGTCCGCCGGCATTCAGGTAGTATGGCAACATTCACAGGAGCTTCCTGGAGTCAGTCAGTTTCTTTTATCAGTAGAGAAATCATGCTTCCATTGATATATTTATACCAGTGTGTCTCAGCCCCTTTTCAGCTTCAAAGAGCCGATGGTTAAATTTAATTTAAAATATCAACTCAGATAATATACAAAATTCACAAGCCCAATGTAACAGAAACCCTTCTGTTATATATAAAAATGCAGTAGAAGCCACGAGCAAAGCAAAGTCAAACACAGTGATAGGCCCAACGAAATACAGATACTTCAACAGTATGCCAAGCAAGGGAGCCGCGTGAAGAGCTAAAAAACACCCAAAGGGAGCACACTGTACAACCCAGGCCGCTACTCAAAAGGGCCTACTTCAGTGTTACCATCAACTGAACTTTTGAGAGGGGCAGGGTGGGTGCGTTATCCACGCAGAAAGGTTTAAGAAACAGCCCAGATCAAAAATGGCTTTCAAGGAGATAAAACAATAAACGCTGTGAATTGTGCTTCAGAATGAATTTGGAAACATTAGAAGCTGTGACTGGACATTCAGAAAAGGGTATGTGGAGGAGAGGTAGGAATACACCCACTGCCATCTTACAGCTGGATATCAGACTAAAAAAAGTCAAGATCCCAAATTCTATGATTCCCTAAAATTTGATATTACCAAGGGAGAATCTTGTCCAAGAATGGTAAAATTCATGAGAATGCGACCCAGGGCACAACTGCAACCTGGTCTCTTTGCAAGTAGAATGTGAACATCTGAAGACCAACTACATAAAAAAGACAAATAGATCCATAGGACTTAACTTTCAGCGTGAAGCAGAGGCACAGAAACTTCTGCAAAGTGTTTAGTAAAAGGAACCACGGACCACTTACGATTCCTCATCCGCATTCTTGGGGAGTAAGAAGTAACTACAGCACAGACACAATAGTGGCCTAGAAGTATTTTTATTGCTGTACGTTCTAAGAATTCATCCTGATCCCAATAGATCACCCAAAGACCTTATGCAAGTCTGCAAGCCCACCTAAAGATTCTGCAGAAGCTGTGCATTCGGTACCCCTCGCTCCACCAAAGTCACTAAAAAAAGAATAAGGTCAGACTTTTTATTAGGGAACAAAAATCTTCACAGAAGCTATGCATTCCTTCCATGCCAAGTATACGTTTGAGGACAAAACTGAGTATTTATACTGCGAGAGCTACTTAAAGCAAAATTCCCCCAATCGTAATTCTGCTTTTATTTCTAACACGTAGCAAACCAATTTTGGTGCTCGACTTTAAGCACGCTTTCCTTTTGCAGTGGAAAGCATTTATTAAAAAACTGTTGCTGCACAGCCCAAAGACAAATAATAACTAATATTAACATAAGCTGCATGCATTGTTGTTTTCTTTTAATTAAAAAAAAAAGCAACAGCCAAACAGGATGGATGCCGTACTACAGCCATAAGGCAAGCCTCCCCTCTTTCATTTTATGTGATGCTGACTAAAAATTGAATTACTGCTGCTACCATGGCAACCATTCAATCATTTCACAATTCGGCTGGTTTAAAAAACATACATGCTACTCCCATACAGAGAAATTCATGAGCTAACATGATACACTCCGCAATTGCGCTTTTTATAACGTTCCAAGGCGCATCATGTACCAGAATAAATCGATAGCTGTCTTGGCACTTCAGAACCCATTTGTAACTTTTTATCATCCCCAATTCCTGTCATTTTCTTATGCAAAATACACAGAAAAACAGATGTTAAGGTATTGGACTCCGAAGATAAGATAAGAGATTACAGAAGACAACCAGTTTTGGCACTGGAGCTACGACTTGTCAGTCGCAAGTCAAAATACTTCTGTGCAAGATTCAAGCGGGATAAACACTTTGATAAATGACACCGACAGTGGTGCTCGATGGGTGTATGATTAGCTTTAATCACCAAATAACTTTCCTGGAAGTCATTGTCACCTTTGTGTTTAAAATAAAGACAATATCTGCTGAACAGGGGCACATGTTTCAAGATGCCACTTTATGGCTCAATCTTCATTCCTTCAAAAGAATTTAAGGTGGATCCTTGGATATGAAGCAGTTCAGTTGTTTTATCAGCCTAACAGATAAAACTTACGTGGAAATAAATCCCTTTCTGTTGGATGTGCGAGTCCACCTATAGGCTTTAATCCACTATTAAACACAGACACATTGGTTGATACGTTTGCCTGTGGATCATCTATTCTGGTGTAGCTGGGGGCAAGATCCAGATTAGGGCTGTACCAAACAGGATTAAGCATTATCTAACCTATGTAGTGATATCAGGAGTTGTTCCAATTTAATGTTCCAATTAAAAACATGACAGCACGCCATCTGCTGTGGACTGCAGTGGATGACACAGGTTCATCTAAAGTGTCACCACCAACCTGGATTGTGACCACCATCCAAAGCCAATGGCTGTGTTAGAATCAATATAAATGACAATCTGTGCTTCTTGGACATAGGTTGCCATTCTCCTCATTAGGACGTGTGAGGGTTGATGTCTCTTGGGGTTTGCGACTCTTACATGATTGCAACTACATCCTTGCTATTTGTGCTCCTCTTTCTAATTTTCCTTGAGCCATATAACAGTGCTGCATTATACCTTGAAGATGTGTTTTCACAATTATCTGCTATGCTTCAGATTTTCTCTCTTAATTACATCAAGGCAGATAATAATCTGACAGTTTGCCTCCAGGAGGCATCTCCTGGATCACAGAAATTTCTCTTCTGCATCCTTCAAGCACAGATGCCAATTCAGAAAAGGTCTGAGAAGCACTTTGACCAACCTCAATAAAATGAGAATTGCACCTGAAAAGTTGCTAACCTCCTTAAATGCTTGAGGGCTGATTACCTTTTACAAAAACACCCCAATCCTAAACACATTATTGTGAAGCAAGTGCTATTGATTCACTTATAAGATTGTTTTCTAAGAGTTGTGTTTTAGATGCTCATGTTAATTAATGATTTCTTAAAACAACCCTGTCCACAAAGAAGCTTCAGGATCAAACAAATGTCATAATTTCAAGTCCTTGACTGAGCCCCATATTTTAGCTGCACTTTTAAACATTGATAAATTAGAAGCACATGTTAAGCACACTTTCCAGTTATATGCAGAACAAGTAGAAGCCAATTTTCATGGCTCCTTTTTTCTCTGTTCATTTATTTTAATTATTTGAATGCTATTTTTAAAATCAGTGTGGCTTACACAAAAGGTTAAATAGCAATAAACACACTAAAAAGGAGCAAGGAAAAATACAGCAACATTAAAATCAGCAGGAAACCTAACATCTAATTACAACAAAAATCACACCTTCTCTGACCTACATAGGGTTCTCTCAAGCTCCGCAGGCCACGTGGTTGGGTTCACACAACGCCATAATATTGTTCGCTCGAGGTTTTTGTGTTGGATATATCAGCTCGGTAGTGATATGGGTCACTTGATTACCATGGAAAAACCAAGTCATCGTGGCTGTTGATTATCATTCAAGCTTCCTGCTCTTCTCCAAAGACTTATTGCCCAGGAAGCTGGGAACGTAGGTGTACAAGTGAGTCTCAGCAACCTAGAGGTGCTTCCAAATAAGCAGATGCCCCAAAGTGGCACCTCATCTACGTTGCAGTTGGTCCAGATTGCTGATACAAACTAGTCTGTCATCCAGGAGCTCCTGCTGCTCTTCTGAATCTCTCGTACTTGTTCACACATGATGTTAAGCAAATACTTTTTAAACCATAGTTTGCTGAACAGGCCATCATGACCTGGTTTGCACGTATTATGAAGTCATAATCATTTCCTCATCAAGCTAATCCCCAAACAAAGAAATCATATTAGAGCTTAATGCAATGTGTGAACCCTACCCCCCTTTTTTTCTCTCTCAATTCGCATATTTCTCAGAATCATGGTTGCTGCGCTGTTAATATTTTGATGCAACTGCTCAACTGTGAAGACAGGCTTTCTGGGCCTGTGGTGCCTATGGGGTCTGAAATTCTGGGAGCAGTCATCCTGGTTGATTTGGAGGGCACCAGGTTGAAGAAGATTATATTGAGAGCTTGCAGCATTAAGCAGCACCAGGGAGGTAAAGAGAAGCTGCAAAAGTGGTTTGTAACTAATCCATCAAATATACAATTAACAGTAGATTCTGCAGTCTGGTTTTGTTCTGACAGACTGTATTGTCTTTATAAAAGATGTGCTATATAGCACAGCATTTGCATAAGAAGACTGTTCCCTTAAAAGGAGTATTTCATATACACTGTAAATTTAAGCAAACATAAAAGCACAGAAGATTAGAAAGTAGTTCATCAAAAGACATGGTCAGGCATCAAGGGATACATTATCCTAAATTTAAATCTTGGTGGGTCTCGAGTTGAAACACAACATCAATTAAAACAGGTGGGAATCATCAGACTCGCCAATTGCAATGCGGGTTTTGGGGAATTCTTCTTCCTAACATATGACAAAGCCAGGAAATTCTTAAAAGCTGCAAAGATTTACCTATATGGTTGGTGAAATATGACGTTATTACGACAGAAGCAAGAATTTAATAATCAGAAAGATGTAAAAGCCCTTAGGAAGATTAACGCAGGTTACCTACAAACTTCGAAGAGAGTTAAGATTTCATCAAAGAATAAATCAAAGGATTTTAGATAAGGAGATGCACTGCATTCACTTACCTTCTCCATGCCAATCTTCAATATTTTCAGTCCTGTATCTTTTTCAAGCATACCTTTGTTGTCAGCTGTTAAGAAAATTAAGAATGGCATAGTTAAAAGGGCTGGGATGAGTTTGTGTCATATTCTTTCATCACGGTTACACATTTTCAAGGTCTCAGATCTTTGCTTCTCCATCCCCTCAGAATCCCTGCAAAATGGATTCATATTCCATTTTACAGGGGATAAAGGAAAAGGTGAGGAAGAAAATAGAAGGCTCCCTCAGCTACTCCATAAATCAGTAGGGCAGCTTGCTTTTGAAACTAAAATGCCACCACCTTGGTCAACTTTATCGTATTCCATAAGCTCAGTTCATTTATTGAACATTCTTCTTGTTTTCAGTTGCTGATCTAAATGGAGCCAGATGGGGCTATTGGGAAGCCTAGCTGACCTTGAGACACTTACAGGAGCTTACCGGAGCTCTCCAAAAGCTACATAGGGTTGGTCCTGGTTAACATTTTGGAGATCTCCAGGAAATCTCAGGGCTGAAAAGTAAACAGGGAAGTTGAAAACACATTCCCGCAAGAAGCCAACAGAAAAACACTTTCATATCACACAAAGAGAGCTGCATGGGTGTGTTCATATAGTCACTAGAAGCTGAGATTGATTCAACCAAGCCTTTACCATATTAAGCAACTCAGACCAAGGGTTGCATGGAGCTTCCCAAAGACTTGGATAAATCCCCCAGAGTCCCTTCAAAAATTGCCAACAAATTGTAATTTTCAATGTGAGAGAACATTATTAAATACATGGATACTAATAAGTCTGACTGTATTTAATTTTATTTGTATTATATTTAAATTCAGCCAAATCTATTTTTTGTCCAAGTTTAATTTACTTAATTTTCCAGATTCTGTCTACTTTTAGGATGTAGCTGTCAATGTGCTGCTCAAAGATCAGTTGATCACCTCCCTCTCCAAACTATGTATCCCAGAAGTAAGTAAATTATATGGAACCATGTATAGATATTTGGAATGTCATTTGGAAAGACATATTTATACAAGAGCTTTCTCCACATGCTTCTGTTGGTCCAGTGTTAGTCCCAAATGGTCTCAGCAAATTTCACGGGTGTCATCAAAGATATTAGACTGAATCCAGTCAGGAATCTTGATGACTGAGAACAAGGCAGAAACAATGTGCTCTAAGTTTCCTTCCACACCTTGATGCTATGATCTAGGAAAAAGATTGACTCTTTACCTTTATTCATCTGATAATATTGTCCTCATTTCAGTTTTTGTGTCAAAATTAAGCTTACACCCACAGAGCCAGCCAAGATCTTCTCTTGCCTCAGGTGAAAGGTTAAGATGACACCCCTCCTATTTTTTGCACCAAGGTTGATTCAGTTGCCCAAATGATCATGCTACAGGATTTGCTATGCGTTCTCTATCACATAGAGGCTACGTGGAAAATATAGGTCTGGATGCAATGTATTCATGCCCCTGTCCTCTTTCAACACCTAGTACGTAAGATAGCCTCACCATTCCTGGTGGTAGGACCAGCCTTGCTTATCCTAACCTTTTCTAAATACGTTCCGTAATTTTCCAGGATCACAGTTTAGAAACACAGATTGATGGCTAATTCAATTCATTCTTGCTATTCAGGCATTTATATAGTGTTACATGGATTTAAACACTCAACTAACATCAGCCTATTTATCTTCCCAATTCCCCAGAAAGAAGGCTAAGTAAATGTTATTAAATCTCCTTTGTAGAAAAAGAAGGGCAACTGAGGTAGAGACTTGAGTCAGATCACCTTAGCTTGCCTGAATCAATGCTACAGCAGGGATTAAAATTCTGTTCTTTGTTGACAGAATGATTTCATACTATAAGCCTATGGATCCTAATGTGTGGTCCTTGTAATATACACATATTATGTTCACTTGCATCAGTAAACAGATCATGCAATTGAATTGCTTTCAAACATTCAAACAGCTAAAAAGAAAATGCCTCAAACCCCACTGATAATATGAATTCAAAAATTGGCCCCTGAACGTAAAGGTAGATGTTAAATGTGTAATCTAAGCTGATCCATTGTCCCAGTCATCTGAAGAACACCAGTGAAAGGAAAATGATTGTAAAGGATACCATCAAACTGGAGCATTTAAATCATTTGTCCTATAAAGAACACTTTAACCCATTCCTCGTATTTGATCATTCCCCCTTGTTTTGTATTTTAAAATAAAAAAAATTATATTTATCACCAGATGCTGTTCATCTGGGACACTCAGTTGCTCTTTGTTGAGTGATGTAAGAACCCCTTATGAAATGAATTCTGCTATACAAATGTCAACTATTTATTCCGAAGGAGCAAATATATCTCACATTTCAGCTCCTCCAAGATAATGCCCAAAGGATACGGAAATGTCAGTGATGTATTTCTTTATTCTCTCATCCTGTTTTTCGCTTTTATAATTTTTTAAAAAGTGTAAATTCCATCATAGTCTTAAACTAAGAAGTTAGTCAATGGTGGTTACATAGATTTATTTTATTTTATTTTATTATTTTATTTTTATTTTACTTATTTTATTTTTACAGGTTAAGGGTTATGGTGGAAAATTCCTGTTTGGCATCATGATCCAAAGTGCTTACCACCCAAACCCAACCTAATGATTTGTTACTTGATGGAGTTAGCCAGCCTTCTATGAAATCCCCAAGTTTGACTGAGTGAAAGAATTTATGGCTGGGAGAGAGTTAGAAGTCCTCAAAGCCAACCCAATGGATGACTTCAGCTTAGAAGAAGGGTATGTCACAAAATATTGCTTTTGTCCTGTTCTTTATACCTTTCATTGCTATTGGCTAATTTATGATGCAAAATGCTAATATATCTTTATCCAGGTTTATCTTTGTGATTTTTACCCCTTCCACCATAGTTTTTTGCCCCTTCCTTCTCTCCAGCTGGCAAAAATGACAAAATTGAATGCACTTGTTTAATCACCTGGAATTCCTTTGTTTGCTCATTTTTAAAGTGAAGTTTGGCATTCAGCATGAAAGTAAGCATAAAATCAATATGCATACCCAACTATGGGGGTGTGAGGGGTAGGGGAGGAGATGTGGGAAAGGTTTGAGTCAAGGTGGAAAAGAAATGACCATCATTGCTGACACTGGAGCCACCCTGACCAAAACTGAATGGAATCAAACGATGTAACATCTCCACAACTTTCAGCGTTAGAGCTTCTTTTTTGTATCTTTCTGTTTAAAAGATCACCATTCAGACAAGAGATGAATGGAAGAAAAGTAAATGTGGCCCATTTGTTACAGAAAAACAGTATCATTTAGAGATGCTGTAAAATTGTCACAATTAACCATCTGTATCCATCTGGAGAAGGTCTCAGTCTTCTCTGTTGGAGGAGCCTTGTGAAGTCTGTTATAGATGATTATGGCAATCAATTTCAAGGCTTCAGTTCTTTCTGTTAGAAAATGGTTTCTCCTCCACTCCAACACACAGCGACAGAAATAAATTATGCTGCTCAGGAAGTTCACCTTTAGAAACTCAAAGCTCTGAGCTGTGGCAACCTCTCTATCTCGTTGAACACTCAGCAACCATCGAGTTGTGCTGCTTAATAGAGCAAGGCCATTAAGTTGTCCCCATTGTAATTTAGATCACAGAAGAGACTTCCACAGATTCTTTCAGGTTAAAATAACTGGTATAAAGAGAGCAGGCGATATTATTGCACTAGAGCTACGTGCTTAATTATATGGAATTGTCAAGTGCAAAGAATTATTCTGATAAATTAAAATACTAATTAAATAGACTATTGCTGAATTCTGAGAACATTATAAGGTTCCACTTCCTCAGGTAATTTGCATATCTTCATCTGCTGAATTTAATTTTAATGGACTTCTTTTTAAATGTGTATTCAAGAACTGGTTGAGGGTTTTTAGGCTCATGGGAAGATTTTTTTAATTGCCTTAAAAGAGGAGCACCCTTTTCTTCCATCTTTTCTAGAAATGTTTGCAATTCAAATTGTATTTTTAATAATTAAGAAAATGTGACAGGTGTATTGATGGGATTTATCCTTCTCTAGTAATGTATTTTCTAAACAATCGTCTTTCAAGATTACCTGTATTAAAATGCAAAGATACATAAAGAGCAAGATCTCAATTCACCAAAGATCTGCAGATGAAAGTCTAGTATATAGCATCAGTGCTAAAAGTTTAATATGGTTCTATTTCTCTCAGGACTCATTCAAATCACGTGATGTACAAAACCACACCCATGGTTCAAATACATGGCATAATGTATAATGGGGGGGGAAAGCATATGAAATCTATACATTCAGGAAACAGCACATAAAAAGTATATCCATTTTGTATATGTGCATTGCGATAAATGCAAACAAAAGCGCCTATGAATTTTGGGGTGAACTCTCTTACTCAAAAATGTGGAAATTCAGGGGCTTACATTTGTTCTTCAGAACGCGTGGAAGTTGTAGAAACTGCAGTGGGACCCAATCTTCACCTCTATAATTATTTTACCACCACTATTTTTAGCCTAAAAAAAGATTACTAAAAGTTTTCAAGCCTATAATCTGTTACTAACAACCACATTAAAATCTTTGTCCTTCAACCAGAGGTGAATTGATCAATATAAATGGGACGTGCTCAGTTTCACTGCACCAAAGTCTGTTTGCTACCTTTAGATGCAACCAATACGGTTCCTCTAGACTTCTGTCTTATAACTATGGAACTGTCTAAATTGTTTGGAGGCTCATGAATTACCATGATTACTTCCATCAATAAACTCTCACTGTACGATGTAAGTATCTAATTTCCTAGGTTGAAAGTAGAAACAATTGGCATAAACTGATGCAGATTTTGATGCATATGAAAACATCACATCTTCTGGGGCCCAATCTTAGGAGAGATGATGGAGAAGGGACTATTGATTTATTTTCAGACTAGTACACATGTATTCGTTGTTTCATATTTCAATTCTTGATATTGAAGTGCAGAAGCTAGAATATTGGGTGGGGGCAAGGAAATCTCCATCAAGCTATGCCATGAATTTTATTAAAACATGCTATAAATGAGCCAGACCATCCTTACCGGGTTGCTGTGAACGAAACATTACATAGTTTCTATGAAGGAAGGGGAAAATATAAATGAGAACGAAGAAGGAAAAGGATGGTTGAATCTTAAATTATATTAATAGTAGATGTATTACTTTTGAAAATCAACATAATTGCTTTGCATATAACTACCCTGTCTCCGTCGTGTTCTCTTAATGGATCACATATCCATAGTCACATATGTAACCCTATGTACAGGATGCAATAAGTGATTCTTAGACATACTTACTATATACAATTTTTATACACACTTTAGCCATTGATCAGTATTGTAATGGATACAGAAGAGAAGGATTTCTCACTCACGATTACCCAGTACCAACTCTCGTTCGGCTTTCAGCAAATATAAAAGCACAGAAAATTAGAAATACAGCTCAGTTTTTAAAGCAAAAAGTGAACCATGACCGCACACAGAATCATATATCCACTTCTTGCATTGTGATAATAAAGAGAGAGTTCACGGGTCCAAATTGCACACATTTCATCAAGCCAAACTTTGTTATCTGGTGGAGAAGGATCTTTCCAAAAAGGGCACAACGATCACTTTTGTAATAACCCCAAATTCTCCAGAAATAGATAAATTCCACAGATTATATTTTTGGAATATAAATTAAGAACACTGTAAAGTCTTTAAATTTAAATTCCTGTACTAAAATCTTACTGTCCATTATAAAGCCAGTGTTCATACATGGGGTGGCACTGAGGTTTCAATGCCATCGACTGTGTTTTCTTCACTTCATCTTTTCTGTGAGGCAGAAAGTGAAGAAGAACTAAAGAGCCTCTTGATGAGGGTGAAAGAGGAGAGTGCAAAAGCTGGCTTGAAACTCAACATTAAAAAAACTAAGATCATGGCATCTGGACCCATCAATTCCTGGCAAATAGAAGGGGTAGAAATGGAAGCAGTAACAGACTTCATTTATTTGGGCTCCAAGATCACCGCAGACGGAGACTGCAGCCATGAAATTAAAAGACGCTTGCTCCTTGGGAGGAAAGCTATGGCAAGCCTAGATAGCATATTAAAAAGCAGAGACGTCACCTTGCCGACAAAGATCCGCATAGTCAAAGCTATGGTTTTTCCAGTAGTAATGTATGGCTGTGAGAGCTGGACCATAAAAAAGGCCGAGCGCCGAAGAATTGATGCCTTTGAACTGTGGTGCTGGAGAAGACTCTTAAGAGTTCCCTGGACTGCTAGGAGGTCAAACCAGTCAATCTTAAAGGAAATCAACCCTGATTGCTCATTGGAAGGATCGATAATGAAGCTCAAGCTCAGATATTTTGGCCACCTAATGCGAAGAGAGATCTCTTTGGAGAAGACCCTGATGCTGGGAAAGATTGAAGGCAAAAGGAGAAGAGGACGGCAGAGGATGAGATGGTTAGATAGCATCACTGAAGCAATGAGCATGAAACTGAGCAAACTCAGGGAGGCAGTGAAGGACAGGAAGGCCTGGCGCAATATGGTTCATGGGGTCACGAAGAGTCGGACACGACTTAACGACTAAACAACAAAATATCCCATTCAAGAGGTAAATTGGGGGAAAAAACCAGAATTTCACTATACATGTCTACATTCCATTCTTCCTTCATGAAGATAGAAAAAGGTCCAAAATCTTTTTTAAAGTTCATTTTGACTATGTGTAGCTAGATACATTCAGTATATTGCATTATACATAAAGTAAGGTTATAGGTATATGTGTATATGTGTGTGTGTGTTTATAGGAGTGTGTATGTATGCATACATTGATTGGTTGATTATGTCCCATCAAGTTAGTGTCAACTGTTAACGTCCACATAGATAGATTTTCTCCATGATGATCTGTCCCCAACCTGGTCCTTCAGATCTTCCAACAATCGAACAATTGCTACTGTAATTGAATTCATACCCCCTGCAGGCTGATCATCTTCTTCTCTTTCCTTCCACCTTTCCTAGCATTACAGCCTGCTCCAGAGACCTAGGTCTTCCCATAACGTATCTGAAGTAGGATCATTAAACACATCCATACATCCATACTCATCATACTACCTCTTTTTGAGGTAAGCTATATTATGCATAGTGCAAGAAAGAAGAATGGAGAATGAAATACTACCCCAAAGAATTTAAAGGCATAAGATTCACAAAAAGGAAATACATTATTGCTAAATCTAGTTTACACCAACACCATTCACTGAACCTCTACATATCTTTCTACCCTTGCAAACCATCCTTGCTTCCATCGTACCCATATATTGCTTCACGCACTGGCTTTTGTTTTTAATCTACTCACCTCTCTCTGAGATCTTATCAACTGCATTCAACCATGATTTTCTTGATTTCCCTCTTCCTCTCAGTCCATTCACTCTTCTTTCATACACTTGTTTTGCAATCAAATCCTCATTCATTTTCTCCGTATGACAAAACCACCTCAGTGTATATATTTCATACTGTTTTTCTTAAATTTTGTGTAGTATTGATCTTTTTGAAGTCTAACACATGCTATATACTATCTCAAAAAGCATATGAGAGGACCCATATCTCACTTAACACAACCTTCACATTAAGAAGACTGGCCTTCAAATTTTGGATTTCATATTTAAAATGAGTGGGGTATGAGCCCATTTTTGTTTTAGCATATGCAACCAACTCTTGGCTTGCTTTAGTTTTATATCCTTATATTGTTTCTGAAGCAGGGGAAAACTCCCCAAAAGTTTACAATTCTTATGCTGGCTGAGAACTCTAAGAGTTGTGGCGTGGATACATTTCAAGGGAACCATTTTGGGGAAGGGGCTGAGAAGAAAAGAGGATCCCAAAGTATTTCTTAGACACAATGGCTCAAGAAGATGATTTTGTACTAAGAGTTCAGGAAAACAGCACAGGCTCAATCCTGAAGAGTGCGATTGTGACCAGAATTGAACTGACAATTCCTTTCATCCCTTCTTTCCCGACCAACATTATGTTTTTTAGTAACCTCATTTAATGGGAGAAATAAGCTTTTTAGCTCTTGCTTAAACTAAGACAAAAATTGTTGCTGATCTACATAAACCACAGAGCTCTACAGGTAGATTTTAGCCTTAGCTTCTATATCCTCCTGCCCTAACCCGCCTTTTAACCCTCCCAGGCAAATCTCCATGGCCACAGTTAATGCAGAAGATTAGATTTCTCCCAACACGGCATTGTTTCTCCCTCCCCATCCTATGCCTTTTAAGCTAAGCACATTTGGCCGTTGCTTTTATTTCCAATTACAATGCCACACTAGAGAGATTAATAATTTAAAATGCACCTCTGCCTAGCTATGTTACGTGCCCCAGAGTGACAACGTGGCTGAATTAAACGGTCAGACACAACACTGAAATGCTTCCTTTTTCCGTATCCAAAGGGATTCTTTGTCAAAGACGAGGGCCAAGGGGTTGCAGAGGAAGCTATCTTTGCCCCTCCTTTCCTATTCAAAGGCAGGGAAATATGCAAGACCTTCACATTTTGCTTGTCTCTTTTCTAATCTCTGGCAAAGCTGCAATGAAAACGGTGGCACCAAAAGGCTAAACTGCATGGTAATAACAGTGACAGCCTTGTAAATGTTATGTCAAATCCAATTTTCAACTCATTTTTCAAGTGATTTTAATTAGATATTGTTTCAATCTCTCTTGCATTAATATAATTTTTCATAGAAACATTTCAGCTTCTGATCTGTTGAAAGGGACTTCCCCCCGCCCCTGACTGGAGTTTGATGCTTTGAATAATTTAAAATAAGATTTTTTATTTACAGCCATTTTCAGCACAGTGTCCTCACGCAGGCCAATACACCCCGTAATACTGACACAGGAAAAGCAGAATTGTCTGTTTTTGCTGATCTCAGTGAAGCTCATAATTTGGCTTCTCCCAATTCTTTCAGAGATGTGAAAAGCCAGCCCCACCACATGAAAAGCTGGAATTGTGTAATAATGCCAGTAATTGCATACCATCATTTTCCTTCAGTTAGAACTAAGGCTGTCATCCAGCTCAAGGATTCTTAGCCAATAAATCATATTAATTTTAAACAATTAATAAACTAAAAAACTAGCTCCAATCCCCCCACACATACACAACTGTCTGTACAACATCCAATACTGTCTTAAAAGAGGCATTCCCCTTTGGTGTGATAAAGAATGCCTTTTTTTAACACAATGCTTACCAGCTACAGTTTTATATAGACTTTTTTTTTAGTATGCTCAAATAGACATGTCCTTCTGTCCTCCAATTGATCTTTGTAAGAAATATGGGAAATAAATATCATGGCACCTTTCTTAATTAATTTGGAAGAACAAATTATTTAATTTATCAGAAGCTCTACACAACTAAAATCAAGCTCTTCTCCTAGTGACGTCATGGACGTGTCCACACAATTCTCTTGGCAAGAAGACAGAAATGGTTGGCCACTGCCAACTTTTAGGATCTTTTTCAAACTTCAGTCTAGCCTGTTGCTGCGGGGTTTCCTGATGATCTCCCAGCCAACCCTGCACAATTGTTTGAGACCAGTCAAGGTCAGCCAGGAGCTACCACCTAGCTGGGCATTACAAACTGACCGTCTTCTAAATCAAAGAGAGTGAACCTGTGACCCTGCAAAAGTGGCTATATGGAACCATGCAGCATTCAACACAACAGCATCCAACACAAACAGGATGTCCTAGGAGTTGTAGTCCAGCCCAACAGCAATATCTGTTCCCTCACTCTTCTTAAACAACAAGATTGTGTTACTGTAATTTTAATGATTACTAACTGCCTACAGTTTGGTATAACAGCATTTGTAACCATCCAGGCTATACAGCTTGATAACAAACTACATTTTGCCTGACAATGTTCTCTTGTGGGCTTCCCGTGGGATCTTCCTCAAACTGAAATGTTGCCAAATAGGAACAATTCTAGATGAAAACATTGCATTCCCCAGAAAATGTTCTCAAAACATCAAAATGAGAAAGTATGTATATTGGGGTGAGAAACGCAAACCCAGAATCATCCTTCAGCATCTAAGCATTACCCAAAGATGGGAACAGGCAGCCTTCTGCTGAGCAGGGACTGCCTATTATATTATATTATATTATATTATATTATATTATATTATATTATATTATATTATATTATATGAATTATGTTATGTTATGTTATGTTATGTTATGTTATGTTATGTTATGTTATGTTATGCCATGCCATGCCATGCCATGCCATGCCATGCCATGCCATGCCATGCTATGCTATATATAGTTTCAGCTGTCCCCTGCTCAAAATGGTGGAAAACAGTTTCTAGCCATTAGGGCCAGAGTGGTCTCTAAGCACTGCAACTAGCAGACCTGAGGACTGTATTTGGCTCTGGGGTGCAGGTTGACCAGCCCTGCGTTAATAGGAACACTAGTCTTCCTTCCATTATGCCAATGTTCACCTTTGCCCATTACAAAGGAGCTATCCAAAGGGTGAAAACAAAGTAAGAACAGAGAGAGAGTCATCCTGGATCCCATCAAAATCTTCTCTAATCCAGCATTCTGTTCTGTGGTGGACAAAACAGGGGCCTCCAGGATGGCTTCTAAATTTTGACAATGACCAATCCATAGTACCTCTAATTAGTACTTACTCCTCTATACACAATTTCAGCCCAAACATCTCACCACATAGTAAATTGATAAAGTACAGTTTGACAGGTAATGGTCCTCTTGGCCAAACCAGCTGGGAGTTTTTCTCCACAATCTCTGCTGAGGGAAGGCTCTATTGTGTGAGAGTTAAATGCACAGACTGAGTTTACACAGTTCACTAAGCGATGGTTTCTTTTTATCATGGTTTGCTGACTGGCTAGATTGACACTGGCTGGATTCACACAATGTGCGATACCATGGTTTACAGACCAGAATGGCTGAGTTCACATGTAATGCTATACTAGAATGAAACAAGTCACATTATGTGTAAACTAAGTCACGCAGTTTTACAGATGAAACCATGCCAGGATCAATATGGTCTGGATGAAACCATAAAACTGGAACAATGTTTTGGATGTAGTGTGCTTTAATTAGAGGATGAACCTGCTAATAAATCCAGGTACGATCTACTATGTTATTAGAAGCAGATATAGTCAACAAAATTATATATACCACACACACACGCACACACTCAATATATCACAAAGATTGAAAGGAATAAGCTTGAAGATCCAAGAGACTTCCTGAAGTTTGCAAGTTTTATTTCAAAAAGAAAGAAAGAAGGAAAGAAGCAAGCAGGCCTGCATATTCTCAAAGCCCAGCTGATGATATTTCAAATGCAAAATTATTCTGTTCAAAGACTGTTCAATCAGCACCTCAACAATAAGACTGGTGTATGCCTCTTTGCTTCTTATTTTTATAGCTCGCATATATTACTTCTTTGGGGAGATCAATTATGTATCTCGATGATAGCATGTGTTTCAGAATGCATGCGAATTGCTTTTCAAAATGAAGCTTAAAAAACTCTAATGAACAACAAAATGTATACTTCTGTTTCAATATTGCATTTAGCCACTGATCTGTTCCACGCCAAATAAGGCCTCACTCTACAGGTCCATTTCAATAATAACCTAGCCTGTTGTTTGCTATTCATCTGCTAGTATATTTATACTCTTCTGGCACAACCAGATCTGCCAGAGTTGGAAAAACATTTGCAATATTTCAACTGACTGGTTTATTAAATCATAAGTTACACAGATAATGCATCGGGTCACCCACTTGTAAAATCTATTTGCTATGCCCTCAAAAAGAGAACAAAAAATATGTATTACCAGCAATGGCCTGACTAACAAGATCCACTATAAACCTTTTTGATGAAAATGAAAATGAGCTGTAGTAACAGGCTCACTGTTTCTCCACTCCAAGCACCTGCCTACATTTCCCTCCTTCCAACAGTTGTACCTTAATGAAGGCTTAAGAAGCTCTTTTGCAAAAATGAAAAGGATTTATTCCAAATCACCATGCAATGAAAAATTCAGTGTAAATATCTTGCATTTGAAACACACACAAAAAAACCAAGAAGTCATGAGACCCGGTTCTGTATTATTCCTTCTCTTCTTTCTCCTCCTCCTCCTCCTCCTTTTTTTGTATGCAATCCTAGCCTAACCACTAAACAGAACTATCTTTTTTCATTTCACTGATTTCAATGGGCACTGCATTAAGCTTTAAGTCAGAAAAAGAGACTTGGTTGAGAGAGGAGAATGGTGGGACTTAAAATTATAAACATAGAGGCACACAGAGAGGAAGAGTAGCAAATTTCACTTCCGTAGGTGATGAGCTTAAATATACAATTGAGGAAATAAGGAATAACAAGAAGTGGACATTGACTTAAGCCTTAGGACAATTCTTGCTTCTTGCTTCTTGCTTCTTGCTGAAAGCAATTCGAGAAATCCCCCCCACACACACACACACACATTCTCTGCTCCCCCAAGCTGGTGAGGTAAGAGCTCCCCCTTCTGTTCTGAATCAACCTCAAACACTCTTTATTGGTATAAACTTCAGCTCTGTTATTGTTCTTTCACAGCTAGGGTTGCCTAGCTAGATGTCTGGCAAAAGGAGGACACATCCTCCCTTTGGTCCTCACGTCCTTCGTTTGGCAGGCATCGCCTTAAAATCAAATATTGTCCAGCTTTTTCAGTATCTTTTTTAAAAAAAATTTGGACTGTTTTCACAGCAGTAGTCATTCAAACGTCCGTGTATTGTGACCTTGTAAATTATCTACTTTTCTTTCTTTCCTTCGTCCATCAACAGGCTCAACAGACTAGATTTATGTTATTTAACTTATTTCCTGATGACTCGTCATATGTTTGTACGGTGAAATATGAAGAGCACCTTGTTCTCAATTCTACATTATCGCTAGCATATGTTCTTGAAAATAAAGATTTGTTGAAAAAATATTGCAATTGAAAAACCCATCTTTCTGATGCTGGAAAAACTAATTTCAGATACATGTAGGCTTAAGTACTTTTTTTCCTTTTTTTGCAGTATTTCGCTGTAATTTTTGGTCACAGATGTCAAGAAAATGAAACAGTGTGTCCTCCTCTCCCCCCATTTGTCCTCCTCTCCAATTGTCAGTGTCCCCCTTTGCCTGTTCAGATATCTGGCAACCCTACTTGCAGCAGAAAATTCACATGTGGGTTTGACTTGGCCTTTGAATGAGAAATAGTCATTCTTTTCCCTTCTAACCAAGGTTTGTGCAGTAGAGATCACACCATTTTTAGGTAGGAAAATCACATTGGGCTTTAGTGAGTCCTTAATGTAGGAACTTGAAAATATCTGCAATTTTGCTTTGGATAATATATCAAGCCATAGTTTGCTGGTCTGGATGTCTTACCAAACTATAGTTTTGATCAAATCAGAAACAAGTTCATTGGACAGAGGCTATGAATAGGGTGGAAGGGCAGAATATATACATACTGATATATTCCTGAGATGTGAATTAGCACTAAGTCCCTGATACAGGTGTGGAAGAATATAAACACTATTTACACTTGACCTATTCTCCCAGAACATGAGTGTGAGTGTAATTTTGCATGTGTAGTCAGTTCTTACTCATGTTTCCTGACCCAACATGTGAACAGCATGTAAGAATCCATGTCCATGTCCACAGCTTATTGAAATCAGGGCATAAAAAATAAAATTAAACATAAAACAATACAAGGAGGAGTCTATGGAACAAGAATATGAATGTCAATTATACGGTTTTTTTTAACCAACCAGAAGTGTTGTGTATTATTACCCCTTAATCCTCATCATAAATACTTGCTATGCAGTTATTAAATTATAGCAATTAAGATCATAGTGCGGTTTTATGAATATTTCATCAGAAGTGTTTCTTAATCGGAAAATCCTTTGTGCTATTCCTGTTGTGTTGCTGTACGCTGTCTTCCTGAGCAAAGTAGCGACATGCCTTTAATAGCTCCATTTCTGATTCAACTTTATTTTTCCTGACCAGTGTGTGCATGTATATATGTAGACAAATATACTATATTTGTTGTTATAAACCTGGTTCATACAACTTGCTTCTGTAGTTTGTAAACTATAGTTAAGGCTTGTTTTGTGTAAACCAGCCAATGATGATTTATTCAACAAATTACACTTTGTTGGTTTAACTGTAGCTTGTCACATAAATCATCATTAGCTGATTCACACATAACAATAAGCCATAAACTACGTATAGGTAAGCCTGGCCAAAGTCAACTGTGTAATCTCATAGGCTGATTCTCCTGTAGAGAAAGTGCAGAAATGAAATGTAGAAGATTTAAATGATTGTGATGGATTTGAGGGGGAAGAATTTTCCCTACAAATGTACACCCCTTACTTTGCCAGACTTCCTCATATCCTGATAAACTGGCATGACTGGTTAATCCTTGCTTAAACAATCTAGGTTGTCTCTTTGCTTGGAAAGTGTCCGCTCTCTGTTGCTAAAGAATCCTCCCTTCAGCCAAGCTGCTGGTGAGAAAAATGCTGAAGATTTCCCAGTTTCCAAAGAATGACACACCATACAGAATCTTATAAACTGTCCTTGGAACCTGAACATATGCCTTCTTAACATATGCAGATATTGCCATCAGCAGCTATCCCCTATGATGCCAAAGGATGAAAGGTGCAACATGGTGTCCCAACACAACTTCTACTCTGGAGTACTTGCATCACAATGTGACATGCATACAGGAATAGCATCAACTAACAAGGTGCAAAATGAATGTTGGGGAACATGAAAAAAAAGAAAAGAGGATACATGGAAGGCACAGAGGGTTGCATTTCAGACTACGTAGTTCATTACCAAAAATATGGCTGGAGAGACCAGCCTTGTTACCACACATTCTCTTCTGTTTGCTCCTTGTAATTTCTTCTTAATGTTCTCATTCATCATCATCTTCATCAACATCCATATTCTGTGTGCTAATAGACTATTGTAGCACCAAATATTTTAAATGCTAATTTTATTTAGCCTTTTCCTTGAAAAATAATGAATTACCTCTTGAAAACTAAAGTCTCTTGGAAGCTCATACTTGATAGACAAGCCTGTTAGTTGGCTTAATCATTCTTGCTTCATAGAAGAAATAGTTTGGTTTCCATCAAATGCAGGCTAGAAACTCTTGCCAACATTGGCTCCCATATTTTTGCAATTGCTATCATTGATTATTATGTTGCTTTACCTTTCCCGTCAGCCGGGCGCCAGATTTCGACTTGGTGAGCCCCACACTATATAAAACTTGGAGGCCCCTGTTAAAAAGTGACACCAGAAGGTCTCACAAAGGTGTGCACCAAAGCAGGACCTTGGGTCGCCAAAAAAAAATTGAAAATATATCTATGCCTTTTAATTACATATAAAGCCATTTTAAAACTACACATAAAAAATTGTTACACAAGATTTTAAAAACTACCTTACACATAAAAGCCACATAAAATTCTAAAAGCCCCCCCCCCCAAAAATCTGGAATTTTGTGAGGCCCTAAATTGGAGCTTGTTTAGCTTATGCCTAAATTGGGCACCAACACCAGCTGTTCCCACTCCTGTGTATGTACAATCTGTCTGAATCCCAAACTATAGGTGATATTGCACAAGTAGCTTTATCCTTCAGTGCAATGTGTGTGTGTGAAACAGAGGAAGTTTCCCTTCCCATTTCTTATATTTTGCTTCCTACTTAGGTCCTGATATTCAATGCCATCATCTTTTTAAGCATCTGCATTCAATGCATTTCATGCCATTTAAGATACCGGGATGATACCGTCTGCATCATGCAAACAATAGTTCTCCATGGTAAATGTTACCAGGTCTGACCAAGCACACGTAAGAAGCTGGTGTGATATAAGCAGAGTGCATTGTCCCATGCAAAACCATTATTAGAAATGTTGCTTGAGAAAGTCTCTAGTTAAAAAAAACTTTCTCTGATTTTAAATATTATTTGGCAATTCCAGTGTTGAACGTCGAAGAATGCAACGTTCCGAGAAGGTATGGCAAATCTGAAGAGAGAGACTGTCAGC
Source organism: Python bivittatus (assembly GCF_059951505.1). Classification (NCBI taxonomy): domain Eukaryota; kingdom Metazoa; phylum Chordata; class Lepidosauria; order Squamata; family Pythonidae; genus Python; species Python bivittatus. The sequence continues at coordinate 9,053,079 of NW_028277088.1, forward strand.
AATTTTCCAAATGTTTTTATTGCAGTTTGAACTGCAGTTGTTCAAAGCGAGGTTTTCCTTTCGGTTTGGAACTATATGTACTTAGAAAGAAGAAAAGAGATACATCAAAGAAAGTGAAATATTTGATGACACAAATTGTATGTACTGATTTCATCATTCTGAAGGCTTCTTTCATCTTCAGTAGATTCAGTGCATGACTTTTTCCCCCCCAGGAGAATACCAGATAGTTTTAAGCCTGTCTTTAGCAAGATCTCTTAGAGATCTATTATTAAGTTGCTGTCACAAACACAGTGGAGCAATTCAAAAGCGGGAAAGGATAATATACAGCACACCGGCCATTTGGCTTGGAGATTCTTATTCTCTGAAGACATTTAGGCATTCTATGTAAATGATATACAAAAGATGATGATCAAAAGTCTAGTTTCAAAACAGTATTTTTTTTTAATTCACAGAATGTCCTGCATTAGCTTTTACCTCCACTCTAACAAATAGTGTCAGAAAATTGTTTTTAATTTCTGATTCTCATCAGAAAGATCTATAGTTAGGAAGCTGCTGAGAAATTAATTGAGAGAGAAAGACAGAGAGAGAGAGAGAGAGACTAACCCTTCTCCAGTTTTGGTTGGGTTTTTTTGTAGGGTGGCTCATCTTGTCTTTCTTTTTTATTATTAAATTGTCACGAAGAACTGCAAGTCTTCAAAAGATCTTCAAAAGAAACGAAGCCCTTCTTTGCAATAATTAGGCTTCAGATTCCATTTTAAAAATGGTTAAATCATCATCAGTAGAAAATGTGGAGATTAAATAATTTAAAAAACTACTTAAAAGTGTTCTGCACATGGAGAACTTCTGATAGGGAGACTCACTAGGTAAGGTTCGGAGCCACGTTTTCAACTTGTAAATTCATCTGACATCAATGAAGGAATTTTGGGAGACTGTCGCTGCAAAAACGGAGGCTCCAGAAAACGGAAGCTTAAGATCTGGGCTACAATATCAGAGCCAGCAAAATGTCACCCACCTGTTACACCTGTGCACCCAGTGCCCAATTCACATCCTCACTGCCAGGTGAGACACAGAAGATTTGTCAATGGATTCATGGGAAGGAACTGAATGGCAGGATGGCTGGGATGGGATGAAACAGGACCACAGAACCCACAACAGCTCAACTAGGAGGCACATTATTAAGTATGTTAATAACTATTTCCCCTACATGATTACTATTTAGCATGGATCTTATGTAACGGGTTTGCAATAAACTGTGACTATAGGGTCACAGGCCCCCGTGTGTGTATCTGTAGTATATGCATGTGTGTGTATATTCTTATTATTCCTTATCTATTATATTCTTGTTACTGAAGTTTTAAAACATACTATACATGGTTATTTTAATGTCTGTAAACCACAAGGATTGAGGTGATAAATAAACTGCGTAAATAAAATAAAGTCAGATTCCTTCCTTTTGTTAAGAATGTGTACCGGCGTAAGATGCTGTCTATCATTACCATTTTGTATATATTATCTGCCATGGGAGATAAATATTATAAGATAAATCTCCAATTATAAGATAAATCTTATCTTACCTCTTGCGTATACCCTTCTCTACCTGCATATGCCTTTCTCCCTTCCTACCAACTAATAGTTTCCATCTGGTTTCTACCATTCACATTTCCAATTAACATCTAGCCAACTTGAAAAGCTAACCAGGGTCAGAGTTCAGGTTACTATGTGAATAGGAAACCACCGTGAATGCCCAGAGCTATTGGTCAAACTGGGACGTAAAAAAACAAAACAAATATCCCAGGAGACAGCAATGGCAGATCACAGGAAGGTGTCTATGGAGTCACCAGAAATCAAACTCAAGGGAGACTTTACCATCATATTCCATGGCCAGCATAGCTGCTGCACTCACACAGAAAAGGAATGAAAACTGACTGCTGTTACACTATTGGGAAACCACAGTTATTGGCTGATTTGAAGAGCAATAAGATGATACTAGATATAGAGAACTCCAGAGATGACCTTGGAGAAGGAATTCGGCAACAGTTAGCAAAACATGGTTTAAGCCCAGGACAGAAAGAAACAACCTGGTTCCACTTTCACTCTGTTTAGTATAAGGAGGAAAGAAGGAAAAATGTCAGGCTTTCAAAATTCTGTTATTGTAGCCTAGATCCCTAAAGTAGAGTTCCAGTAATTTTGTGGAATCTGTTTCCTGACCTGACCTATCTTGAAGGGCTGACACTGGAGCAGGTAGTATCTATCCAAGCAATATGGCTCTTGCAGCTGTGTTTCTTTAAGCAGAGCAGCCCTATTGTGCATCTTAATGCTCTATTATTAGATGATGACAACTTCTATGAAGAAATACTAATGTTAGAAGTCATTCTGGCAAGGTCAGAAGAAAATGGCTGGAAACTAGACTAATCCATTATTGTAACAATAAGGTTACAAATTCCATCCATAATATACATACCCTATATTTTATGAGATCATATCCATTCCTAGAAATGCTCGATTGTACTATGATAGGGGTCCTGGACATTTTTGGTCCATCTGAAATGTTGATAATCTGTCTTGAGGAACTTCACTAAGTGGCTACCATGAAAGGCATTCCTATTGTCAGTCCTTCTAGGTAGACAAGTCTGGAATCAAGAGCATGAATGATTTTAGGAATGTTCTTTATTGTTGTAGGGTGGAATAAGAGAATCTAGAAAGAGTTTTTCTCTACTCCATCTCATACCAACCAAAATCAAGGTGGATTTATTTTGAGTTTCTTTCTTGTGCTTTCTTCTTTCCCAGGACTGAGTAATCTTTTCTGAACCTTCTCCCTCCTTAATGATTAATTCATGCCTTCCTGTTTCCCAGGGCAGGATTATATTCCATCACAGCTTCTCATCCATTTACAAAATAGGAAAAAGCTTCACTCCCACCCTATTTTTTAAGAATGTCCATGTTGTCCTAAACCATTACTGAAAATAAAGGTGATTTTTTTTAAAAACATCCTAGCTTCCCTTAAAAAATAATAATAATAAAGACTGAATTATGCATTGGCCCACTTATAGTTCTTGGAGCTGCCAAAATTAGTTGGGGACCTCATATGCTGTTAAAAAATGTATTGTGAGTCCATGTCAGAAGCCCATCAGGGCTCTGAGAACAACTCCAGCGTGTAATGAAACCAAGTTTACACTGATTCAGGAGAAGGCCTTAGCACCACTTCTTATTCCTTTCGGGCACTGACGATCTTCATTTATAAGCTCAGATTTAAATTCTCACAAGTTACTTCAGTTTCCTAACCATGCAGGAATCTCAAGTTTCAGAAAGGATCAGGGGTTCTTTAAGTCGATAATCAAAGCTAAAGTATTTTTGTATGAATACTTCCTTTACTTTTAAAAACAGCACATTTCAAACACCATGTGTTAAACTAAAGGCACTCTGTATATTAAATACTTAATTTTTAGAATGGTGGAAGAAATTGCATTTGTTTTTTTAATACATATTTTTAAATATTAGTCTTGTTGACCACAGTTGACTTCATTGTATTTTATTAGTTAAAAAATGAAATGTAATAAATCAAATAATTATATTTTAGGATGCTTGTTTGTTTTCTCCCAGGATTACACATTTCTGCAGTTGGCACTGCAAGTTGGTTAGTACAGGAGACAGGTAAAGAACTACAGATTCTACAACCTGCAAGATTCACATAATATAAGTAAGGATCATGGAAGAGTGGCCATGGGCATAAACTGTGTTGGAACTATCATTCCCAGCTACTATAGTGATTGAGCATTGGCCCCTGCTGGCTAGGGATCCAAAAAACCTTCAACTTATATGGAGAATACCAGATTGGGATAAAGTAATCAACAGGATTAGTGGAAACTACCCATGCTGAGGAACTGCTAGAAACTCCAATGCACCTTGCAGGGAAAAAAAATAAGCTGACATTTGATTTTTCCCCAGAGCATCTCTATGCTTACAATCATTGCTTAATATGGGCCTTTTATTTATTGGTATGTTTCACATATCCATTTCTTCAGTGTTACATTGTTGTCCTTGGGTTCCTGTCGTCAGCCAAGAACATGTTGGCTGATGACATGCTCATTTTGCATTTCCTATTTGGCCATTTTTATCCTATACACATTTTCCCAAACTGGATAAAAATCTGTAAATTAGGCTTCCAAAGGTTACTGGTTCTCTCTGTCTCTGTCAAAGACGATCACAATCAAATGCTTGTTTCTGCAGACAGCCAGTCAGGCAGGACAATTATGAAAGTGCCTGGATTTCTGTAACACATAGGAGGCTAAAGAGCAGAGTGACTTCTGCAGCTGCAGGAGAGCAGGGCCACATGGTTAACACCTACTAAAAAGAGACAATCTATTAATTGGCATGATTAATCCTTGAGTTCATTAAGGATAGATTAATACTGCTAATGAGATTTGATTCACAGGCTATGCCTAGTGAAAGGAAAGCTTCTGCGTTAACCCAGCATGGTTTTAAACCAACCATGTGCTTCTCTTGACATGAAGACATATAACAGAAGTGATTTATTGTGAATAATCAGAAATTTGAAATTCATTGAGAAAAGTTGATCTCTGAAGCTGGAAGGGGGATTTGATGGTTATTTTGATACCAAACAGAAAAAGATTGTTAAATCTCTGACTCAACAGAGTCTAATTGGTGTTTAAACTTCCAAACATCACACATCAAGGGATTTCTCAAAGAACGCATGTCTGAATTAGATGCAATCCTGTGCTCATGCAGTAGATTTCAGGAACATGTCCTTGTCTGTGTTTTCAATTAACATATCAGATTTCTTTGGCCTCTATTATCTATTTGTCTGTCTGTCCGTCCATCCATCCATCCTTATATATAACCTTACTGACTTAAAGGAGTCAATACCGTGACCTCAAAACTATATACCATTCTTCTTTTGCTTAAAATTTCAGCAAGCTTCTTCCAGAAAAGTTCTCTAGCTTCGTGTTGGGCCACTCAATTCAACAGACAAAAGTGATGGCAGAAAACATTACATTGACAAAGGATATAGGGAAAAAAGGGCTCCACGTGTTGGGGAGTAATCAATGCAAATTCTGTCTCTGGCCCTCTCTTTGAGGCCCTGGGTTGGCACATTCTTCTCTCAGTGTAGCAGAGTTAGCTTGTCTTCTAACTCAGCATGCAATGGAGTACCTCTAGGGCAGTGTTTCTCAACCTTGGCAACTTGAAGATGTGTGGACTTCAACTGCCAGAATTCCCCAGCCAGTGTACATATACATACTGTACATGGTTCCAATAGTAACAATTTTTAGACATTAAGCTTGACAATAGAGTTATGAAAGTTTGTGTGTGTGCCTTTGAGTCAGTGTTGACTCTTGGCGACTGCCTGGACAAGTCCCTGCGGTTTTTTTGGCAAGATTTCAGAAGTGGTTTGCCCTTGCCTGCTTCCTTAGCAGCTGGTTTTGTGCCTAAGGTGGGACTAGAACTCATGGTCTCCAGTTTCCTAGCCTGATGCCTTGAACCACTACACCAAACTGGCTCATGAAAGTTTATACTGTAAGGAAATTGTTGATGCTTTAGTGATCTCCCTAAAGCCTATTTGGAGATGTGGCCACCACCCAGATAGCATGTCCAGAAATGTATACATGTTTCCTATTTATCTTGCTGTTGTATCAGCTCTCAATAGAAGCAGATACAAATACTTAAGAGATTTGTTTTTTTTAAAAAAAGCTTGACAATTAGAAATAGACAAAGCAACAAAGGGTGCTGACGACTTTCAGATGCTGATAAAGTTTTGTCCGTGTTCACGATCGTGTTCCTGTTCATAATTAGGCTTTGGCCACTGAATAAATAATCCATTTGCTCTAGGTGTGGTAGATTGCTTTTCAATACAGTATTTGGTCTATCAAGTATCATATGCCGGTTACTCTTTTACAATGGACAAAGAAATAATTTGAACGTTTAGGAAAAATAAAGGAGTAGATTGTATGATACGGGGGAGTGTAAATTGCCTTTGGTGGATTTGCACTTGAATGATAATGGGAGAATATGTGAAAGGGAAATGATGCAAACTCTGAAGAATCATTTATGAATAATTTGTCCATGCCAAGAGTGAATATATTCATTGCTATTATCTGTTTAGTGTGGGTGTCCATACAAAACGATACAAAGAGAAAGAGATGATTCATATCACGTGAATTTAGACCAAACTGGATCCAGATTTGGTTGTCCTCTCTACTTTACGATCTAGAGAGTATTTTCCAAAGATAGCAAGAAACATTCATGCTCTTCTTGGACTTGAGAGTGAAATGTCATGTTTACTCTTTACTTGACACTGTCCAGCTTATTTAACCTTGAGCTGAACAAAACTGCACTCCCATATCATTTTTTAAAAACTTTTTTCTAATGGATCATTTCATTAGAAAAAAGGAAAAAGAGTATGATATGGGGGTGCTGTTCCAGTGGTAGATGGTTTTGTTATTTGGTGATCCAATATTTTTATATCATGAATCTCTCTCACCTTTTGTATAGGAAATGATGTGCAACAAGAATGGGGCAATACAACAGGCACTTCAGACAGTCACTCATGCCTTGGTCACCTTATAATTGGATTAATGTAACACGCTCTACATGGGGCTGCATTGAAGACCACCCAGAAGCTACAGCTGGTCCATGTGGTGGGGGCTGTGATGGGTGTGTTGCAATATGCTCATGTGTCTCCCTGCTTTGCAAGTTGCACTGGTTACCAGTTGGCTTGTGGATGCCGTTCAAGATGCTGGTTATCACCTATAAAGCCCTGCATGGCATACAGCCTGGCTACTTGTCTCTGAATGTCAGGCAGAACAGGCATGCTTTGGGTCCTGTCGATTATACAATGTCATCTTGCAGGACCCAGGAAGGGTGCCTTCTTGGTGATGGTACCTGCCCTCTGGAATGACATCACCTCAAACATCTGCAATGTTCCCACCTTGATGATCTTTCAAAAACTATTAAAAACCTGGTTGTTCTCCCAGGTCTTGGGACAGGCTGATTGTGGAGCCCCTATTGTTTTTTCATTTTTCTGTAATATTGAATTAGTGTTCCAATCAGCTGTGTTTTTAATATATATTTTTCCTTTTGTTTTTTAATTATAAGCCACCCAGAGTTGTTGGGAGGCCTCAAAATCAGGTAAATTAAATTAAATTAAATTAAATTAAATTAAATTAAATTAAATTAAAATAAGGGATTGTAAAAATGTGTCTTCTAAAAAGAAGGGATAGAACAAAATGAAGACATGCTGTTTTCGGTGGTAGCAGACCAGTATATTCCATAACTTCTCATTTAACCCTTTGAGGTGCTGCTTTGAAATGTGCTGGATCATAACCTGACATCAAATGGCAGGAAAAGGACACATAGAAGCAGATTTCATTTCCAAATCAGGGGCCAAGGCATTGGGTAACTCACTTTGTTACTCATTAATCAGCTTTTTTCATCCCAACCAATGATGCAGAAGTAAGTGATGTTTCCAAGTTTAAACAACACTTGAGGGAATGTAGAAGTTATGTCCTGTGATTCTTAATGCTATGGAAGTAGATTACATATAAAATATCTAGCAACTGTGCTTTCACAAGAACTAATTTTTTTCTAGAATAGTACTTACCTAAAACTGTTTGTTTTCAGCTGTGTGGCAGGCTGGGCTTTAATAAACTGCCCTGTTTAAATAAAAAATCATGATCATCTATCTTTGTTACAGAATGCAGATCTGATCACATCAATCTCAGCAGTTTTTTACTGCCATATTCAGTATCCTCCCCCAACCCGTGACTAGCTTCAATTTCTGTTAGCAAGATTGGTTCCCTGGACTAGGAAAAAAGTCTGCGACGAGCCAAATTTCTTTGTGCTTTAACAGTGTCAGCTGTGATCTCAACTTCTGCATTTGATAACGTTTAGACTAAGCTTCAGTTGATATTGTCACACTAATTATGGCAGGCATTTTGACTGAGTATATTAAGAGTGCTGGAATGAAACACCTTTAGAGAGACAACTAAATGCTTCTCTAAAATATCCAGGATTCCAGAACGTACTTTTAGAAGGTCTTTTATTTTAAAATAAGGAGAACATTTTATCTTGACCATCAGTACTGTGTTGAATACTGAAGCTCATCCTTTGCAAAGCTTCAAGGCCAGAGAAGAGCAATGGCAAAAGTAGCATAAATCTGATTGAAAAGCCAAGGTCAATGGATCTGCACTGATCTCATAGATTTAAGAGACCCATTACACTTGTGATTTACAGTCTTTCTAACTTCAGGGATTTGCTGTCCTCAAACATCTGGAAAGCACCAGATTGGAGAAGGTTATACTCAAGGACAGAATGGGGCAATCAGAATAGCTACAAAACATTTTACTTACTGCCTGAGTGTCATGAACGTTATACTAATTCGCATCAGTTTCTTTTGAGCCTATGCACCTGCCGCAACTTATTATTTAACATTCGTATATAACTTTTCTGGAAATGTATATCAAATATAAAGTCAATAAATAATGCCATAAACATAAGAACAAGGAGAGTTCATCTTCAAAGATGTAACCACCCACAGTCACTGGGAATCAGGCGGCATATACTGTATATTTTATAAATTATTATTATGATTGGTCGCACAGTCAGCCAGATGTTTAGACTGGATTTGGCATTTTTATCCACCTTTCAAGTCCTTCCCAAGGACTTGGGATAGGTAGATGTTGTTTGATAGTGTTAAGGGTATCATTGCAGGATGTAAGCTATTCCGAGTAAAGCCGCCTTTAGCAATTGACTGATGGTGATTTTGTCATGGTCGATGGTCTTCAAGTGGTACCCCAGATGTTTTGGGATTGCACCCAAGGGACCTATTACTACTGATACTATCTTTGCTTTCTTGCCACAGTCATTCTATTTCTATTTGCAGGTCTTTGTATTTTGTTATTTTCTCCAGTTCTTTCTCTTCTATTCTGCTGTCTCCAGGTATTGCAGTGTCCACTATCCAGACATTTTTGTCTTTCTTATCAACAATTGTTAATCTGGCAAGGTCTTGTCTGTTTGAATTCTAAACTTCCAGAGCACTTTAGCTTTTTCATTTTCTATTACTTTGCCTGTTTTGTGGCCCTACTGTTCTTGCTTGCAGGCAAATGGTATCTCTTGCAGATATTCCGATGCACCATTGTTGCTACTTTGTCATGCCGTTGTTTGTAGTCAGTCTGTGTGATCTTCTTGCAGCAGCTCACTAGGTGGTCCGCTGTTTCTTCGGCTTCTTTGCAGAGGCAGCATTTGCTGTCTGTTGCTGTCTTCTCAATTCTGGCTTTATATGCATTTGTTCTTAAGACTTGGTCTTGTGCAGGTGGCATATATATTTCAATAATAATAATAATAATAATAATTATTATTATTATTATTATTTAAAGTAAGCTGCTTGCTGAAAAGGTGGCTTGCTGCAGCGGCAACTTTCCTAACAAATTTAACTGTTAACCTCAGTGATGGCTTCTCAACTTCACTAATAAAGCATCCAAAAGCCTCACAGTTCCAGTATTGGTGGGACTGGAACACAAGGTCACCTGAGACTCACAACTCCACTTGAATGGAGAATGTTGTCCAGAACACAGCTAAGGAAATGACCTCTTAAGGATTTTGCGTTGCCTTCTAAAGACATCGTCCCCAAGCTACCACACTATGCACACCCACCAGGGCAACCTGTGCCAAAATTATATGAAAGAATCACAGTTCATATTAAATGCAATTTTTAGAAACACAGTGCAATGAGCAATAACATAAGAGAAGGAGTCAGGCAGTCTGTGGAATTTGGATATCTCATACCCATGGTTATCTATTAAGAACAATTTCAGCTGCCTCCAGAATGTGAGACTGTTACGTATTTTTGTATGTTATGTCATTTCTTTTCTGCCTTGAAAGCAAAAGAGGGACTTTGCTTGCTTCAGCCTGTAACCATCTTAATTGGGTGGAAGCTGTCATAGACCAAGAGAACCTTCTGGAACTTCAGTGTGCTTATCAAATAGACTTAACAACAAGCTAAACATCTCACTAGCTGTAATCAAAAGCCAAATAAGTTGACTGCAACCAAAAGCTTCAAAACCCAAACCAAAGTAAGAGTTGTTGAAAAAAGTGTCACCCAAGCTAATCAGGAGACACTAGAAGCTCATACTGAGCTCCCGTTAATGGGCAGCTGTACCAGAAGAGATGAGAATGCCTTCATCCCCACAGAAGGAGGCACGGACTAGGTCCGACTGGATGGTCACACTCATTTGCTCAATACAAGTGTGTTGTGTGTTCTCCCTAAAAAGAAAGGACAGATTTGCTACTCTTAAAATTTTCCTCAAGTCTATGATAGGTCCAAGAGTTTTAATGTCTATAGTAAAGAACAAGCTGGCATCCCCTCCATTTCATATACAGAAACCAACTGTTTTGAAAGTTGAATTTTATTTTTGCAACTGAATAGTATCCCACAGCACACCCTATTTTAGGCATGCAGTGCAGACCATGTGTCACACACAGCTCAGTCCCTAAGAACAAGTGGATGGGAAGCTCAGAAAAAGTGGTTGGGGTAGCTGTCTGTCCCTCTCTACCTGCACCTTCTGAGCGTGTTACCTCCATGTGCTTAATGATAGAGTCCATGAATCTTGGTAGGATTCCAGGCAGATATCCATGTCTATTGTTTGCCATCAATAACTTGAATATAGACATAGTGGGTCATGCATGATCACATTCATGATAAATTGCTCATGACTTTTAATTTTCTTCCATTTCTTATTGTTTGCTCAACTACCTACATGATGGTATCTCTTAGTCTTACAATTTCAGCCACTAGTTTTTGACTACATATACATATATTTGCTGGGAATCTGTGATAATTTGTACAGTTTACTTTTCTCAAATACACTGTAGATGAAATATGTCTGCAATGTATTAATGGTGCATCTGTTTATAAGGGAATGCTTTGCATATGGAAGTTTTTCATTTTCTTTGGTAACAAAAAAGTTTGAATCACTCATGACTGGGTATGTACACAGGTTAAGTAGCATAGCTACTTAACATGCTAACTAGGAGAAATACCCAATCTGTTAACAGTAATGAACCCACTTTTTTGCCTTTTTAGTTGCCTGACCAATCAGGTGATCCAGGAAGCATAAAACCTAAGAGCAAAAAGCACCATTACAATTCCATATTTTAATCAACGTCAAGAACAGTCCTAAGGGAGAAGAAACCTTCTACTGTACCAGGATAAAAAGCTACCTGTTTGAACTTAATTTGATATTTTATTTCCATAGCCTAAAAACCATTCAGTTAACTAAAGGGCAAGTGATCTCCTGCCAGAAGGAAATTAGAAGACTACACAGATAGAGAGGGGACTTTTAGTCCTGCTAATGCAAAGTGCTGTGAACCATACAATTCCAATTTTCAGCCTTCCAGTTCAGTATGCATGTAGATCTCTTTTGCAGTGCCCTGGGAGAGAAGATGCCAAAATCGTGGTTATACAGAGGCCTCTTTCCCATGGCAATACACTTCAAAGGGAAAGGTTTACAGATCTACTTACAGGTGGTTAGGATCGATCTAAGAATGTGCAGAGGCACTGAGGTTTTAACAATCTCTCTGATTAATCATGGCATTTCATTTCTACAGCTCTGGAAATCTTTGATGGGTCTCCTTTCCCCTTCACAAATCTCATGTCCTTAGTTGACCAAGCAGCACACAGAAATGGACTGTCATCAACGAGGTCTATAAAACGCTTGATCCTTAATCACTGGATTTCATCATCTAATGATGGTGCAAGTATAACATATACACACTCGAAACAGGCAACTGGGCTTAATCTAAAGAGGAACTGACATTCAAGAGAGGTAAATCATGTTTATGTAGCATATATCAGGATAGTAAATTACATTGCATCTATCTTTTTCAATCCATGAAAATATATAATAAGAATCAGAGTGAGCATTTGATTTAGCGCTAGAATTTTGATGGTTAAATTCTTCTTTGCAACCTTTGGAGTCACAATATTATACTTCAAGTGCAATGAAAAATTATTCACAACCAATATCCCTCTCAGACCATGAAAAAGGAAATGCTTATTTTGTTTAATAAGCTTTACATTTTGCAAACTGAAAAGTAGGAGAAAGGAAGAAATAAAATGCAGAAGAATTCAACTCAATGTTTCTACATTTTGTAGTTTACAAATTTCTATTTCTATTTCTATTGTCTGAAAAGCAACACACAATTTAGTCAATGTTTTAGTAAACAAATGTAATAATTGGGTAAGAAAGTCAGTCGTAACAAGACTTCCAAAGAACCTGAAACAATTTTGCCAAATGATTACAACAAAAGCGTGTAATAACATGGCCAAAAGATCACTTCCCAATAGAAAACTGTGCGTCTAAAGAGTTGTAGCAATGAATGATGAACAGAAATTGCTATGAGATCCCAGACCTCACTAACTTTCCTCATTCAAACTTCAAAAAGTTCTGCAACTTTTTCCTCTTAGGAACGATAGTATAAAATATTGTTTACTTTTCTCAAAGATGAGAAGTTTCTTTAAGAGTTAAGCTTGAAATGACGATGCTTCCAAACAGAAATTTCAAAGAATCAAAATATCTGCGGCAGAGACGGCTGTCTCCAGTGGTTTGCACTATCGAAAACCATGAGAAATGATGTGTCTAGGAGAAACAAACTATATTGAGAGAATTATATTGAGCATCAGGGATCACAAAAAAGAGAGGAGAAGCAAAGGAAGATATTGGAGATACTGAAAGAGCGATTAGACAAGTGAGAACCAACTGAGGACTAAACTATGGAGACTTAGCTTTTAATAAGTTGGCATGCCTCCAAAATTCAAGAACCTAAGGTAGAGTACAGAACCTGTATCTTGCCAGATCTGAGTTATACTTCCAGCAGCCCCAACCAGTTGTGCAACATCTGGACATCAACAGGTTCTCTAGCCTCAGTTTACATCTTCAGAGCCTTGCACAAAAACACAAACCTCAGAGCTTTGATAAGTTTCAAGTTCTCCACTCAGTAAATAATCTACATACAATATTTAAGAATTTTTTTTAAAAAAACCTGAAAAAAAGAAAAAGAATAAAGCTGTTCATTTCAGATCCATCACAGCTTCAATATTAATTTCCCAATGAAGGATGTTTGAAGGAGCAAATCATTAGGTTTACTTGTTATTACTAATTAGATTTCATTTACCTTTCCTATTTAGGTACTCCAGGCATGTCTTCTCATTTATTTGGAATTATATTGCTGTACTTCTTTAGATACATCAATAAATTATCATAATTCATCTCACCTAACATTTTTAACTAAAAGTCCGAGACCCCAGGGGCTTTGTATTTAAATTTTTTGTTTTAAAAAAAGCCTCCTCTGTTGAGGAGCAATTTATATGTGTTGACTGCATTTTCCTTAATATATGTATTTCATGATGGTATGTGTGTACAATTTGGAGCTTCTGGGTCTCAGCATTTGAATATCTCTTGAAGAGTAATTATCAAGATATACATTAGCTGTTAGTTAACAAGGATACATCCACCAAGTTGGGAAGAAAATACTGCAAAAGTCTCAAAGGTGTAAGTATTTAAAACCATTTCTTAAGGGTTTTCAATCTTTCTTTTCTTAGCAGAGCCATGGGGTTCAATGAAGTATATGAAGTATGTACGTATATGAACATTATTTATGTTCAAGAACATTTTCTGAAATGAACTTCTTTGTATTCTCCTCTCCTGTTTTATATTATACAGTAAAAGGCTTAAAATTATCCATTAAATTCCATCTTTATGTGTAAAGCATCAGTTAAGTTTGATCATTTGTTTTGATTAAAACCTAATGAAGTTGGGGAGGTGTTATTTCAATTGAAATGGAAAAGCCCTCATTTCTGCAACTGAAGTGGACAAACAGTTATTATTGGTGATCAGCCAACACTGAACATTGATAGTTGGGTTTGAATTTGTGTCTCCCTAGTATCTCCACCGGCATGGGGTGTAGCAATATAACCAAAGTCTATGGTTGTCTCTACAAGTGTAAATATTAGTGGCATTCAGTATTTTTATCCAATTTTTAAATTTCTATCCTTTTACAATGGAAAAGTTTTGTTGGATGGTAAAATAAAAGTTGAAGATGATCCATCTACCAGTAATACTGGTGAAATTAAGACTAAGTCAAAAAATATATGAAAGTTGTCTTAGTTCCAGAAATGTTTTTGGAGAACATCCTCAATGAGTTAGTTATCAGCAAATGGTGTCCACTGAAAGTGTGAAGCCAAGCAAATTAACAAATTATGCAAAAAAAAAAAAGCCCTTTATAAATGTCTACCATTATTTTGGTTAATATGTTAATTAATTAACTAATTATAAATAATTTATTATTAAAAGTAAGTGGCATAATTATTTCCTTGTTCAAGCTCAAGCCCTACAAAACTATTAATTATATTCAAGGTTAGCACACAAATTAATTCACCTTTTTGGGGGTTACAGGATTAACATTTGAGGATCTCTGCCTTAAGGTGTACAGATTAAAATAGGTGATGCTAAACAGTAGGGACCAGAACAATCCAACCTATGTCCTCTAAATAATAAGTCGAGATCTTCTGGCAAATGTTTGAAACTCTTAGAAATGGGATAGCTTTCCATCTTATAAAAACATAAGGGTTGTTTAGAAAAAAAAACTTAGCAGAAGATGCTGGTGAAAAAATATTCTTTTTAAGCAAAATAAAATCTAAAGAACATAAAATGTATATTTTTGTCCAGGGAATTTGCTTGCCACCAAGCCAAACAATCAGAATTCGCCTATTCTGTTCCAAAAGCAGAGCATGAGGAAAAGGGTCTCATCTAATGGTCACATTCCTCCTTTTAGTTTTCTTTGGCCCCATCTACCCATTTTGTATGTCAGTTTTGCACACGGCCCCCAATGGGAAGGAAGCAGAAGAATCAAAGCTTTGGATTTAAAAAAAGATGTTTGTAAAGTCTCTCCTGCTCCGACAGCAATTATAGAGAAGGAAATATGTCTCTTCCTTTGATAGAGCAGCATGGAGTTTGCCTGTTGCTTTTCCTTATTGAATAAATTGTCAGCCTGAAAAATCAGTGAATGGACCTTTTCTGTAAGGAAGATAGACTTTCACATAAACATATGTATTACTGCAATGAAAAATCAGAAATTTGGTAAGTTTCTCTGGCTGGTAGAAATGAACGTGAACTACTATTAACAATAATCTCACTAAGCATACTAGTTGGCATTATCTCTAGCTTGTTAATATTTAACATTAATCCAGTTATTGGCGGTTGGTTGAAGAAGCAGGATAGGAAGAGTATTGACACTTTTGAACATTGGTGTTGGAGAAGACTCCTGAGAATACTGTGAACAGCCAAGAAAACAAACCAGTGGATCATCGAACAAGTCAACCCAGGCTCAAATTATTCTACTTCAGACACATTATGCCTATAAAGAAGGCTCTAATGCTGGGAAACGTGGAAGGAAAGAGAAGAGGATGACCAGCAGCAAGGGGGATGGACTCAGTTACAGTGGTGATGAGTGCACCAATGGAAGATCTGAAAGACCAGGTTAAGGACAGATCATCATGGAGAAAATCTATCTATGCGGTCACTAAAAGTTGACAATGATTTGATGGCACATAATCAAAATCCACAAATTTTGGACGTAGCTATTGTTTTAAACTTTGTACCAGAGTCACTCTTGTGAGATGGGCAGCCATATAAATCAAATAAATGAATGGATGAATGGATGGATGGATGAATGAATGAATGAATTTTTATGGCAAAGAATATGGAAACGGCATTGGTCGCACTTATGGATGACCTCTGGCGGGAGCGGGATGGTGGAAGTGCAACCATCCTTGCTCTCCTTGATCTCTCAGCAGCTTTCAATACTGTCGACCATGGTATCCTGTTGGGACGGCTCAGGGAATTGGGGGGGGCGGCACGGTCTTATGCTGATTCGCCTCCTTTCTCCAGGGCCGATCCCAATTGGTGGTGATAGGGAGCAAGAGGTCCCATCCTGGGCCCCTCCTTTATGGGGTGCCACAGGGTTCGGTTCTCTCTCCACTCCTTTTCAACATCTACATGAAACTGCTGGGCGAGATCATCCATCATCATGGGATGAGGTATCATCAGTATGCTGATGATACGCAGCTATACATCTCCATCCCTGGTGAAGTAAGTGATGCCGTGGCCACCCTTTCGCGGTGCCTGGAGGCTGTGAGGGTCTGGACAGGGAACAACAGGCTTTGGCTGAATCCTGGTAAGACGGAGTGGCTGTGGGTTAATGGCTCCTCTGTATCTGGGATTTTGTCATCCTTGGCGCTGAATGGGGTGGCACTGCCCCAGACAGACCCAATGCGTAATCTGGGGGTCCTCCTAGGCTCATGGCTCCTGCTTGAAGAGCAGGTGGCAGCTGTGGCAAGGAGGGCCTTTGCACAACTTCAGGTTGTGCATCAGTTACGCCCTTTCCTGGATCGGGATGCCCTTCATGTCAGGTTCGGTCAGCACGGGGCTTCGGGGAAGCTCGCAGCCAGACCACGCGAACTCCACCGGCGGTAGCTAGCGAGGAAAAGAGGAACTGAAAGCGCCGCTAATTAATGGGCCACCTGCGCCCAGCCAAACAGGACAACCGCAGCGGAAGCTTTAACTATACACTGATAACGGCGTGAGCCAACAATGAACGGGGCCGCAGGCAGCGAAACAAGATTGCCGCGCAGCACAGAACCCTCGGGCTTGCACGTAACGGGGAGGGACCAACCCAAGCCGGAGGGGACTGCCAATCAAGGACAATGGACCCTGACCGAACCTGCCATCATGGACAATCAAGAGGGATTATTGGGGGGCCGATAATCCGCAGCGGTAACGCGATCGCGGGGCAGAAAAAAGCGCGAGAAGGGGGGAATATAACGAGTGATGCAATTGTACCAAGCCAGTCCTGGCTTTGCTTGTGACTGCTACGTTACGCATGAGTAAACCTCTTTTGTGAACCACACGTGTCACAGGAGTTTCTCTGTCGAACGGGGCAAATCTTACACTTCGAACAGTCACTCATGCCCTTGTTATCTCCCAGATAGACTACTACAATCTACATGGGGCTACCCTTGAAAAGTATCCGGAAGCTACAGCTGGTCCAGAATGCAGCCGCGCAGGCTATTGTTGGAGCCCCAAGGAGGGCCCATGTAACACCTCTGCTCCGCAAGCTACATTGGGTGCCAGTTTGCTTCCGGGTCCAATTCAAGGTGTTGGTTAGTACCTTTAAAGCCCTACATGGCAAAGGACCAGGTTATCTAAGGGACCGCCTCTCCCCTATGACTTCAACCCATCCCACCCGATCACACAGAGAGTGCATGCTTCGGACCCCCTTGGTGAAAGAACTTTGACTGGCGGGGTCCAGAAGGCGGGCCTTCTCTGCAGTAGCCCCTACTCTTTGGAACATTCTGCCCCCGGAGGTGCGATTGGCCCCCACACTCCTGGCCTTCCGTAAGGCTTTGAAGACCTGGTTCTGCCACCTGGCCTGGGGTGGGATGGGAATACCTCAAGCATGGGGATGGCTAACCCCATAGAGGCCTTCTGCCTTCAGCTTTAGATTTTTCATCCTCTTGGACATTCCTTCTCCTTTTTAGTAATGTTTTTAATTAAGGTTTTATGTATTTATATATTTTATGTTTTTAATGTTTGTTGTGAATCGCCCAGAGTTCCCCCATTGGGGGGAGATGGGTGGTTGAAAAATTTAATAAATAAATAAATAAATAAATAAATAAATATTGCACTTCATCCAAGGCTATTAACATTAATGGCAAGATTGCCACCAGTTGAAATAGAGTTGAGTGGTAGGGTGAAGATTTACTTTCTTAAATCAAAATAGCATCAGTTAATAACCCAGGAGATTTATTGAAGAAAGTTTACAACTGCAAAGTTCAAGAATTGCAGCTGTAGCTCAAATATATTTTTCCTGAGTGTTCTGTTCAGAGGACAAAAGAACTAGAATAAGCAAGCAGCAGAAAACTAGGTGTCCCCTTCTCCTGGTGCACAATGGTATCAAAAGGCATGATTCAGCCAAGTTATGTCACATTGATTGGCTTCACAAACCTGCTAACCTATAATACAATTTGTTTCAGGGTTGCTTGGTGTGTTGTGTGAACTCATTTATTATGTTTTGCAAATGATGGTTTGCAGCTTAGCATATTTGAGTCAAACCAGTTCAGCAACACATGATTAAACAAACTGTGGCTTAGCCAATGCGTGAGTACTGCCCCCAATTTCAATTTAAAGGAAGTTTCCCACAGATATTGATATGATAGATATGTGTGTGAAAGTTTAAAGAGTGTTTGTCAGTTTTCCCAAGCTATTTTGCTACTCCATCATGAATGTTAAGTGTTAAAAGGTTACCTTTTTTAAATAATAAGCAAATACTTTTGAAAATGTCACTGGTGATCGTTCATTAGTAAGAAGGCACTTCAATTAACAAAAAATGCCTTAATTGATAGCATTGCTCCTTTTCAGAGCACTATATCTAATACAACTATGGTGGAATAAAGATAACCACAGTGAGAAAGGTTATAGAAACACATTATGCCATTGATATTTTAACATTTTTGAAGAGATAATGAGAAAGAACCAGAATCCTTTATTCTTGCACATTCTCCAAAAGATGGAGGCACATTTTAGTTTATTCCCCTGTCACCTACATTAAGAGCCCTTCAGTAGGCTTTTCTTTAAAAAATAAATACTGAATGACATATTTTCTAATTAGACTTGCCTGACCCTTCCTTCTTAGTGTGAAGGATATGAAATGTGAAGATGGCCTTCCCTTCTGATCAGTATGCTAAGCAGCTTAAACTTCCTCACTGATTTGTGAATACGAGAAAAATCAATACAATATGCACTGTAATTACTGAATGTTCAGATTCTGCAAGTGTCAGTTATTGATCATGTGCAGGAATGAACAGGAACAGCAGGGGGCAACACTTGGTTGTCATTGAACAAATCCTGCACTTTCTAGCAAAAAAGTCATTTTATCCATTTAATGGACGCTTCATAGGGACCTCATTCATTGACTTTGAGAACGCAGCATGAGAACATGACTCTTCTCCTACGAACAACCTATTTAGACTTTACTCTAAGTAAAATCTGTGTTATGCACGCATATACTTTCTAATTATATGTACAATTATCACATAAAACCATCTCATAGACTGATCCAAATTCATTGAAATCCCTGTGGGCTTTTTTTTTTTTAAATCATCCCATTCTATTTTTATATCTTTTCCTTACCAGGCCTGGAGTAGTTTTACAGGCTTTATCACATCCTGAAAGTGTTCTCTATAGGCATGTATTTGTAATATCAAGATGTTCTGTCAAGTATGCTATGACTTGATTCATATGTTACAGAAAGCTATGGTTTGCTTAACGATGGTTTGCTGGCTAAGATATAATGGGCATTGTTCATATATAAGCCACTAAACATACTACCCAAATCATAATAACTAGTTAACGTAACATGCTAAGACAACTCTAAATAAATATGATTGAGTACAACCTATGAACCCAATCTGAATCAGATACTTCCAGGTTAAGGATGACAAAGAAACCAATATTTGTGTTCAGGATTCAAGAAATAAGGAAGGAAGGCTTCTTTCTCAAATTTGAGCTCTCAATTTAGCCTTATTGCCCATTACTTATAACTGCCAACCTAGAGCCTCTTTGAAATGTTTAATTAAAACATGCACAGTAGGAAAATTAATCTTTCATTTAGAAAAAGTTACTTCACCCTAATATTTTGATTTAGTTTTAACATCAGGGATTAACCTACCAGTATTCTTCGTACATTTTCACAAGTTGTCTGTGAACATAAATGCATGTGAAGGCACAGCGCAGCTCATTAGAAAATGAAACAGGGACCAGATATTGCTTTAAAACAAGGCATATATTCAAGGTTTGTGTGCTAAAAGCTAGACTAGCCCAATAGTTGGAAATTCTGGATTCATCTATCAGACCCAACTCCAGTGAATAGAAGTAGAGCAATTTGGAACTTAAAGCAATCTAGAGCAAAGTGTGCTACAAGAGGGATTATCATATAGGACAATGACTGTAAGCCAGCTATAAAAGGAGATTTGTGCGAGAGTGTGTGACCTTGCATAGAGGCCCCATTAGGTTTGAGGTATCCTGGACATCTTGCTTTCTAGGGGCTCCCTGTATCTGGCTACCTCCGTATAGTTCTCTCAACCATATTTGTCTTACTGCTATTTTTGTTTTTCTTTGTTTTACTTGGCAACTTCTAGTCACCTTTGGTTGACCTAAACAGAATCAGACTTGGATGAAATGACAAAGGACTCCAAGGCTGTAGGCTAGAACTGGAAGTAATAAACCAAAAATCCCAGAAAAAGGCAATAGCAAGTCACTTTTATATCTTGTCTTTTAATGGATGTATCTATGTAATACACTAGGGGTAACATGTATGTGTCATGATGTCACTGGAAATACAGCCACCAATCTCAAAACTGCGACTCTGGGAAGCACCCATAAAGTTAAAACCAAACAAAGCAAAACACAGTGAGAAACGTAAGAAAAGTAATGGTGGCCACGTCATGGTAGCCAAAGACAAACCCAACTGCAATAATAAGAAAGACAAACTTGCAGTGATGGGCTCACCTAACCTCTAGATCTCATACCCAAGTCTTCGGGGACTTCTGAAATACTAGCAGGGTTTTAATTTCTTCCGAATTGCAAAGATAATTTGTTCAAGTAAAGGGTGCTGATGGAAGGGCATTATGCAGAGTCCAAAAAAAAAATCCTTCCTCATCCTGGGAATGGAGAAAGATGTTAATTATTTGGCTGGTACCCAAGGTCCTCTGGAAACCCAGGTTCTGCTGTTACAGTGAATTCTATTAACCTCCAATTGTTATTCCGTATTATCTATTCTTTTAAGTCCGGCCTTTTCATAGCCTAAAGTATAACGCTGCTGGACACTGCTGGACATCATTCCTGGATACCTTTGTTATTGACTGGCCCCTTCCTGTACTGTCTGCTTTGCTTGTTGGGGCCTTGGAGGTGTGGGTGGTGGCTGGGCAAGGGGGAGGGCTATGGCTACTGTGGATCCCCTTCCCCCCACAGAAACCATTTTTATTTTCCCTCCAGGTAGCCCTGAGTAGGAAGGAAAGAAGGAAGGAAGAAATGACACAGCTCCATCTGCTGACTATGTATGGACAGTCGATTCCTCCTTCTGGATGAGAGCCAGAAGAGGAATTGGTGGGGGGTGAATGGAAGGGAGCCCTCTACCAACTGGTGGGAGCAGCAGGGGAGGGCTCCTGTGAATGTTAGTGTGTATGAATGTGTTGTAGGGTATGTGAGTGTGTTGTAGTGAATGGGGAGGTTGTGGCTGGGCACCCTGATGGCGCTGAGAGCTAGTGAAGCTAAAGTGCCACGGGGTGCCCGGCTTCCCCTTCCAGAGATGGCTGAAGAGGACAATGGGAGGTTCCTGGTATTGGGGAGCCTGGCTATGAGGATGGGGCTGCCATGGGGGGGTGGAGGTGGGCCATAGTAGTACGGTGGTGATGGGCATGGGGAAATATGATGGGAGACAGGGAGCGGGCCATTCTTGGGGAATGTGGGACGGTTGTCTTATACTGGTTTCACATTCCAGCTCCTTGATCTCAGCCCTGGTACTCTGTCAACAGACCTTCAGTGATCCTGGCTTTCGGGTGCTGCTACTAAATGCCAGGTTGGTCAGTAATAAGGCCTCCCTCATTAGTGATTTAATCATTGATGAGAGGGCTGATCTGGCATGTATCACTGAGACCTGGCTGGGTCCAGAAGTGGGGGAGATATGCCCAACTGGGTTTTGGGAGTAGCATCAGCTGAGACTCTGGGGCAGGGCTGGCAGTGTGATGATCGTCATCTGGGAATCTCTTACAGCTTTCAGGGACACTGAACCACAGGTCACCAGATGTGAAACCCTGTTCATTAAGTTGGGCTCTAGGGATTAGTTGGGATTGTTGCTATTGTACCAGCCTCCCTGCTGTACAGCAATCTCCCTGCCTGAGCTCCTTGACTCCATTTCTGTTTAGCAGTGGAGTTCCCCGGACTTATGGTTCTGGGGGACTTCAATCTGCCTTCTCTAGGAGTGGGGTGTGAGGCGGCTTGGGAGTTCATGGCCACCATGATGGCTACGGGCCTAACCCAGATCATCCAGAGCCCTACATGGGACAGTGGTCACATACCAGATCTGGTGTTCCTGTCAGAGCAGTGGCTATGTGATCTGAAATTGGGGGAGCTTTTGGTGTCTCCCTTGTCATGGTCTGATCATGCCCTGATTTCCATGGGATTCTCTACTGCCACTATCCATTGCAGGGAGGCTGGACCCATTAGATTGGTCCACCTCTGGCGACTGATGGACCCAGATGGGTTTCAGAGGGAGTTGGGTGCTGCATGGTCCATCCAAAGCCTCGGTCGCCGCTTGGAATAAGGGGGTGGCTGAGGCATTGGACCAGATCGTGCCCATGTGACCTCTTCCCCCTCAGGGATCCCATCACTCCCTGTGCTTCACAGAGGAGTTGATGAAATGGGAAAAGACATCTGGAGCATCGCTGGCACTCAGCAAAGGACAAATTTGACCAAACCCGAGTTAGAGCCGCTATTAAGGCCTACCTTGTGGCATAAGGGCGGCAAAGCATCAGTAATTTGCCCTTATTTCATCTGCACCTGGCAGCCCTGTTTCAGGTGACGTGAGCCCTCTTGGGTAAATGGGGCTTGGAGAACCTCTTGCAGTGGTGTGCAGAGGAATTTGTTCAACACCTGTTGGACAAAGTTGCTTGGATTCACTCACAGTTGGATGCCGGCCTTGTTTTGGGGCCTGCTAGTTCTAGAACTATGCCATCTTTGGTGCTGGATGGGGATGCAC
The DNA here is from genome assembly GCF_059951505.1 of Python bivittatus. Classification (NCBI taxonomy): domain Eukaryota; kingdom Metazoa; phylum Chordata; class Lepidosauria; order Squamata; family Pythonidae; genus Python; species Python bivittatus. The sequence goes on from NW_028277088.1 coordinate 9,075,963, forward strand.
TGCCCCAGACAGACCTGGTGCACAATCTTGGGGTCCTCCTGGACTCATGACTCCTCCTCGAGGAGCAGGTGGCAGTTGTGGCTAGGAGGGCCTTTGCACAGCTTCATGTTGTGCACCAGTTGTGGCCGTTCCTAGATTGGGAGGCTCTGCTCACAGTCACTCATGCCCTAGTGACCTCCAGATTGGACTACTGTAATGCACTCTACATGGGGCTGCCCTTGAAGAGTATCCGGTGCAGAATGCAGCGGCGCAGGCAGTTATGCATGCTTCCAGAACAGCACATTACACCTCTGCTCTGTGAGCTGCATTGGTTGCCAATTTGTTTCTGGGTCCAGTTGAAAGTGCTGGTTTTAACCTTTAAAACCCTTCATGGTATGAGACCGGGTTACCTGAGGGACTGCCTCTCCCTGATTATATCTGCCGATCCCATTAGATCTGGCAGAGAAGGTATGCTTCAAGTCCCATCTGCTAGGGATTTAAATCTGGTGGGTCCCAGGAGGTTGTCCTTCTCGGCCATGGTGCCCACCTTATGGAATATTCTCCCCTGCCCCCCAAGGTGAGGTTAGCTCCATCTCTGTTAATGTTCCGTAACTTCCTCAAGACCTGGTTATGTCATCAGGCCTGGAGGTCCTAGGGGACCGGTGATATTCTAAGATGGCTCTATCATTGTGGTTAGTATTTACTCTCTCCTGTGTTGGTGGTTTGTCTGTTTTTAACAAGAACTGTTTTACTGTATATTTTATATTTTTAATAATGATTGTTTTTATTTTAATAATGATTGTTCTGTTTTTAATAATGATTGCTTCTATATATTTGTTTTACTTAACTGTTGTATGCCATCCAGAGTCACTTCTTGTGAAATAGGTGGCCATATACAGTGAGTAAGTAAGTAAGTAAGTAAGTAAATAAATAAATAAGAAACCCAGCTGAAAGACAAAATAATAGCTTAGATTTTATGGGATAACTCCAGCTTGAGAATAGTTCTCTGCCAATACAAGGGGTGGTAGCCTAGTGGGGAAGAATTGAATTTTTAGCTTACAATAGCTGATTGTTAACCTCCAGGCCATAACCTCTACCTTGGGGATCCCCATTTCAAGTTTGAGGACAGTATTAGTTACACATCTTGGAGTGGCAAGAATAGCTCTCCATAATTTCATATTCTTTGTGGTACAGATTGTTACATGTGCTCTGTATTCAATCTGGGCTAATGTCTTGGCTCTGAAGAGTTTAAAAGCGATAGGACATCTCTCTCCACCTGTGGAAAAAAAGAAATGCCTAATGGCAGCAGATTGTAGTGCCACCTGATGCTCGTGGTCATTATGTGTTTCCCCCGTACCTTTTGTGTCAAACCGCCCCCCCAGATATTTGAAAGCAGGAAGCTACTCTATTTTAATTGCCCTCTATAATCCAGGTTATTTGTTTAGCTCTTTTCCTGAAGGCCATAATTTTAGATTTATGATAATTGACTGTGAGCCTGTTTTACTTGCTATAAAGGATGATAGATTTCACTGTTCTTCTAAGCCCATTTGGAGTTTGGGATACAATGGGAGCATTACCTGCATACAAAAGAATAGGTCTCCTCTGGCCAGTCAGTTTGGGAACACAGAGGTTAAGGATTTGTGCCATCAAGTTGATGTATGGATGACAGAACTCTCTCTCGATAGTTATTCTGTCTGAGGAGCCCTAGTGGGGGACACCTCACTGATATAGAAAGCTCTTTGATTACAACTTTTGGAGCAGAAAAAGGAGTTGCTTATCAACTGATGTGTAGCAGAGTTTTTCTCACATAATTTTTCTAGAGATAAAATCAAAGGCAAACTTGAGATCCAGAAATGCCATGTATAAGAGAGATTTCTATTCATGTCTGTAGTTCTGGATAAAGTGGTACATAACAAGAATGTGATGAAGACTTGATCAGCCATCCCCAAAGCCAGGAAGGGGAAGCACTGTCAGGCTTTCAAGTTTCTGTTATCATAGCCTATATCAATAAGGTAGAGTTGTAATATTTGTGTCTGTTTCCTGACCTGGTCTACCTTGAAAGATTGACAGCATGTGCCTTCAAGTCAGTCTTGATTCCTGACAACAGCCTGGACAAGTCCCTGCAGTTTTCTTGGCAATAATGTTTGGGAGTGTTTTGCCTTCTTCCTAGGGCCGAGAGAGAGAGACTGACCCAGAGTCATCCAGGTCTCCCTACCCCTAATCCAGCATGTTAAGCACCACGCCTTAAAATAAATCCCAGTTTAATATTTTGAGGGAGCTACATGTTGTGTTTAGGCTTATGTGTAATCTTTGAACTGATAAAACTGACAAGGCAAAGAAGAGCGGCTGTGCATGTACAACATGTGTAGGGACACCTGGGAACAGCTTGGAAAAACAGCCACACACATCTGGGAAATATGCAGCTGCTTTAATGAATCAAAGAGAGGTACTTCTGTATGTGTTCCTGTGCCTTGTAAAACATGCTGTTTGCAAAAAAATCGCACAGCTCTATTAAGTATGCTAAATCTGCATCCTACATTAATAACCAATATTGAAACTCTCTAATAAACAAGTTTGAGGTTTTTCTAACAGATGAAGAGCTCTTAAAAGATTTACAAAATTGTAGAAACTTTGGCTTGGTTTTGGCCACTTCCATGGATCAGAGGTGTTTGCTATAAATAAAAGTAGTAGTAGTAGTAGTAGTAGTAGTAGTAATTCTAAGATAAGTTTAAATTCCTGATGGAAGAACATTGGTAGTGAATGACCACATTTCATGATGCAGCATAAAATTATTCAGCAACTTGTATAAATAAGAAAGCCCCTAAACTATTCCATAGAAACTAAAGGCCAAACATGACTTGTGCTTAGTTCAGATTCTGATCTGAAAATCTATCAAGATTAGAAATAATACACGCGGCAAAACTATGTTCATTTAATAAGTGGCACAATTCCATCTAAGTTTGATTTAAGGATAAATTACTTGAAAAGCTTGCTGCCATCACCCGAAAATGATGAATATAGAGGTTATATATTGAGGATATCTCCTCTCTTACAGTAGTGTAGTATCTTAGACATGCTGGAGGATGTGGAGAGACAATTCTATTTTGCCTTTCATTTACTAAGAGGACCGGTTGATAATGAACAATTGAACTCTATTTAATGATAACACTTTATGAACAGTGAGCATAGGCTGCAAATTGTTTCTCTTGAAAAGAGGGACTACAACAAAACACCTCTTGCATGCTTGATTTTGGAAGTTGTTTATGGGCGACCAGCATTTCTCTTTTGTTTGTTGTACAAAGGTTACCCTGTTTTTCTTCTCTTTCCCCCCTTGTATCCATCCAATTGTCAAATGTCTTTCTTCTCTTACCCCAGGGGTCCTCAAACTGTTGTTCATGACTCATCCAGGGGTTCATGAGCAACTTGGGGGGTTGCAATAAAAAAATGCCTCAGGCACAGTGAGTAGAACTAGAACACTTGCGTACTAAGCTTACAAATTAGTTTTCCACTTCTTTTTTCTTAGCCAAGGCCTACAGATTCTCTGAACTGCCACAACATTGTATACTTCAGATTACTATTTATGTTATATGTTATTTTACAATTAACTTTTTTACACTCACATATCTATTTCACAAAATGTTTAAATCTGCCCATTAAAATATTTCATTATGTAAAAAATGTCGATAACCGTTTTGAAATTTGCTCTGATTAAAACATGTTGTGGTTTGCAATTTTTTTAATGCAGTTAAAATGGATGAAACTTTCATTTCTGTAAAACAAATCAATTGTCACTATTGATTGTGGGACAAAATATTATCAGATGCTAGTGATCCATTGACACTGACTACCGATAGCTAGGAATTGGTATCAGCATGGCATTTAATGGTAAATCTATAGTCTTTTGAACGTCTGTAGAAGTGCAAAGCTGTAAGGGCCTATCATAGTTATTTAAATACAAAAACTGATTAAAAGTAACTAGGGCATTTATTTTTGCCCATCTTAATCCTAATAATTAAGGAAATTATTTCTTTAAATTGGGGGGATTTGCACAAATGAATGCATTTTTTTAGGAAGGCTCAACATTGTAAAATCTTCCTCTCTCCAAGCTCCTTTAGCTTTATGCTTGCCTTCTTTATAAGGAAGTAGTCAGTTAAATCTTTCTCTGCATTATCAGAATGCAAATAAAATTACCAGGCAGTGAAATTTGACTTGGATCATGTTTTTTAGATGTTGATTTTAAGAGTTCATAGCTTTGCTGGCTCATCCTTTGAAATCTAACCAAAACAGTACAGCCAAAAAGTAATCTCTTAATTTTAGGGCTTAATATCTAATGTTAGATCAGGGTTGCAAAATTCCAGATGACCAGTAGGTGCCAACAAAGAGATACAGAAAACTCGAAAACTCTGCTGCCATGTAGAGACCACTTGGATTTTTGCAACCGAGTTCAGGTAGCCCTATCTAATTTGTTTGCAACCCCCTCATTGTGATCAGTCTTTTTCACTGGCATGCCTTGTGCTTAGCATTCATTTAAAACAAAATTAAACAACTGAGCCAAAATCTTAATCTCTTTCCGTACCTCTCCTCACTATCTTTGTATTTTCCCAGAAACCAAAGTAGCAGGGTTCTCATTACATATCAATTTACAACTCAAAATTCAAGAATTGATCAATCCAAAGTCTTCTGTATTTTGCAAGTTATAACACATCTCCCTTTCGTCATCCTCTGGCAAAGTGGTGGATGTTATGCAAAGCAAGGGGTGATATGCTTTCACAAATAATTTCTATGGAAAACAGTAGTAGTCAGGCAGTGATGCAAATCCAAGGTCACCTCATTACTAAAATTTGTTCCACTTGTCATTAGACATATCACACTGTGTCAGTCAAATCGGGAAAGAAATAAGAGATACAGACACATAACACCAGTGATTAGAAATGAAAAATACTATCACATTCCAAGAATACTCATACTGGAAGGAGAGTAGGTGCACAGTTTAATATTCAGTGAGCTGTATTTATTTGTAGATCTTTGTTGCTGGGATCTTTTGCCAATTCCACACCCTCATCTTATTAGTGTTTCTCCTTTGTAAAGAAAAACACTTTTTTTCCCCCAAGATGTCTGGGAAAGTAACTTATCTTACCAGGACTGTACCTTTTCTTTGATGCAGGAAAGGTCAGGTTGATAGAAGACCAAGTGGAAAAGCTATTGAATTCTATCTGGATAATGCATAGCTGGAGTTTTGTCAGCCCCTTAGCTGCAAAGCCAATCAAGAAAGCAACATTTATACTGACTTCCTTTCATGAGTTTTTAACACCAAGAATTAGGGGTTAGTGTACATAATCTTCAGAAGTGAGAAAGGTACCCTCCAGCTCTTCTTTATTAGTGAGTTCATTAAGGAGAGGTCTCTTTGAAGCTTTTGGATTTCTTTTTCCCAGGCTGTTTGCAAAGAATTTTTTTTTTAATTAATCATATTTACTGATTTTTTAAAATAAACCATATTTACTGATCCTCAGTACTCCTCTTTCTCGCTCCATCTCAACGTTGTCTCTTCCAAGTTTGCTTGGGAGAAAGGGAGGGGGGAGAGAGAGGGGTGTTTTGGATAGCCTTGGACAACCTTCCTCCATCATTCAACCTAAATTCTGAGCTTAGGAAGGTATTTCCAAGGATATTATTCATTATTATTATTTATAAATGTATGAATAGATAATTTATATTAAACTGTCTGCTTATATAAGCACTTAAGCACTTTATAACAATAAAACAAAGTTTAAAAAAGGCAATAAATTCAATGTAATTGAAATAAAAATAAAGACAATTAAAATCAATTTAATTGATGAAAGAGATCCATTTGTACCATTTTCCTAAAAACTGGGAGAGTGGGGGCCAAACTCACTACTTGGGAAAACCCTAAGAGTCACAAAGGAGAAAGTCCTCTCCCATCCACCAGATAGTTGAACTCCTACCAGTGGGGGCATCTTCAAAATGATTATCCTGCTGATTTAAGTAACTGGACAGATTCATAGCAGAAAAGCTGGCTAAAGATTCTGGGAATGGAAGTCCAACCCATCTGTCATTAAAAGAAAATTGATATAAGCCCATGCACAGCTCAGATGTCTTGTAAGGAGAACATTACAAAATGTCCAATTGTACAAAATTACAATTACAAAACAGACAGATACGTTTGTGCTCCAAAACCCAGACGCTGCAGACATTGATTTGCTTGGTTCAGGATAGAGTTGGTCTTAAAAGCATATACAGTAGTACCTCTAGTTACGAACACCCCTCCTTACGAATTTTTCAAGATACGACCAGCTCCGGCCCCAAAAATTTACCTCGACTTGCAAACTCCGCCTCGAGTTACGAACCGGATCCGCGGCCATTTTCCCTGCTGCCACGTGATCGCGGCTTCCTGTGGGCGAGATCGCGGTAGCAAGGAGAAGTTTGGTGAGGCTTGTGGTGTGTTTTGTGGCGTTTGGAAGGTTTTTGTGGCATTTGGAAGGTTTTTGAGGTTTAAGAATAAAATGCATATGTTTCAGAACTGTTTAGCCGTATTTACATTGAACCTTATGAGGAAATTTGCCTCGTGGTGCGACCAAATTCGGAGGGTGGAACGGATTAACCGTATTTACATTGAACCTTATGGGAAAATTTAACTCGAGTTGCGACCAACTTGAGTTGCAACCAGAGTCACGGAATGGATTAAGTTCGTAACTAGAGGTACCACTGTATTTTAGTACTGCCATCCATAAATAAATAGTTTTTTAAAGCACTTCTTCTACTTAACCGTGTACCCCCAAGGCTTACATACTGAGCCCAGAGTTCTTTCTCTGTGTGTCACTTTGTGAGAGCTTGGCCTTGAGAAATTGCTAACAAATAATGGGAAGGAACAAGGAATAAATACATAATTCACATCATTTTAGGATGATGGAGTGCATGTTGCTGATTATAGAGCACCATGCATTCCCTCTTCTTACTAATACTAGTCTATGATTCCTTAGGTCATACTATTTTTCAGGAGAATGTCACTTGCTTTGAAGGGGAATGGATACCTACATTATTGGGTAGCATTTGGGACAGAGGGACATTTTTCATAACAATTTCAAGTTCTGTAAGTTCTTGTGCAACGGAGAGAGTAGAGATATAAATGCAGCCAAAAATTAATGAGACTTATGTGACCTCACAGATGAAATCTTGCATGATATCAGCCATATATGCTGAAATTTCATGGGATCTCAAATTTTAATGCTAGCCACTCTCTCTAAGTCCAACCCATGTCACAGGGTTGTTGTTGTGAGGAAAATAGGAGGGGGGAGTTTTATGTATGCTGCCTTGAAATTTACAAATAAAGGTGGGATATAAATCTAATAAATACATAAGCTCTGTTGAGACATTTATATGGTAATATTATGCTTCTTGAGAAATTGGGGTGGGGGGAAGGTAGAACAGACTGTGAAGTCTAAAGTTTGAAATATATGTATACATACTCTCTTCTGTTTTTTCTGTTTTTCTCTATGGTGCGTACAATAGTCCTAAAATTATTTCCCACAGTCTCAGTGTTTATTTATGTTATTTGTTAATCAGATTTAAATCCCCCATTTCCTCCAGGAGCTCAAGATAGCACACACTGTATTGTATCCTCTAAATTTTTCCTACAACAACTCTATAAGGTAAGTTTATTTATGTATTAGCATTTATATGCCACTCTGCTTCAAAAACGCCAAGCAGCTAGCTTTCAAATAATAGAAAATAATGATAAAAATAATAGCATCGTAGAAACAATAATAATATAAAACTTAGAGATAGCAAGCCAATAAAAGGGTTAAGAATAATCCACATTACAGCTGTCAACCTCAACATTCCTTTTCAAACAACTGTTTAAAAAAATCGAGCCACAGGTAGGAGCCTAGGAACCTCGCAGCACAGCAGAATCCACAGGGAAAAAAGTCTGCTTCCGGGCTCACTGCTCCTTAAGAAGGGAGAATCCAGAACATGCCCTCGTAGACTGATTAAATGGGATAATTTTCTATGGAGAAGATGGTTGCAAAGTAACTTGAACCTAAACCACATAGGGCTTTATAGGTAATAACCAGCACCTTGAACTGAACCTAGAAACAAACTGGTAACCAATGCAATGTATGTAATATTGGTGTATCTCTGATGAAGCAGATCTCACCCACCAGCATATGGACCTCTGCATTTCGCTCCAGCTGAAGCTTCTGACTAACCTTTAAGACAGCCTCCAGAAGAGCGGGCTGCGGCAATTCAACTTCAGAGTAGTAAAGGTGTGAGTAACTGTCACTACAGCCTGCCATTCTGAAAAGAGACACAACTGGACTATTAACTGAAGTTGGGCAAAGCCTCACTAGCCACAGAGTCCACTTATTAGCAAAACATCTGCAAATCATGAACCTGCTTCTTCAGGGGAGAGCAGTCCTATCCAGAATTAGCATAGGAGCTACCCTGAGTTTCTGGACAAACAGCCCTTTTATCTTGTTAGGATTTAACTTCAGCCTCTTTCATCCAGTCTTGATCCTTACAGCTTACAGACAATTGGTAAGGGTATCCAGAGCATCTCCCTCCTGTATCCAAGTCTGGCCATTGACTGAAAGTGATCCAAACAATTTACTACTTCCTCCAGGAACCCCTGCAGCTGTAATCCAACTACTGTACCTTCTCCAGAACCTTCCCTAAAAAGGAGATTTGAGACTTTGTACCAAGTTCTCTAATATGGCTGGATCAATGAACAGCCTCTTTAAGCAGCGGTACACCACTGCTTTTTTCAAGGAGGCAGGCACTAACTACCTCTTTTGTCAAAGAAGCATTAACTACCTTCCAAATTCAGCCACTCAGTTTAAGTCAACAATGACTGGTTTATCAGAGTTTAAGGGAAAGGGGATTCCCAAATGATGCACTAGCTTTTACTAGTATCTGGCATTTTTGATACCATCAGATATGAACCAGAAGAATTTCTGATGAGGATAGGAAAGCTCCTCCTTGAAAGACCTGTAAGATTAACTGCTGCATCCCCCAGTATTTACTAAGACTTTTTTTTCTTCCCCCAAACTTTGACTGTGATAATGACATAATTTTTCCCATTACACTGAAGAAACGCTACATCATGGTACAGCAAATTACATCTGCCTAGAGCTCCATTACTCCAAGAAGAGAAAGGAAATTGTTAAAAGATAAGCATTTTTTTAATCTCAAAGACGATTACAATTGCTGCGAGTTGCCCCAAGTCATGTACTTGAGATGAGAAGCTATATACATTGAAAAAATAAACAGACAAACATACAAAACAATTAAATCTATTGGTTTCCTCTTCACCAAATTGCCACTGAATGTTGATTGACTTGAGATCTCTTCATAGGGCTCAAGCTAGACCTCCAGTGCCAAATTCACTGAGGCCCTTCTCTCTACTTTCTATATATTGAAGACAGCATGCCTAAGGTCTAGTGTCTTCCTAGAATTCTGTGTCATTTACAACTTGCACATTTGAAAACCACTATGGCAGGAAAGAAACTATGACACCATAAAACACAGACACAGACCAGAAATTAAGCAAGCCCATTTCATGATCTTACATTATTAAATTTAATACAATATTACTAACCTGATGAGTACCTTGGCAACAACTCAGGTAATTCAGAATCAAAGCCCATGTAGACTCAAGCGACGCCAAAGTGATCAAGTTGATTAAAATGAAACTCCTTATTGACTAGGCTATGAACTGAACGGATGGTTTTAAAGTCTGGCTATGTAACAGGGATTATTTTAATGAACAATACAGTACTGTTTAGGAAGAAGAGCTGATGAACTATCAACAAACAAAAACAAATCTCTCATTAGCAGGGTTATTTTCAAAAGTAATTTCCCTCCTCTCTCATCTGAAGTTCCTTCAGATTCTCTTCTTCTTGGGATAGTTGGGTGATGAATGACTCAACTTTAACTCCCTACGAAGCAATGAGTAGCTGGAAGATACAAACAAGTGAAGTGAGAAAACTAAGCAATATTCCTCTTATGAAAGTAATACATTTAGTCATGTCCAGGCCTGTGTAATCCTCATGGATTCCTTTATCACAATATTGCTGTATCCAAAAAGCTTTCTGAAAACGTTGTAGAAAACTGTGAACAGATTTGATTTCAAAATGCTACAACACACCAGCACACAAGTAGTTTAATAACTTCAAATTCACGGGGGAAATTCACCCACCTGAATACGCCTGCTGCTAAACTTTTTCAAAACACATTTCTGACAAAACGTACAAAACAGAGAGGAGGGTCACAGGGGATTGTCCTTAGACCAATGTGTCCTAAGCAGGCTTCCCAAACCTCCCAATCAATAGTTCTCTTTTCCTCTGTCTCAGCAGAGTTTTCAATGGATTTGTGAACTTTCCAGAGGAAAAGAAAGGCCAAAATACCAAACTCTTCCAGATAATTTAAAGCACAAACCTAGAGTCAAAGGAAAAACTGAAAAGGGCTCCCCCAATTCAATGCTATCTTTATTTTAGATAAATTACATCTTGTCTTCTCCCAAATCTTTGTATTTCTTTTCCTGCATTTGTGCCTAAATCAGGATTTTATCGTGGTTTAATCCCCTGATGTTCCTTTCATTCCAGTTGTTTGTTTGTTTGTCTTGTGATGCTGTTTGTGATACAGAGAATTTGCAAACAGTGGGTTGGAAAAAAACGGAGAAGGCCACTCGAGAGACATCTTTTTATCAGAAACAAAGGAACACGTTGGAGATTAATTTTCTAGAAAACTGCTTTTAAATAAGAACAACATATCTGTAGTTTAAATATATATCTACTTTATTTTATATTGTACTTGACTCCTTTTTTCAGCTGGAAACAACCCAACAATGCACACAACAGCACTTCGGTTTGGACGGAGACAAATATACACAGCTTGCTGTGCAGAACTCTATAATATCCTTCTGGATGTATTTTAATTGCCATGGAATAGTAATTTCATTTGGACTTCCCCCATTTGAACTTATTTTCCGAGAACAGTGAACCTGCATCAACACAAAAGCATTTACTCTTAACCAGCTGCTTCTAAACATATGGTGATCCTAATTCCCATCAAAGGCTATGCATGTTTACAGAACCAGCATCCCCCCCCTCCCCCAATCTTTCCCAAACAGAACAATGACTCTACATAGCCCGAAGCAGTCAAGAAATGAAGATCTGATCTCAGTGTCCTTTCCTGTCTAAAGTTTTGGAGTAAAACAAAGAAATAATGAGCTTAGAAAAAAGGCTGTAACTCTTTCCTAGTTCCAAGCTGACTCATCTTGCAATTATGAAACATAACCTGATGTCTACATGCCTGCCTATTTCTACAGGTCAGTAATAGTTTAAAATAACTACAATATTCTTTGTAAACTAAGTCAATATCTGTTTTCTCTGTTCTTTCCTGGACCTTCCCAAAACATACCCTGCCACTGTTCTGGCCTTCATTTTCCTCCCTTCCTTGATTCCCCATGTTCAAATTTTATCATATTGTAAAACAGATCCTGTTTTACAGATCCTAAGTGCACAAGAAAAGTTTCATGAAAACCCCCAATAATACATTCTTTGTGATGGTGGTCAGGAAATAATATGGCAAAAGAAATTATTACACTTTGGCCTTGCAGCTCAAAACTGGACAGTCAATGCACAAACTGTTTGTAAAGCAACATTGCAAAGGAAAAGAACAAGAAGGTATACAGTAGAAGCCTTTTATAATTTTACAGCTACAATATAGTTGGCACGCTCACCCACAGTGTAATCATTACTCAGTACCTACAGGCTGTTGTGATGTATTGGGGTACTCAGTTTGGAAAGAAAAATATTTACATCCATTTGGATTTTGTTCCCTTTCTGATTATGGTATAGTGATTAACAGTCCAAGAGAACCATCATGTTGCTGCTACTTGACTCAATTCCAATTAATCCAGTTTGGAGCCCTCATTAGGGTTCTTGCCTCTTAATTTTTAAAGATGATTTTAACCTTTGGTGAAAGTGGAAAGCTGACATGCTACAAGGAAAATGCCAGCCTCCAAATCATGCGTATTTCCAAAAATGCTTCCCATAAATTCCAGAGATATTAACTGAACACAAAAATGATAAGTGGGGTAGTCCAATGCTTTCTTTGGAAATACAGTATGTTTTCCCATCAAGAAAAAAATATTGGAGAGTCGGTGTTTTATCAGAATTCTCCCACTCCTGCATAGTAATGTTGTGAGGATGCCCATATCATGTTCTCAAAATTCTAAGTGTGTGCGCTGGTACAAAAAGACCCTTGAGGTACAAGGGTAGATAGATGCAACCCTTACCCATTTTGTTTAATGATATTAATTATTGTGGAGAGCTATCTCTTGGTGTAGGAAGGTAAAGCTCCAACTTTTTAAAAGGAAACAGTCATTAGATCACTTCTGAAGAAACATCCTTAAATCAAGGCAACTGTTACAACTCATCCCCTGGTGGAGATCTTCCTGGGAAAGACAGTCAATAAATCCCCGGTCCATGTTGATGGCATCATTGCAGAACCATTGCAATGTTGCTTCTACCTAGGATTTGCTACAAAAACTAACTTGCCACCATGATGCATGACCTACCTCAGAAAACAACACATTTATTGTTCTAAATGCTTTGAACATAGAGGAAGATTATAATGGGCACCTCTAGCAATACAAGCTTCTAGACATTCCCGTTAAGTCAGAATGTTTCCAACTGTTGAGCTGCAGACCAATCCTTTCTATCTCTATTAAAGTAAGCCTGGGAAAAGGGGCTTGGTATGTGTGTTAGTTAAATCCCTAAGCAAGAACAGCTTCTTTCCACTTGAAGTTAAATACAGTAGTAAGGGAAAAGTTTGCTTCAGGCTTTTGAATGTTCTTGAGTGGTGACGGATGTGGGAATGAAAGGAATCCAAATCCCCACCCACATACACTGCAGGATGATGCAGAAAGGCACAATCTACACAGACCCCTCCTTGCAATGAGTAACTAGACAGAAAGGCATAAATATTCACTTTCATTTTGTATTTACTCAAGTCAAGTCCCACCAAATTTCCTTCAAAGCTAATCTTTCTCTGAGGTCTAATTACTATCTTAGGTTAGTATCCTTTTGTTCTTTAGTTTACACTTTCTCTTCTGTGGCTTAATCCTTTCCCTGAAACCTAACACCTGTTTCTTTTTCTTCACTGTGGTGTATTTTTAATAAAGTAAAGATTAAAAATTATTTTTAAAACAGTGCCCATTTGTGTTTTGCTTAACATCTCTCAGAAACCCTACATATTTCCAAATTGACAACCATATACTGCGCTTAAGCTTCCCTGGTGTTCTTTGTCAGTAGAAAGAAAAATGCATTTTCCTCCTTTTGGACTTGCTCTGGTAACCCTGGTTAAGAAGAGGAAAATAAGGTGTTGGCAGTAAATACCAGTAGAAGACAATAAATGCTGCATCATTATGGACTGTCTTGATTGGGTGGGCAGACCCAATGGTGGACACATTTTGATATTAGAGACAAATATGTACAAAATTAAATATAAATGAGCACTGACTCCTCTTCAAGAGAACGCTACCCAAAAGGTAAACATGGCAAGCTTGCACCCAACACAGCCTGGTCTCTCTGCCAACAGTCTGAATAGATGGGAAGCTATTTTTAAATTATTACAGAAGAGCCTCTTCTATCTGATCTATATACAGTACATTTTATTAGCATTTCACAATATCTCAGCATACTGTTAACCATTTAAATGATTTATAGAAGGCAGTTACAGTGGTACCTCGGTTCACGAACTTAATTCGTTCCGCGACTCTGGTCGTGACCCGAATTGGTCGCGACCCGAATCAAATTTTCCCATAAGGTTCAATGTAAATACGGTTAATCCGTTCTGCCCCCTCCAAATTTGGTCGCGACCCAATTTTGGTCGCGCCCCGAATCAAATTTTCCCATAAGGTTCAATGTAATTACGGTTAATCCGTTCTGAACCATATGTATTTTTTTTTAAAACCGCAAAAATATGAAACAAAATACAGTACAAAGAGAGAGAACGCTAACCTTGCTCGACGCGACTTCTGGCGTGGAGGACAGGAAGGCGGGTGGGGAGGCGGTTATTGCTTGGAGGGAGAGTCCCCCTCCCTACAGGAAGCCATGACCACGTGTCACGGGAGGGAAAATGTTCGTCACCTGATCCGGCGTTCGCGAACGGAAGCAAAATTTTGTGAACAGTGCTGTTCGTGATCCGAATTGGTCGTGAACAGAAGCATTCGTGATCCGAGGTACCACTGTATTTTGAACTAGAGTGCACTACATGAGTATGCTAGAGAGAAAATGATCAAACTAGGGCTAAGCCACAACATACATGCATATATTATTTTGATGTAGCATGACATATGAGCTCAGCCACTGTGATTTATAAACCATGCATTCTGGTTCAAGGGATACATAAACCCAACTACAAAGATGAAGTCACAGGAATGCGAAAGTTCAAATCCAAACCTATTGCATAAAGACCAGTCCCAATATTATAAAACAATCTTTATAAAATTGCCTTTATGATTTTTATAACTTGTATTGTATTTTTCCCACAAATTCTAAGCAATTTTTATTGGGGCAAGATCACACAGATACCTTGATTGTCATAGATACCAGATCATGGCCTCTTGTTACTTCACCATTTCATGTGCATCAAATTGCTTCGCCATCAGATTAAAATGCTTCCCCCATCTTCTTGATTCGTATATTGCTTTTATAGATTTGTTGTTTGGGTTTTAATCCGGGGGGGGAGGATTTGTATTTTTATTGTTTTTATTGTCTTGGTTTTTAATTGTAAGTCGCCCAGAGTCACTCTCTGGGGGAGATGGGCGGCATATAAATTAAAAAAAAAATGCACAGACATTAATAAATAAATAAGCACAATATTTAGAATTAATAATGGTACATAAAATTAATGAACAATGTAGCAGATAACTGTACTGATCATTACAAATCGCTTAAAAACTTTGCTTTCTCAAAAACAAAACAAAACAAAACAAGGTTGGATTTAATGTTGAGATTAAAGTGTCTACCAAAACCCAGAAATAAATACATTCAAAAGCATTACATACAACTTTTGTGCAACTGGTTTTCTTAAGATTTGGAAGTAGAAAACAGAACCTCAAACAGGAGTCAGTTATCCTCTCTTTCCCCATCTAAATCAGTTTACAAACTGTGAAAAAAATGTGATACATTAGTATGGCCAATATTTTGTAAATCAATAAAAATAAAAAAGTAAAATAAAGAATACATTTTAAAAAATTACCTTATGGAAAATATATCATTTCTAGTCCTACATAAGACAAACAAGTCCAAAGAAACTCCCAGGTGCTCATGGAAGCTGAAGACCACAGTCACAGAACCATCACTATTACGTGAATTCTAGGGGTTTAAATGACTGGTCCCTACCCATCAGAGATCTGTAACTTTTGATTAGTGGATTCTTCTAGAGCAGTAACACTAGAAAATGCAATGTGTAGTTATGATTGCCAAGTTCCCCTTGGACAGACTTATCAGAATGGGAATTTGAGCTTCAATCAAAGGAGATGTCATATTTTTATTTATTTGTAAACATTATTTCTATCCTGCTTTTCAACTATAAAACAATACCAAACTGGGGTCCAATTTCTTATAAGTAAACATTAATAACAAGTATAAACATTTTTATCAATATTAATAATTCATTCACATTTTAAAAGACATGTTAAAATATTTGAAAACTAAAAAAAAAAAAAACCCTCTTAAAATGGGACAATAACATCAACAGTTTGGTCTAGGGGTTAATGTACCAGTCTAGAAAGCAAGAGACTGTGAGTTCTATTCCCGCCTTAGGCATGAAAACCAGCTGGGTGACTTTGGGCCAGTCACTCTTTCTCAGCCCAACTCACCTCACAGGGTTGCTGTTGCAGGGAAAATAGGAGGAGGAAGGAGGTTTAGGTATGTTCGCTGCCTTATATATAAAAATAATGGTCAGATAAAAAAATCTAAAAAAAAAACCCTAATTAGAAATTCAGAGTAGCACTAATAATCAAAAGGCTGGATGAAGAGGGAGGCACTGGAAACTTATTGGTGCTCATTGTAGTTGAACAAGGAGAGAATCGCAACCAAACTATTTATATCATGAAAATACTCTTTCGGGATGCTATATAGTAAATCCTCAGCAGCTATGGTAACCTTAAGAGAGCATCTCAGCTGAGCCATCTTGAGCTCCTGAATAAAAGTTAAGGAATCAGTCAATCCAGTCTGTTGCAATAGACCTGTCTTTAGATTACCAGTGCATGGATATCTCTCACTAGCTTATCCTTTTGAAGGAAGAACAGTAACCAGTAAAACAGGTAGAGCTAGGAAGGACAGAATCATAGAATCACTGCATCATATGGTTGGCTTACATACAGTTAATGATCTACTAGAACACTCAGATCTTTTTCACATGTTCTACTGCCAAGCCAGGTCTCACCATCCTGTACTTTTGCCTTTCATTTTTCTTCCCAGATGCAAATCTTCCTGTTAAATTTCATCAAGTTCATTTCAGCTCACAGTTGAAACCTGCCTAGATCTTTTGAATCTTCTCTTTCTCTTCCAAATGTCTATCATATTGTGAGAAGCTTTGTCAAATGCTTTGCAAATGTCAAGATACACTATGTCCACACCACTCCTCCAATCTATTACATTAATAACTCTATTTTTAAAAGTGTTAAGTCTGTTCTCTAAAAATAAGAATGGAATTAATCCACAGATCTGGTGCAGAAGGATATCATGGTCTAAAACTGCCAAGTGATCAAGGAGTATTAACAAAGTTGCACTTTTCTTGTAAAGGTCCTCCATCAGGGCCATAACTACTAACTCCCTTAAGGAGTCTGTCACCTGCCCCTTCCACAAATATTCATTTATCAGAGTCAGAATCCACACAGTCAATACTCTCTAGCTAGACTGAGTCAGAGTATGTGATCAGATACACAGCTACACACATCTTGTCTGCATCCTCAGACTTGATCCCTCAAGCTAATTCCTCAAACTCAAACCAGGAGGACCAAACCATATGTTATTCAGACATGGATAAACTATGCCATCCAGATCCATCCAGAAATAAGTCCTTTATTCCCTAACTGACTTCTAAATGAGTCCTTACGGATTTTCTTGGGTTCCAACATCATTTGGAGATAGATGTTAAAAGCACAAAAAAACCATATCAGATGACTATTTGAAGATGCAACAGGGGCCATAAAGAAATCCTGTTTCCTTCCCTTCATTGCCCTGCAATACACACATTCAGTCATCTTCTTGCCAATATGTCTTTCCCCTGTGCTCCAGCCATCTCCTCACATGCTTCAATAGTCTTGTTTAAATCGCAATTAAAAGATAAAATCTTTTCAGACTTTTTCATCATGAAATTTAAAGGTGAGGAGGGCACAAGGCATTCAGATGAAAAGTGTAAAAACTGAACCCTGAGTTATTCCTTGATGCATGTGATGGCAAGGATTCCTGGCCCACTCTCAAAACTACAAATATGCTACTCTATATGGGAACTAAGGAAGAACATTCTTCATAAGAAAAACATTTATTTTTGAAACTATTTTAAGACAGATTTGAGGGAGCTCCACAACATGTCTGAAAACCTCCAATACAAATTCATTAAAATGTGGCAAGTAAATTCATTCTTGGCTGTTTCATATCCACAGGTGGCTTCTTCTTGGAGCAGAGGTTATAACAGAGCTAAATACTTGGCATAAAAATTACCTGCCCAACTTGTCAAAATTAGAAACTTGGGAAGTGGGATGTGGAGTAACTTCTGTAAGGGAACATGTAGAGCAAACTTACCCTCTCTCCTTCCTAGTTCAGAATCTACAGAAATCTACTGTTTGCTCATGAGCTACCTCTGGTTATGCCAAAAGTCAGATAAAGGAGCTTGACAAAACAGTAAGATAAGGCAATCATTTGCTTTATTACCAGAGCTACAGACCCATAACTTTCCTTATGATAATTATTGGGGTGGCTGATTCATGCAAGAAGCACACAGATCACAGACCAAGTGATCCAGGAACAGAGACATACATGCCACCAAATCCTTCTGTTTTACTATTCATGTAAACACATGCTTATAACAGCTACAGCACCTAGCTGACCTTGAAAAGTAAATAGGATTAAACTTGATTATATTTGGATACAAGTCACCAGAAATTTCCAAACTATAGGCTAGACTGAGAAATGGAAAAAGCATTCCCAAAGAAGATAATAATAGCAAACTACTTCCACGTTGTTGTTAAGATCAACAATCTAACAACATCTAAGTAGCCACAAAGTGCCAAGCTTGACTGAAGGGAGTCTTTACTGGATTTTTTTCAGAATCCATTCAATGAAAACATACGTTCCAGTTGTTCTCTCCCCAAGCCACAGGACTCTTTTTTAAGGAGAAAGAATTAGCTAGATTGCAGACAAGGTTCTTAGAGAAAGTGCAAAGCTGAAGACTTCTAAAGCTTAGGTGCTAATGAACAGACAAGGGAAAGAGCTGATAAAAATAGCAATAAAGTACTGTCCAGAACTGCCACACACACATAATAACCCAGGAATACAGGTTTTGGGATTGACGGTCAAAAGCTGAACCTACTTGAAATCCTGCTACATGCATTTAAATTTGTGAACTTGAGAGAAACTAAGAATTGGATTGAAAAAACTCCCATGTGTTCATGAGAATTTAGCACTGCAGCAACATGCATATATTATTATTCTGTGTTAACAGCTTTGTTCAAACTTTCTCATCTTTCATTAGAAAGAATGAAAAGTCCTTGGACAAAACATGGGATATTGCAAGGAGGTGCAGATGAGATCTGTATGGTGCAAGGGAATTGGAAAGAATTGAGAACCACTGCAATAAAGAAAAAAATTAAAAACAATCAGCACAAAACTATTACGTATTATAACTATTATTACAAATTAAAATAGAGACCTACATAAACAAAAGAACAGGCAACCAAAGACCAAAGGGGTGATCCAGACCTACAGAGATAGTGTTAAGAAAGTTGCACGAGAGAACAAAAGCAAGCAAGACTCATGTTCCCTCAAACCCAAACCAGGAGTGGTACCAGATGGAGTAGAAACACATGTCACCTCAGTGTACAGAGTACAGAGAATGGCTTTGACAAACAGAGAGAGGGTCCATTACCAGGACAACAATCAGATAAACGTGGCTTGAGCCTATACCAAGAAAGTGATTTATGAAAATGCCTCAGACAGCACCCGCCCCCTGCCCGCCAATTCCAGCTCATTCAGACTTGTAAGATTCTGTTATAACTATAGCTGTTCTAATAAAAATAGCTTTAGGCCCACACAGTGTCTGTTTCTTAGTCTGGTTTACTTTATAGGGCTGACGCTTAGTGAGATAATAGTTGCCTAAATAGTTCCTTTCTACTCGTGGGCCTCGCTTTGGAATACCTTCATCATACAATCTTAGGAGTGGAAGGGAAGGTCTTCTAGTCCAGCCCTCTGGCAAGGGTAGGAAACCTCAGCCCATCCCAGACAAAGGGCTGATATCTAGCGCTTTGGTGACCAATTAAGATACATATTTCATTTGTCTAGACATTTCAGATGCTGAAAAAAAAATGCTGTTTTGGGCTTGCTTAACTTTAAAATCAAAATCAAAACATTGCTGAAAGGCAAACAAAAAATTATAGAGGTTCACTAAGAAGCTAGTCACTCAACATATTTCAAGAGATTTCTAAGAACTCATCTGAATGCAAAGCAACACTCCATGGAAAATAAAAGAATTCAATTTCTCAGTGCTTAATCGCTTCTCAAAAGCTCAAATGATATAATACTGTAAGACTAATCTAAAAGATAAAGGTGGCAAACACACTCAACCCACATACATTATAAAACCACTATTTAAAATTTTTAAATCATGGAAATCCATAATGGAAATCCCCCTTAATGCACCTTCTTATTAGATTATATAAGAACATGTAGAAAGCTCATTTTAAAATTTACTATTTTGCCCAATTTCTTGATGTAAGTGAGTTGGTGGATTTCTTACCAATTTGAGGGCCCAGAGGATTTTTTTTACACATTTCTTTCATCTAAGGTTTTAGTGAAAGCCTCATGTTCCAGCTGACAAAAGTGGACCAAAATGTCAGAATGTTTCTCACTGAATACTTGTTAGCAGAAGTTTTCCATAGAAGAAACAACAATGAACCTTTAAGAAGGAAAACAATACTTCATTCTTTTTTCAAGTTCTCAGAATTTTTTTTCCTGTTTGTTACATGTAAATGCATCAAATGACGACACCTGGATCTTCAATTAAACCAACATGATTAGTATTGAACACACAGTGGCATTATATGAATCATTGATGAAATATATATTTAAACAACAGAAATGAGCCAAAATGCGTATGAGAGAAAATTCTGGGTGAACAATTATCTAAGATAAACATTCATTCATATACTTTTAAATCTTTCCAAACCAAATGCTCTCTGTATCTGTTGGACAACATTCCCCAAATACCTTTTCTACTAGTAATTTTATTAAAAATTACAATTACAAAGATAAAAACTAACACAAACTAAAAATATATATATAAAAGAATAGAAAGAAAAAATAGAAAGTGCAGAAAACAAAAAATAGAAAGAAAAATAGAAAAGAAAGAAAAAAATAAGAATATACTAAAGAAAAAGGAAAGAAATATATAAAGAAATGACTTCCCCCTTCATCATAAGTATAAACAATTTTAGTAACTTATCGCCTTCTCTTAAAATACAACAAATGATCTCTTCTTCCCATATCCCATCTCTTATCTATAAACAAATCCTTAAAGCCTCATTGTTTCAGTCCTGATCTCTGCTACTAATGCCATTTTTTTTCTTCATCAAAACACTGCTACTAATTTTTTGTTGCATCAAAACACAAAGCGTCTACACTACATGCTCGGATTACTAAATGTTCCCCAAAATCACAGGCAGGGATTCCTGGACTTGATGACCTATGATTCTTTGACCAGGAGGTATCAGAAAATTAATTTCTTAGGTCATCAACAAGATTTCCCCTTCCCAAGATTGTATGCTTCTTAGCCTTGCTCAGGAAAAGATTTGGCAGACATAACATTTGAACTGGGGCTTTGCTGCTTAGCTTTACCAGTTCTTAATTAGTTGCGGTGACAAGACATACCTTAACTGAGATGCAATATTCAGTGTGATGTAAGATGGGCAAATAGTTTTCTAGTCTGGCTCAGCAGTGCCTTGCCTTGTAGCCAGGAGGTCTGCCTATTTGGGCATGGACTGATAAAAAATCTGTTCAGTTTAACTGCTTGTTTGCTAAATCATACCCTCCGACATAATGTACTGGATTGGTCTGCTAATGATAAAGTTGGATCTCCATATGTCACCAGAATAAACTTGGAGCAAGCAAGAGGGCTGAAGCCGTGCACCATATTTTTATGCTTTCACTGGAGAAATCTCTGGAGATTTCTTTATCTGAAAGAGATTCGAAGGCCCTGAAAGAAGCAGATATTCCTTCTTACAGCTTTCAGTAGCCCAAGACCAAACTGGTCACTCTCTGACCTGCCTTTTAAATAAGTAACAACACCGTCTTGTTCCTACATTTAAAATTGATTTCCTTGGAGGGTGAACAATTATTCTCTCAATAATTTTCCTGCTTTCTTTTTTCCCTCTGAGCAAAGATGAAAAGAAGCAAACCTTATTGATAGAATCTAACTTCCTCCTCCTCTTTCTCTTGACTTAATGGTTTACAGCAGCAAATATACACTAGTGGCAATGAGGCCCCAAACATACCATTCTGTGAATCCATTTGAGCATTTAGACTTGAATTATCAATAGCCGCCTGTGCAGTATATGATGAATCCCAACGACTGGCAATTTGGAAAAATACCAGCTAATCAAAGCAAAAAGATGCACTCTTTGCAATTACTCATTTAAATTTGCTCCTACCGTACCAGTTACTGCATATCAGTTTTTCATCAACCTTTGCTGGTATCAGGGATGTCTGCAATGAATGTAAAAAGGGGAAGTGGCTTCAATTTCATGGTTGCAGCCACCATCTTGACTTTTTTCATCTCTCTCCCTCTGTGGACACCCCCAATTGGCATTCCAACTTCAAAGACTGCAGTGCCCGAGACATCTGGGAGCTGTAATCCCTGTAAACCTGTTGTGTGTTTCAGTATTTTAGAAGCAGAACCATATCTATGAATAGCCACTGTTTTACTCTGCAAGGCATATCGTGAAAATGTGATATCATTTTTAAGAACAGTGCTAGTAATTTTTACAGGTTATAGTTGTTTGAAAAAGAATTGGACTGAGATATTTAGTATCACACATGTTCAGACTTTTCAAGGCACTCCCACACTTGAGTGTATATAAGATGTTCAAAGATTGCCCTTTCTTTAATAGCTAGAGTTATTGTTCTACTGACCTAGAAGGAGAAAAAAGGGATAATTCAGCCATTTTTTAAAATACTGTGTGGATCTGTAACTTTTCTCTAAATTCTAGGTTTCAAAAATATAAATTGAATAAATTTAAAAAGCATGCTAGAAGTTTGACATAATACTCCATCCCTTTTTTCTTATTCCCAAATTATCTGTCTACCATCCAAACAGCTCCATCTATAGTCCGAATTCTCAAAGAAATGAATGAAAATGTTAATACCTTTTATTAAATTAAGATCCTATTTCCCATAGGCTGGGACAGGCCTGTTTCTTTAACAGTGCAATTGTTAGCTACCTGGCACTTCAGTGTTTCTTGTAAAATAGAGAAGCGTATGCTAGCATTCCGTTTTGGCCAGTTGCCTGGGTAATATCAGATTTGTGTGAATAATTTGAAAGTCGATCCAATGTAATTCTCATAACAAAATAAATGCTGGCTTAGATTTCTTATCTACAATATTTGCTAAGTAATTAACAAATCATTACAGAGGTTGCTTCAGGCAAATATTCTATGCAAGCCTTTTATGGCTCTCCAATTACTGGAGCTTCATGGAACATATATAATGAAATTCAAAACTCATAATGGAAAATAAGAAGATCCATACAGGAAAGTTTCTCCATTTTTGCTTGAAACAGAATCTCTTTTGTGTAAATAATTTTTAAAAGGATGACAGTTCTCTTATATTTGGACACCATACTCTAGTCTTCCATAAAACCCGTGGCAGGGATTAGTTGGCCAGTGTGCTATTATGGAATTAACATTTTCTTGAGGAAATTAAACTTTCAGCATGAAGACCAGCCATAATATGGTTGACTGGAAAATCTCTCTGGATGAATAAGGGAATTTCCTTATTGTCCAGCACTGATGATATTCCCCAATTAGGGTTCTCCATGTGTTATAGTATGTTCCTTTCCTTGGCATCTACCAAATGAAACTTGGGAGAATTTGATCATTAACAGCAAAAATGGCAGAATCATACTATGCATGAATCAAAATTCTGTTTTATTTAAAGGAAAGCAGTCTCCAAAACACTGTTCCTATCCTATGAAAACAATTTGTTATCAGGAAATTTCTTCAAAAGAAAGGACAACTTCCCCATTTCTTCTGAGAGATGGTCAAAAGTAGAAGCTGATTGCATGGAGTGTTCTTAGCTAAGTTTAATTTTCTAAAAGGAGGTATTTCATAGATACACAGATGCTCTTATGGCTTTCTGAGGTTTTTTTCCCCCTTCCCTCTCCCTTTTAAAGAACATTTTCCACTTTGGTCCCATGTAATCAAAAAGAAAAGGAATCATTAAAGGCTGCAGACTAAAAAAAAAACCATTCAGATGGTTTATGTTCACTTTACAAAATACACAATTGGTGATTTATTTTGTGTTTCATAAGAGGCAAGGAATAGCAATTGGCTAACATGGTGTCTACATTTGGACAGACACTTCAGGCTATGGTGGAAACATTACCTTTTTAACTATCTAGACCAAAACACTGAAGAAGCAAATCTAACATCCTGACCTTTTTTTATATTTGTTACTGGAATAACACATGGGACAAATATCACCAGCTACTGTACAATACATGGAGGATTATAAACATGAGTCAAGTTTTTGAAAGTGAAATAAAAAGGGCATTACAATAAGAATGTCTAGTCTCTGTTTTTTGGATCTTGGCATAATGGAGAGGCCATATCAGAACAAGGCCATGTATGTTCAAGATTCCCTTGCACAAGTATTTCAATGCACAGATCCATGCACAAACATTTTCATACATTGCATGGGACTTGACAGCCCTTGACTTTTTAGAATGACTTTTGCATGAGTCAAATAGACTGAAGTGATAAGAGGAAGGCTGTTTGGAGAATACACAGTATTGCTACAGCTACATAGTTACTGTATGGAGATGGAAGATAAATAATCTGATATTCATAAGTTATCCATGTAACCAGCCTCCCAAATCAAACATGGCCCCTGATCTCTAGTCTGAAAAGAAGTATCTTCAGGGAGGAAAGAAAACATTTTTTTCTGCTCTTAGGAGAAACAAATCTTCCCCCACTGATCTTTAAATGGACTTTGAAGAATGGATTTCTTTTGAGACCATCCCAGAAATCCCAAATCTCATCACCAGAACAGTCCAGTTACTGTACAGTAGATGTAGCCCTTTAACTTATTTCTTCCAGCACCTGGAATTCTGAGCTTCGGTTCTGCTCTTACAGCCCAAGGTAACACTTCGACTTCTCCAGTGTGACAATTGTATTGTTTCTTTTG
This sequence comes from Python bivittatus, assembly GCF_059951505.1. Taxonomy (NCBI): domain Eukaryota; kingdom Metazoa; phylum Chordata; class Lepidosauria; order Squamata; family Pythonidae; genus Python; species Python bivittatus. Next base: position 9,100,646 of record NW_028277088.1, read on the forward strand.
TTCTTCTTAATGTTTTCAGTTTAAAAAAAGAAATCTTTCCCCTTGAACATTTTTTCTGTATGGTAGGGGTCAGGTAGCTTTCAGCAACAACTATTATCCTAGCTTCTCTTTTGGTCCAGGAGTAAAAAGAAGGAAGCAATGAGTGTATCCTGACTTCTCACTGATTTCTATGATATAAACACTTGCAATGTTTTCAGTTTTGTCCTGTCAGAACACAGCCAACTCAGAATCTCCAGATGCAACCATTCAAGTGGAGCTTTTTTGTCAAGAGCTTGAGACCAGAAAGGTTTCTACTTCTAGCTGAAAGTTTGCTATCCATGGTCCTGAAACTCTTGATGCCTTTGGAATGCTTGTTCCTGTCCACAGAGATCTGGGGGAAAAAATACTGTATCCCAGAAGTCTTGAGACTTCTTAAATGAGCTATTATTCCTCAAGAGCTATCAAGCTTTCACCATTCAGCTCTCCATCCAATTAATATTACCTGGCTTATGCCCTTGTGATCTGCAGAACTGGCTCATTAACAGGCCAATTTTTGTAGAACTTACCTGGATACATGTGAGATGAACAATTCTGCTTTTTCAATGGCAGGGCCGTATGGAACAAACTGACGCTGGAATGGAGGCTGCCCCATTGTTAAAAATTTAGGAAGGGTTTTAAAACATACCTTTCACTCAGGTCTTTTAATATATTATAGTTTTTTTCATATTTTTGCAAGTGGTCCAGAACCATTGGTATTGGGCAGGTTTTTATATACTCTATCTGTCCTTCATTATTTACATTTACTTTTAGGATTCAGGAGTCTGCCTTATGCCTGAATGTGTTGGGTCAACATTCCAAGTTAGTATGGCCTTTGGTTGAAAATTCGGAGAGTTGCAGCCCCAACTCTCTGTAACTTGGGATACTTTATAGGCTGGAAAAGATATAACCCTCATCATAACTCTTGAAACTTATAGAAGAAAGAAAAAAAACCACTCTAGTTTTTATTACGCCTCTTAAAGATTTTCTATAGTGTGCAGGGGCAGGCAGTATAGATATACCTGTATATTCAGAATGTATCACAGCCAGGAGTTCTGACTATTCTAAAAAAGCAATTAAAAAAAAGAGAGAGATCCGGCTTTCCTTTGACTCTGGAAGACAAAAAAAAAGGTGGGAGGACCTTTGCAAATTCTTCCCCTAAGTACTGCAGTTTAATGTTTAAGATTGCTTCTATTTTCTACTTCATTATCTATACGAAAAAGTAACAATCAATTTTCCAAAAAAGGTTTTGCTCTAACAGAATAATTGAGACCTATCTGAAGCAATGTTCAGCAATCAGATATGCTTTTTAAAGCAAGCACTTTTAAATAAATATGCATAAAATACATGTTAGAAAAATCTTCTAACTACCTAATCTGGAGCATTCTGAAAAACAAAGACATGCCATGCCATATACAGTTAAGCTAGTGGGGAAAAAGTCACAGGTCCCTCCTAGTGAAGGAAGGCAAAAATAAGACTCTTTTTTGTTGAACAGAGAAATGTAAGATGCTAATTGCTCCAGGGCACTACTTCTTAAAATTTTCACTTTCACGGACTGCTAAATAATTGAATGGAAAATATGGGGACCACCCAGTTACAAAGACTTTAGCCCTGTGTTTTAGTCTTTAAGAGCATGGGAGTTCATTCTTTTTCACAAGATAATATTTATAATTTCCTTTATGTATAACTTCCCCACCATTTTAAAAGGCCTTTCAAAACTATATTTAATACCAAAAAATTAATCCTTCTGATTTGAATTATTTCATGGACCCCATACCAAAATAAAAAGTCCTCTTAGCATAAACTTGCTGGTCAAAAATGTTCCTTAGTAGAAATCTGCTTCTAACAGGCTGGGGATGAGTAGATCTCCAGGCTGATTAAATTCTATTTTTTTGATGTAATTCATTCCATTTCCTATTCATCCATTTCCTTTGGTGATACTTACACAAGATCACAATTCCACTCAGCACAGCATATGTGGACTCACAGTTGGTAACAGCACTTCAAACCTGTTCCCTAGTGCCAGTTTTCTAGATTTTAATAGACTCTTTGCAACCTGTTTTATCACTTGCATACTTCAGTGAACCAGAATTCAGCCACTGATTCATTTTCATGAACCAGTAATGACAACCCTCAGCTTTGGTCTAGCCAGCTGACTGTCAGCAAACATGGGGAGCCAGGGACTGAGGTGATAGGCAGCTCTGGCTAGTGAACAAAGGGAGGCTGCAGTGATCCATGGACCACTGTTGAGAATCACTGCTCTAGGGTGGCACGCATGGCTTTATGACCATAACCGCTCTCTGTATCTCTAAAGACAAAAACAATTCCAAAAGTAAAACAGATTCCTCATACTTCTAATTCTCAAACTCAAGTCTTCTATATTTTATTACTGGAATTAAGTAAGGTTGTGAAGCATTTCTGTTTCTAAGGAAAAGACACATTGTAGTGTTCCTTAAACCAAATGCCTCTTTCCCAAGAGATTGCAGGAAAATATACACCTACATTAAGGAGTCGTCATCAGGTGTTATGTGAGCTCATTCTATCTGAACCCTTGTGTGAATTATTAGCCAGACTACATAGGATTAACAGGTAGGGTTCTGTAGTAGCTCTGGTGTTGGACTAGGAGATCCAAATTCAAGTCTGTTCTTAACCTTGGAAGCTCACTGGGTGACAATGCGCTACTCACGATCTCTTAGCCCAATCTACTTCATAAGGTTGCCACAATGGGCATGAAAGTAAGTTTGATATATGCCACCTTGAGTTGCTGGATATATCTGTATATATATCTAACAAATAAATAAGTGAAATGTAAAGGTATCTGTGAAAACATACTGTCACTCAATTAAAGAAAGTTGTAATTTGATCCTGGCTGTCTGATTCAAGTCTCACCTCTTCCATCAATATTTTATAGGAGTTTCCTCAAACCCCAAGAACATATATGATAACAATTATGAAGCAGATTCATTATACAAATTTAGTGGCCAAATTAGGATTTCTAAGATACTTTTTAAAGAACTACAAGTACTTTGTAATGTATACATGTCTTTCTATTTTTGCATTAATTGCAAATGGTTCAATTCCAGAAATAAATAGTGCTTGATGTAAGACTGCCAGATTGTGCTAGATTGTGATTTGTAAGGTCATTGCAGCTTATGGTAATAAATATGAAAAGGTTACCATTGTTTTCTTTTGCAGATTCCCTATTGCCCCAAAACATAAAGAACCCAAAAGGTCACTAAGCAATGTTTCTTAGCTAGTTTAGAATTTTCTAATCCAGCAGTAAATTAAATAAAAGAGCAGGTTGGCAGTATATATTCTACCAACAGAAAATAAGATTGCAAATGCTATTTTGGATGTTTTAGGCCTCCTGTAGGTTGCTATGAAAATATATTCCCAAAAGGAAAAGAGCAATCCTATCACTAAATATTGTAGAGTTTTACAAGAGTTGGAAAGTTCTTAAATTACACACTGTGGGTTAATTAAAAAGTCACCAGGCAGATTCTGTGCATTATTGATATGTTGTATAATCATACCCATTGTTTTTAATTTAAAATTTCAGAAAATGATTTTAAAGTGGTTGAAAGCCACTGTGGGAAATCTTTATTTTAAAGGGCTGTATGTCAAGTTAAACAAACAAAAATAATAACACCTAAGAACAGAATCAGGAGAGCTATTTTATTTCCAAAGTTTGCTTGGATTCAATTCTAAAGCAAGCAAAATGTATGATAATATTTAGATGTTTAAAAAATAGTGCATATCCAATAATCTTCTCGCTTGAAGTGCTTTAGTGAGAAGTTTTCAGACATGACTGGATTCTAAGTCATCTCGACTTAAAAATTAAACATGGTGAATGGCAAGTATCTATGCTCACAACCTTAGGGTATAGCAAACCACTACGTCTTTAAGTAGTATTTCAGGAAATGATAATATTTTTCCTCAGCCACAGGTTATCACACACAGGGCAGAGCCTATTGAGATCTGCAAAGCCTATTTGAAGAGTTGGAGCTTAACACGCTAGCAGAGCAGATGTCATACCATTGTCTAGATGTACAATACAAAGAGCATTCAAACAATCTGGGTTCACACAACACTATAATATTTGTTTAGTTTTGTCTCAGCATTCTCAGCTGTTGCAAGTTAGGACTTAGTATTACAGTGGGGCAAAAAAGTATTTAGTCAGCCACCAATTGTGCAAGTTCTCCCACTTAAAAAGATGAGAGAGGCCTGTAATTTTCATCATAGGTATACCTCAACTATGAGAGACAAAATGAGAAAAAAATCCAGAAAATCACATTGTCTGATTTTTAAAGAATTTATTTGCAAATCATGGTGGAAAATAAGTATTTGGTCACCTACAAACAAGCAAGATGTCTGGCTCTCACAGACCTGTAACTACTTCTTTAAGAGGCTCCTCTGTCCTCCACTTGTTACCTGCAGTAATGGCACCTGTTTGACCTTGTTATCAGTATAAAAGACACCTGTCCACAACCTCAAACAGTCACACTCCAAACTCCACTATGGCCAAGACCAAAGAGCTGTCGAAGGACACCAGAAACAAAATTGTAGACCTGCACCAGGCTGGGAAGACTGAATCTGCAATAGGCAAGCAGCTTGGTGTGAATAAATCAACTGTGGGAGCAATAATTAGAAAATGGAAGACATACAAGACCACTGATAATCTCCCTTGATCTGGGGCTCCACGCAAGATCTCACCCCGTGGGGTCAAAATGATCACAAGAACGGTGAGCAAAAATCCCAGAACCACACAGGGGGACCTAGTGAATGACCTGCAGAGAGCTGGGACCAAAGTAACAAAGGCTACCATCAGTAACACACTACGCTGCCAGGGACTCAAATCCTGCAGTGCCAGACGTGTCCCCCTGCTTAAGCCAGTACATGTACAGGCCCATCTGAAGTTTGCTAGAGAGCATTTGGATGATCCAGAAGAGGATTGGGAGAATGTCATATGGTCAGATGAAACCAAAGTAGAACGTTTTGGTCTAAACTCAACTCGTCGTGTTTGGAGGAGAGAGAATGCTGAGTTGCATCCAAAGAACACCATACCTACTGTGAAGCATGGGGGTGGAAACATCATGCTTTGGGACTGTTTTTCTGCAAAGGGACCAGGATGACTGATCCATGTAAAGGAAAGAATGAATGGGGCCATGTATCATGAGATTTTGAGTGAACACCTTCCATCAGCAAGGGCATTGAAGATGAAACGTGGCTGGGTCTTTCAGCATGACAATGATCCCAAACACACCGCCCGGGCAATGAAGGAGTGGCTTCGTAAGAAGCATTTCAAGGTCCTGGAGTGGCCTAGCCAGTCTCCAGATCTCAACCCCATGGAAAACCTTTGGAGGGAGTTGAAAGTCCGTGTTCCCCAGAGACAGCCCCAAAACATCACCGCTCTAGAGGAGATCTGCATGGAGGAATGGGCCAAAATACCAGCAACAGAGTGTGAAAACCTTGTGAAGACTTACAGAAAACATTTGACCTCTGTCATTGCCAACAAAGGATATATAACAAAGTATTGAGATGAACTTTTGATATTGACCAAATACTTATTTTCCACCATGATTTGCAAATAAATTCTTTAAAAATCAGACAATGTGATTTTCTGGATTTTTTTCCCCATTTTGTCTCTCAGTTGAGGTATACCGATGATGAAAATTACAGGCCTCTCTCATCTTTTTAAGTGGGAGAACTTGCACAATTGGTGGCTGACTAAATACTTTTTTGCCCCACTGTAAGCATGAATTGTGCCTTGTACAACAAACCAGGGAGACCAAGTTGAATTCCTATTGGACCAACAAGTTCACTGGGTGGCACTGGGCTACTTATTGTCTCTCTCTCTCTCAGCCCAATCTATCTCACCGGTTGATTATTTTGGGGATGAAAAGAGCCCCATCTACATCACCTTGATCCTCCACAGGAACAGGAACAAAATCCCTGATGACATTCCCTGAGCTCCTTGCCAATTCCATCAATTCTTGGAATTTATTTATTATTTATTTAAGACTGCTTTTATATATTGTATTTTAATTGGTTTTATCTTCTCTGTAAACCACCCAGAACTGCTTTTTAATGAGATGGGTGGTGACACATTTGATAAATAAATAAATAAACAGCACCATAAGAGCAAAAAACAACAGAACAAACCTGAAAGAAATAATACATGAGAAAAATGCTTATGGTTATGCCCTAACTTAGGTCTCTGACTAATCAAGGATCATCTGATCTTTTGTAAACCTTTCACTTCCAGGGTTCCTTCCATCCAGAAAACACGTAATTATTTTGATTAGAAAGGTAAGAACAAAGTCAACTTTAAAGGACAGGCAAATCCCATGATTAAGCAAGCAAAGTGTCTGTTATTGAAAGTGCTTCCCATCTGATCTTTACATACAGAAGCTGTGATATCTGGGCCCTGTGAGAAATACACTACGCAGTAAGAAATGACTTTAAAAAAAAAAAATGTTCTTCAGCTACAATAGCAGCATTTAGAATGTAATAATCATTTACTTGCTGCCTCGGACCACAGTAGTGCCATAATATAACCCAGCTGAGTTAGTCTCTGAAGATCATTAGAAATGAGTATCAATACACACACACACCATCATCAGATTAGCAGACAGACCGGTAACCATGACAACAAGGGGTCAAGAGAGCTTGCCAGCATTCAACATTAATTTAAAAAAAAAAAATCCCCCACATCTCCTTGGAGTGAAACATGAGCATTTGCAGCTCTCTGATCTGCCCTTGCCTTTGAATGTCCATCCGGCACATAGTGAAACTGAGCCAATTAACTTTAACAGAATTGGTTGAATTGCAAAGAACCTGTCAAGTCTGTTTTTATCAATTAGCCCTCACCTCATTCCCCTACAATCCAGAACTTGCACCTCATGCAACAAAATAAAATAGGAATGCTAACTATGAAATTGCTAATTGCATTTCCAGAGATACACAGCTAAGAGATGAAATGGACTGTGTACAGGAGAACTGAATTTTCCCACCCACACTGGCTCTGTAAAGCAACACAATAATCTGTTTTAAAATAGATCTGGAATCTCAAAATCTCTCCTTCATTCTTCTCTGAAATTTAGTTATATTCCAGAACGTTTGGGGAAAGTTCCAATTTCTAAAAATTGAAATCCAAATAAATTGGTAATTTTAGCAGCCAAGGTTGAAGTCTACATGCCATATTGTGATTCCCTTTAAAAAAAAAAAAAAGGATGACTACATACAGTATATTTGTAAGCATATTAAGGTAAGAAAATCCAAAATGGTACATGCTCTTGTTGTTGTTGTTGTTTAATTTTAGATACCTTGATGGAAGATTGAAGTAACTCATAAGCAATCACTTGTTTCATAAAGTCAACTGATTTTCAAAACTGCTCATAAGCGAAATTCGCATTTAAGAGTCTTTGCTACTTTCTGTAAATAAAATTAATTTTAGCTTTCAAACTCTTCCAATAAATCATAGAAAGACAGTCAAGTTTCAACATCTGGTATGCAGAAGACCCAATATTCAAGTCAGAGAAACTGACCTTTGACAAAGTGGAAGACAGAATACATTATTCCATTCTATTAATATGTTTTATTATATATGACTAGCAAGAATTTGCATCCATTTTAAAATCATATTTTCTCCTTCCTATTCCATAATGAAATGGTCCAATATATACAATCAGCAACTGCATGAAAAGTGCTGATTCCTGGCAAACTGAAAATGGGGATTTTAGCAAATATCATAATTGTATGACATGACATTGTACAGGTAGTCCTCACTTAACAATGCTAATTGAGACCAGCAACTCCATTGCTAAGTGACGCAGTTGTAAGGCACGACGTTATGTGACCATGCCAACTTACGACAGCAGTTGTGGCAGTTCCAGCTGCCATCATTAGGTGAATCCCGTGGTCACGTGATTGCCATTTGTGACAGCAGTGAAGATCACAAATGGTGATCACATGACTTGCAGGATACTGCATCCGTCATAATTGTGAGCTGGTTGCCAAGTGTCCAAATTGCGATCACATGACCATGGGGACACTGTGACGCCTGCAACTAAGAGGAACAGTCATAAGTCCCCTCATTCAGTCCCATTGTAACTTTGAATGGTTGCTGAACGAGTGGTTGCTGAACAAAGACTACCTGTAAACTTCAGATTTACAGAAGGAATTCCTTGCATTACTGAACTGAATTGGACTCTGGGTGCCAATGCAACACAGAGTTTGTTAACAAAATATGAAATATATAAATATGACATAGCATTTTACACCTGTGTGTGCAAGGCAGTAAGGGAGGAAAATGATGCTGTATGTGTTATAAACAAAAACAGAGACTTCTCTGCCATGACATTACACTGCTGTCATTTTGATGGAATTTCACTTTACTGCATGTACCCATGGCCTTCTAGAAGACAGACAGAAAGATTTTGCTCCAGGGCACTGATATTTCTACCTTTCTTGCAATGGGTTTTCTCCATTGTGTGTCCCTCAGCGCCTGGAAGAGTTCTTACCAAGATGAGGTCCACCCTTTGACTCAGGATGTGGAACCGTGGTAAAAAGAAGAGACTGCTTTTGACGTATGAAAGTGAACTCTCTTAAGTGCTTTACGCCTATAACATTTCATATTTCCTATCACTTCTGTTTGCGGCATTCAATTAATCTTTTTGTTTGGTCCCTTAATATGAAATATAGAATGAAATGTTTTGTCATTAGAATGTGGTTTTATTGATATTTTTCAACTGATCTGTTGGATTATTTTGAACTTAAAATTTGGCATGCTTTAAATGAATTATAACAATTTATATTGTGACATATTTATGGTTCATGCTGTACTAATTATGTGAACAGCTTTGTACATAAGCTATTGATGGAAAATAATAAAAAATAATAAATTTACTTGTGAATAAATAAATAAATAAATAACATTTACTTATTCATTTAGCAAATTTATACGCCTGCCTATCTTACATATCAACTCTAATAATAATAAAATAAGGAAGATCTTTCTTCGTTTGCTTGTACAATATTTTGGTATTACTATCGTGGAAAATATTTTCATTGACATCTGACACCAATGCAAAAACTATTTGTTTGACTCAATGGCTAGAGTTGGGAGTTTAAACCAGGGTGTATGCATAACATAATAAGATTATTCAAGGAAACTATGCTAAATCTAAGCTGACACCACTGCTTTGTGAGCTACACTCACTCCCTATAAGCTTCCAGGTACAATTCAAGGTGTTCATTATCCCCTATAAAGCCCTTCATGACACAGGGCTGGGTTACTTGCAAGACCACCTGTCTCCAATTGCTTCCACTCATCCCATGAGGTCCAGCTTGCTACAGGTCCCTTCTCTGAAACAATGTCACCTGGCAGGACACGGGAGGCATGCCTTCTCTGAGCACATCTGCCCTATGGAACATGATTTGTTTGGATGGCCCCAACCCTTTATCCTTCCACATGACTCTAAAGACTGGCTTTGCTCCTGAACATTGGACCAGAGCCCATGTAGAAGGTCAGACCCTTGAAGGACATATGTATTATTGGCTTGGTTGCTTGGAATAATGGAACATTTTTAATGTTCCAAAGGTATATTATATTATATTATATTATATTATATTATATTATATTAATTATATTACATTACATTATATTACATTACATTACACTAAATCATGCTGCCCCTTCATGGATCACTGCCTTGTCGTGGCGAAGGGGCTTGCGTAACTCAGTGAAGCCATGAGCTATACCGTGCAGGACCACCCAAGACGGACAGGTCATGACAGAGAGTTCTGACAAAATGTGGTCCACTGGAGAAGGAAATGGCAACCCACTCCAGTATCCTTGCCAAGAAAACCCCATGGACAATGTTAAAAGGCTAAAAGATATGACGCCGGAAGATGAGCCCCTCAGGTCGGAAGGTGTCCAATATGCTAGTGGGGAAGAGCGGAGGGCAATTCCAAGTAGTTCCAGAAAGAGTGAAGCGGCTGGGCCAAAGCCGAAAGGACGTTCAGCTGTGGATGTATCTGGAAGCGAAAAGAAGGTCCGATGCTGTAAAGAACAATATTGTATAGGTACCTGGAATGTAAGATCTATGAACCAAGGCAAGCTGGATGTGGTCAAACATGAGATGACAAGATTGAACGTCGACATCTTGGGAATCAGCGAACTGAAATGGACGGGAATGGGTGAATTTAATTCGGGTGACCATTATATCTACTACTGTGGGCAAGAAACCCTTAGAAGAAATGGAGTTGCACTCATAGTCAATAAGAGAGTGGGAAAGGCAGTAATGGGGTACAACCTCAAAAACGACAGAATGATCTCAGTGCGTATCCAAGGCAAACCATTCAATATCACAGTCATCCAAGTCTATGCCCCAACCACTGATGCTGAAGAAGCTGAAGTTGACTGCTTCTATGAAGACCTACAACACCTTCTAGAACTAGCACCAAAAAAAGATGTCCTTTTCATCATAGGGGATTGGAATGCTAAAGTAGGAAGTCAAGGAGTAATCGGAATAACAGGCAAGTTTGGCCTTGGAGTACAAAATGAAGCAGGGCAAAGGCTAATAGAGTTCTGTCAAGAGAACAAGCTAGTCATAGCAAACACTCTTTTCCAACAACACAAGAGACGACTCTACACATGGACATCACCAGATGGTCAATACCGAAACCAGATTGATTATATACTTTGCAGCCAAAGATGGAGAAGCTCTATACAGACAGCAAAAACAAGACCAGGAGCTGACTGTGGCTCAGATCATGAGCTTCTTACTGCAAAATTTAGGCTTAAATTGAAGAATGTAGGGAAAACCACTAGACCACTCAGGTATGACTTAGATCATATTCCTTGTGAGTACACAGTGAAGGTGATGAATAGATTTAGAGGATTAGATTTGGTAGACAGAGTGCCTGAAGAACTATGGACGGAGGTCCGTAACATTGTACAGGAGGCAGCAACTAAAACCATCCCAAAGAAAAAGAAATGCAAGAAAGCAAAATGGCTGTCTGATGAGGCTTTACAAATAGCTGTGGAAAGAAGGAATGCGAAAAGCAAGGGTGAAAGGGAAAGATATAAGCAACTGAATGCAGATTTCCAGAGAATAGCAAGGAGAGATAAGAAAGCCTTCTTAAATGAACAATGCAAAGAAATTGAGGAAAACAATAGAATGGGGAAGACTAGAGATCTCTTCAAGAAAATTGGAGATATGAAAGGAACGTTTAGTGCAAAGATGGGCATGATAAAGGACAAAAAAGGCAGGGACCTAACAGAAGCAGAAGAGATTAAGAAGAGGTGGCAAGAATACACAGAAGAACTATACAAGAAAGATCTTAATGTCCCTGATGTCCACGCTGGTGTGATCGCTGACCTTGAGCCAGACATCCTAGAGAGTGAAGTCAAGTGGGCCTTAGGAAGCATTGCTAACAACAAAGCTAGTGGAGATGACAGTATTCCAGCTGAGTTATTTAAAATACTAAAAGACGATGGTGTTAAAGTGCTGCACTCAATATGCCAGCAAGTTTGGAAAACGCAACAGTGGCCACGGGATTGGAAAAGGTCAGTTTACGTTCCAATTCCAAAGAAGGGCAATGCCAAAGAATGCTCAAACTATCGCACAATTGCACTCATTTCACATGCTAGCAAGGTTATGCTCAAAATCCTACAAGCTAGGCTTCAGCAATACATGAACCGAGAACTACCGGATGTACAAGCTGGGTTTCGAAGAGGCAGAGGAACTAGAGATCAAATCGCCAACATTCGCTGGATCATGGAGAAAGCACGAGAGTTCCAGAAAAATATCTACTTCTGCTTCATTGACTATGCAAAAGCCTTTGATTGTGTGGATCACAACAAACTGTGGCAAATTCTTAAAGAGATGGGAGTACCAGACCACCTTACCTGTCTCCTGAGAAATCTGTATGCAGGCCAAGAAGCAACAGTTAGAACCAGTCACGGAACAACCGATTGGTTCAAAATAGGGAAAGGTGTACGACAAGGCTGTATACTGTCACCCTGCTTATTTAACCTATATGCAGAGTACATCATGAGAAATGCCAGGCTGGAAGAATCACAAGCCGGAATTAAGATTGCAGGAAGAATCATCAACAACCTCAGATATGCAGACGATACCACCCTAATGGCAGAAAGTGAAGAAGAACTAAAGAGCCTCTTGATGAGGGTGAAAGAGGAGAGTGCGAAAGCTGGTTTGAAACTCAACATTAAAAAAACTAAGATCATGGCATCTGGACCCATCAATTCCTGGCAAATAGAAGGGGTAGAAATGGAAGCAGTAACAGACTTCATTTATTTGGGCTCCAAGATCACCGCAGATGGAGACTGCAGCCATGAAATTAAAAGACGCTTGCTCCTTGGGAGGAAAGCTATGGCAAGCCTAGATAGCATATTAAAAAGCAGAGACGTCACCTTGCCGACAAAGATCCGCATAGTCAAAGCTATGGTTTTTCCAGTAGTAATGTATGGCTGTGAGAGCTGGACCATAAAGAAGGCGGAGCGCCGAAGAATTGATGCCTTTGAACTGTGGTGCTGGAGAAGACTCTTGAGAGTCCCCTGGACTGCTAGGAGGTCAAACCAGTCAATCTTAAAGGAAATCAACCCTGATTGCTCATTGGAAGGATCGATAATGAAGCTCAAGCTCAGATACTTTGGTCACCTAATGCGAAGAGAGGACTCTTTGGAAAAGACCCTGATGCTGGGAAAGATTGAAGGCAAAAGGAGAAGAGGACGGCAGAGGATGAGATGGTTAGATAGCATCACTGAAGCAATGAGCATGAAACTGAGCAAACTCAGGGAGGCAGTGAAGGACCGGAAGGCCTGGCGCAGTATGGTTCATGGGGTCACGGAGAGTCGGACACGACTTAACGACTAAACAACAACAACAAAATCATGCTGTATTGTATTGTATTGACAGAGAGCAAGAGCGTGTCAGTTTGGTCTTGTGGTGAAGGCACCAGGCTAGAAACCAGGAGACTGGGATTTCTAGTCCTGCCTTAGGCATGAAAATCGACTGGGTGACTTTGGGCCAGTCATTCTCTGTCAGCCCAATCCACCTCATAGGGTTGTTGTTGTGGGGAGAATAGGTGGCAGGAGTATTAGGTATGTTTGCTGCCTTGAGTTGAGCAAACATATGTGTGTGTGTGTGTGTGTGTGTGTGTACATTTTTTTTTAAAAAAGCAGGATAAAAATCGAATAATAATTTTAAATATAATAATAATGTATTTTTAATTCCTTTAGTTCTCATTCTTCTTCAAATTGCCTCCCAGAGTCACTTTTGTTAATTGGGTGGCCATATAAATCTAATGAATAAATCTAACAAATAAATAAACGTGGGTTTAATTATGCCAGTGAGAGCTAGTCTGGGGTAGTGGTTAAGGCTAGAAACCGGGAGACCATGAGTTCTAGTCTTGCCTTGTGCACGAAGCCAGCTGGGTGACCTTGGGCCAGCCACTCTCTCTCAGCCCTAGGAAGGAAGCAATGGCAAACCACTTCTGAAATCTTCCCAAGAAAACGGCAGGGACTTGTCCAGGCAGTCACCAGGAGTCAACACTGACTCAAAAGCACACACGTGCGCACACACACACAAGCACACACTTCTGCCAGCCCTATTTGGTTTATGTAGGGAGAGCCCATATCAATAAACTCAGTATTGTGCAAAACTAGAGTATAGACAAGCAAGAATTTCAGAGTCCAAGCCAAGCTTCACGTGCTGAGCCTGAATAGTTTTTGCACATGACTGAGATGACATCATAATCCGAGGGGCAGTTGCTCAGCTACCAAGAAACTATTTACCTGGAGAAGCTGCTGTGTGGTTTTAAAAAAAATTCAGGTAGCAAGCGGTACCTGAATTTTCCATCTCATGCCACTTGCAGAGAGGACAGTAAGGGACAACAAGGACAAAGGGCCAAACCTATAGATACCATATCCTGCCATTTTACTCTGCACCTCTTGTGCTGGGATTAGCATAGGACCTTGTTCCATGTCCATCTGAAAATGGTTGCCTTCTCCCATAATATATTTCTATAATTCCTCATTTGTTTCAAATGCAACAATTAGCACTATGAGGGTCAGAGAATAAATGGGAAGGGTTAATAAGAACCAACCCTGGATTCAAATGATAATTGCATAACGGGGTCTTTCACAGCGATGAAATGCAGCTATAGATTAAATTGCCACCCCACCCCATCCCTCCCCACCCCCACCCCGTTTTTGTATCTTCCACACAGCCTATATCATTCCATTGTCTACGTCGCAGAGGAGGAATGATCATTACTGACCATTTATACGGCAGTAATATAAATATATATTTGATGTCAATAGCATTTTGAGGGAAAGCTCCTTTCAAAAAAGCCCGTGCTACTATAAAGCAAGTGTAACTGCTTCAGTATGCCAATTGCATATCACGCTGTGAACCATCACAGCAGTACACTAGTATTGATTTAGAAAGAAACCAGAGGATTGGCAAGGTAGATAGGGCATAGTGTGCTCTCTGGGGCTTATGCATTATTTAGCTTTCATAGGTTCATCAGAAGTTAGCACCTACGTGGATTTTTAAAATGACAGAATTTCTCTTCTGCAGGCGAGGCAGCCCTCGCAGATGAGAGACTGGTAGCATGGAACACACCAGAAATGGTACAGCAGACTGTTTTTCTTGGGAAAAAAGAGGAAGAGAGAAGAAGCATGCGTGGTTGCGCTGACTGGGAAAACGAAGCTCCTAAATAGAAAAGGGCATAAACAAAAAACGAGAAAAAGCACCTCCAAAATGAAAGGAAATAACGAAGGGGGGGGGAGTATAATTCAGCCTTCCTCAGCCATTACTAATATGCCTGTGGGGCATCAAATCGAGGGAGGATCCGCTAACTCATTTACTAGCACTCCTCCTATTTATGACATATAAGATACAGAAGGAACAGCCTATTCTTTTTCTTCGCTGGGTTTGCTCCTCTCAGTTTCCCACAAATAATAAAAATAAAAATAGTACTGCTGCTGCACTGGAATATCTGTAAGAAATGCCGGCAAGCAAGAACTGGTGGGGCCCTGAAACAAAGTAATAGAAAATGAAGAAGCTAAAGTGCTCTGGGACTTTAGGATTCAAGCAGACAAACACCTGCCACGTAACACCCCAGACTTAACAATTGTTGACAAGAAAGACAAAAAAGTCTGGACAGTGGACACTGCAATACCTGGAGACAGTAGAAGAGAAGAGAAAGAACTGGAATATAAAGACCTGCGAACAGAAGTAGAATGACTGTGGCAAAAGAAAGCAAAGATAGGTCTAATAGTAATAGGTGCCTTGGGTGCAATCCCAAAGCATGTGGAGCACCACTTGAAGACCATTGGCCTTGACAAAATCACCATCCGTCAATTGCAAAAGGCAGCTTTACTTGGAATAGCTTATATCCTGCAACGATACCTCTAACACCATCAAACGACAACATATGCCTATCCCAGGTCCTTGGGAAAGACTTGATAGGACAAAAATGCCACATCTAGTCTAACATCTGGCTGACTGTGTGACCAACAATAATATATTAAATTCATATTCTGCCTGACTCCCAGCGACTCTGGGTGGTTTACAAATGGTTAAATGCATTACAGACAAGGAACGATACAAAAGCACAAAACCAAAGGACAGAGATGGCAGAGAAAACAAACCTGAATGGGAACAAGCAAAAGGAAGAAAGGGGCATCGGCTGTCCTCACCAAAGGCCTGGCTGAAGAGCCAAGTCTTCAGGGCCCTTCGAAATACCAGAAGGGTGGGGGCCATTCGAATCTCAGGGGGAAACCTCATTGCAGAGGGCAGGCACTGCTACAGAGAAGACATGCTCCCAGGGTCCCGAGAGGTGGCACTGTTTAATCAATGGAACTCGGAGCGCGCCAACCCTGCCAGATTGAACCAGCCAGGCAGACACTATGGAAGACAGGTAACCAGACCCTATGCCATGTAGGGTTTTATGGGTAGAGAAGAGCAGCTTGACTTGCACCTGGAAGGAAACTGGCAACCAGTGCAGCTTGCGAAGCAGAGGTGTCACATGGACATACCGAGACATGCCCATCACTGTCCATGCCACTACATTCTGGACCAGCTGAAGCTTCTGGGTGGTCTTCAAGGGCAGCCCTATGCAGACAGCATTGCAGTAGTCAAGCAGTGAGGTCACGAGTGATTGTTTGAAGCACCTCCTGACCTAGAAAATGGTGCAACTGGTGCACCAGATGAAGCTGGATAAAGGCCTTCCTGGCCACAGCTGCCACCTGCTCATCAAGCAGGAGCTGTGAGTCCAGGAAGGCCCCCAAATTGTGCACTACCCCTTGAATGGGGAAGTGCAACCCCATTAAAGTTTAAAATTGGAATATCCCCAGATCTGGGCAGTCCAAACACCCACAGCCATTCTGTCTTGGCAGGATTCTTTTGGAGACAGTTCCTCCCCATCCAAAGCCACACAGCCTCCAGGCACTGGGACAGAACCTCGACAACCTTACTTGACCAGCCTGGAGTTGAGACAGCCAGGCCAGAGTGCCCAGTATCATAGTAAAAATTCTGTCTCCGTCATACAATTTTGCTCAATGTAATATTTTTCTTTTCCTCACAGAAGTACACAGCGATGTCCACAGAGAGAGGGCATCAAAAAAGTCAAGATGGTGGCCATAACCAGTTGTGACACATATAGAAAAGGGCAGTGCTTCAGCCCCCTTGTTGTGGCCACTATCTTAATTTGACTCCCTACCTATAGACACCCCTGGAAGTGCATAACAGCCATTCCCACATTCCTCTTGACTCTTTTAGCAAACTAGAGTCTGTGATGAAGGGCAGCATTAGACATTTAGTTATTCCCACACTCTATGGTTGCCTCCCACAGAGTAACTCAAAGGGGCTAAATCCCATGGATACAAATAGATGCCTTTAATGTAGGTTTAGGAGCAGTGCTTATCCAAAACCATGAAGGGATGGACCACCCTGTGATCTACCTCTCAACGAAACTCCTCCCAAAGAACAAAGATACAGTACAATTGAAAAAGAGGCACACGCGCTAAAATGGGCAATCAATGCCCTATGGGTATATCTATGAGGTTGGGAATTCTCTGTGATAACCGACCATCAACCACTCACTTGGCTGCAGCAAATGAAGGATACCAATTCACGACCGACCTGCTGGTATCTGACACTACAACCCTACTGATATAACAAGGTACATCGGGCTGGGCAGCAAAGCCTCATGGCTGACTTACCACACTACGGTAAAGACACTGAAACTGCACTAACCTTGTGAAAAAACCCCAAAGACTATGTTGATTTTTTTTTTCTTAAAAGGGGTGAGGTGTGTGGAAGAGCGGGCTGCTTAGAACAATTAGAGGCATCTCTACCCAGCGTCAGCCCTGCAGAGTTGCCAATAAACCTGTCACCTTGAAATAGGTGTAGGAGGTGACGGGAGGAGAATGGAAGAGACACCCGTGTTTTGGAAGCTCTGCAGACACCAGCAAACAGAGTAAAACAGCTGAATAAAAGGTGGGGGGGGGGGTCTTCAAAGGGAGGGGTGGTCCAAAGGAAAAAGAAGAGGCACTGCAAAGCAACGCAAAGAACAACATGGGACGCTGCAAGTGCTTTACATGTTGGTCGTTAACAGAGAAGGAAAAAAGTAGAAGTCCCAGAGAGAGGAATTAAAGACAGAACAGGCTCTGTAAGAGAAAGACATTGCTCTATAATAGCATAGAAACAATGGTAATAGTACAGAAGTAATAGTAGTAGAATATAGTGTAGAGAAAACTGTAATTGTATAGTAGCAATAGTAATAGAAACAGAGTAGAGGATAAGACAAAGACAACATGAAACACTCACATATAGATGAGTATGCTTCACTTTTGTATCTTGTTTCTTTTTTTTGATAAAACATCTCCCCAACTCTTATAAGGAGATATAAAAAAACCACCTGTCCAGGGTCCAATGCTTTGGTGGATCTTTTGAGTCTGGGTCAATCTAATTGAGTTTAAAAAAAGAACCCATGACAACTGACCCCTTTCTTTTTACCACTCCTTAAAGCTGAACACTTTCCCACTACTCAGTGTTAACAAGTTATTAGAGATAAAGATAATCACATTCATTCAAACATGCAAACCATCATCTCTCGTTGCTATGGTTTCAAACTGCACCCCCACCCTCAGCTTTATTTTAGTATGTATTGTGGGTCAGATTTGAATGTGAATAATAGGAACAGAATGAAAAAAGAGGATCAAAGGTACATTTGTAGTTATTCTTATATAGGATAAATTGTTGGGTACAGTATTCCTACAAATGCTGATACATAACTGTGTGTGAGTAAAAACAGAAAATGATTTTAATTGTTTCCAGTTTAAACTACATTCGATGAAATAGTGTGAGATTTCTAAGCAAAATATATTAGATTTCTTCTATAGGAAGAGAGAGAGAATGTGGCACTGATTGTTATGAAAGCTCCAGCAGATTAGCTGTTGGATTCAATGATGTCTTTTGGCTGGTGAAACAGCATAGAACATTAGACCTGTAAAATCTGTCCAGACAGCTAGGGAACCTCCAAGAACGTATTTGGGACAAGTGGAAGAAGGAAGAAAGAGGAAGAAGATGAAGTGAAGTCTCACACCATGAAAAAAAAATTCTCATATAAAGTTGTAGCTTTGTATCTAGCAATATTACTGTGAGGGAATGAAGCTGGGGTTGCTGTCTGTGTTTGGGAAAAGCAGTTACGGTTAGGCAGAAACGCTTCTCACCCCCACTTCCCCAAGGCTCAGCTCATCCCTTCTCCCAAAGGGCAGTAAAAGTTTACAGCCCCAGAAACCTGAGAGGAGATGGGCCCATTCATTCATTCATTCATTCATTCATTCATTCATTCATTCATTCATTCATTCATTCATTCATTCATTCATTCATTCATTCATTCATTCATTCATTCATTCATTCATTCCCCCACTCACAGAGTTTATTCATAAGCATCTACGCTAGTGTTCCAGGTGTCTGACTAATTGAGCTACACCCTGGCATTTTTAGGAACGTGCTGACATCCATAGGCAGCCTTACCCCACCAGGTCCTTAGCCTACAAAAGTGTGGGTGTATAGAAGAGAAGGAGAAGAAGGTGAAGACGACAACAAGCTGACGAGGAAGCGGGAAACAAGAGAACGTACAACTATTACAGGCAAGCAGGAGGGCTATCAGTCAAGCTACGGTAAGCACCCTATTGGGGTATAATTCCTGCCTGGAGCTTGGCTTGAAGTTTGGCCTGGAGATCAGTAGCAACCAGAAGAGGAGCAACCACGCTGAAGCAGCTCCTCATTCCAACAAGGGCAAGAACTTTTGGAAGGAGGCAAAGTTGTATGCCATTCTACAAACTTTTATTTGTTTTAGGGACTGAGCATTAAATACTTATTTACATGGCTACATCAACTTCCAAAGCCAAGGAGGGTGGAGTTAACCCAGGGCAACAGGAAAGGTGTGTGCTACAATAAACTGTTTTGTGCAGTTATCTTCTATGCTGTGGTGTGTCCAGTCCTTGGAAAACAAAGAACCCTCACAATTATGTACAGTATGTATGTGTGCCTTTTTAAAGAAAAAAAAAGTAAAATGGTTACAATAACACCAACCATTTTTTAGACAACTGTAGAGGTGAGGTGGCAGCTCTGGTCTCTGCAAGAGACTGAATGGCAATAGGCCTTCAGCAAGCTATTAAAACTTGGTCTTGAGGGATTTGTTAATAGCTATGATCTGTTAACATTTTCAGAGGCTCTAGTTTAAAGCAGATTTGCCTACTAAATCCTAGATGTAGAATATATAGCAAATATTCTATTTCCTTCTAGATATTTGAATTTATGATGTGTAATCAAGAAATAAAACTATCTAATTGGTACTTCCTTATTGACAACTTTTTTTAAAAAAGATTGTACAGCCAGTAATTGTTGAGAGCTGGTATCAACTCTTTGACTTGATACAGTGCATTTATTTGTATTTTAAGTGTCATTTCATAATAGAGAATTCCCTCTACTAATTAATACTAATCATCTCATTCAGAGCCTAGGGGCTACAGTGCTGAATGCAGTGGTATCTACCCACCAATGAATTGGCATCCACCAAAAGAAATTATTTCTCTTTTATCGCAATCCATCAAACCTTTTAGAGGGGTTGTAGATGAAAGGAAAGGAGATTTTACAGGTGCACATGAAATTCTAGGGCAAGGAAAATTACTTTGCACAAAAAGTTCTGTTGTGCAATTAATGTTTGTGCAATGATGGACTTAACCATGACAGTATTTGCTTATGCCAAAATCTCAGAAAATCCTAAATGCCACTAGGACAATGGTATTACTATATAATAAGAGAAAAAGTCAGTACTGCAAAGTTTGCATTTTGCCAATTACCCATACTTACACTACATAGTTCAATGACAAATGTATTTCTTATATTAAAGAATAGGAAAAGGTTGTCTGTTTGGAAGGGGATGGACAGACTGATCACCAGCTACAATTTAACCCCATGTTAAGCTTTCCTGAGCTTACAAAAATTATTAACTTAGAGGCCTGATTCATGTATACAGTAATAAATCTTGAGTCATCATGTGGCTTATTTGGTTTTTGTCTAGCATGTTGTACAAATCCAGCCATTACATAAGGTTTGCACTTTTTGTTCACTTTTCTCTCATCATGCCTAAATATCTCGAGTAACTTTTGTGCATCGGAATGAATATAACATGGCAGGAACAGATAGACAGGAACAGACAGACATGGATATTGTAATTTGGTTTCCAGGTTATGCTTTTTTCTCTGCGTGCCAACTCCATGTGTAGAGTTACAGAGACACCTAGAAGTTTCTTTGACTAATTAAAACACCTATGAGCAGGGACATCTGCCTTTTGGTAAAAATACATAGAAGGTAGTTCTGTTAGGCAATAGAAGTGGTTGTTGGCATAATGTTTGTTCTCTGAAGACTATAGATGCTGTGGGAATCAAGGAGCAAGGGCTGGAGCCGTGGGAGGAAGGCAGCACAATGAGAGAGGATCCTTGGAGGAAGGAGGAATCTGCAACTGAGGATCCACCAGGAATAAGCAGGATAAGAAACGGGACTGGACAAGTGTGGATTGGTTGGTGAAAAAAAAATGAACCTGCATTTTGGGAAGGATAGACCAAAGGTTAGCGAGGAAAAGCACGACCATGGTACTGTACTGGATTTCCAAGACTCAGGAAACAATTAGTTTTCTCTCTTTCCCTTTTTCTCTCTAGACTAAAAGCAAGCCTAAAAGTGAAAGTGATTTTAAGCTGCTGTAAGCGAGTTAATGTAGCTTTGTTTCACAGAGTGGGCATACCAAAGTTATTTATTTTATTATTTATTAAACATAATTCTATGCCGCCACCATCAAACTGACTCTCAGTGACTTGCATAGGAAAAAAAACAAAAACACCCAATATAAAACAATCCCCATGCAAAAATAAAAACACAACAACACTACAAGAACAGAAAGGAAATAAAAGATGGCAACACCAAATCAAATAACGGTAAGTAACACCCATGCAAATAAGGTCGAGCAAAACCATTAAGAACAATCCATATATAAATGTATATATGTATATATATCTAGTATGAGCACTAGTTTAGTACACTAGTGGTTAAAGTGCTGGATTAAAAGCCAGGAGACTGTGAAGTTGAAGAACATCTATCCACCAACCTGCACTGGACCAGTGTGGCAGATTATGGTCCATAGTCTTCAACGAAGAGGCCTTCATTCTGCAGTGGATAGATTCAGGCTGATAATAAAATGTACCTAGCATCTTGTTAAGCTAAAGCCACAATGTAATAGGAATAAATACAATTTATTTATCGGAATAGCACTGCAACAATAAAATCACATTAGTTTGGAGAAGTGTGTGTATGTTTAAGTTCCTGTCCATTTCCCTCTCTCTGACATACAAATCAGCATTTATGATTTAAGCATCCCAGCTGGGATGTGATCTTCATCTTCTAATTCCCCCATTCCCCATGCACACACACACATCCACTCACACATACATAAACATGTTTGATTAAGTATGGCTCCTGAACATTTATACATAAAAACACATACGGTACCATAAGGAAACAGACTCCTGGCTCATCTTCAGGAAACAGATTTTCATGCATAAGCTAATTCAGAAGCACAAAAGCTTAGATTTAAATTCTTCTCAATGACTACCTGAACAAAGATTGAGGAGAGGCAGAAAAGGTAATGTTACTCATGCATGAAGTGAGAGAATGAATATAGACATTTGCCTCTCTTTGTCTCTGAAGACAAACTATTGACAAGAGATGCTCCCATCTGCATATGCAGCTGTCACGTCAGATTAGCTCATCAGGTAATGGAAATCTGGCCTCTGATCCAGAAAGGGTCCCTTTGCACAGAAGAACTGAGACTGTTTCAAAGAGATTATATTATCTTAGGCAGCAGCATTAAATTAATATGCGAATGGTTGCCACTGGACAAACTTTTTTTGTTGAATATTTCCTAGTAGTTCTTAGGCACAGCATCCTCTCCTCAGAAATGATCTTACATGACGTTTTGCTCACTGCTTTGGGATTTTCAGAAACTATGAAGGAAAAAAAAAGAAACTTGGTGTGAAGCATAATCTACTGGTGGGGTAAGGGAGAAATACAGAAAGCAGAATATGTTACCAAAGCAAATACTTTACTGTACACAGCTTCAATTTTTATCTCAACTGTATCAGGAAGCCACAAGTTGCCCAGGGATTCTTAAATGATTACTTAAATGGCTGAACATGAAACGTATCAGAGTAATTTAGTGCCCAGCAAGTTTCTTCTGAGTAATATTTTACATTTGGGGAAGATATAAATATTATTTTCAAGAGAGGATGTATAAACAAATTCATAGTCAGAATTGCCCTCTTCCTTGAAGGAAATGGTAAACAATCCCATGTCTTTATATATAAATCATAGGAAGACTCTAGTTTAGGACAACAGTTTCTGTTTTCGTTTTCAAATAAATCAATGTGTGAACTTGAATTACTGTTATGTAGAGAAAGCAATATGAGAAAGAAAGAGAGGGCAAGATCACAAAAATAGAGATCGGAAGCCAAGCAAATAACATTTCCTAAGTTATAGGCATAAAGAGAAATACAGTAGTATAGAAACAGAATAGAAGAAGCGTTTCGAGGTGAGAGTACATACACTCTGTGCTTCATTTAATCTACATTAGCAGATAGATAGCACTGATTATTATTAAAGTATATTAGCATATATACATTATCTTGTTCCACTTAATAGATATATTTTAAAATGACAACTTCTGCATACTGCATGATCTAGGATCAGCAATTTAGAATATCCTTCTGTCAGATTCCCTATTAAAAATGTGAATGTGTTTTGATTGAATTCCCCTCAAAATGAAACAAAAACTGCTATATAAAAGCTTTGGCTGGATACCTTCCTTCCTATGATCTGCAATCAGTGGAAAGTAACTTAAAAAATACCTGGGAAGCCCATGGTTGTTTACTGCTGGGCTTTTAATTGTGGCTGCTGCCTGATTTGTGATAACAATGGCAGAGATAAATGATGCTACTTTTCTGTTGAAGACAGCCAAATAGTAATAATTGCCAATCAAACACTGCCCCTGCCCCTTCAACTCCTTTCAAATATCACAATATTTGTCAATTATGGAGAATTATCTGTGGAATAGATAAAAACATGATCCTTATTTACAGACTGCCCTTCAGGAAAAGGTGATAACTACAGCAATGATCCCGAAAGCTGAATTTTCTAGAGAAACTGAATCCTCTGTGCACTTTTTTCTTTTCAGTAGAGAAGGGAAAAACATTAATCTGAGCCCATTCATTAAATGTGTTACAGCTGTAGGTGTTTGTGGGGGAGGAGGACGTAAAAAAGGTCAAGATGGCAGCCACAAGTATGGATCAAGGCTGCTACACTGACTTTTTTCCTTACTCCTGCAGATACCCCTGATTACAACCCTGTATTTGCTACTGGCTGTGTCAAATTTCTGCCATGGTTAAATTTAATATGAAAGTTCTCTTTCCAAAACATTTGTTGTTTGTTGTAGTTTTGTCTCACCACAATCCAAATTGACTATTGATGGTTAGATGTAAAGGATTATGAACTCTTCTGGATTTCTGCCTCCACTGGCTGCCTTATCATTGAAAAAAAATTGAAAGAGATCCTTCACCATCTGATCCCAACCAAAAAGAGTTCTTGATTACATGTTATGAACTCACTGCATCACATACCCAATCATACTTAGTGGCATTACATCTTCATGAAGATAAATGGAGGTCATGCAGTTTCCTCATTCTAGAAGATGAAGTCAGAGTAATGTGTCTGTTTTCAAGGAAAAAGGCAATATTGCACCATGCTAATAGTTGCTTTGTCTACTGAGGTAATACAACACTTCTACTTCCAGTTAATGGCAAGCTACATCTGAGTGCATGGTGCATCAAAAATTATTTATACTCAAGGCCAACTTCATTAAAAGTGCATCTGTATATGCATTCCATCTTGTTCTGAGATATAATTTCTCCTTCCAGGTGTGACTCAGGGCTATGCATGATATTCTGAATTATTGGACTTGAAGCTATACTGCTAAGTTCATTCCTAGGGTTCCAGAGAAGATCCTAGGGCAGCAGTGGGCCCTAGATGAGGGGGTCCTTGATAAATGAGTTCATAATGTTCACTATTGAATATTCCATACTTCAGCTTTAATCCCCTTCTCCCAGCTGAGCCACCTGCTCTTCTTTGTCTCCCTTCCTGCTCCTGCTCCTCTCTCTTGTTCCCACTCAAGCGTTTGTGTCCTTCACATGGACTCAGGATGAGCACAGACATCTGACACTTGAATCCTTCAGATTCCAGAATCCCAAAGACAACACTGTTCTTCTTCCCATCAGTCCCATAATTTTCCTAGGGGGACCTGCTCAGAACTGACAGGACCTCAGAAAAGGAAGAAAAATAAAAATGTGAACTATTTAAATTTCAATGGCTTAAATTTTAAACAGGCGTTTGCTATTTAAAACAGTTTCTTGTAAGTACATACAAAATATATCTCTATATATGGTGAATTTGCCATAGAATAAGCACATTTTTCATGAATAAATTTGGCAAATTCATTTACAATCCCACCCTAAGCCACCTTTTCAGAAAGAAGAAAATGACAAACTAATTGACTGCCTTTTGAGGACAGAGTTTGTCATTTCTCAAGCTCTGTTCCATTTTAATTTTTTTTAAGGTCATGATTTCTCATGTTTTTAACAGAAGCCAGTTTTCCTTTTTTTATCTGTAATTAAATCCACAAGTTGTTATTCTCTGAAGGTCTTTGCAAATTGTGACTTGATTTTATAGAGAAAGAGTGGCTTTAAAAGGTTCCCAATATCAGTTTAGTTTAAAAATCTCATTTATTATTCATTAATTTGCCTTTGAGTTTAGAATCACTGTATTTAAATATAGAACATTTTGGTGCATGCCTGATACCCAAGCTATATTCCTCTATACAGCGGGCATGAGCAAGTCAAATTTTCAATTGGACATTTTATTGAGTTTAACTTAAATGGAAGTTCAGGTCAGTGGTGTCAGTTTTACTGCTGACTTAGCAGGGCAAATTTCTGCTTTGGCAGTTTCATGTTCTGATTTTTTAATTTAAATAATCCAGACATATACTGATGGGTCATTCAGGGATAGAAGGGGAATCTATTTAGTTTTGAAAATGGACAAGATGGCCAGAGAAATGGTTCATGGCCACATGATCAATCCAGGGAATACTGCAAAGGATCTATTGAGATACCTGCCTGTCTGGCAGTGTTGCTGTGAAAAGAAAGGAAAGGTCGAGAGGTGCACCTGCTGAGACACTGTGGGGTCAAAAAAGCCAATATGGTAGCCATGACTGTGCAAGTGAAGCCTCAACCCTTTAGACTAATGGACAAGAATAAAATTAGTGCAGCAATGTAACAAAGACAACTTTCTCTCTCTTTTTAAGGGAGTGATACTAGGGGCAAGTCACAGCTGGTGGATGTACCTGGCTAACCAACAAATTAGGAAGGGTCAGACCAGGTTAGTTCTGGATGGTTGAGAATCAGGAAACCCCAAGGCTATAAGATAGATTGGGAAGTTGAAAAAATATACCAGAAGATGGACATGCCACTTCCATATTGTTCTCTAGCAAACTATGCACAGACTCAAAGGAGCATTGATCTCTATTTAACAGGAGCAAAGGATGGTATCCAAAATAAGGCGCTGTAGACGAAGTAATCAAATGAATCAATAGTCTTCATTCAAGGGAGTAATGAGCTAAAATATACTCTGAAGAGTTATTTCAGGATTTGGGATTTCCCTGCCCACTCCTATTTAGCATGCCATTGATTACAATGGAGAAAAAATAATGGAGGAAAAACGTCATTGATATAGGATGCAGGGAGAGAAAAGAGAAGAACCAAATCAATATTCTGCCTGTAATCTTCTCAGGATTTAAGACAACATCAGCGCCAACCTGTAAACCACCCCTTGCCCTAATGAAAACTGGGACCCCCACTTGTAATCAAAAGCTGTCAGTGTGAGTTTGCCTTATTCTATGGCAAATTCTCTCTATATAGAGTGTTTACTAGCAAAAAGGCTGTTATGTGCCATTCTTAATGTTTCCCAAAGAAGCATTACTTTAAAAAAAACCAAATGTATTCCAATGTTGCCATGTTCTAAGACCAACATGGATCACCATTATCCTACCATCACCGACACCTTTTCCTGATAATGAAAACTTATTTTTAAGCATTAGCCACCACACATATTGTTACAAATTTTCCGCTCCCCTTAATTCTCATTCTCTTGGGAAAATTCATTAATTGGGAAAACTGAGGATTACTTTATGCCAGCTTCACCTTTTCGTACTTTACAATTATAATGAGGCAGGTATTGCTAGTGTGCAAAACTTATTTAAATTTAAAAGAAATAATGGCACAATCCACCTTTAATAAATGTTAAAGTGTCATCACACGCAACTCCTCCTATTGATCTAACTATGTCATGAGAAGAGAGGCATGCATGCTAATGACACCCACATTACAATCCTCACAAACCTCATGGAGGCCTTAGTTGCTTATTTCTAAAAATATATATACCAAGAGAAAGTGCTGGTATGGTTACAGCAGAATACCCTAACAATTCATACTATAAAAATTTTGCAAAATATATTAAATAAGAAACAAATATCAGGTCTGCATAAAGGGATATCCTGCTTTTTTCCCTCCCCCTCTTGGTCTGTCTGTCTCTCATTTAGCATGCTAAAAACCCAGAATGTTTATTGTATCATAGATTATCACCCTTTCATCTGAAATATTCTGGACAATTAATTAATTCAGTCAACACTGGACATGCTCCCTCATGTAAAGTGTCTAGTGAGATTTTGTTCCTCATAAGAATCCGTGGCATTAAAAAAAAAAAAATCATCTGCAAACTTTTTCAACAAAGGTTCTACTTCAATTGGTCATTTCACATGCCACCAGTGGATAAGTTCAGAAGCTGTGGTTTTCAAATAAGGTATCTGTTCCACCTCAGTATTTTGGTTCATAAAAATGCTTTGACTGAAGTCTCAACAGCTCGGCACTCCTGTAAAGATATGTATAGCCCTAAGAAAAAGAACGATGCAAATTCCACGTATGCCTATTTTTCTACCTATCATAGACTTTGAAACCATACAATTATAAAGAAGTCCCACCTGTAGATGTTAATGGAAGAATATCCATGGCCACCATGGATACAGACCTCGCTAGGATTCATTCCCTTCCAAAGTTGGATGCAAAAAAAGAAGTTGTAAGAAAGTCGTCTATACGTGGCAGACACAAATTTGTGTTATCTCTTCTCTTGTAGGTGGTGAATGGAAGTTTAAGAATAAGAGCTGAGAATTAATTCAGCAAAACGTGTGTGTAAGTAATCATACTTCATTTATATGCAGTTTTTTGGGGGGGGTTCTATAGAAATGCTTTCTGTGTACTGCTCTAAATACAAATTATTTAGCTGACCCCCCCCCAAAATGAATTCAGAATAAGGACCAAACATATTATTTAATGTATCGATATTCACTAATTACAGAATGTGCAGCTAATATCTTTCTCCATCATATCTCCAAATGAAACAGCCATAATTCATGACAATGATATCCATATTTGTGACTCCATTTTTTGTCAATGCAAATAATGAAAACTTTACTACCTGAGTCTTCTCCAGCTGAGCAGATTAGCATAAATCTTATATGCTGACAGTTATGACCTTCTCGCTAGCAAACACTTGTCAAAAGTAATTACTTAGATGTTGGGAAGGAGTAATGGGTGAGCTTTTGCCTACCTTCTTGTAACTGATCTAAAACAAGTAGAAAGCTTTGGCAAGAGTTACACTTTCTTGGATCTAGCATACAAAAATTGCTTGTCAGCCTGTTACAGAGTTTTAAACATCACAGCAGCATGATCTCTTGCCAATCAAACCTGCCCTTACTAAAGAAGAAAGATTTAAAAGTCCGACTAGATGAGTATCCCATTTCTACGACTGCTGTCACCACATAGCTCTGCTATTGAACTGGGAAAGAAAATGAGCTTGGAGTGATGTATGTAATTACACCATACACTTTCGTTTCCTACCAACAGCAAACCAAGAATGTTTATTTTGCAGATTTTCCTGCTTGTTCAGTTTCATGACAAGCCACTTGGCTAAGGCACTAACTGCAGTTTGGCTGAAGATATGAAGTTATTTTCATAAGAACAAGGAGGACACATTGGTTTAAATAGGAGCAGGTTTAGGCAGAGCAACTTTTCAGTAGGTCCTCACTGCTGTGTTTTGCAAAAGAGTCTAAAGTGGCCATGTTGGCTTGACATTCTGGCACCTCTACTTTGAAAAGAGTCACCAATGCTTCCTTCTGTAGAAGGATTGTTTTAAAAACAGCATGCTTTCAGCTGTTGTAACTATAGTGGCTTTATACTAAACAGCCACAAGTTGATATATGGATGACTTTGATTTATCCAAATTAATGGCTTCATGCTATGCTATACACCCCCTTGGGTAAATATATAGAACCCTTCCAAAGTGATCATAATCTCTCTGGGGTAGTGTATCAATTCGTAGCTAAAAGAACTTGTCCAGAATGGTTTACAGTACATGGGCTGTACATTATACTATAAGCCACTTTAGAGACATAAATAGAAATGCAGAATGATACATTCATAATGAAGTACACAAGAAGAGAGCAAAAAATGTTCTCAGTTGCTTACATGTACCCACATTCCTGATGATGGTGCTGACCCAAATTCAAATATTGACACTGCTCTATTTTCCAAGAACAGTTCCTAGGCACCATGTTCGCTCTTACGATTTTAATGAGGATTGGGGTTCCCATTCCTCACCTGGCTTCATCCCTCTTGTGCCAACTGTTTTAGTAACAGCTTGCCCACAGTATGTCCTTTAACTAATGACAGTGAAGCTAAACATGGAGAAATGGTACTGTGGTGCCACTTATGAAATGAGGCCAAATTAGGCACCATCACATAAAGAATTAGCAGATGTTGTCTATGCATGCTTTAAAGTGATTTTCAATCATTTATAGCTTTACAGTGTGCTTATTTCCATCCCCATCTTCTTCAAAGATGTATACTTTCAGCCAAACCTGAATATCAAATACCTAGTAGGTATAAACAGCTGCAAATTGACTAAACACAACATAAAGTAAAATAAAACCTGCTGAATTTCATTCTTCCAATGCTCATGTATATTAACTATTCATTGTTTTTTAAAAAGTCAACATTGGAATTCAATCAGTTTGAAAATAGATCTCAACTTCAGCTGAATTAATTTTTTAAAAATTGTTTAAAGTGTTTTAAAAAATAATCAGTTGATGATTATATGCAGGGTTGTTCAATGGTGCCTCAAAAACAGGTTTTTTGGTTATACCTTTTCTACTCTTTCCTTAGGATTGTCACTGCCAATGCAGTGAATAATACTCAAAACTGAATTTGATAATTCATAAATGTACAAATATATCGGGAAAAAGATATATTCAGACTGTGCATGCTTCGAAAATTATTCAGAAAAGCTTCAGGCTTTGTGTGAGCAAAGAATCTTACTGCTATGCTTTGAAGCCGTTTCCTGTGAGCCTGAAAAACAGACACTGCTGCTTTAAGGAAATCAATTCATTACTGTTCATATGACCCTTAAAGCAGCAGCACTTTTTTTCAAGCACGCAGAGGAGTTGAAAAAATGGTGGACTGCTTTAATAAATAGCAGAAAAGTGCTGCACACTTGTGAGTCTCAAAGCACTTCTGTATCCTTTCTGAAGCATGCAAAGCTTGACATACCCTATGTTTTTTTTCCCTATGGAAAAAAACCCACCCAAATTGTAAAGGCTGCCCCTAATTAGAAATGTAAGGGAAATCCATCATGCAAAATGCTGTGATTCACCAAAATGAAAAGAGAAAATATGTATATGTTAGGGAACCCATAGAAATTGCATTAATACTTGAACAAATTAATGATCTGGACCAGATAAAGGATTAGCAATTAATTCCTAATCTGAATTTATCACTGCTAAGTTACCAAGCTTTACTCATCAATTAAGCTTTAAAACGCTATATTATGTTGAGATGGACACTTAGACATTATTTTTAACTGTTTTAATTGGTTTTAATGGTTGAATTGTGTTGTTTGTTTAGTTTTCGTTTTAATTGTGTACACCACCCAGAGTCACATGCAAGTGAGACAGGCAGCTACATAAATTCAATAAATAAATAAATAAATAAATTTATTTGCATTACAGTAGACAAAGATACTATCATCATCCTAAAACACAGCATTTAATATATTTGGGGGCCTTATATAATTAACGTTTTAATTCAGGATGGTAAAACAACAGAAAATTTAAGTAAAACATAAGATTATGATTTTTCATAATTGTCTTCATATATTGCCACTTCCATTATTAACTACAGCCATTTTAATAAGCTTATTGTTTCCTTGAAAACTCATTGGAAGAAGATGTACCCCAAGGTGACATGTATTCAATTTAATATAATTTGTAGATAGTTAGGTAATTTAAGGATAAAATTCCCAAAAGTAACTGCTGTATGCAGAGCAATTATGTAAATTCTAATTACACTTATAATATATCTGCAGGATCTGTAGGACTGTCCCACAGAGAGAAGCTTTGTCTTATTGACAGTAGCTATCTAAGTTACATTTCTGTTAGCCCTAAAGAACAAAGGAAAATAAATGACACAACCTTTAAATGAATGCATATTGTTGTTTTTTGTTAAGTATAGTTGTGCTTAAATACTGTTAGTAGTCAATTTCTAGAAGAGATGGAAAAACCTGAGAAGACTTCCACCAGATTATAAGGGCCAATTTTAAGCCAGAAAATATTTTCCTGGCTAAGGAAGACAAGTGATTAATATCAGTAAGTTCAATTCCATACTCAATTTGTAATTAACAAGAAGTGAATTTGGAGCCAGGGATATCTGGAAAAAAAATAGATTTAGAGTTTAGCATATTTTTCTCCTGTTGTCATTCACCATTTTTAAGGCAAATTTTGTACATGTCATAACACAAATGATTTCCATATTTATAGCAAGTAGACATTTCTTATGTTGGCAAGATTAAAAAAGTTTTCTTAGCCTTTCCTCCTCTATCAGCGCTATTGCTTAATCAACTCCATAGAGAAGTGACAGCTATCCTACATTTATAAAAAGTGGCCTTGAAGGATCTTTAAATTATCAAGATTCATACACAGCTATCTACTAGCAATCAAGTATGAAAATGTACTAGGTTTTTCGACTTGCAGTGTTTTGAACAGCAAATACATTATCCTTTTCTTAATCAATATCCACCCAAAAACTTATATAAACTTCCTGACTTTTATGAAAAAGAACCCAAGTAGTTAATAACACCAGTCAGTTTACGACTGCAAAGATATCCTGCTGTTTTGCAATGGCTGCTGGATTATACATCCTACACATCTGTTTGCTTTGCAAGTTGCTTGTACATTGACTATGCACAAAGTTTCGTCATTATATATAAAATGTGGTATGTAATCTAAAAGATACTTATGCTGGACTATCCTTTGTCACCTTGATGCTAATGTTCAAGGTGCCTTCAAATACTTCCTTCTATTTCTTGCAGCTTTGAAACCGTAAAGGCCCCTACAGGCCCACCATACATGGTTTCCCCAACAAATGAGTTTCAAAAGAACTGCAGCACTAGCAAAAAAATTGGCAATGGCAAAATCCAATACCGATAAAGTCTCTATAAGCTATAACGTTAGATTGTTCTTGCTGATTAAAATCACTTTGATTATGTTAGGCAGCTTCATTCTTAGGCCAAGAGGCTGTTATGGAGGCAAATGAGGCAGCCACAAGAGATGTATGATACCTGAACTATGAAAATATCAAGAGAGAGATTAAATACAATGGCTGCCCATTTGTAGAAGGTATACAGAGACAAATTACAGTGGACTTTAGAAACACAAACAAGAAAACAGCATCCAGTTCAGCTCTTGATCGTTTCATGCAATATATTTATGCTAACCCTTATAAGCTAAAACACAGAGACAGCAGTGAACTCCTAATTAATTTATACCAACAAAAGCCAATAAAAAGCACAGGGCCCCTCAACATAGTCAAGAAGAATTCCAAGCACAATTTCGGATACGAAAACAACTTACAATCAAGGCTAGACTCCAGAATGTCTATAATCAAATCTAGAGTGCTTTGCTGTGCCTCTTTTCAAGGAGGTTTAGTTGTCGATCTACAGTACTTACCATATGTAGGTCATGGGAATTGTTAAATTAACTTGACAGCAAAAACACATTTATGGCCCCTAAACTCTAGAAACAAAAACTTCTTTGTAATCATTCTTCTTTTGTGCTATGCAACTATATAAGTTGGAGGTCACCAAGATCAAATATTCATTAAAGAGTAGGGTTTTTTTCATACACAACATTATGGGTTCTCTTTCACTACCAAATCCAGGGCTCACTCTCCGTCTAATTCAGTTCTTTCACAAACATGGAAGTGTCAGGCATTTTTAATTGAATGAGAGATGTTACACTTAGATTTTCTATTTCGGCTACCACTACCCCTTCAAAAGCCTATTTCATTAAACATCAATCTTCTGGTGAGAAGCAGTCTTCTTGTTGCTGTGACTGTCTTTCTAATTTAAATGGTAGGTGGAGAACGGTTGCATTCGAAAAGAAGGATTCTTACCTGCTGCTTTGACAACATCAGCAGTGGTGATACCAAGGGCATTTGGGTGCACTTTGAAGGTCACAGCCGGCCCCAGCACGCTACAAAAAGGGAGTTGAAGCAAGAAATTGGTAACCAAGAAAGACAAAACACATATCTATTCAAGGATAACAATTCCCTTTTAGTTCCCTTTCTTAGGTTCAGGAACAAAAATATGTAAATCGTTTTTAATTTTAATTATTTTTTATTTTTAAATGTGTAAATCATTTTTAACTCTCTCACTAAAATTAGGATGCAAAACTTCATTACAAATGAAAAAAATA
Organism: Python bivittatus; assembly: GCF_059951505.1. Classification (NCBI taxonomy): domain Eukaryota; kingdom Metazoa; phylum Chordata; class Lepidosauria; order Squamata; family Pythonidae; genus Python; species Python bivittatus. The sequence continues at coordinate 9,134,222 of NW_028277088.1, forward strand.
ACAGAATGAAAGGCCATTTTGGTTCAGTTTTCATTCATTACAAAACAAAAATCAGTCTTGCCTCTAGTCCTGGTATTCTCTAATGGACTCCCATCTAAGTATTAACCAGACCTGACTCTGCTTAGTTGCAGGGCCCAGCAAGGCCAGACATGCTCCCACCTGCTGAAATTGGTGATAGCTGTTGAAAAAAGCTACAGTGACATCAAAATGATGTTGTGTGTTTCAAGGCATTATTGCACAAAAGAGGTGAATTTTATACTTATGCCCATATGCCAAATAATGCTAGTATGTTCTTTGCATCATTTATTCAATGATGTCATGAGGATGTTATGTCAGGTAATGTCATTGTAACTGTTGAGAAGGGGTCAAAATTCATCCTTCACCATTGAGTTTGGGACTGCTGCTGCCTAAGACAGGAACCAATTTTACTCTTTTTTATAAGAGTAAATAAAAGCCACCAGAATTTTATAAGTACCACAAAATACACTATATATGTGGCAAATATCTCAAACATTAAGAATAACATCAACCCGGTCTCTAAGCTCTGTAAACTTTCATGGGCATACACACAATTTCCTTTCCTTCCCTATTTCTCCTTCCAATTAATTCGTAAACATTTTCTTTTCCTTTAATGATCTACTAGTATAGTTGAAGAAAACTCTTAACACTTTTTTTAATGCCTTACTTTTATCAGTCAAAGATGGAAACAGAAAACATCTTCCTCACCCAGAATGTTCTTCCTCACCCCACCCACCCTTGCTCTAGCAAATAGTCAAAAGCCTCCAATCTACATTTCATTGAAGGCTTTTAATGGAAAATTCAGAGGGGGGCAATAAAAATGGCATTTAAAAGAAGACACATTATGTCCACTCTATGCTTGACTTAAATTCCATAACTTATTAGGACAGCCACTAGAGAGTGGCAGTGGAATATTATTTTAGCCCCACAATGTTTATGTTGCTGTTCAGTATCTACATGGAGATACCACAGATGGTCATTCAGAAATGTGGAGGGAAACATCTTCAGAATACAGATGATACTCAGCTCTATTCACTTTTATACCTGAATCAGGCGAAGCTGTGCAAATGCTTGGCACCTGCTTGCAGGCTATGGTTTATTATTTATTATTTATTACTTGGGCCATTCAACCTCCTTTTACCATAAGGAGAGATTTACCTACCAGATTCTCATATTCCATCCCTATTATGGAAAAAGTAGACTTGAACCACTGGACTACATGAGGATCGACAAACTGAAGCTGAATTCAGGTAAGTCAGAGTTGCTGTGAATAGATGATCTTCAGGTTAATAATTAGGAAGGTGGCTTGTTACACATAATGTAGCATTCCATCTGAAGGGACAGATGAATGGCTTGGTGATCTTCCTGATTCCAATCAAAGCACAGAGGGCCTCAGGGACAAGGAATGGTCCTGTCCAGTTTCAGTTTATGCTTCAGCTATGACTCACCTGGTAATCCATATTTTAATAACCTCACAATTGGATTACCACAAGATTCTTTACACAGAACTACCCATAAACTTGTTTAGAAGCTGCAAATGATACAGAACAGAGTTGTCCATTTGCTACATATGGGACAAAATGAGCCACTTAACTGCTGTTCTTAAAGAACTTTGCTGGCTGCTTGTGAGCTCCTAGGGCCAATTCAAGAGACTGATGTGAGTTTATGAAGCCCTAAGTGAACCAGGACCAGTGGTGTCCTGGAGCCAGGTTGTACTGGCTTGCAAGAGCTGATTGTTCTAGGACATAAGTGTCAGTAAGAACAGCTCTAGGTCAAGCCAGTCTTTTCTATCACATCTAAATGAACTCTGTTTTAAACTATTGTATGGACTGTTTTATGGAAGCTTTCTTCATTGTCAATTGCTTTTATCAAATTTGTTCCACTGAATATTGTTTTTTATACATCACTTTGGATTCCTTTTGTGAATTCTGTCCTAGATGTAATATCCACACATATAGTTTATTAAAAAAAAAAAAAAATGAAAGACAGAGACAATGTGGCAGTTTGGATAAGAGGCACCCAGAACTCTGAGAAAAAAAGAAAAAATGCTACAACTGCTGAAATATGGAGTAGGGAGATTTTTATGGAAATCTGTATTTCTATGACTCCTGTTATATATTAATTTATATAAAATACAAAATATTGATTATGAATTATTATATGCCATCATGTCAGTATCAACTCTTAGTGATCACATAGGTAGACCTTCTCCAGGAAGATATGTCCCCAACCTGGTCCTTTAGATCTCCCCATGATGCACCCAGCATCACTGTAATTAAATTCATCCACCTTGCTGCCGATCATCCTCTTCTCTCCTTCCTTTTTCCCTAGCATTACAGATTTCTCACCTAACGTATCCAAAATATGATAACTGAGCCTGATCATTTGTGCCTCAAGTGAGAATTCTGGATTGATTTGTTCTATGATCTATTTGTTTGGGGGGGGGGGTTGGCTATCCCTGATATTCTCATAATATATAAAGCACAATCCTTTTCTAGGGAGACCATACTGCTAGCATATATATATAACCAGTCCCATTAGCTTCTTCTACCTATTAGTTGTGGGCCACATTCTGCCACATGGCAACATCTAATATCAGTAGCATGTTCACTGCCTAGCTTGCATACTATGGATGGTACTGTGGATGCCAACAAGAAATAGTTGTTCCCTTTACAGAACTAGACCAAAATGGTAATTTATCTAAGCTCTGAGTTCAATCAAAAAGGAAGGAAGTGCCAGACAGCTCCACCCAGTAAGGATACAGTGAAGTGAATATGGCTGCCCATGTTGTACACAATGAAAACTAGGGCAACATAAATCTTGAGGTAGTTTTAATATTAATTAAAATGTGAAAAAAGGATCTCATCATTCTTAAATTTGCTTAAAAAAGAGACAGCATTGTGGTACAAGATACTGCTCTGTTACTTTGACAACATTTTCAGTATTACTACCACCCCTGGCTAAAATTGCCCACAATTGTTTTGACACCCCTCTTAAAGTTCCATTGAAGGATATATTATGACCTGAGATGCATTTCATTGCAAACAAACTATTCTCATACATCATCCATGATCAGCCTGGTTAATAAAGAGCATTGCCTCCTTTGAGACAGATAACATTACAAATCAACAAACTGTGTAGATGAAAAAATAGGTCATAAATATAGGACAACAAAGCCTAGTCAGCAAATGAATCATAGCATCCATGAAGCAGAGACAAGTAAAGAGACTTAGTCATTCTTGAGAATTACATAACAATATCAATTTATTGTTTATTGATAGAACTTGTCAAAAAGTACTTTTTAAAAAATTCATGGATTCATAACAATTTAAACAGTAAATTATCTTATTTAGTGAGATAAATACCCTATAAAGGAGATTGCAGAGAGCAGAGATGATAAAAACTCACATCCTTCTTATTCAAAACATGATTATTTCTATCATCAAATGAATATATTAGTTGCAGGGGTATCAATGGGGTATAGTAAAAAAAAAGTCAAGATGGCAGCCGTAACAGTGCAATTGAAGCTCCATCTGTTTTTTTATATGTGTTGCATCAGAGCTTCAATCACAATGAACAATGTCACGACTACCATCTTGATTGTTTTGACCATACCCTCTGGACACCCCTGATTATTTGCCAGGAATAAACTAAATTCTTAATTATAATTTCTTCATTTAGAGAAAGGAAGGCAGCGTTTTGGTGGTTGGTGCTATAACCAACATTTGTGGGGGAGGGCAAAGGCAAAGGAGCAATGATAAGAAGTGGTGAGACATGTAACAAACTTGGGTGAGACAGGATTTTCTATTTTTCCCCTCTTGGACTTGGCTGAGTTTAGGACTTTTTTCTTTCATTTTAAACCATAGCTTATGCTATGACTTGGTAGGAGTATTTTCATGACAGTGATTTTTGACAATTAAGATTGAAAGCATTTCCAGTGGTCACAAAAAGAAGTTCCAACTCCATGTTGTCCTGGGATTATAGGTTACCTATTCCTGGTGTCCAAGTGCTGTTTCAAGGCTATTTCCTCAAAGCATTCACGATACACTAAAATTATTACAAACCTTGCTATAGTAAATCATAATTTTTAAAAATCATACAGTATGTTACCTCCATATCAGCCATAGGTTAATTTTGAACAGAAGAAAACTTTGGAAGATATAACCATACTGGTCATGTTATGAATTGCTAGTATATTGTTAGCTGATTTGTAAGAAAGGTCATATATATTGAGTTAATTTGATCTCCTTCCTTCTCCATATCCCTTTAGGCAGCACACCAATGTCAGCATTAGTATTTTGCTAATTCTAACATGAAATGGAAGAATATGAGTTTCTCATCAATGAGCAAACTGAAAAGCAAGGTAACTTAGGTGGGAAGCATGGCTGCACAATCAATACAAAATTGTTTGCATCATTTGAGTTGTAGTGCTACAATTAGTTTTATAAATGAGACCACTTAAATACTTATAGATTATGGATTGAATCTCAGATGGCCACACTTCTTCCTCATGTAGATCCTCATTAATAAAATATAAAGAAAGATTGTAGTGAAATGAAGTGACAGTCTGCTATACCCCCTAGTGGAAAAGAATTTAAGAAGTATGTACTGAAGACTTAGCTAACTTCCTATCAGCAATGAAGCTGAGAACGAGTGGCAGAAAGAAGAAACATTATTCTAAAATTATGATATCTCCAAATGTCATGATTAAATATGAAATGAGGCCAGTTTCTTGTGTTTTGAATGGTTATACAGAAAGAATTTTTCAGTGGGTACAGTTTTCCTCATCCATGTGTAACAAACCTCATTGCTAAAATTCTCTATCCTACATGAGTATGAAGTTCAGGAGCCCAATTCTCCTTGCAATTATTCAACAATGAGCTGAAGTAGCCTTTCTCAACCAAACACTCTTCAAATATTCCTGTAATACGCAGGCAATGTAGCCACCTGCTCTATATTATATAGAGAGAGCCAAGGAGGTGGACTTGAAGAAAATATGCAGAAGCCATTACAGAAACAACAAGGGTAGAAGCACTCCTTAAGCCCTGGGAAAGGAGGTGATATTAGGAAGACACTCCAGCAGGCTCTACCCTTACTCAATGGAGTATAAGAGGGAGGGAAGGAAAAACATGATCAGACTTCCAAGATTCTGTTAATATAGTCTATCTAAATGAAACCTAATTCTAGTCTTTTTGTGGAATCTGTTTCCTGGTCTCAACGACCTTGAAGGGATGGCATTATAGGTACTGAAATCCATGATATAAGGAGGGCACCATAATGGGAAAGGCAGCTTCATCCAATGAGTTCCTGTTCATTTTAAGATGGTTCACATGAGCCTTATAGTAATAAATAGGGTTTTCAGACTTTTTAAAAAACAGAAACTTGCATCAAATAGATTCCAGGAAATCACTTCATTGACTATAACAGGACCTGTGATGATTAAGCATGGTGCAAGGCAGAAATAAGAAAGATAATGGGATGCCGGTTTTGTGAGATGTCTTTTTTTTTAAAAAAAAACATAGTCAAAATGACAATTTCACTTGAACCTGTGATACCTTAATACCAAATAAAGGGAATCCATTACATATATATTGACATGGTATTCATTGTTTCTAACAAATCCAGAGCCCTGTGTTTCAGTTCTGAAATAATCAATTACAGAAACTTGAGTTTAGCTTCCTCTTGATTTTTTTAAAAATAATTTCATCATACATATACACTATATTGACTGATTCTTCAGTAATATGAATTAGAAAGGAGAACAATTCGAGAATTTCAAACACTGTGTATGAATAATTTATTATATATAATTATACAGTATATATAATGGAATTGCCTTCTTGATTGCTTTTTTTTTATCCTAGAAGTTTGGGAATTACTAAAGAGAGCAACAGATGAGGAGTCCTTTACATCCAATTTTACTGGGGCTTTTTTGCAAAAAATGGGTAAACATTTTAATAACAATTTTGGATGTAATTAACCATCCAAGAAAATTAATATTTGCCTCATGTTTCTAATTTACCATTAATATTAAACTAGCTGCCGGAGCCAGCATTTAAAAAAAAAATTAAATACTTGTTATTGAATAGATAGTTAAAAAGTATTAAAAAGCAAGCCTTTCTCCAATATCATGCTAAGCAGATGTACAATATACATTGGCTATATCAGAAGGGGATCATGAACTAGAAATCATCTGGTTGGCAACATCAACACTTTATTTAAGTTTTTTATTCTCTTATGGTTTTTTAGAAATGAATTTCTTCTGGAAGGCAATGACCTTACACTAGTTAAGCCATTAGTCGACCCTCATATATAAGAAATTGTGTTTGAGATGTGAATTTGGCTCCTAAGGAGCTCTGTTTTTCTATTCATCTGACACCATGTAGTGTGTAAAATCACTTATCATTTCTAATTGTGGGTTATCTAGAAAAAGATGAAGGATTTATAGTAAGTAGTGGGGAAGTAGACATTTTATGTTTGATGAACTGTCATTTAGTTTTCTTGCTAAGGCAAATCTTTTTATGGAGTGACAGCAATTTGGGTGAGGAAATTTGTAGACTGCATCATGAAATAATTTAATATAATCTCTTTAGCAAAAAATAAGATTAATAATGGGCATATAATCACTTTTCCTACCTCTAAAATTGTGCTTGGTGCAAAGAAAAAGAAGAAGAGGATGACCAGTAAGAAGGAGGATGGATTCAGTTACAGTGGTGATGGGTGCACCATTGGAAGACCCAAAAAACCAGTTTGGGGTTAGATTGTTATGGGGAATATCTATCTATGTGATCATTAACAGTTGACACTGACTTAATGACACATAATCAATAAATCAATGAAAATATGTGCTTGGTCCTTCTGAAATATATGTTTTTCATTCTTTTTAAAATATTGCTTATTTCTATTAGTTTTTACAACAAGGTTCAAAATTAGCGAAATTAAATTTACAAAAGTATAATTGGATATACTACAAGATAATTTTAATTACAGTTTTGGCTTTAACTATTGTAATAAACTGCCAGTCAAGGTCACCCAACTATAAGATGATAGATTATCTCAATTTTTCTAACTTGTAACCCATCATGGCCAGATATTGAGTGTGAAGGAAGGCTTTTCACAATCAGCATCCCTATTGGTATCATTGACTCATGAAAAGAAATAGATGGTTCTTGTGCTGTGAAATTAACTGTCTCTCTGAAGTATTTTGCAAGAGTCTGTTGATTAAAACCCTAAAGGTTACATTATAAAAAGTAACAGTAGCATATCAGTAGTATATGGACTATTGCAACGCACTCTACATGGGCTACCCTTGAAAAGCATCCGGAAGGTGCAGCTGATGCAGAATGCGGTGGCATGGGCAGTTATGGATGCCTCTAGGGCTGTGCATGTTACACCTCTGCTGAGTGAGCTGCACTGGGTGCCGGTTTGCTTCTGGGTCCAATTCAAGGTATTGGTCATGACCTTTAAAGCCTTTCATGGCATGGGCCCAGGTTACCTGAGGTACCATCTCGTCCTGGTTTCATTGGCCCATCCCACCCGGTCCAGCAGGAAGGGCATGTTACTGACCCCGCTGGCTAAAGAATTTCAACTGCCGGGGCCTAGGAGGAGAGCCTTTTCTGCCGTCGCCCCCATCCCCTGGAATATCTTGCCCCCAGAGCTGAGATTGGCCTTCCAAAGGAGTGAAGATCTGGCTCTGCCAACTAGCTTGGGGATCCAAGGGGGTTCACAGCATTGAGGGTGGCTGGTGGCTTGAGGAAGCTCTCTCCGTCTTTTAACTTTGTACATTTTTGTAAGATTTTTACTGTTTTTATGGTTTTTATTTGTGAGCTGCCTAGAGTCACTTGTATTGTGAGATGGTCAGTGTATAAATTTGATTAATAAATACATAAATAAATATCTAAATTGTACAAGAATTAGTTGAGATCTAACAACTACAACATTTGAATTTTATATATTTGCAAGTTCAGTTACATAAACTGGTTTCACACCATTCTGCATTCAAATTACCAATCATGTCCTTAGATGTCCATCTTCACAATCAACATGTTTTGTGTCATAACCTGTCTGTATGCTGAAATGGAAACACCACATATTGTAGCAGCATTTAGATCCTGCATGAATGAGTTTTATGAAATGGTGATTAGGTTATTCAGGCGATACTATATAACAAGATGACAGCCACCAGCCAAGCCTTTACACTTCCATAAAAGATACTACTGTAACACAGCAATTCAATATACAATTTTCAGAGCAATCCTAAGTGTATTTATCAAATAGAAGTCTCAAGCACATGGAAAGAAGGAAAGGTTCATGATGGTACCTATACTGCCTCTAGAAGTAGCATGTCTGTGAAAACTGCTGGGGTTCAAAAGCTACTGCCCTTGTGCCCTGCTGATAGGTTTCCATAGGCATATGGTTGACCACTTATAGGACAGTATTACAAACCAACAATAGAGGCAAGACTGTGGGCTAGCCAGTTTTTTTTAATTCAAGGACTCTTCCTACTTTCTCATATTGCAGCCTGCTCTTATGCATACTTTGTAAAAACTGGTTTAGAATACATTTTGTCTTTCTAGTGATAATAATTTCTTGCATAAGCCTTCTACAGCTCAGAGCAACAATCACGTTTCTGCACATTTGATATGCAAAAGGGCAGCTTTTTTCCCCCTCACATCTGCTTCCAAACTGAGTTGAAAGGAGTACACCAAATAACATCAGTAATAGATTTCAATAAGTCACTTTAGTTTTTCAATTTGGACCTCATAAATGATGAAAAATTTCTGCAAGGCCTTTCTTTCATGCTTTGTTGTATTATAACTCAAAACATGGTATGTAAAAGCTCCACTGTATTTTGCATTGGTCAACTCTCACCTCCAATACTGTGTTTAGTTCTGGATGGAACATTTTAAGAAGAAGCAACAAATTGGAATGGATTAAGAACAAGTCAAAAGAGATAGTCATGTGATTGGTAACTCGGTACTGCAAAGATAAATTAAAGGAACAGGTTATGTTTAGACATGTGAGGAGAAGACTGAGGTCTGTAAGGAGAGAATATGACAGCATCTTTCAAGAAACTGAAAGGATATCACTGTTGTTGTTGTTATCCCACACTGCAGGATACAAACTCTAACTGGACACTAGGGAAACCCTCCTAACACTAAGAGCAGTTCAACAATGGAAGTAGGGATATAATTAACTTCCTTTCAATGGATATGTTCAACCAGAGGCCAGACTGCCATTTATTGGGGATGATTTAAATTGGATTCTTTCACTGAACAGGGGATTAGATTTGATGGCCTAAATGGCCCCTTTGAACTCTATGATTCTATACTTCAATGAATTTGTGGTTATATTTAAGTATGTAGAATACAATGTGCTATAAAATTAATTCAATGGAAGGAAAAGCTTGGAAGTCCAGAATAAAGCACATTTATTTCAAGCTTGAATTCCTTCTGTGAAGACTGAAGATGAGAAATGCTACATTTTTCCAATGCACACTCCATACCTACTCATTAAATAACACCCACCTTTATTTCCTATTCTATTGGCCCAGCAATCAAACAACAGAGGCCATAGACATTCACAGCTGGATTATAAAATCAGACCTATCATCATTTTTTGTCCGCTTGCATAATTATATCAGCATGTTAATATTCCTTTAATGATCCCTAATAATGTAATACAAAATAATGGAATTTGTTTTACAAATAAGTAACCATTACCACAATAGATTAACCACAACCAGTATTTTAATATAAAGTCCAAAGCATAAACAGTTAATAATGGCAATAGATACTGTAACATGAAACTTAGCAATACATTTATTCTATCAAACACCCAATGTATGAAATACTCTTTTTAAAAAGAAATTTCAATACTATAGACTGTTGCACATTTAGGAAATCAGTTATCTTAACATGATGGTGTGCCTTTGGCCTTTAATATTATTTAGCAGTTCTTGTTCCTTCTGCTAAATGGATTCTCTTCTTATTTAAATCTGACAAATGTAGTTTTCCTTTTCCCAATCTTCCTCAACATTAAAAATATGCAAAAATACTGGAAGCCATGGAAAGACAGGATTCCTGATCACACAGAAAAAACTATATTGCACAGAAGAACTATGAACACTTCAGGAAAAGTATACAGTCTTCTCTTATTTATGTTGATATATGTTGCATAGGGTTATTTTAAACTAATCTCAGATTTGGAATATATGTAAACTATTTCTCTCTGCCACCATATTCTTGAAGCATGCGATAGCACCAGCAGGAATAAAAGTGCATTCCTGTTTTGTATTGACTGGACATCCACTAACAGCCCTGCATTTTGCCACCAGTGTTAAGAAGATCATAGTCAGGCCATGTTGAATATCTAAACAGTGGTACACTTTTTCTAGCTCTATCACACATACCTACCACACTATTTCCATCAGAGTAAGCCACATCATGCAAAGAGTAAAAAGGGAGTAAGAAATAGCCAAAAAAATTAAAGGCAGGAGATATGGAAAAAGAAAAGGAACCTAGCTAAATCTAGTTTAACTTAATATTATTCACTATACCTCTCCATACTTTTCTGTCCATCCTTGCTTCTACCACATCCATACACTATTTTATACATGGTCTTTTGTTCTTTAAACTTCTCACCTTTCTCCTTTTCAAGATCTCCTGAATTCTATCCAGCCATGACTTTCTTGATCTTTCCCTTCCTGTCAACCCATTCGCTTTTCCTTTACACATATTTGTTTTGAAATTTGATCCTCATTTATACTCACTATAAGACCAAACCACCACAGTGTACTTCTTTTGTACCAGTCACTCACTTTTGTATTCAATTCACATTTGTTCAGCACCAATTCATCCTTGATGCTATTTCTCTTTGCTTTACTGTAGACATTTCTTAAACAATCCATTCCCATGGCATTCAGTTTACTTTTATGTTTCTCCTGACATACCCAATTTTCAGTTCCATATAACAAGGTGTATGGAAGCATGCTTTTTATTTACTGTAAGCCTTTTCTTACTTCTTTTGATAAACATTTATTCTTCAGAATGGACCTTAATGCAACCTATTATCTTTTTAGCAGCATTTCCATGTCTCAATGTTTCTCCATTTCCCCATCTTTAGTAAGAATTCTGTTAGAGAGAGTCAGTTTGGTGTAGTGGTTAAGGTGCTGGCCTAGAAACCAGGCACTGTGAGTTCTAGGTCTCCCTTAGGCATGAAAGCCTGCTGGGTGACTTTGGGCCAGTCACTCTCTCTCAGCCCAACCCACCTTACAGGAGTATTAAGTATGTTCACCACCTTGAGTCATATATTAAAAAGGTGAGATAAAATATACTAATAATAATGTACACAAATTCACCTATTTGCTACTTTCTCATTTGTATAGCATGCACTCCCAACCAACAGGCTGGCCCAAGACAATTATCAACAGAACAAAGTAACAATCAAAGCAAAAACAAAATAATACACAAAAGCAAATAAAATAATGTGCACACACACACACACACACACACTTGCAATAAATCCTTCTATTTCCCTACATTTTCATTTCCCTAAATCAACTCTATTTCACAAATCAGACCATCTTCATTCATATCTATTACATCCTTTTGCTTTCTTAGTTTCGCAGACACATAAACCCAGTGGCGTGCTGGCATATGTTAAGAACTGGCTGTGCCAGCTTCATTGCCACCGCTGCGCCATGTCACTAGTGCCAAACAGCACTAGGCATCGTGGTTCATCTCTGTTCTCAAGTGGCTGACAAAATTCCAGAAAATTTAACAAACAGCTCTTGCAAGCCGGTGCAAGCCAACTACTTTGATCTTTGATACATTAATTTTCAGATCCAAACTCCTCAGTTCATCAGGCAATCTTTTTAATATTTTTTGCAAATCATTTTGGTTTTCAGCCAAAAGCAAAAAAATATGCATACATTCAAGTCCCCAACAAACAAACCTCCAAACTCACCACAAGCATGTATTATACTAACCCTAAATACAATAAACAACCAAGAGGACACTCCACATCCTTGTCTTACCCCTTGCTCAAAAGTTAATAATTCACCAAGCATTCCATTTGTCCTCATGTATTTTTTATGTCCCTGCCATACAACTGACATCACATTCTGCAACCAAACTTCAATTTAATAGTGGTACAGAACTCTTCACAACCCTGCTGAAGAACAAAATCTGGTCTGCTTACCCCCTACTCAGCATAAAGCCATGCTTGGCTTCCCAAATTTTGCTCACTGATCACCTTCTTTGATCAGAATTGTGCCAAACATCTTCCCGGGCACATTTAACAAATTAATCATCCTGTGGTTTTTGCTTTCGTTTTTGCTCCTTTCCCCTTTGTATAAGGAAACAATAATTGCATTCTGCATCACATTCAGTTGCAGCCTTCACAAAGACCCTAAGCAAGCCACACAGACACGCCATAAGCAAACCAGATCTATATTTTAATGTACTGCCACTATCTCCACCTGCACCCCTACCACCTGTACCCTTTTTCAATATTCTCACAGCATTTATGACTTCCTTTTCATCAAGATTTTCTTGGACACTAACATTTGTAGCATTCATTTCAGTTCCATTCTTCTACATAACACTATCATTCCAGCACAATCTCTAAAACTACTGGAAGTCATTGCCTGATTGAATAAATAAATAAAATACTCCTTCCAGCATTCCCTCACAAGTTTCATCCCAAATCATTTCATCGCTTTTATTTTTAATTCCATTCACTCTGCTGGAGGCTCCTTGTTTAGTTCTTTTCACACATTTCCAAAGTAATTTTTTATTTCCATCAAAATTGCTCTGCATTTCTTTGTCTCTTTTATTCTTAACCCTTCCTTCCTCTCTGACTTACTTTTTTTTGGCGGGGGGGGGCTATATGTATTTGTGCAATATATTTCTTTTCATCCTTTTTTTCAACAGACATTTTCTTACATAAATTTCTTCCTCATCATCAGCCTTTTTCTCATCATCATTTCACCTAGCATTCTTTTTCAAATTTCCTCTTAACTCACACATTTCTGTGGCACCCTGCAATGTAATTCTTTTCATTCTGTTCCAAACAGCTTTTACACCCTCTTTTCTTGTATCCATTTTCAATTCATTCTCATGGGAAATCAATCTATCTTCTAATACTTTTTCATAATGGATTCCTTCATTTTTTTAAATGCAGTCATTTACTTTCCTTCTGTTTTACTTCTTTCCTTTTCTTCCATGTCCATGTTTCCCCTAAGATCCACTCTTGACACTAACAAGAGCTGGTCAACCCTCCTTCAGAACCTCCCATCACTCTTGGATCCTCCACTAATTATTTCAGGCTTTTATCACAGACAATCAAATCAATCAGGCTTTTAGTTTAATATTAATTCCTTTGCCATGTGTATGTATGAATAAACATATTCTTAAACCACATATTCAAAACAAAAATATATTTTTGTAACAGATACCCACTAAGCAATCACCATTACCATTCATTCTTGACTTTCCAAATGACATTTTTACATACTCTCCATCTCACCCATCTATTCATGTCACCTAACAAAATACCACAAACACCCCAATCGCATGCATTATGTTACATACTTTTTCCCAAAACCCATATCCAGTTTTTCTATTATTACGATTCACTAGAACATAACACACAACTATCACCAACTAATAGATACCTACTTTCATAAGTATCCATAACAATCAAGGCAACACCAATTCATATCTTCTGACATACACTCTATGCCTTTTATACATAATTAAACGTACACCTTCACTATCCTGCATCTATTCCATTTCACAAAATTAAGCTCTCTTTATTCATATCCTTTCCCTTAGTTTCACAGACACGCAACACATCGATTTTTCATTAGTTGCATTGCTTGGATGCCATTGTATATATTTTGTATTTATCTACTGTACATATTTAATATATATGGTGAGTATTGGTTTTGGTTTATTGTTTGTTTTTTATGCTGTTCGCTACCCAGAGTCACACTGTTTGAATTGGTCAGCCTTACAAATCTCAAGAATAAATAAATAAGTTAATTCATGCTTTTTTAGCAGGTATTCCTCTTTCTCAATATCATATCATATTCCACCTAAATTTGCCTACAGATATGGACTTCTGTTGCTCATCCTGGCTTTGGTTGATCAAGGCTTTCACATAATACTGTTTATTAATATGAAGTGTAGACCAAGATACCAGCTGTAGTTGTCCTGATGCCACAAGCAGCATTCCATAACAATCTTAAAGACAATACTGGTTATTTCTGATACATTTTGGCCAGTATCCTAGAAATGCAAGTAAAGCCAGGTTCTACTCCAAGGATGCTCAGACGATTTTATGCAACCTAGGACCTCTAATATAGAGCCTATTTTGCAAGCCAATGTACTATTGCTCATATCCCACCAACTAGAAGGTACATGCAGTGTACTGACAGACACTCCAGATGTATACCCTGCCTCTGAATTAAACATTTTGCATGTTTAACTCTCATGGGTAAATCTGTATGGTTGAATGCTTTCTGTGAACCAACTGCTAGTGAACTTGATTGAATAATCCTCACTCTATTACAATATTGAGAGACATTGTTTTTTTCCCTTACACATCATTTTTAATATGACATGTCGTCTCAAGACAATAGAATCACTGAGGGGGTTGTGGTTTGTTTTGTTTTTTGGCTGTCACATCACAGGACAAATTCCAGTATTGATGTCAGCTAGAAATTTAAGGAGACATTAGCAGAAAGGTTCCAACTCTTGTGCACATACTTGATATCAGCAAATGCTGTCATCTGGAGCTTCAGAAGACCGGCAACTTCCTTTATTAAGTCCAAACCTTTTTCTTCACTCAGTGGGCTGTTGAAAAGAAGCAAGAAAACAGCATTACAAAAATGGAACTCATCAATACATGAGAGGCTAAAAATCCCCAAAGAGTTATCACCTTCGCCTGTTAGGTAGGTTGAAAGGCAATGCTTACAGTATTCCTGTCACATAGTGATTGCGATATCAAGGGAAATGGGATCAGGTGCTTTCTCGGGCATGATGAATCACCTGAATTTTCCAGCAATAAGACAAACAATAAGGTGTAAATGGAATTGTTAGGAAGTGTAATGGGTCCAATGATGCAGGGACCAGTTCATCTTGGTCCCCAATAAAAAATGTAATGCAGTTTAAAAAGAAAGAGAAGAAAAGGGAAAAAACGATGTAAGAGAAAAATGGCAAGATGAGGCTAGCGACAAACAATGGAAGTAAATTGCAAGCCTCTATCAAATGGACAAGGAAAAATCCGCCTCCCCATTCATTAGTTGCTAAATGAATTCTTGCCCAGCAAATGACAAAAACGTTATAAATTCAAGAATAATAATAATAATAATAAAGAACTATCCTGCAGGCAGTAATTGAGGAGGAGGCATGTGTCTGTGTGGTATACAAAGACCTTGTATTCAAACCTTTCTGAATATTTTATTTTATTTTTAACTGGAAAATGGGATTGCAATATGTCTGCAACATTTTAAATCAAATGGGATTACAGAATATTTACACAATTCCAGCAATAAAAAAAACAGCATATACAAAACACATACATGTATGAAATAATACGTCCTTTTCCACCCATCACGCACATTTCACTCCAGGGATCCTCATGTTATATTGTAAAACAATGTTTGCAATGACAGTAGTTTAAATAAGGAGAAAAGAGAGAGAAATTAAGCTCAAAGAAAGATACATTGATTTTTTTCCCCTCCAGGCTTGTACCTCAGAGATGTGTTGGCCATGTTCTTGGATAAGTGCAAGGTAGGGCAAATAGCAATATTATTACTATACACTGCTAAGCCAGGCAGATGATCTGGGCAAAAATCTCCTGGAGCAGATACAGAACTTTCAGGGATAAGAGACCTAGTAATAGTGGGAGATTTCAATTATCTGGACATCTGGTAGAAAACTGATGCATCCAAGACTGAAAGTCCCCCAAATTCCTCAGTGGTCTTGCTGACTGTTTCATTTCTCAGAACGTTGAAGAAGAGACAAGAGATTGGATCTCCTAGATCTGATCCTAACCAATAGGGAAGAGCTGGCTAAAAAGATAAAAGCAGTGAGAACCTTGGGAGGAAGGGACCACGTTAATCTGGGTTTCAATATACTACAGAAAAGAAAATTGGACCATAGTCAAATTTTAGGGGAGCAGATTTCAATAAGCTTAGGGAAGTACTAGGGCAGAAATGCTCAAGTGAAAGGATTGGGAACATCTCAAAAATAAAATACTGGAAATACAATCGCACTCCTTTTCATTGAGAAGAAGAATTGGGAGATAGCGTAGGAAACCACTGGGGATGCATAAAGAGCTTTCAACTGAGCTAAGAGTTAGAATGTACATGTATAGGAAAAGGTAGATGGGTATCATCATCAAGGAAGTGTCTGTAGAGAGGTGCTGCCCCGTTGCCATCTTCTCTCCATCCCATTCAAGGAAGTGTACCTGTAGGTAGCTAATATCTGCAGGAAAAGAATCAGACTATACTTCGGAAGAAACCTGGGCTCCCAAGGAAAGCAAAAACAACCAAAAGTGTTTTTTTCAGTTATGTCAGAAAAAAAATGCAGACCTACTGTTTGAGAAGATGACAGGGGCAAGGCAGAGTTTCTTCCCCCAAAGAGAATGGTGTCCAAATGGGCCTAAGTGACACAAGAAAAGAGTGGCAATTCAAGATAAACAAAGAGATAGGCAGCATCTGACTCCTATGTTCAAGTGTTAATTTCCAGGACCAGATTAATTGCATCCAAGATTCTTGAAGGAGCTTGCAGATGTTTCTTTCTGGGATCTTTGAGAATTTGTCAGTCCTTTGAGGTAGGCCATCTCAAGAAACAGGCATCACAGGGATTCCAGGAAAGCTACTTTATTGTTGTAGGATATTAACAAAATATTGAAAGCCTGCCCAAAGCCTTCAGTGTCCTATTTTTAATGACAAAAAAGGTCAGGATGAGGGTGTTCTGAGTGTCTTTCTCACACTTTCTTCTTACCCAGGTTGAGCAATCACTTCGTCTCTCCCACTTCCTTCTGAAGGCCAGAGCTAAATTCCTCAACAGAAATCATGGAGAAGGGGGCATGGTACTAGATGACTGAGAAGGGCAAATATAGCTCCTGTCTTTAAAAAGAGGAAAAAGGAGGAACTAGGTAGCTACAAACTGGTCAGCTTGACTTTGATTCTAAGCAAAAATCTGGAACAGATTATTAAGCAGTCATTTGTGAACATTTAGAAAAGAATACATCGCTGTGCAAAAGCCAGCATGGATTTAATAAGAACAAGTCATGATTTCTTTTTTTGACAGAGTGACCATTTTAAGTGACCACAGGAATATAGTGGACATAGTGTACTTTGATCACACCTGGAATTCTCCATCCAGTTCTGGGCATTCACTGAAAAAGAGCAGTACTTCTCAACCTTGGCCACCTGAAGATGTGTGGACTTCAACTCCCAGAGTTCCCCAGCCAGCATAGCTGGCTGGGGAACTCTGGGAGTTGAAGTCCACACATCTTCAGGTGGCCAAGGTTGAGAAACCCTGAACTAGAGCATGTCCAGAGGACAGCAACCAAGATGGTAAGGAAGGAAAAACCTATGAGGAATGGTTGAAAGCATTTGGTGTGTTTAGTCTGGAGAAGAGCGTAAGGAGACATCACAGATTTCTTCAAGTATCTGAAGGGCTGTCATATGGAAGGTAGGATGTACTTGTTCAGCATTGCTCCAAAAGACAAAGCAAGAAACAGTGGCTTCACATTATAAGGAAATAGATTTTGGATGGCTATGCCCTAATAGTCAGAGCTGTTCAGCAATGGAACAGATTGCCTTGGGGTGTGACAGATTCTCCTTCACTGTAGTTAAGCAGAGGCTGGATAGCTTAAGTAATGTTGATTCCTGCTCTGTATTGGATTAGATGATATCCAAAATAGATTCTTATCCTTACATCCTCTGATTCTACATTAGATGGAGATTATGGGAAATGTCCAAAATATTTGGCGCATACTGGTTTTGGAAGGCTGGTTTTGACTTTAAGAAGCTTCATAAATTGTACATTATATAGTGACCAGAAAGTTAAAACTTCATGTATTATTTCCACCTGCATATGGAATTAGACACAAGAGTGAAATACCTCAACATATGTCAAGGGTTATTTCAGAATTTCATTATGCATTTAAATAAAAAGACATAAATAAAAATAGAATTATTATCAACATTCTTAATGATCTCTATGGAGACTCATGAAAAAATGAATCAGCCAAGCCAATCAGCCTCTTGTTTTTAATTATTGCAATGCCAATACTGACCCATTTATTATTATGAGTAAGATGAATTTTATCTCAACAGTGATGTATACAACTTGCATATTAGGCAGAGAAGTGTTGCTCTTAATATTTAGTTTAAAGCACTTTAATATATATAGTCCCTTGGGGTATGTCTATTTATATAACAGATTCTTCATTTGGATTCCAGCTAAGACAGAAAACTTCTTGATTTCTTCCAAATATCATACATTCCCTACCAAAGAGCTCAAGGGACATTCTGCTTTATACAAAAATATGATTCTCTGCAGGCAAGAATTTAAATGTACATTCTTTCCCTTTACCTAATTCAATTATTTTGCCATGCATAAAAAAAATAAAAAGGAATTTTAGTATTTTCACAAGGGGAAAATACAGTATCTGTGTTACTCATTTAAAAAGCAACCTTTGAGTTTCAAGGCTTCAACTGTGAGTTGAAAGAACTATGGTACTTCTCAAGACACTGTGAAAGCAAGCTATTGTCGTGACACCAGAGCTTGTGTGTTAATTAGATCCTTCACTCCTGAGGACAGTGGTTCAAATCTGTGGGGATGACAGGTGTCAGAAATGAGAGTAGGCTTTTTTAAAAACACATACACATTCACACACAACAAAACACTGCAGTATTATATTTATCCAGAGGTGCAGGAAAAGCTGTACAATACGTTGTTGGCATTTCCTTGCTATCATTTGTACGCATAAAACTATATTTCTGTAGGCTATAAAATCAAAATGGAATGCTAAAATGAGTTGCAAAGGAAGAGTGGGAAGGGGTTCAGAGCCTCTGGAGCTAACTTCCAACAAGGTTGAAAACCTGCTCCGGAAGACAAAAAGGAACAATGTCAACATTGTCATTTCCCCAGCTTTAATTACTCTTATGGACACAGGTTAAGTACAAATTAATGACATGCAAGTACACATTCACTCAACGAAACACAACTCTTGGCTCTGCAAAAATGACAAATAAAGGTGATAACTATTAGAATCTTGCTTTTGATGCCCAAACTCTCAGAAACAACGTTGGTTGAGAAAGCATACAGAAACAAAACCCCCAAATATCCTCTTTGATAGAAGTCCTACCTAATATGCACGTTGTACGCTTCACTGTCATTTGTCACTCTGTTTCTGCCAAATTTCTGTGCTTGCCTAGTTCTTACAGTGAAGCTTATCAATGCATGATACAACAAGGGTTTTTGTTTATCAGTCAACTTGTCACAAAGCCTGACGCTGAGTAGGGCTGAGAAGGAAGGACTGGCCCAAGGTCATCCAGCTGTCTTCTGTGCCTAAGGGAGGACTAGAAGCAAATTTAATCTGTGCTTCTTCCAAATTCAGCCCTGTTTTTATCCCTCTGTATCTCTGACATGGTCCAGAAACAAGGAAAAGACCATGCTGCTCCTGGGAGTGGAATAACCAAATAATTGGCAGACAATGAGAGGCTCAAAGATAAATTTGTTCCCTCTTAGCATGGCCACAAACAGGAAGGCAATGGATCTTCAATGACTCTACAAATAAAATCACTCTTTCCTCTCTACCCAGAGAAATTGGGAGAATTCTTCTGTGCTACACTTAAATTATACCAGCCATCACCCTGGAAAGAGCCAAAGGGTCATTTCTACCTATAACCATTTATTTTTTAAAAGCATGAAATAAAATAATGGGGAAAGAGCAGGTAATCAATTAAAAGTTTTGTGGAATGAACAAGCCTCTAAGTTCAGCATTATAAGCAGCAAAAGAGGAGGCTGGGTAGAATTCTTTGGGGGCTGAACTACCCAGACATGGTGTATTTATGTTGGTGAAAGAGAGCAAAGGCCCATTTAACTAGTGTCAAAAAATGATATAGCACAACAGTGTATCAATATATTCTTAGTTTATTTGCCTCACAAAGTGTTAGTTACAGACTTCTGTTTTAGTGCCATTTATATCCTTCCAAAAAGAACTTTTTGCTACCTTCTCAAATCAAGCACATGTATTATTTTTTTGTTGTACATTCCCTTTTCTTCCTCCAAGCAGTTCAGGGCAGCATATTTTATTCTGAATTTATCTGAAACATTTTAATGCAGTCTTCCCTACACTTAAGGCACCACCAATAAAAAAACCCAAATGTGCAGAAGGTCCTATTTTATCTTCACATCAACATTATGGCTAAGTGAGCCTGACAACTGGAGGCTAGCCCTGGAGCAAACTATGAGGTAAGTGAGGATTTGAACCTTGTTTTAATCCCAACACTGTGTTCACTGTACACAGCAGGATCTCATTACAAACACTGACTGATTTTTCACATGAATAATTGTCATAGCAGCAAGGCTGATACTAAATATTATTTCTGTTTTTAATGGGAGGTGGTGGTGTGAAATGGAATGCATGTATTGATTTTGTGATGCAACAGGAATATTGCTGTTCACTACAAAACCAGGTCTAGCTGCAAGTATCTGGGTGTCTGATGGAGACTTTCCATGGTGGCCCCTCTCTGCATTGACCAAACCTCCCATCCTCTTCCAGAAACACTGTAATGGGCCTGAGCACTGACTGGAAGCATAGATCCCAGGTCCCTTATAGCACCATCAGCACTTACCCATCAGCATGACCACCGGTGGTCCTCTAAGAAGACAAGGGGCACAATCCAACTCATAATTCCCCAACCTGTTGTAGTACCACTAACAAGCAAATGCATGAAGATGTGCTTGAAAGCTGCAGCATGGCAACCTACAGGGAGCTCAGCTGGAGCACTTGCTGGGGGCAGGCTAAGTATCCATTATAACAACAAAAATACAAATGGCCAATCAGCTACGAGGAACCCTACAAAATATCCCAGAAAACCAAGCCTGTTGCCAGTGCTGTCTAAAAACAGTCTTACCTGGTTTCATAAAATAATCTTAAATGACTATTTTCTTAAAGCACAATTTTCTTTTTGCCCAGGGGGGTCATAATTGTGTAATTCAGTGTTTCTTTAGAGGAACAATACTCCTTTGTACCACTCCATTATCTTATAATACATGTTCTCTATCACCAACAAAGCTTATTTCCAATAAAAACAGTGAAGACCAGCAAGCAATTTATAATAAACTAAGAGTGTCACAAAGCTCCAATTGCCTGCCTTTTTAATGTATTTAATCTACTCCAGTTAAAACAATAAAAACAAAGATGCAAAGTGAAACATAGTTTTTTTCTAATATTTGTAATGAAAGGAAAGGATGGGCAAAAGTAAAGTTCTTATACTTCTGCGCATGATTAAAATAAAGTTTTCAGTATTAAAACATTCTAAAAGAGAAGGTTTGCAGGCTCTGCTTGCTAATTCCACATTATCTGCAACTTGTTTAGCTATACACATATACCCAGGTCAGAAATAGTATATCATTTTAATAATGTTGTTTGACATAAAATAACTCAAAATCAATTATTATATTTATGATTCTGAGACAGAAGAGATGTACTCTGGACTACCTCATACAATACAAGAAATAGAAATATGAGATTCTGCACATATACAGAATTCCAGTTGAACATCAGAAAAAACATTTATCTGTGGAACTAATTATTAAGTAAGCTGGTCGACTTCCCTTGTTACACAAGACAAACAGAAGCTGGTTGGCCAGGAGTCTCCTTAGGGAGTAGGGGGTCAAAAAAGTCAAGATGGCAGCCACGGTTATGTAATTGAAGCCTGACCCCTTTTTTACATGCATCACAACACACATAAAAATGGGTGGGGCTTCAATTGCATGATTGTCGCCACCATTATGATTTTTTTACCTTCTCCCTGAGGACATCCCTGAGCTCAGCCAGCTGTCAGCATACAGTACTTTAATGCAGATTCTTGTATTTAAGCAGAAGATTAGGACTTAAAAAGCTGTTTCTAATGGAAAGATTCTACAAATTTATGTATGAAGAACAGCCCTAATGGGGATGCAAAAACCAGGATGAGCACTAGATGGCAGCAAATAATGTATCTTCTCTGTATCTCTTTTGTGCTATCTAGTGGTTATAAGGATTTTTGCAGCCCAGATAGAATAGCCCTACATGTATGATTTCTATAACGGAATACTAACTTTATTTCCACCAAGGTCTAACCCTGTCCTAGGGGAAACTCAACAGAAGCTGCAGTACCTCTGGTTTGATGAGCCATTCCTGGTTTCTGATCAGTCAAATGGGGACAGATAGAATGAGCCATTTTCATATTGTCCAAACTCCATTCACATGGAGGGACCAAGAGGCTGAGTGAGGGTGCTCGATATGCTTTCCTGCCTCTCGTGTTGGAGGCTGAATGCTTGCAGCAAGTTCAGCCCCCCTATCATGGGAAACAGTTCGCCATATGGGTCCATGAGTGTAAACAAACAAAATCCTTGGCCAAACAATTCTTATTTAAGACCAACCCAAAGTACACAAAAGATTATGTAAGTTTTCAAGCCTTCCAAAACTCTTCACTGGGCAAGATAAACAATCAAAAGAATAAATCAAACAACAGGATGGGAAAAATCAAGGGAGTCCAAAATGAGGGCAGAAGATTGAGCCATAAGGCTCAACGTTCAAAGTCAGATCCACAATGCAATATGAACTGAATATAGAGTTAGTGATAAGTATTGTTGATATCAATTTATACCAAGTCTTCAAAGGCAACAGAAATAGTTGCTTCCCCTCTCCAAGCTCAGAGAACAGGTGGTTAGCTTCTCTGTGGCCCCTGAAGGCCAATGAACCGGCCAACCACAAAGCCAATTAGACAACTGCTGCATCCTGAGATTGTGCCACTAATCAGCAGGGTAAATGAAATAAAGTAGGTAGCAACGGACGGAGTTTGTAGTTAGATAGTCAGGGAACAGAGGGAAAGAAGCAGACATTCAGAAAGAGCATGTCCTGAGGTAACAGAGCTGAAGTCATTAGAGTATCAGAAAGCCTGAGGAAATAGGCAACAGATCCTCAGGCACAACAGTCATGATGGAAAGAATCAAGTTAGGACCTGCTCTATTATGCTTGCAAGGAACTACCCCTTCTCTACCAAGACCCTTTCCGTATTTAGAAGCTTTAATCAGTTTGAAAATACAAGCCAGGATAGAAATTATATTAGAATAAGGATTGGGAACTGGACCTGATTTAATGGCCACGTCTCCTGCCTACTCTAGTGAGCTAGTAACCATTAGGGGATAGGACTTAGTGGATGGAAGCCTCACCCATTAAGTCATCTATTTTTCAGTGCAATGGAGGCATTGTTTTACAGTCCACCCTACATGGAATAAAGTGGTGCACAGCAGCATCTGCAGGAGGGTGAAAAAAGCTAAGACAGCAGCTATGACTGCATGATCAAAGTCCTGTCCCATTTTTACATGTATCATGATGCCTGTAAAAAGGGGCAGGGCTTAAGTCGTGGCCTCCACCTTGACTTTTTTTTTACAATGAACACTCCTGGTACTGTTTATATAATGAAGAAGAGATGTCTTATTTTGCAAGACCAGTTTGTTTGAGGATGCATTCTCACATCATGAAGGAAACAATTTGATTTGAAAGGGAAGCTGTATCTGGTGTCTCTGCATATTTCAAACCAATTTCTTTATTTCTATGCCTTCCACATTTTCTAGAAGAGTAGCTAAGTAAATGTGCATAAAATCATCCAATCTTGCTTCTACACTTTTAAACTTACTTTTAAAATCCTGATTGTACCTGTCCACCCTTCAAGGTAGGCCAAGTCAAGAAACAGACACCACAGGGATTCTAGGAATGCTACTTCATTATGGTAAGGTATAATAACAGGATCTTGAAAGCCTGTCCAAGTTTCTCTCTCTCCCATCTTATACTAAATAAAATCAAGGATTATTTTGAGTTTCTTTCTGCTTTAATCTCTAGACTGTGTAATCGCTTCTCCAAGTCCCTCCTGAACAACTCCTCCCTCCCTCCCTTAATGGCTCTCTCATACCTTTCCCAAAGTCAATATAAAACCATCCTTATTGCAGTGTAAAAAATGAATTAATATTGGGTTTTCAAAGGTAAAAGGGAGGGTGTGGGGATTAGTACAGTCCAATAAACATGGAACATCTTGTCACATGCTGTAGTAACGGTAGTGAGATTTCTCTTTCTGCATTTTTGTAAATATGGCAAATATTACTGTCCAGATACTGAATAACACCTACTGAATTATGACAAAAGGGGAAAACAATGATGAGAATGGCATTTTTCCTGCATTTCCCAATACACTTGTCAAATCTGTCCAACAAACTCATTCCATTTGATGAGGGACTTTCTTACCCAGTTACACAGATGGCCATGATTGTTAGTGCATGCCAGATCTGTTTTGGGTCCAGCAAGAACAGCACACGCTTCAGAGGAAACGTTTTGCACATCATCTAAAAATCATGAATCGGCTTTAGCTTTTCTTCTTCACAAGTAATTTCCTAAAAAGAAATCCAGAGCGCCCTAATGTAGCACATTGTCTTCCTGTGTCAGTTCAGTACAAGAAACTGATTTTCTATAACTGGGGGAAAAGAATCTCCAACATTCAAATAGATCTGACACAGAACTTTATGCCCGTTCTGCTTTACCTGAATTCAGCCTATCTAATTATACATGAAAGTGTGAAACAATTTTTAACCAAGCAGTTATAATACTATTCCAACTCAAATTACCATGTCTGGAGGATTATACACCAGTAGGACAACTATCAACTAATTTATAAGCTTCACACAAATTGTACTGTGGTAAGCAATCCATAAACAAACTGCATCATATGTGAAAAAGTAAATCTTGACTTTGTAAAAAGTTGGCTTGGAATATATTTGTAGGTCAGGTTTCTCTTCCAATATAGCTTGAACCATTCACGAACATTTTATACTGTTAGCTTTATTCTTCCACTAAGATCTTTTAGCGGAAAATAATGAGGGGCCTTTGATCTGGAAGCCCATTCTTTCATTAGATTCTCCTTGCAATGGATTAGAAACTGTGAAGGGCTCAAACACTATAATAATTACAGACCTACTATGAGAGATAATCACATCCCGCTACCTTATTTTTTAAAACTATCATCAGATCTCTTGAGGCTTGCTGGGACACTGTTTGAGTGTTCCACTCCTGACAGATAAATGGTTGGGACAAACACAAATAGGAACAATAGGATTAAGCTAGTGTTTGATTTCCCCCAAATAATCTGCTTTATCTTTTTAGAAAATTAAGCTGGTGGGAGGTCTTGCATATTTCTTTTCTTTAAAACCTCTTTGTCCAGAAGTAGCATTTCTGGCAGCACTTCATGGAATGATTAGGGAATTATGCAAGGACACATAGTTACATGATCATTCCATGAAGCGCCGTGGGATAAGCAGCCTCTGGATAAAGAATTTAAATTGCTGTAAATGTGTGAAGCATTTCTACTATCAAAGAAAAGAAACAAGCAAAGTCTTCAATCAGTTTTCTCTATTTTTAAAATTTAAAATCCAGAGGGAAAGAAGAAGTTATGGCAAGGTCATTTTCTTTCCATTATTGAACCCACTCTTTAGGCATGAATTCTCTTTTGGAAATCTGTTGAGTTTTTTTCCCCAGTCCTGATTTAGAGGAAATTTAGAAGTTTTTATATTTTTCTATACTGTTTCAATGCCTGTGAAATACTACAAACTCAATAATAGCAAACCTTAAGAGGAAAATGCATCAGTGGCTTGATATAGAACAATGTTTCTCAACCTCAGCAACTTTGAGATGTGTGGACTTCAACTCCCAGAATTCCCCAGCCAGTGTTCTGGGAGAATTCTGGGATTTGAAGTCCATACATCTTAAGGCTGCTGAGGTTGAAAAACACTGATATAGAAAATGGTAGGCTGTGGTGAAGGGAAAACACCAGCCTCCTTTTGATTAAACCATGGCAGCAGAGCATGAATATCTGCAGACTCAGTGCCTGATGAGCAAACAAGCTGCTCTGATGAAGTAGCAGGTAGAGGTTGGAGAAGAAGGAAATGATATTTGTCAGAAGACAACAAGGAGAAGCCTGCAGAGTCAGCATTTGCTGGATTATTTTTTTCAGGCTAGTACAAGCAAACTCCCCCATCTTTCTACCCTGCCTTGCCTGGACTCAACTCAATTCAGCCCAGGCAGAGAAGAGAATTGGTTCCTCCAGCTGCAAAACCTTCATCAGGAGGGAAGGAAGGGAACCAGAAACTATGCAAGTAAGGAGCTGTTTATATGCTCACTGCTGAGGCTGAAAAGATTACAGTGACTGTTGCTGAGAGTGCAGGAGAGCAAGCTCCCAACTGCTCCTCCAGAAGACTTTATGTCCTTTCATAGGCATTTTATTTTGAATGATACTTTCAGTTCTTAGTTTGGACTGCTGAGGCTCCAAAGCATTTTTGTTTTCAACCCCTATTCTTGAATGCTCAAGGGACCGAGGAGAATAAATTTCAGCAAGTTCTCTACATTTTGGAAATTGTTTGCTTTCTGTTACTCACTAGTCAGCTCTCCAACTGTCTACAAGATCCTCTGCCACACACCCAAGCAGGAAACTAAGTTAGAGTATATTTCCTCAACATTTCCTAAAACCTCTAAGCTTAAGTTAGCAAATGTTCAAATGTTTTCAAATGTAAGAGCTGACTTCCAGAAATCCTTTATGCTGGAGTTCATCAGTCACTGTGCTTCTCAATCGGTCAATGTATTTACATCCATTTGGAATTTCTAATAATAATAATAATAATAATAATAATAATAATAATAATAATAATATCATCATCATCATCATCTGAGGTTGTTCACTGGGCCCTTATTAATATTCCAAGAAGTAGTAACACAGACATGATCATTCTGTCTCTTATCACCGAAAAACCAGTTTGTGATCCATAATAAAACTTTGCCCTTCTTAGAGCAATGTACTTTTCTCTTATAAAAAAAAAAACAGGACAGAAACACTGAGATGTTTTGCAAAACAAAAACAAAAACAGACCTAAGATTTAGAAAGAACTAACTTCTTGGGGTTCCTCAAGGGTCCAGTCAGTTTATTCAATATTTGTTTGTATGAGTATTGCTTTCAAATTAATACCAGCCAACTAAAAGCCATTGTTGAACTTTGTTGGGAAAGCTATGCATGATCTCTAAAGGGAGAATCAAGTGCAAAGATAAACCAGTCAATAAATGTGGGTTATCTTATGTTCTTGTGTTGTGTGTCTAAATGCTTACGTGAATAGCATGTGAGGGCTCAATTGTAATGTAAAGGATGCATAAAAGGAATTTATCACATTTATGCCAGGATTCTTTATTCTGGCTGCATAAATAAATAAATATTAACATTTCTGAGAGCTGCACAAGATTTCCCATTGGATTCAGCCTTGTGTCTTGAATTTCAGCTAAATTGAAATTCAAAGGAGATGCTGAATGCAGCAAGCCCTGTTTAAAAAGGATTTGTATTTGGTGGGCCATATCGTGTCAGGGATAGCATTTCCCAAATTCTGTTCCCTACGATCTCAAACAAGCTAGGAGTAATGGTTTTAAGACCCTTGCAATTTAGCTTCAGCTGGCTCCAATCCATTTTTTTCCAGCTTTGTTTCCTCTAAGGCTTTATTAGCTACTGAACATTCATAAGCTTACCTCTGTTTTGACAGGGCAGCAAATCTCTGCTTGCCACATGTTATGCACATACCTTCCTTCTCCTCCTTCCCCACCACAAATAGGTGTGAAATTTAAACCTTTTAACTCAGACAGATTCAAGTCCAGACCAATTTATAAAGCAGATGACACTTTGCAAAAATCAATTTCAGTGGTCAGACTATGAAGGTCAATGGAGATTACATATCATGGAAAAAAGTAACAGGAATGGAGGAGTGAAGGAAGATCAGCTCTCCAGAGCAATTATGGAAATGTGACACTAACAGAGGCAATACTCGAGTAGTCTTACTTCAAATAAACACAGGATCCGCCTACATCTCTGAAACAGTTGAAAAGGAAAGAACACGGTATGTTTGCCACAGATCTTTTTCTTTGCATTTATCTCTGTGTTTTCTAATTTAGCTTTGTTGTATTGAAAAATTAAGCTGGAAGTGATGGCCTTTCCAAATCCTCCAGAAAATTTGTGGGAAGGGAAACGGAATGGACAATTTTTCCAAATTTCTAGAGAGGAAGAATAACTCATCCAACCATTTCCGAAAGGTAAGACTCCCAATTTAAGAGTGACAATAGTACCTACCCCTACTGAAAAAGGCCTCTGGAGGACTTCCTTCCTGATGGCTTCTCTTGGGATTGAATAGAAATGTGGGTAGCCAGGGAGGAGATATAGTGAAAGACAGAATATTCACACCCATCATCCTTGAAACTAACTGCAAGAACACCACCCTCCACCCATTAGATATATGTATTCAGCAGACCTGAGGAAATCTGCATTTATTTTCCCCTAACTCTGGGGGGCTTCCTAAGAAAACACTTCAGAACTATCTGCTGAGGATAAAGGGAAGCCACCATCTTCCGTGCTTTCCTGAGAGATACCCCTCCCACTTTTTTCTGTACATTTAGGTATTTTATTTATTTATTTAATTTTTATTTATTCATTAAATTTATATGCCGCCCATCTCCCCCAGAGAGTGATAGTTAGTTACATACTATCATTCCTCATTTGTGGTTTGATTCCTGAATTTTGCTTCCATGCTCTGCAAAAGTGCTAAAGGCAGCATTGGCGAAGGGACACAGGGATACATTAAGACACAAGTCAGCATGTTTAGGAAGAAACAGTGGTAAATATGGGCACAAGTTTACTGTAAGCATATATTTTGGAAGAGCACTGGGCCCACATCCAAATTTCATACATTGCCAGCTATCCTACCTACTGTGAAATTTAATCCCAGATAACTGGTTAGAGACCTGCAGATTATGTGGCAGATTATGCTCATGTCCCCACATCATGTGCCTACCTGCTATGATCAGGCTGGGGCAGGATGGATCCTGAGGCTGTCCCCCATTTTAGTCTCTTATCAGGGCTTTCCCCTCGAAAGTTGCCAGTACTTTTCATTTGCCTGTCCATACTCTGGATCCATCCTCATGTCCCAAATGCCATCATTGACCATGAAGTTGTGAGGAAAGCACTTTACGAAACAGAGAGAGGAGTTGGTGGGGAAACACTGCACTGAGTGAATAAAAGAGGACAAACTGGATTCCCCTGCTGAGCTGAGCTTGGGGCAATGCTTCTTTGAGCTTGTGATTTCAAGTATGGATTTATTTTGCCACTGGTAAATACAGCCAGCATTTATTTGGTTAACCATAAAAAAACAACAGTGTGTGTAAGTAAATGCCACAGCACCAGTAAAAGTTTCTATAGTTTGCTAGAAAACTATAGCTATGCAGTTAAATCAATATGGCTGCAAGCATCAGTAATTTTTATATCTGCATCATCGTGAAAAGGTACATCTTTCATTCCTCCCAAACTTCTCTCCCCATTTCCTTACCCCAGTCTCTTCTGGCTCTGTCATTTTTTAAAAATTCCTGAACAATCTGCATTCAGTTTGATTGTTGTAAGCTGCCCAGAGTTGTAGAGAGTTGGACAATATACAAGTTTAATAAATTGTTGTTATTCCCTGCCTTTTGCAACCTTTCCTATTATACGGTACGGACTTTTGTATGCAGTTTTTCCTAATGTATACTTAAAATGGTATATCCCACATATACACTCTTTTTTGTGCAGAAAAGGACAGCTGCTAGCACACTTTATTCACAACTTGACTCCATGTCAAGTCAATTTTGGCAGGTTTGTCATTTCACTCCTATTCAAACCTAGTGCTCATTTAATTAAAGACTAACTTATAATAGACCTACTGACATCAATGGAATCAGTTATGACTGTTCACTGATTACAGTGGTTCTATTTTAACTATGTCAAAATCTGAACCCAACCTATAATTTTGGAAGTTAAGAGTTACCCCATTAGGGCATAGTAGAAACTGTGAGATTAACTATAGGCATAATCTGCTAGAACATTTTGCTGAAGCAGAATTGAGGAGGATTTTGTCTATTAACTACACTACAGCTAAATTCTTCCCCAAGGTTAGTGCCAATAGTTAATATGGATCAGTATAGATCACAAAGCTGTACGGATTTGAAAGGCTGCTTGACAAACAGCAGGAGTGACCTATCGTTCTTCCACTAACAAGCTGCCATTTTGACAGGTCTTTAAACCACCACAAATCTTTTCTTTGAGACACATAAGGAAAATATTTACCTCAGTTCCATGGCATAATTAAAATATCTGGTCTTTGCTATACAGTGAAGTCATCTTTTGGGATCATGACTAAGAACCCAAGAGTGAATGAAACACTGACATTATTTTAACTATATTGCAGAGTACAATTTTTTCAGTCACATCTGAGCTCACAAAGTAAAACAGACTTCAAGTTATTAACCTCTATATGTATAGTCCCCTTTAGTGAATAAAAGACTGGTTTCTGCTGGAAGAGTTTCATTTCTTTATTATAACCAACCATGCTAATAACATTCTAAGACATAGAAACTACAACGTAGAGTTTCAGGAGGAATAGCAAGATTAAAAAGAGAGATACTTATCTGGAATTATACTCTTAATATCATTGTTAAGATGTTATCAGGCTCTGTGTGTGTGTGTGTATGTGTGTTTAAACTTTGTTTTTAACAATGTAGCTTTCAAAATGTGAAAATGTCAGGAAAGAATGGTCCACTTATGTGTGTTTCCCTACTTCTGCTCTGTAATTATAATTGGAAAGGGGAAAACCCTTTGCTTGCTTTAGAGATTTTCAGCATATACTTACATTCTCCACACACTGTTTAATATTCTCACAACAAAACTTCCCCTAAGCATTTAATTTCATGTAATAATAACCAGATGATCTCTATGGGATAAAGCACAGAAACGAGAACTGAAATGCTGTAAATGAACAAATCCAAGTTCCACAGAATAGTTCTTTATTTGTTTCTTTAAAAGCAGAAAAATGGGAAGGGGAAGATTAAAGCATAAATGATCAATAGTGAGACCTGTGTATGAAAGTCAGAGCACAAAAGTTTTAGTCTTAAAAAAAGAAAAGCTTTGACAAAAAGATTCAGCCCCAAAGCTCACTGACTTCTGTAAAGTCTTCTGAAAAAAATTCTTGATTTTAGGGAGAGATACAGAGCAAAAGTTCTAATTCAAATACGAATGTAATAAATTAGGGAGAAAAAAAATCATGTATAACATTTATCATGTTTTGTACTGTGAAGTCTAATATTTAAAACACAAATCCTTCAAGCCATTAATACTTCTCTGCAGGTCACTAGACCATTAAAGGACAATGTGTGAAGTAGACAAATTGTCTTCCTTTTGTACATTTACATATATGGTAGTCCTTCAGGTTTGAAGAAGACACACTATTGTGCTGTTCATCTGTGGAGACATAAGTGGCTCTGCAGTCCCAGTCTGGAAGCGCAGAGTCTAGCATAATGGGGGCACTGGAAGTCCATTGTTGTAGTAACTGTCATTCTGTGACACCACTCACAGTTTTCTATCAATTTTTGGCAGCGCCTGTCTTCAAGGCCAGTGGAGGCTTCATAGCACAGGGTTTGCCAGCAGGTTCCATCACAGCTGCAGCTTCTAGTTCCCTTGGCTGGATGTCACAGTGGCATAAGGTTTCCTTCACAGCATCTTTGTAGTGAGGCATAGGGTGGTCATCCATTCTGATGAGGTGCCCCACCCATTTACATTTATGTAGGAAATACGAAAACTATTACTTTTTTAGCAAGCAATCTGGGAGAGACAGTTACCAAGAAAATAGTATTCTATTTTTTTCCCCCCAAAAGAAGCCATATATATGAAAATTCTGGAAATTGCCCTCCAACACATCCCGAAGATATCAGATTAGGGAAGTATGATTCAGCTATATTGTTGGGAAAACTTGGTTTTAGAGGCAGTGTGCAAATATTCAATATAAATCAAATTCTGAATAATTAATACTTCTAACATCAATGGACAGCAATGGGGAATGAAGTTTGTAAATAAAATTTTAATAGCCATACTTACTCTTTCTCTGTCACAATGTAGCCATATTCTTCCTCTTTAGAAGACTTTGCATCTAACTTGAGGCCTTCTGCCATCTTTTCTTGAGTTGCCTGATACACACTTTCATCTTGAAGCCAAGTATTCTTAATCCAGTGATGAAGTTCAGTTAGTTCCTTGGAGTTGGGCTCAGATTCTGCTTTCTTTTCAGCTATCAGTTCCCTTGAGAATGTTTCACTCTTCACATTTTCAAACCCAACTTTGACTTCTTCAGATGAAGAAGAAAGGTCTAAATCCTCTGATTTCTTCATTTCTGTTTTAAAGGATTCTTTGGACAAATACACCCTAGGCAGATTTTCAGTTACCATATTCTTACTTAGGAAATCTGGTACCTTTGAACCTAAGTGGTCCTCCTATAATAAACAAAATGACAAATACATCTAGTTTATTAGAGCTGCTTATGTGTAACTCATCAGTTCAGTTTTACAGTTCAGAGTTTATAGAAAGCTCATGCTATATAAATTACATTAGCACTTTTTATGTAGTTGACAATTTATTGAGGATGAAAAATTCTGGAATTCTGAAAGTGTAACTTCTAACATTTCTTAGGTTGCCTTAAAGAACAAAAAAATCTTTCCTACTTCTCTCAACTCAAATTGTATTCATTTTATTTTTCAAGAGGCCACACATTTTGGGACATGTGTTTTCAAACATATTTCTTTTGTGGGTCTCCATGAGGACACTCAGTTTTGTTTACCAGCAAAACCTAAAACATTAAGTGATAGTTTGGAAGAATTTATAGCAGTAACGCTTTCCTTAAAACCACATTTTAAGCAAAGTGGTTTTAGCCATATGTACCACAGTTAAAACCACATTCAGCTGTGGCACATCACCTTCCTTCAGATCTTACTGACGTACCTTTTTTTTTTCCAGTGCTGAAGGAAAAAACACCCCAAAGTGTACTTTATGGATTTTGAAGCACAGGAGACCTGCTGTGGGAACAAACTGTTTTTCTATACAAAATACATCTCCATTGCTATCAGAATATTTCCAATAATGCCCTCCATCCAAATAATCTAATCCGAGTTGGGTAACTCTAAATTTTCCCACAAATATACTGTATATTCTAGCAATTTCAGGATGACTTTTAATTAGCATTATTTTAGGGTCTGAATATTCTATTTAAGAACTAAATTATTTTGATATCTTCTGCTCTACATTTGGGTTTTCATTGGTCAGAGGGGAAAATCATTCTGGATAGGAACAATTTAGATTAAATCACTACAATCCTAAACAGATTTACATGATTTGAATTAAAAATATTATTAATGACATAAGTTACACCTTTCAGCCTATATTAAATACTTTAATATTTTAGTTCTGTTGAGTACTTGCAGTAGTGACAAATCAGTAGAATTATGTGTACTTACATTCACCAAAATCATCCCTCATTGGCATTGCATTGTTCCCCCTGAATCTTTAACCAAACTGAACCATTTTTATTATGTTTAAAATATCTTATTTCCCCTGTATGTTAAGAGAAAAAAAAAGTAGATATTTATGTTGTTAACTTACCTCTTTTTTAGCCTCGGCATCAATGTTCCATGCTCCCTCATCTGTGGAAGCAAACATTTATTGTGAGACATAAAACATAGACATTGCTTTAGTTTTCTGTACATTGTGATGTTTTTATTGTACAGTAAACATTAAGATGTAGTGGCTAAATGACAAAAGTAAAAACATAGATCAAGTTTGTCACTTCGACTCCATTTGGACACCTTGCTAATGCAAGATCAATTGGAGCTGTGCTGTAAGAGTGCATTATATTAATTAGTTCAATAGCAAGGCTGACGAATTTACCTCTGTTTATCAGTGCCTGAAAAAAAATCAATAGCTTGTCCTGCTAGCTCAGAAAAAATGTTTACAGTAATAAATGAGGAACTGCAGTGGATTTATAAATCAGGTATTTCTCAAGAAAATGGGTCTTTTTGTGTTCTGATGTCCTTTATTTCATACATAGAAATAATTACTTCTAAATTATAGTGACTCCACATTATTAAGTAGAAAAATACTGTATTGCATGAACTAGGACAGGAACAGGAAAATTTGCAATATAGTAAAAGATGTTTATCCATTTCTATGAGTTAAGAATAAACTAATGACAGATCCTTTGAACCTTGTGTCTGCTTCATATATAGTTACCAACCATGACTGATTGATAGAGAGATAGACACATATACATGCTATCTAGATTCCTAGCACATGTATCAATGAACTGTAATGCTGCAAGCTTTATTATCTGTAAGTTGCTTCAGAAACGGAGCAGCATATGCCAAAGTAATAAATCTTAATTAATGATAGGAAGGCCCTGAAGTTAAGAATATACCAGACTTATAGGACAGGATTTGTTCTTACACTTGAAGATTATTCATTCTCAAAAAGATTTGCCTTTCTGTGTTTAATGGATAGATTATTTGGGTAATTTAACTATTTAATGTTTAGTCAAACGTATAAGAGCCACTGAAATCAACGGGGGTTGTTAATCATGACTATCTAAGTCCTATTGATTTCAAAGGGCTTCCTCTCTCTAACACTGAGACTAGACAATATATTTGGAGGATATCTAGGAATACGTAATAGCTAATTCCAGATTTAATTACATTTACATTAGAGTTAGAGAGCCAGTTCGGTGTAGTGGTTAAAGCATCAGTCTAGAAACCGGGAGAAGGTGAGTTCTAATCCCGCCTAGGCACAAAGCCAGCTGGGTGACCTTGGGCCAGTCACTTTCTCTCAGCCCTAGGAGCCTTACCAAGAAAACTCAGGGACTTGTCTAGGGAGTCTCTGAGAATCAGACACGAATGAATGGATTAAAAAAACAAAATAGAGTTAAATGAATAGACCTCAAGTTAGTCACTATCAGTAAAACAACAGAGAATGATCACTAATTTTAAATGCCACACTGGTTTCAAGGGGTATATCTACATCTAACGTCTTTCCTGCAGTCCTATCTTATGCTCTTCTTCCACCCATCCTCTGAATTTCCACTGCAAATACTCCCAGGGTAGTTTTAATCACCGGTGGTTCATGTTCAGATTGAAACTGAATTCTACAGAAACTTCCTTAAAAAAGTCAGTGGGTAAGAAGGAAGGACACTTAAGACTTTCTTTGTCCAAAAATTTTCCCCCTGGATGAGATCACCCAATCCTCACATTACCGTAATCCTAGCAACCTTGGTTTGTTGATACAAATGGTCTATGGATGAGTAGTGTTACAGCAGCATTTGTGCTCACCTGATTATCTGGATCAAATTACAAGTGAGTGATAATTACCTGCCCCATCCTTGAACACAGTATAATCACAAGGGAAACAGAAAGCAGGAGAGCAGATAAAATTTTTCTCTTAGTAGCACTTTGCAAGGCATTTTAATCTGATTATTTAAAAAATTAAAATAAAGGAAAGCTACCGTGCGGAATATAGTACCTTGCATGTGAAAACCTTCATTCATTAATCCCATCTCATAATCGCTTTTTCCTGCTGCATCTACTCCTGTTTCAGTTCTCTCCCCTTCAACCTTCCCAGCGGCATTGCTCTTTTCTTCAGTTGTATCAACAGTTTGAATAGCTTCAGCAATTATATCAGCCATCTTGTCCAACTCCAGCGGGCTCAACTTATCTACATCCACATGATGTTTCTTCAGGTCCCTCAGAACATCTTGAATAAATATTTCTTAAGAAAAGGGGGAGGGGAGGAAGTTTGATTACTTATAAAAAGTTTAACACTATATATAAGAAAAAGAGAAACAAAGCATTGCTGCTTTAGCTGTAGTCCTCAATAGGAGATATTTAATTTTCTATGAATCCTTACTGTATTATTCAGTGCTAATCTGTATTCTTAAATACAACCTTGGAAATATTTTTCCTTATTCAAATATGCTTACTGAATTGATCCAATTGTATTAATTTTTAAGATTATCTTCCTTTACATATCAGTAATTAGATCACTTGTCTCACTGGACAAACAATGCCCACGGGAACAATTGATCTGAAATGAACTGGTAGTAAAATATGCTCATATATTAATCAAGGCAGACCAATTTATCTAATATTCCTGAATGCAACAAAACTATTGCATGTAAAAATTAGCACAAAAATGGGCATTTATTTCTTCACTCTACACCAACCCTTGCCGAATCAAATAAGCCAAAAATATTTGCCCTGTATTAAATCTTGACTATGATTTGGTGTAATGGTTAAGGCAACAGGCTTTAAACTGGAAGACTGTGAGTTCTAGTCCCACCTTAAGCACAAAACCAGCTGGGCGACCTTGGGCCAGTCACTCTTTCTCAGACCTGGGAAGAAGACAATGACAAACCACTTCTAAAATCTTGCCAAGAAAACTGCAAGTACTAACACTAACTCAAAGACTCCCCCCAAAAAATCTTGACTATAGAAATCAACCACCCTTGATGTTATTAATGCAGAATAATTGTGGAAACTGCTGTTGTGAACAGATAATACTTTAGAAGAGGAGCTTATTGAAGCCCTGAGTAAAATATCCCAAGTAATTAAAGGATCTTAGTTAACTCAGGATGCTAGATTTCTTATCCTAAAGAAAACTGCCAAAAGTATATATCCCAACTTGGGTAACATCTATGAATCCATTCATTCTATTTTTATTATTAAAAATATATGATAAACTATAACATCAACAGCCTTGAGGATTGAAGGAAGAAAATAATACATAATATGAACTGATAGTTTTTCCCAGAGATCTTTTTTAAGTTGTCCCACTGATCAAAACCTAAAAAATAAAATCTACTCCAAAATAGCATTACAGCTAGGAAACATAAATGATATTAAACAATGAGGTTTTTAGTTAAACAAACAAACAAAAAAGGGAATGTAGTTTGCCAGAACTGTTAGCATTGGATATCCATAAAAGAAAAACCAAACCTCAGTTCTCAATTACCCAAATCAATTACAGAGGTATTCACACGGGAGGTCAACACAATCAAAATGGTGGCTTTGATTGCATGGTCATGATCCATCTTGCATTTCTGGCACTGTCCCATGTGGACAGTCCTGTCAATATAGCCCAGTCAATAAAGGATGCTATTAGAGGGGAAAGTAGCGGGAAGAACTCCAGTCCCATGGAGTCCCTTTAATTATGAACTAGAGGTATCTATTCCCCAAGTTCCACTGTTTAATACAGTATTTCCAGGGACAACTTTCCGTAGACTTGCTTGAAAAACAGCTTACCAACCTCCAAAGCCAGAACCGGCATTCAAGCCTCCAAAGTAAGGCAACTAAAATACCAGTTATATTAGCTAGCCAGCCAGGCAGTAGTGCTTTGACAATTTAGGCAAAACAGAAAAAATTATTTATCAACTATTCAGTTACTACAATTTGGGCTTAAATCCCCATTCTTTCCAGTCATCACTAGAAACCATAACACAGTTATCCATGGAAACTCCTCATGGAGTTATCCCAAACAGGTGCTGTTATTGATGGTATCTAAGATAGGGCATAATCTCCCTTAAATCAAATTCAACTACTAGTGATTACATGGTGATGTCTCCGCAGTTTTCTTGGCAACATCACAGAAGTGGTTTGACACTGCCTTCTTCTGAATTTCTTTTTAAATTTTCCAGTCTAGTCTATACCCTACACATTTCCTAGTGATCTTGCATATGAGTAACCATGTTGGATACTGCTTTGCTTTTCAAGATCAGTCTAGATTAATTAGGTGCTATATCAGCCTTGTGAGGTAGTCCAGACAAGAACAACATCCAGATGAATTAATTCTAATTAATTAACTAATGTCTGTCACTAAGTGATCCAGTCATAAAGCACATCACGTGACTGCATTGGTTAGTGATGGCAATCCTGGCAGTCCTGGTTGCCATTGTAATCCCAGGACTGGGCAGGTTGTTAAGCAGGAAGAGGCAGGAGTCCCAGGCAAGGAGCGCGGTTGGGGGCATGGGTGCCCCAGGAGGGGTGCCAGGGAGCATGAGTGGGCCAGTGGGGGCCACGGACGGATGCTAGGGAGCTTGGGCTGGTGCTATGGAGTGCAGACAGGCGCATGCTAGAGGGTGTGGGGGGGGGTGCTACAGAGTACAAGATCCCTGGGAGAAAAAGCAGTGGGAGTGACTTACGGGTGCAACTTGCAACCTTCCCTGCCAGCTTTTCTATTGACTTTGCTTGTGGGAAGCCAGCAGGGAAGGTTAAAAATGGTGATCACATGACTGTGGGACACTGCAAACTTCGTAAATGCGCAGCAGTTGCCAAGTGCCCAGATCGCAATCACATGACTGTGAGGGTGCTATGACAGCCAGAACTCCGAAGACCAGTCATAAGTACCACTCATTCAATGCTGTCGTAACTTTGAATGGTTGCTGAATGAGTGGTTGTAACCTGAGGACTACCTATAGCAAACTGCACAATAGCAGCATAACTACTGACAATTTCTTAGAGAAACAAGCAAACAAAAAAAGTTCTCATCATTGCCTTTTCAATGACTCTTCATCTAGACAATGAAGAATTGCAAGTGCCAGATGAGGTACTGGGTGGGTCAATCCTGGGGAGACAGGCTAACTACATCGATGTCAGAACCAAGCACCATATTCTTGATTCTGTACTCTTGGATCTTGATCCTGTTATAGAGTTTCAGCCACCAAGCCCATAAGAGTGTCACCACTATTATGTAAGGACCCCAAAAAATGCTAGGCTGCTTTGCAGAAACTTTTGTGAAAATTATTGCTCCATATGTGTGTGTGCATGTGCGTGCATGTGTGTGTACACACACACACATGCACACACACACATATATACTGCATGGTAATTTTTTTCAATGTTTCATTAATTAGCTTTAAGTAAGTGAATATATTGTACTGTTTTAAAAACTATAGATCTAAGTTAAAATCCAAGTAACATAATAAACACATATTAACAGCAATAATTAACACAGTGTATCATAACTTTTGATTAGGAATAACAGTAATTGCTATCCGAGCAGTAGAATATCTATCCTCATTGAACAGATCGTTGAAGGTTAAAATATTAAGACTTTATGTCAATGGATTATTGCGCCTCACTTTTTCCAGCTATCTATGATCAGCACCAGTTGCATTTGAGTGGAGCCCAGGAACTTCCAATATTTGAATCTATGCCTGGTGGCACTGAAAATGTGGGATAATTCTATAGCAGGCTGCTCTTGAACCTTCTGTGTTTGGCCTCCAAGCTTTGCTGGCCTCCTGGATGCCCTGTTATTTGGCTGGACCTAGCAACACCTTACTTCCTTACCTCTAGACCCTGACATATAGAACTACTTCCCTTGAACCTTGGGCTGGACTGTGATGACTCTTGTCCAAAGACTCTGCACTGAATCCTCTGGCTTTGGATTGCTTAACTATTCTATGAATCCTTCAGGACAAAACACTAAGAGAGTGTTGCACAAAGATGCAACCCCTTCTAAAAGGGAAGAAATGGCCCCAAATCCCACTGCACCCATTTTGGCCAAGTCATGACTTTACTGACCCATTCACTATGAAAACAAGCAAAGAAATAAATATATAAATAAAGTTGCCCCATCTATTAAAAATCTTATTTAGACGTGGATTTATAATCAAGATGAAATAAATGTTAATATCCATGCATGTTTAAATCTAAAATAATGGGTTTGTGCTATTAAAATCTAATTTTCATTAATATCAGGAAATGACTGTGGCTATTTTTTCCTTTTAACAGTGGAAATTTAATTTCATTCATGATGTCAAAATTGTATTTATTTAATTATTTAAGGCTGGACTTTGTGGCTTCTTTGGTTGAAAGGTTCTTTCTAGATGAGAATTTTAGTTAGATCTTGTTCTGACATATCAGTCGTAAACAAACAGGAAAGGTGATTTATCATAATTTATGTTTTCCTGTTATATGACTGAATCTAAATGAATCTCAGCTGCATCCTTTAATTGCTCTTTAGAGGATCAGACTAGGGGATGATTTAAGTAACAAAACAAATCAAGTTGTAGGTTCAGGTCCTGGTTTATTCTTATTAAAACAATAATAAACATTTATCCCAAATTCAAACATAGGGGAAAACTGAGAAGCAGGATATTTAGATGGTGTTCACACAATGTTTTAAAGGACTAACTAGCCAAACCAGTTCTACATGCTGTGCAAATGTAGCACGTATAATTAATTTATAACTCCATGTATTATATGAATCCCAATCATGGGTTAAGCTAACTATGGATGTATTATGCTATCACAGCCACTTTGAAGATAAATCCAGCCCTGATTATTATGCCTTCTCAGTCTTGAGGATAGTGCCTCATATACTACAATTTTTGCTTAGGTTCCCCCTCCTCCCCCTTTTTCCCCCTCCTTGGCTTCCACATCCTGGACATGTGATTTTAAATTTAATTTCTCAGATTCTAGAAAAGACTGTGTATTAGGAAGACAAGTCATAAACTTGCTTCAGATCGTTTCTAAGGTTGAATTCTAAAATAGTCATTTCCTGATGAGATTATCATAGTCAGTACTGATATAGTTAAGCAATTTGCCCTTCAGACATATCGTAATTATACTGCTCAATTTGCTTTCGAGTGGATGCTCAAGGTTGCAATTGGACTGGTTGATTTTTAGTAACATTATCAACCCCACACAAACCTGTTCCCAAAGCTGAGCTCTCATAACTGATTTTTTCAAGCCCACTACATAAATCTCAGCCAGCATGAACAGCCAACAACAACGTTCCTCCTTCTGGACCCAATAAACATGAAGACAGGGGCTGTGAGAAAGTACTCTGAGAGTAGAAGCTTGCTGGAAAATAGGATCAGTTACGAAAAGCTCACAGTACTACCTCAAACACTTATATGTCAGAAACAAGCTTATTAAAATAAAATTTTAGTATTTCTTTATGGGTTTTGTTTGTTTGTAGCATTGGTTCAACTGATGTCACAGTTAGCCATCCAGCAAAAACCTAAGTTCTGAAAAATAACCTTGGCATTTCAGTCCTATTCCATTTCACCTCATTTTCTTTTCTTTTTTTCTATTAGGCCTTATCTCTCTAGACCCCCCCACCCCTCAAGTCTTATAATCTATATGGCAAAGCAGAGTTGCAATCTCAAGCAAAATAAAAATAAAGGGAAAGAAATGAAATAGAAAATGAATGGCCAACGGCCCAACACCAGAATCTACTAAACAGCAGGTCTTTCTAGTTGATTAAATAAACTCAAGATAGAGGAGACATCTCCCGTCTGTATGTGCTGTCTCTCACTCTGAGCACTCACTAGGATGTAGTCCATTAAAGGAACATAAACAAGATAAACTTCTCACTAGAAGTGACTGATATCTGTATGTAAAACCTAACCCCTCCCCCAAAGTATGTATTCCAGCTATTA
Source organism: Python bivittatus (assembly GCF_059951505.1). Lineage (NCBI taxonomy): Eukaryota > Metazoa > Chordata > Lepidosauria > Squamata > Pythonidae > Python > Python bivittatus. The sequence continues at coordinate 9,175,885 of NW_028277088.1, forward strand.
TTAAACAATCTTTGTCCAAAGTCATAAAAAATACTTAGTGCAGATTTATTGCATACATAGCAATCGTTCTGAAAAATACTCCATACATTACAAGACGTAGAAGGTTAAAAAAGCTGGCAAAAAGAGCTGGACTGTATTTGGTATGTGAATAATCTTAAAAATGAATATATCATTGAAAGGAGGAAGAGAGAATGTTAAAACCTCCTCATCTGCAGCAATGAACTGAGAGTCCAAATTTACAAAACAAACGGATAAAAGATTTTTTTTTTTTTAATGCATTCAACACTGTATCTAGACATCACAAAAAGTTTTTTTCCAGGATATATTATGCCTATGGAAGTCCAATAGGCAAAATCCAATAAGTTTTGCAGCATATTATTGTCTGTAAGTATTAAGTACCAGTTCTCTGTAGACTCCTGCTAAGAAAGGTGAAAGAGGACAGTGCATGATAATGAAACCCGCGTGGGCATAGTTTGCTTTAACAGCAGACCTATTCCAGAGATGTGCAGTGTCACCTGGACCTGCATTTACATTCCATTTTGCTTTTGAAACCTATTATCAGACAGGTGCCTCACCATGAATGCTGTCACTTCAGGCATGTCCTCACTAGGCTTTCTTCTCACTAAAGAGAACACTTCAATTGATTTTGTGCTTTCACAGCAAAAGAAAATGAAAGCATACAGTACAAAGGAGATGGGTAAAGAAAAGACACATCAAAACATGGCTATGTAATACTCCAAGCTGCTACAAAGGAATTAATATGTCACCAGCAAGTAATGTCAATTTGAAGAAAATAAACTTCTCAATTTCCATGCATACTATTGGAGCATCAACCCATGATTCTAAGAAAAAAATTCTAGAAGAAGTGTGGGTGACCAGGATTTCCCTGTTTCTTCACTTCACTGCCATCACTCAAAGTGGAGCACATGAATCCATTCTATTACAATATAATCTTACTGGAGGGATATGAGAAGAAAGATCTATATATGAATATCAAACCTAGATGGTAATTTCAAACTGGCAATTAGGATGTCACACTGCAGTTCCCAATTGAAGAAACTGCAATTCTGAAGCGGTCTGAGAAACTACAGTAATTGTCATGATCCTTGGTTATTGTTATCTCATTCTATGGGGTAGGCTGTATCTTAAATCTTGTTCAATCTCTCTATCTTACCCATGAGACTATCAATCCCCCCTGAAACATATACTGCCCCTCTGCTGTACCTCAAAATTATCAAGCTCATTGACATGAACTTCTGAGGTGCTTGTCTGTCATTGTTACATTTCTCACTAAGCAATTATTTGAATTTAAAACAATTCCAAAGAATCCCAGGGTTCCCTGAACACAGCTTGAAAACCATTGGATTAAAAGGAAACAAAAACAAAAGCAAGATGAGCAAGCACACACAGAAAATGTCTATGAATCCCTTACCATCTATTGGAGTTAGGGGAAGCTTCAAATCATTCTGGGTAGACCCAGACACCAATCCGGGTGCTGGCCTCTGTAGAAACTGTGGTCTCATCTCAAAGCCTCCTAGCTTTTCTTTGGATATTGTTCCATCAAGGTGGTCAATGTGAAGAGGCTTAACCCTACTGCCATAGGGAGAAGTCTCTTTAGTCCTGCTAACAGATGAACGTCCATCAAGGTTTTTGGCTGACGATTTCTGAGTGATGTATGCATTGAGTGCCACCAATAGACCTTTCCTGTCTAATTGTTCTTCAGGCTTTAGTAGTAAAGTATCCATCTGTGATTTGCTGAAGGTCCTTGCAGGAAAGTTTTCAATATACTTTGAATGGGCAGGTACTGAATAGGTCATAGCAGGTGTTTTTCCTTTAGAACTCTGCATCATATAGTTGATCATGGTCCTTGGTGGTATGTTGCCAACCTAATAGAAGAAGGTAAATTGCATTAGAATTATTCTTAGATTAACCCATTCTAATCAACCAACATGGGAACTCCATAAGAATACATGTAGTTGATTCTTCAGTTTTAGATCTATGTTTGGGCAGGGAGAAGACAATATATATCATATATACAAAAGTGATTTTTTTCAACCTGTATAAAACATGTCTTATTGTTTGCTTGTTTTGCACTGAGGCATGGGATGTTTTAGCAATCTATTTCTCCTATATTTAAAGAGGGACTTATGAAGGCATTGAAGCACTGATCTCTTATTGTTCCATAGTTCTGGTTTTTGAGATATCACCAAGCATTCACAATGATAGGAGCTTGATTTTGAATTTAATTAAAGTTAAAATTCTCATGTCCTTTCTAAAGAAACACAAAGAAGTTTCCAAATCCATGAAAATGAAACAGAAATATGCTAGAGCAGATGGAAAGAACATATTAACATTTAGGCAGAACTTTGGCTCCAACTGAATACTGTCTGTATGGTCACTGCAAGGGTCCTAGAATTAAAGGTGAAGAACACTGTCTTATTAAAAATAACAAGGAAGGAAGGAAGGAAGGAAGGAAGGAAGGAAGGAAGGAAGGAAGGAAGGAAGGAAGGAAGGAAGGAAGGAAGGAAGGAAGGAAGGAAGGAAGGAGCATTTATACAAACGTCCTATGAACTGTTATTATGGTAATGGTAAAATTTAAATGTCATGGAGAAAATCTATGTGTCGCTAAGAGTCAACAATAACTTAATGGCACATAATCAATCAATCAATCAAAATTTCAATGATTTAAAAATAAAACATTTTTTCAATTGTTTTCTAATGTATCTGAATCCCTGAATATTATTTCAGCTTATAATTCATATCCAGAATGGTATAAAATATAGAAGAAATAAATATGGGGTGAAAACAAATTAGTACTGCTTTGCATTTTTACAGATGAAGATACAGAAATTGTACATAATCAAAAATATTCTTGAAGTTTAGTTGCAGAATTCCAGATGCAAAACAGGACTTCCTTGCCCAATTCTGAACATCACTTCCTAGTTCCCCCAGCTGTTCCTGAAGAAGAAGAGATTCTTTGGAATGAAATGGAAAGAAAGGTGAATGTGAAGAGCTGCTTCACAAACACTTCTCCATGACCAGAAGACCCTTTTCAGAGATCAGGGTTCTTTCAATATCACTTTTCCATTATGAAAAGACAAGCAAACCTAAGCAGTCAGCCAAGATAAAGGAGTCTGTTCCTGTGGTACAAAATCTTATCAGAGAGTTTGCAAAACATACAGTCTGGGTGACTGAGTATGGATTTTAAAGACAGAGAGAAAAATCTGAACGTTCTAAAATACAAGGGATTTTTAAAATTTCCCTGACATTCTTGTAGCAAACAAGGCTGTTGACAAGAACAAGACAGACATCTCAAGCAGTCATATACAAATTGGGTGGAAGTGTCAATCGCAGGCTAAACTGGTATCAAGAGAACAGCCTGCCAGGTCACAATCCAGCAGCCTGCAACACTATTCAAAAAATCCTAATTAAAAAATATGGTATAAACAGCGCTAAAGCCTAGCTGGAAAATATCCTCGCTTCTGGCAATTGGTCCAAAGTCACAGAGGTTGAAAATGTCTATGCTGATATGTACCCTGAAGTTGCCATATTAAATTTAAAGCCATCATTGGCAAGATACTCTCTGGACAGAGGCTTAGATTTGTTTTATTCCCTGTCATTGCTCTAGGGAAAGTCCGCTATGTTGTTTTTTGTTGGGAAACAGTGGAAATCAAGTTCAGTGATATACCAAAAGTACAAAGTAGGACAACATGGACTATACAGTGGTGCTTAAAAGTTTGTGAACCCTTTTGAATTTTCAATATTTCTGCATAAATATGACCTAAAACATGATCTGCTATTGGAAGAATGTTCTAGAGAGGGATGAGACCAAAATATAACTTTTTGGCTTGAATGAAAAGCTTCATGTTTGGCAAAAGGCAAACACTGCATTCCTACATAAGAACCTTATCCCATCTGTGAAACGTGGTGGTGGCAGTATCATGGTTTGGGCCTGCTTTGCTACCTCTGACCAAGACAGCTTGCCATCATTGATGGAACTATGAATTCTGAATTGTACCAGCAAATTGTGCAGGAAAATGTCAGGATATCTGTCCATGAACTAATGATCAAAAGAAAGTGGGTCATGCAACAAGCAACAACCCAAAACACACAAATCATATGACCAAAGAATGGTTATAGCAGAAGAAAGTTAATGTTTTGGAATGGCCACGTCGAAGTCCTGACCATAATTCTGGAGAAATGTTGTGGAAGGACCTGAAGTGGGCAGTTCATGTGAGGAAGCCGACCAACATCCCTGAGTTGAAGCTGCTCTGTAAGGAGGAATGGGCTCAAATTCCTCCAAGCCGACGTGCAGGACTGATAAACAGTTATCAGAAACATTTAGTTACAGTTATTGCTACCCGGGGGGGCACACCAGTTACTGAAAGCAACTGGCGAAAAGACAATGTCACAGGCCATGGGATTCTGTTGGTGAATAGCTTACCTCTAGCACAGGTAGTCTCTGGGATGGTATTGACTTCCATAAACTAACTGAAATAGGAGCTAAGATTGTCATGACTTTCACTGCAGTCATGAGCTTGGCTGAATCCTGTATGTGTTTCAGAATATATTGTCATTCTGGTTTTTGCTGCTGTTTTATTGATTGGACAGTTCAAAATTATTTCATTGTAAGGACAGCTCACTTTCTATAATATTTAGATTTACAGAGATTCTGAAATTCTTTGTTTGAAGATGGATTAAAATAATTTGTCCTCGATGATTATCTAAAATAATTCCATTATGTTCTGCAGCATTTCCAACGTGCATATTTAAGGGAATCAAAACATACTCTGACTGATATCATATTCTGCCCAACATCCCACATTTGTGGAATGGGGGATACATAGAACAATGCTGAAAAAGTCATATTTGGTCCAAATGTATATCAATAAGGGCAACAAAAACTTTGATCTTCTCTGAACAAGTTCATCTGGCAGAATTGCTTGTAATTATTATACGTAAGTATTTACATATTGGTATATGAAAAACTCTTATGAATAATAATACTATATTACAAATACTGTCAGATGACCTGGTGCACAGAAATAAATCTAAGTGACAACCAAAGAAAAAGAATGAAAGCTTGGCTTTATCAAAAGGATATTAGAGCTATATCATAGTTTCTTATTTTAAAAAAGATACACTGCAATTAATTTAACTGTACTTATTATATGTTAATGTGAATCATGTGAAAAGTTAGTCGTGACTTAACCTAATCCAGTAATTTGTTCCAATAGGAACTAACTGTAATTATCTTAGTCTGGAAGCAACACACTTTTCCATGCTAAATCAACGGTATGTTTTGATAGTATACAATATAGCAACCATAGAATGTCATTTTCACTTCCACGATGGAAGAAATTATTGAATACTCTCTGAGCAGATGGAGTTAATATTCACGCAGGTTTTCCTACTAAGATTTCTAAACTATTTGTTAACTTGAACCATCGCTGTCTTGACTGAGGATAAACTTTTTTTTTTTAATATTCCAAAGAATAGTTTTGTTGACCCATCATGAATGCTGTAAATGACCTAGATAATATTCCACATGGACAACAACAAAAAGAACAGAATGTTATCTTGAAACACAAAGTCAGGCTGACTATGACATACCACCCACTACACTTTAGCTAAGCAACTGACCCTTCAGAAAGAAAATGTCAAAGAGGTGAACATTATTTCATCCATTTCAGACTGGTGAATATTAGACTATCCACATTTAAGTGGCTAAAATAGTTTCTCAGATGCCATCAACAAAAATGATGGTGCACTACATAAAAAGTACTATTGCAAGTACCTTAATTATCTATAGACTCCATAGGGCACTCAAGAAAATTCACTCCCATTTTAAAATGCCACTCCTTAAAATCATAACCAAACTTTACTTGACTTCAAGGATAAATAAGTTAACCCAATGTCACTTCTGACCAAGTTCTCTCTGGTCTCTTTATGAAGAAACTTGGTTTGCCAGCTATCCTCATTACAAGAAGAAACTAGGGTTCCTTATACATTAAAGGCTCAAAGAGTGACTTCTGTTGCATAAGATGATGAATATTAAAACAATAAATGGCTTGTTATATTTATTTAAGTTTGTTTGTCTGTTTAAATAATGTTGGGTTGGAGAATCTGGCAAACAAAATACCCAAGTTATCAGGCTATTGTTAATCAAAAATGAGATACAAGATTATGCAATAAGCCATCCATTTTTTTGAAGCAGAATAAAATTAAACTGCTCTACCCCAATTAGGGTATTTAAAATTGCATATGGGAGGAGATATCTAATATTCTTTTTAATGAGAAAAGTAATAATTTTTGAGACCAACAATATCAGCAGCTCAGTGAAATTTTGTTTCTACACTAGATTCTGTAGTTGAGGGCTGGGAAATGCCCAGCTTAGCTCCACTTTTTAAGAATGACTTATGGGAAGATCCAGGAAATTAAAGGCCTCTCAGCTTAACATCTGTTCTGGGGAAGATAGTGGAAACTACTATTAAAGATAGAATTATCAAACATTTGGAGACACAGGCCTTGCTGAAGGATATTCAACATGGCTTCACTAAGGGAAAGTCCAACTAATCTACTACAGTTTTTTGAGAGTGTTAATAAACATACAGATAAGGCCAAGCCAACAGACATTATCTACTTAGATTTTCAAAAGTCCTTTGATAAAGTCCCTCATCAAAGACTTCTCCGTAAACTTAACAGCCATGGAATAAAAGCGCAGGTCCTTTTGTGGACAAGCAACTGGCTAAAGAATAGAAAACAGAGAGGATTGCTTACAGAAATCGCTTGCTCCCGCCCACCGCAGAGCAGAGATTGGAGAGAAAGAGATTTCAAGAGAGTACTGTAAGCTGTTTGTGTAGTGCGCCCATGGCTCTCAGCCCTGGGCTGCCAGTGTGATTGCACTGCTCTCTACATGTAGAAGAACAAACAGCTTATTCTCTTGAAATCCCACTCCAATCTCTCTGTTCTGCAGGAGGGAGGGGGTGGCACAGGTCAAGCACAGGACAACATGTACTAACTATAACGGCGATCATGTAACTGAGAGACGCTGTGAAGGTCATAAATGTTCTTAAATAGGCCGTATTTTTTCAGCACTGTTTTAACTTCAGTCACTGAATGGTCAGTAAGTGAGGACTACATGTTTGCCACCTTGAGTTGACCAAAATGTAGTTTTTTAAAAAATGCAGGAAAAAAATCTAATAATAATAATAATAATAATAGTAATAATAATAATAATTCCAAGTTAACAAAGATCATATAGTACTGTAGTGCTTTAAGGAGGCTCTTGAAAAGTATGTCCTTTCACTGTACAAATCAATATGCAATATTTGTTTTACAAGATAAATCCACACTATTTACTGCACTCATCACCCCTACTTTTGATACAGTGAGTTAGTGAATCCAAGTTCTATTTTCTGGAAACTAATCTTATCATACAGTTCCCTCTTTCCTTCCAGCTTTCCTATTTTATGGGCTGAGGAATTTCTATTTACCATTTAATGGAATTAACTTTACATGCATTTCTACTTTTATAGTTAGACTTGGAATCTTGCCTATCTCTGCAATTAGTGCATATAAGTCTATCGCTCTTTTGCTTTCTAAAGGTACCTCTTGTTTATTGATCTTAAGACTAAAAGGCTTCATTGGAGATTGTAATCAGAAGTCACATAAGCAGATCCATTTATTACAAGCTCTAGATAGATATATCCCTGAACAGTCATCCATCCTAGCTTGCTTGGTCTCTGGCAGGGAGGACTGGTTTGATATTGTTACGCTTTCCTCCTCCTGTTGTTGAAGAACTTGCATGGCTTTAGGCAGAAGCAGCAAGAAAAACCAGTCATGTGACTAAAGTTAAGACTAACAGATAAGCTAACATATCCTTGGTTCACATTGTAGTGGCTAATGTTTAGACAGTGCAGAATCTTTAGTAAACTGGAGAGCAAAGTAGTCTTAAACTGGTTCCCAGTTGACAATCATATATCCTTACTCCTGACATAATTTTGGCCATATTGTGCTTTGGGACTGGCCATTATTTTTGGTGGGTAATCAAAGCTTAAAATAGCCTGGATGCTGGGACTGTGGGAGGTATAAGAGCAGAGGGTGTATTACAGATCCTTATGAAACTACAGAGGATACAATATTGGGATTTGTTGTGGAAAAGGCCTAGCAAAAATCTCTCTTCAATAATGATCCCCAGGACATTCTTTGAAAATTGAAGGTATCTGTTGGAATATACTATAAAACTCTGCTTTGAGTTTTGTAGTGGAATCGTAGGAATCAAAGCAAAGAGTCCTCGTTTGCTAATCTGAATCTTTGTTATAAAATAAATGTTAAAAATATTATCATGGAACTAGGTAGCCATAGAGAGTGGCTACTGCATCTCAGAGAATACATGTGAATATCTGCCCCCTTCTGAGCTTTGAGATGTTTTATTTATTTGTTGGTTTCTTTCTTTCATAGGTCTGCCTAATTGGGAGAACTCAAGGAGGAGTATAATTGGTTAAAAACATAATTAAACAAAACAATCAGGACTAAATACCATAATAATAGCATGGTATTTAGCTTGGTCACTTCTTGTCCGGACTACTGCAAAACTATATGGGACTTCCCTTGAAGATCACTGGGAAGCTAAAATGGGTCCAGAATGCAGCAGCTTCAGTAGTTATGGCATCCATGTAACATCTCTACTCTGAGATTGCATTTCCAACTGGCTTCTGGGCTTGAAACCCAACACAGATCAGGCCTGGATATCGAGACCACCACCCACTCAGTAAGGTTCAGTAGAATGACTCTTTTCATGTCCCCTTGACTACCCTTTCCAGGGGCCATGAAGCATGCCTTCTCAGTTGCTACCCCACTTCATTCAAATAGCCCCCTCTATCCTGGCTTGAAATGTAGATGGTTCATCAAGCCACAGGAGCCAGTTTGCTATAACTATCCCTTCTAAGGAAGAACTGGCTTTCTTCTTTTGAGTATGTCTCCCAGTTTTACATTATTATAATGTATGATTTTGTTTGTTTTCAAATTTTATTTGTATTAATACAAATAAAATTACATATTAGGGAATTGTATGCTACTCAGTCAGCTGACTGGAGTGGCCTATAAACCCTGTAAATAAATTCAATAAATATATTTATTATATTATAGAAGAAAGCCATATTAATTTATTTAAAGGTACCTCAAAGACAGAGCAAAAACAGACTCAGTACACTTAGTGGGAATTAATGGAAAATAGTGCATCTAAGACTGAGACTAGCTGAGAGCCAGTTAGAATTTGTAAGCAATGCTATGATAAACTTGTCTTTGTCCAAGCCACAAATTTCAGCCACCAAGCTGAAACTTCAGTAAAAATGCATTATGTTACCTGCACAGGCAACAAAACTCATTTTACCAAATATTTCCTGACTTGTTGGCAGCCATGACTTTTCCTTTTTTTCTCTCTCTCAAAAATAAAATAAAATAAAGTGTTATAAAACCCCCAAAGTTAAAATTGCACAACCATGTACTGGATAATATAAAAATGGGGTTTTGGATCATGATGCAGCTGAACTGATTGAAGTCTTGCCTGATTGCTGGCAGTCACAGGAGGGTGATTGGGCAAATAAATTTTTTAAAATGTTAGTGTTGATCAGTGTGAAGAATCTGAGCCTCAGAGAGGACAGAGATTCTGTTTCTGTCTTTCTTGTTAGCGCGTTGATCAGTAAAACCGACTTGGGTATCCTTCCAACCAAACTCTGGAGTAGAAATACTATAAATAATTTGTCATCTATTTAACAAGTGGTGAATTAGGAAGAACAGTCACTACTCTGGGACGTTGGATAAATGCCCAATAGATGGATAAATGCTTCTCATACCTTCAGCCTTCAATACTTTTTACAACCTGTTTGGGGGAAGATTTGGAAGCATACCCCTAATTCCCTTTTGTATTTATGGGAATGGGTTGCTACTGAGCATTTTGACGGTGAGGGATTGTTGAAGTATGCTGAGGTGCATGATCACTTTCTCTAAACCACTGCTAACAGCCATGCTGGGTGAAAGTCTAAGGCAGTGTTGTCCAAACCTGGCCACTTTAGGATGAGTGGACTTCAACTCCCAGAATTCCCCAGCCAGCATGGCTGGCTGGGGAATTCTGGGAGTTGAAGTCCACTCATCTTAAAGTGGCCAAGTTTGGACAACACTGGTCTAAGGGATTAAGGGAAGTTGTAATCCACCATGTAAGGACAGAACCAGTTTGTGGCAAGCTGGTATGTGACATTCCCCAGGCAAAGACTGATGAGAATGAAGAGGGAAAGGCTTGATGATGACGCATGGAAGTATCTTCTGATAAACACAAAGCTGCGTGTACAGGGAGTTTTAATGTTTACTGTTGACCTGATCCACAATTGGTACATTTCATTATCAAAAGCTATTCAAAGTATATACGACCTGACCGTAAGACTCTTCATACTGCATAAATCTTTATCTTACCCCCTCCAAAAAAATGCTATCATATTTTAGAAATGCATCAATTACAGTTCATGACATGTATTCCATTTCCAAGGCTACACTAGAAAATGTTGATTGCATGAATTACATGCATAAAATCATTAAAATGATTTTCTATTCTCTTTTACTTATCTCTTGCCAACTTCAGAAACAAGGATAACATTAAGCAACCAACAGCCCTGAGAGTAATTGCTGTTAATATATCATGAAACCACCAATGGTTTAGAACAGAAGATAGTTCATCATGCTAAGACTCTTATATAACCTTTTTTTTTCTCTGTGATACACACTGAAGCTTTGAAATAATTTTAAAAGCTACTTCAGAGGAACCTGCATAATGAAGGCTGCTAATTAACACCTTCTAGTTAAAGGCATTATACAGAATACAGATGATCAACCAAAAAAGAAAAATAGGGTCCAAAAGACACTCTTTTGATGAAACCTAGTAATGATTTTACTTTTGAAGCCTGATTGTACAATTGCTACATAATGGGATAGATTATAGGCTGATTACCAAATGAGGAACAATCTATTTTGCTATAAATGCAGTTAAAGCAGAAGGCATCTCCCAGCCATTTGTTTTATCACATAGTGTGCTATGGAAAGGAAAATAGATAAATACAACTGCTTCTTTTTCTAGGAATGCACTTATCTTCAGCTTCATTTTTCAACTGAAAAGTCATAATGCCCCAGGGCTTCCCCTACTATTGCTATAACATTCTAGACATCTGCATTAGTCTTCTCAATCATCAGTTTCTGTCTGGAGTTGCTACCTGCTTAGCCATCCATTCCTACTGTGAAAATGCTGGATGGAAGGTTCACAGCTGGCCACCCAACTCCGTCCCAATGAATATCTATAGAGAAGCTACCTGATTGCTAGAGGACTTCCATGTATTCCAGCAGCACAGGTTAGCAATCACAGAACTTACTCATGCCCCAACATTTTGTTTCAAATGAAGAATAGTCCACATTTTGGTAAATTCACATTTGCCTGCTTATACCTTATCAAACACTCAACTATGTGTGTGTACAAGTCACAAGAAATTAAATCCTACAGGTAAACAATTTCAGTGTGCCAGCAGATGTTTATGCTTCTCTGCAATTTATGATAAATGGTGCCACCTGGCCATAAACATTTATTTAAACTGAAAGTGACTGAAGAATTGTTTATCTGGACCTACACTCTGAGCAGGTAATAATAACCTATGTCAGAGATGGGTTAAGCTTAGCTCCTTTAGCTGGGAAAGGAAGGAAAAGTGCAAATTTCCATCATTTATCACCTTTCAAGACCCTACTCCTAATTTAGCCAGGTGGAATAAAAACATTTTAAAGAAGGCATTACAGCTGCATATCATCTAGGGAATCACTGCTCATTAATTAGGTAGCACTTTTAATCAATACCCTAAGCTAATACTTAGCACTTATCATATTTCAGTGTTTCATATCACTTTGCCTTAAAAACACTTTATAAATCCCCTGTGGGCTAAAATCACCTTGTTCCCATAATATAAATGGTAGCTGTTACATTGCTTACATAAAGATTAGACAATACCAAATGTGCCATTATTATATTATTGTCGGCCTTGCGGGGCATACCAGATAGGAAACAGACCAGATGAGCTCATTCTACTCTATTGTAAAGCAACATTAACAGAATCTTGCAAGTCTGAAAGTACACTTCTCCCCCTGTCCCCTTTATAGTTCCAGAAACTAGGGAGGGTCTCTTCTGAGCCTCTTGCCCCACCCACTATCCAGCTGCAGGCTATGCTGTCTCTTAGAATTGTACTTTCAGACTTGCAAGATTCTGTTAATGTAGCCTTACAATAAAGTAGAATGAGCTCATCTGGTCATGTTTCCTGTCTGGCCTACCTCACAAGGCTGACACCCAGATAAGAAACATGTGGGGACTGGGGGAGGCCTTGGGACAGCATGAGTTGAGGGGAGGCCAGGGGGGGCTTGGGAGGCCTGGTGCAGGTCATGCGCGAATTGAGGGAGACTGGGGAGGGCTGGCGGAGGCTGCGTGCAGGCGGGGGTGGGTACTGTAGGCAGGAGTGACTTACCGTAGTGACTTGCAACCTTCCCCATTGACTTTGCTTATGGGAAGCTAGCAGGGAAGGTCACAAATGACCATCATGTGATTGCAGGGTGCTGCAACTGGTCATAAGTGAGAGCTGGTTGTCAAGTGCCCAGATCTCAATCACGGGACCGCGGGGGTGATGGGATGGCTGGAACTCTGGGGACTGGTCATAACCACTATTCATTCAGCGTCATTGTAATTTCGAAGGGTTGCTGAATGAATGATCATAAGTTGAGGACTACCTTTAATGGATTGGTTTCTTTTACATAGTTGTTATAAAATAGCAGGCCCTAGTCATGCCCCTAGTGTTATTGGCTTATACTGGATGAGATAATGGAATAATGGGGCAGAGCAGCTGATAAGAGATTATATACTGTTAAGGTGAAAATGAGCCAGAAATCAGGTAGAGCTATTTGGTAGTTCCTGTCATGGTTTTATCCTAACATGAATCTATTGTGGGTTCTGGAATAGATTCTACAACTCAATCCAGGCTTGCTTAAAAGACCCCAGATAGCTAGGGTTTTCTGTACATATCCAGAACCACCAGAAACTCACTCAGCCTCAGATTCCTTACAGGTGCACGGGCTGGTGCAATTGCACAATGTTATCCTCACTGCCGTCCCTATTTCTTCCCCAAGTGCCCCCGATCCTTGCCAGGGCTAAATTATTTAAACAATACATATATCTTTGTATCAGAAACTGAGCATATGAAATGATTCAACCATCTCCCCAATTTGCCTTAATCAATTTGGTTAATAACCTTCTGAGGACAGGGTCAAATATAGTATTTTAAGAATGGGGAAAGGGCGAGGAGAACTGGGAGCGTACATCTCAGTTTCTAGGTGTTTTGAAATGTCCCTTAGTGGACAGTATTGTACTGTGCTTTTAAATGTGTGTATTCCAGGACTACTTTTTATTCTTCAGCCCCAACACCTCTGGGTATCTGTCTCCAAGGCAACATAGAATAATAATAGTGAATGGTGTCATCATAATATACTTCCTTACTAAAGAGCTCCAGCGTAGAGAATGATTTATGAATTCATATGACATCCGCAGCTTCACCAAAATACCTATTGGACACATTTCCACTTTTCAGTAGCTTCAAAGAAAATCCTCCATTTGCTGGAGTTTCAGAAAGGGCTAAGCCAAAAGCACCAGAGGCAAATGAAACCATTAATTAATTCCTAAAACTACTCTGACATTTTTGCTGGCTTCTTTCATCATGGCTGGCACATCTATTATCCTGTTCCTTAAATTCTGAATTACTGTTGACTTTATACAAACTGCTAACATATTCTGTATATTCAACAGAAAAAAACCCCTTACTTTATATGCTTTGCTTTAGAATAATTATCCCACAAATAGTCTGTAACCCTTTTGTGCATACTTGAAGAAACACTTTAATAATGTCAATATTCTATACTGTATGTGAATATGCCTCCCATTCTTTAACTGATTCCAATTCTTTTCCTTTTCTTTCTTTACTTTATGTGGTCAATATGTTGTCAGATTCCACCACCTCATTGCCACAACTTCCATAACAGCAGCACCCCTTGTCATTTCAATTTATTCATCTATTCTGGAACTTGATGGGCTGTGTTCACACATACGATTGAACACCATGTTGATTTGCTAGTTTCAAATTCTGGTTAGTGCTTCACTGGAGTATAGGATAAGGAGGTGCTATACACACGCACATTAGCAAACCAGAGAGAGATAATGTGTTCTGTAAATACATGCTGTATAATTTATCTGGGTAACTCTTGCAACAGCTGTGGAAAATTGCAGAACTAGGAGGAAATGTATCCCAGCTTGAACCATTAACCAGAGAACAATGTGCCATGGGGAGATTGCATCCCTTATCTCCCACAAGATCACATCAAGAGGGAAGACTGTTCTGGTCTCGTCCATCAGCCAGAAAACAAATAGATACAGTAAGTTTGCTTTGCTCTTCCCTGCCATTAGAACATTCAGATCTAACCATCAGTTGCCCTAGGACTGAACAGCTGAAGACTTTACATTATATATCAGTTGTAAGTTGCCTTGAGGATTATTTATTCAAAAATCATTGTTTACATTTTTCAGATAAATAAATGTGGTAGGACAGCACAACAGAAGTATAGGTAGTCCTCAGTTTAAGAATGAGTTCCGTTCCCAAGGTCTGTCCTTAAGTCGAAACTGTATTTAAGCCAGAACAGCTTTATTGTATAATGCTGTATAATTAATATTGTGTAATGAACTCGAATCATTGTGTATTTAACTCAAATTTTGCTACAATAGGCTCCATTCTTAACGATAGTTAACTGTAGTTATAGGTTCTTAGCCTGGTCGTTTTTAACCCAGAGACGATCTTGTATTACAAATTGGATTTGGAGGAAAAGAAAGCTAAAAGGAACTGGCTCACCTAAAGTCATCCTGTAAGCTCACAACTGGGCTGAGATTATATCACAAGATTCCTGGTCATTACCATTTTGATATGTTTGTTTCCACAAGCCAAATGCTAAGGGATGTAATCCAAACTGGAATGTCCTGATTAAACCCTTTTTTTTTTCCCCAAAAATTTTCATGTACAGTGGAACCTCGGGTTACGAACGCTTCTGTTAACGAACTTTTCGGGTTACGAGCAGCTCTGGCCGCAAAATTTTGCTTCGGTTTGCGAACTCCCCCTTGGGGTACAAACAGATTACGCAGCCATTTTCCCTCCCGTGACACGGTCCGCGGCCATTTTTCCACCCCTGACACATGGTCCGCGGCCATTTTTCCACCCGACACGTGGTTCGCGGCCATTTTTCTGCCCAACATGTGGTCTGCGGCCATTTTCCGCCCCTGACACGTGGTCGTAGGGAGGGGAACTCTCCCTCCAAGCAATAGCCGCCTCCCTGTCCTCCACGCCAGAACGGATTAACGGTAATTACATTGAACCTTATGGGGAAATTTGCTTCGGGTTGCGACCAATTCGGGTTGCGGCCAGAGTCACGGAACAAATTAAGTTCGTAAACCGAGGTTCCACTGTAAATAGTTTTACATGAGGGATAGGGAAATCAGAAACCTCTTCAAATGCCCGCTATTTTACCTCCCTGATTTTTTTTAGTTACTTTTAATTTACAATATGAAATAGGAAGCTGGCAGCTGAAAAGCAAAGCATCAACTTCTAGCATCATATTTGCAGCAAATAAAGTCCCACTGGGATGTTCATGAGCATCCTGCGTGGCTGATTCACGCCTTTTGATAAAGGGGTATTTTGTGAATTGCCACGCCAGCCATTTTGTGAGTACACCCAACACATGGATCAAAATCCTAAGTACCCAAAAACATTTTCTGCCCCACTTTTACACAAATAGATTATAACTGCAGAGTGAGTTAAGCTCTTTTACCTTAAAAGGGGATTTGTTGGCATTTATTGTTGAATATAAATTTGGAGCTCCAGACTGAGAGAGAATATCCAGGTAAGCAAGGTATTGTTGGGGAAAATTGGCAAAGTTCACATCTTTTTCCAAATTCCTGTCAGGCCCCTGTTTTGAAATCCTGTATGACAAAATCAAGATAAACAATGTCATCTGCATGCAAAAAATATGCAGTAGACTAGAAAAAATAGCTTGAATCATTTGAAATATATAACCTGTGTTATACATGATTTATATTTTCATGGAAGGGGAGAGGATAACGCCAGCATTAAAAAGTAGAAAAATGTCATGGCAAAAAATCATGCTCTTAACATTAAATCAATTTAATAATCAATAAGCATATTTAAAAATATTTAGAACAAGTCTTCAGGCTAAAAGGAAGAAAATAGATTTTATAAAATCAGAGAAAGAAACAGAGTTTGGCAAAAAATAACTTGAAGGGACACATAACAACTGTAAAGCATTTCAGCAGAGATTCAATCCATACTGTGAACAGGGGTTTTTAAATCTCAGTTTTAGGTCTGTTATCACATTGAACTGATTTTTTTTTTTAAGTTAACCATTCTCCCCTTGATAGGAAGTTCTTAAGGGTAGCACTCTGCTCTTTGTGATGATCCTTTCTATGAATGTCATATCCTATATATTCATATTCACAACCTCTTTCTTTTTAGTAATTCTGGTTTGCTTTGCTTTGCTTTCTATCCTGCCTCTCTTCTAGAAAACACAAGCTTGGAAAAGAAGAGTCAGCCATTGAATGTATGAACTGGAACTTCTACCCTAGCCCCACTCAGTGCAGGAGTCCACTAAACCTGGGGTTCTCAGAGTTTGTAATACCATACAAACTATGGTATTCTAATATGATAGAATGTATTTCTGTGTCTCCTCCCCCAATGATTTGGACAAGAAAAAACACATTACTTTTATATCTTTATTTATTTATTGGATTGGGGGGGCTGCCCAGCTTAAGGCAAATGTGTGTTAGGGAAAAAAATAAGAAACTCAGGCTTCATACAAGCCTCTGGAATCATATCTTTGTTTTGCATTCAGCATAATTTTGCATCAAACTGGCAAGCCTTCTTGGAAGGCACCCCCTGGTGACCTGTAGACAGCCAGGAAGATGACCTGAAGCAAGTATTCAAAAACGTTTAAACAAAGAGGACAGAAGCATTCCTTAAGTCCGTGGATGGGAAATACTGTACATTCTCATGGATAAGCCAAGAATTTTATGTTCAAAAATACACCCCCAAAATTGGGTTTGGCTTACCTGCAGACTGGCTTATCTGCAAGTATATACGGTAATACTTTTTTAAAGTACCCCTATATACTCACAGATAAGCCTATCTGTGGATAAGCCAGCCCTTGAATTTTTAACCAAAATACCATCAAAAATGCACCGCCCACAGGTAAGCCAATTGTGAAAATTAAAACACACAAAAATTTAAAGGGACAGCTTTATGGAAGGAAAGCCTTGCAGTGGCCAGCATGAGCTCTTCCTTCCCTTTGTTTTCTACCTTGGGACTTTAAGGCAGCCTGAACAGCACTGCACCACACCTGGATTCCAAGTATAAAAGGAAATCTCTGGGAGCAGGAGAGAGTGAGTGGATTTTTTTTTTTGCAGTATAGGACAGCAGAAAGGAAGAATGTGCAGCTGAGGGAGTGGAACAGCCATCAGCTTAACAAGCAACTGATGGTAAAGGGGGAGCAGGCTTGGACTTCACTAAACCAGCAGCAGACAAGCTGAAAGGAGAAGCAGAGCCCAGCAGCTTCACCACTCCACTACAGCCAGCCAGCAGCTGGTAAAGCACCTTTCCTTTCTCATCCCAGCACAGACTGAGAAGCTGCAAAGCCAAGGCTTCAGCAGCAGTTCAGAACAGCAGCTGACAGCAACAGAAGCCAACCTGAAGGTGGCTGAAGACTTTGGTGTAAGCTGAAGCAAGAAGACTAGACTGTTTAGGAATAAGATATACACATAGGTGTAGCCATGGATATTAGTAAAGGTTAATATAACAGGTTTTGGGGGATGCGGTGGCGCAGAGGCTTAATGACGCTGAAAGCTGCTGGCCAGAAATGGTCGACACTTCAGCGGTTCGAGCCCAGCTTTTGCACAGCAGAGTGAGCTCCTGTTTCCTCCCCAGCTCCTGTCAACCCAACAGTTAGAAAACTTACGTGAGTAGATAAATGGGTACTCTCACTCTGGTGAGAGGAAAAATGTTGGCGCCTTGCAAAATGAGTTGGGAGCAGTTGCCGGTAGAGCGGAAGCCGCGATGCCCGAAAAAGGCGCAAAGCAATGGAAACCCGCCTCCTGCGCTCGCCAGCTGGGCTCTGCTCTAGGAAGGAGGCTCTGGCAAACCACTTCCGAAAAACAATTGCCTTGAAAACTGCAAGGACTTGTCCAAAGCAGTCACTGTAGAGTCGGTAACGACTGAGCGCGGTAAAAAAAAATATATAACAGGTTTAGTAATAAGTGTTAATGTAGAAGTTAGGGCAATAGGTAAGTTTGTTAAATTTTATATCATAAAAGCCTTTCTGGGGGAAAAAAGGGAAGATAAAAACAGTCTGTTTGGTGCTGGTCTGTACCATTTCCCAAAAGAACCTCCTCTCAAGCTTTTCTGCAGGTGGCACATTTTTCATGGTATTTTGGTTAAAAATTCAAGGCTTGGCTTAATGCAGATGGGCTTATCCACAAATATATACAGTAGTATTAGGATGAGACTCAGAATGTGTCTTCCCTGGCTCACTGGAATATAAGACTGAGATGAGGAATTGCACAATTAGACTTGTAAGGTTCTGTTACTGTAGCCTAACTCGATGAAGGGTCTTCCTGTTCTGTCTTCCTGTGGAGCACCTGGCCTTATTGCAAAACCAACTAACAGGGATTTACAAATTACTTTCCCCTTTCTAAAGTGGGCTGATAGAAATTGAATGGCTACCTGAGCAGCTCCATACTATAGCTGGTTCCTT
Source organism: Python bivittatus (assembly GCF_059951505.1). NCBI lineage: Eukaryota > Metazoa > Chordata > Lepidosauria > Squamata > Pythonidae > Python > Python bivittatus. Next base: position 9,194,815 of record NW_028277088.1, read on the forward strand.
GATTTACTTGCAGCTATAACGCCATCTCTTTCAGAGCATGTATTCCACAAATGAAAACACACACTCACCCTCAGTCAGAAAACCACACTGCCCTACAGAGCCAGAATCTCTTCCAAAAACTTAGCAGATCAGTGCACAACTCAGTGGCTCTCTTGCAAAAGTCGCCATTTTCTAGTTTGTTTTCCTATTTGCTCAGTCTGTTCAAAAACTCTCCGATGCCTATTTTTCTAAAGAGTGCTAGCTGAGGCATGATTGGATCCACCAAGGGATGGGGGGCGGGGGCAGTGCAATCAACTATCACAAGTATATTCCTAACAGGGAAAGTATTACTTCCCAAGAAAAAATATATTTCTTCTCTTCCTCTAAATAACAGACTGCTCACTTTTCACCATTGTATGGATCAAACCTAGGGATATAGGCATTCATGAAAGCTTTGCCTTCCAGAATCATAACTGAAATTGAAATAATGTGTTATTAGGCATTAAAATACATAAAATGTATTTTATGCTGCAGGTCCTGTCTGCAAAAGTTACATCTGATGGGACCTAGGAGGTGAGCCTTTTCTGCCTTGGCACCCGCCCTCTGGAACATCATCCCTCCAGGGGTGAGGTCAGCCCCAGTCCTCATGGCCTTCTGGAAACCCCTCCGAAGTGTTTTTTCCAGCAAGCCTGGAGATCCCCTGGTAATAGGGAGCCTGTGCAGGGACTGTATTATTTGTAATATTTTCCCACTTGTGGTCTTGTCCTTATCCATGTTTATTAATGTTTTTAATTGGCTTTGTAGTATTTTATCGGTAGGTTTTATTGTACACTGCCCAGAGTCTCTTTGTGTGAGGTGGGTGGCCATATAAATTTGATAAGTAAATAAAATGCGTGAAGATGTACCTGGCTGAATCGGGATCTTCAGATGAGAATGTTTCCAGATGCCAGTCGTGGGCCTTAGGGAGATTAGAAAGTTCACGGGCAATAATATGCTGTGTATAATCATCATGCCACGTAAAACCTGGAAAATAGTTGCAGAAAATACTGATCCAGGAAGTTGGGATTTTGGCAGAACAAGGCAGAAGGGAAAATATATCAATCTTGCATTCCATAAGCAATTATCACAAAGCATTCAATGCTGCTAGGCTTTTTTTTTATAAATAAATTTCATACTTGTTTTAAAAGAATAGCAACAGGATCTCTTGCTCCTGCAGATTATTGGGCTAACTGTACTGAAATACTGATGTTTTTAAAATGTTCTCTTTTAAAAAGACAGTGGGTGTTATGATGAGATTTAAAAAGATTATATTTAATGGAATTTTAGTGTTTCTTAGTCACAGAGGAACTATAAAGCAGCTTTATTGTGTAATATGGTTATTTTTCTTTAGTTACAGAAAAGAACTGAATAACTCAGTAACTGAGCTGGAATGAATTTCAAAGCTGAATAGTGAGATATAATGAAAAGTTATTTCTCAGAGCTGTATCTCATTAGCTTCAAAATATATTCTAAAATATATCACCATTTTATATGATTTGGCTAGGACAAGCTAATAATATCTGGGTATGGATTACACTGATCCAGTGAAAACTATAAACATAAGCAGAAGAGTAATCTATCTGGGGATCAATTTGTGTTTTCTTTACCTCAACTAATAGTTTTAAACAAGGGCAAGGTGTCATTGTGAAAGTAAATTCAATGCAATTATGTATTAATTACATTCATTACTAATCTCCTGGTAATTATACTTAGAATAATGATGGGATCCCAAGAATAATTACTAGTTTGTAAATGTTATGATTAACATTTTTAGTTCATATAGTATTACCACCTGGAATTATCCATAATGATTTAATATGTCTATATCACATTATTACCACTATTGATATTCAACTTTCTGATACCTTCTTGTACAATAAAATATTATTCATTGATACTGCAACTGCAGTGTTAATACTTTTTGCTCAATTAATCTAAAGAGCAGTTCTACGTTTCATAAAAACATTATTGATGTATTGGCACTAAACAGCTTTAACAGCACCTGAAAAAGAATCCAAATTTTTGGAGATGTGTTCAGTTCCACAAGGTTTATTCCCATCTGATCAAAAGACATGCTATACAACCTGTGAAACAGCACTAGAAGTAACACATAGTGATACAGTAACACTGTGAGGCACAATGACAATTTTATATATGCCAATTAACTGTAAATCCAAGCAGTATTAGAACAACAGATTTGGAAAATGAGAATGGAAAAACATATAAACCATAAGATTTTTTTTTTTTTAATGTCATTTTCACATTTGTTTCACATTGCAGGCCTGGTTTGCACTGAATATGTGGCCTAAATCGAAACAATACAACAAAGGCAATACGACAAAGAGTTGTGAAGCAATCTATTTAGACAGACATTTCTAATTCTGAAATTCCTACACTTGTCCCCAAAGAAAACAATATGCCTTGTGTACCCTTCCTTGGGGTTCTCACTGATGTTATTTTACCGAGCTTTTAAACATTATCCAGAATCTTTTAATTTGCCAGATATAACATCAACTTCATTTCCAATAGCTCCTTGTCTTCAGAGGTAATTCCTAGAAAATTAAAAAATAGGTGATTGCATCCCAGGGTTTTTGCTTTTATTTCAATGTGCCCCCCTGCCTAGAAAAAAAAGGCAAAAGTATGGGAAGAATACGTGAAAGGAGGCATTCTGGAAGGCAGGTTTAATGGGTGTGAAAGGGAGAATTTTTATCAGTTTGTTATGTGGAGGGTATTTTAGGCTTGGTCATGCTCGATATGGTAGCCATTTTGAGAATGAGCAAGACGCATCACGTGTGACATCTTGTTTCTGTGCTGTAATGTGGGTTGAAATTCCAAACGTGCTTGTAGACCACAAAAGGCAACAATCAACAATTGTGAGATGGTTTAGAAAGATTTCTGAGAAAAGGAAGAGACCAGCTTTGATCAGATATAATGCCAATCTACAGTTTAAAGTTACATAAATTAGCCTGTCCCCTTCCCTTCCCCCATTAGGAGTTCTGAAATATTCACTTTTATTTTTAGCCAGATGTAGTTTTTTATTCCCTTAAAACAGAGGGAGGAAGATAGGTGAAGACCATCCCAGGAGTCTAATCCAGCTTGGCTTTTGTCCTTTCTTCCACCCCAACATAGGTAGTATTACCACTTACACCAGAAGAAGAATCTCTGAAAATTTATTTTAATGGTTGCTTATTGTACTTTTAATTCCATCTCTTGACACTGCATATAAACTATTTTACTAACTACACATAGAATTAAAAATCAATGAAAAATAAGTGATAAAAATATTTCAAAAATTATCTCTCTTTTATAGCTCCACTCTTCAAGATCAGTGGTTAAGGCTAAGCAGATCTTTGATGGAGTGCTTCATTTTGACAAACCCCTCAAAACTACTTGACAGACACACATATGCATACTTCTAATAGCATCCATGGTGCTTCACTTCACACTCTCCATAGCCTCTTCTGACATTTACATAATATATTTTGGCTTCTGAACATCTCTCTTCTCCTCAAGGAGGTGAACATCTACAAGGTACAAAGCATCATTCACGAAGACCTAAGAGTAGCACTGAAAAACAGCTACATCCTTTAATTGTTGGAGAGAACCTCAACCCAGGATGCTCAATAAAATAGCTTCCACAACAGCATTAACACCAAGCAAACACACGGAATCAAAATTAAGTCTGAGAAACAATCTACTTGGCAATGTTACTTGGCGATTTCCCAACTCTTTGTCTCTACTATCACACCTAGTGCCTTGCTACAACTCAATTACATCAATTTAACACACAAGGTTGTACAGGACTGCAGTTTTTCCATGTCACTAATGTGGAACTTCTGTGGGACACACCACTACCAATTAATGATCCCTGTTGGAGCTCTGCCTACACTGTACATCTTCCAACTGAGAATTCCCACCAATGGGCAATGAAAAAACACCCAGCTGCATCAAGGAATCTAGTTAAGACAGTGGTTCTGACAAGTTAATTAAAACAGAGAGAGAAATACAAACTGAAATATTCTATGATTAAATAGCAGCTGTTGAAGAAGGAGCAACCATGATGTCTGTTACAGTGAAGCAACTAGAGTTTTATGGAAACTTAGAAACTAAAACTTTGATTATAGCAAAGCCATATTAAGCATCATGACATGTGCCAAACAGCCTTCAAAAGTGGGTCTTATTTTTATTTTCACTTTATTATTTAGGGTATGGATGTTGGTAATAGCTACTTCTTTTTCTTCCTCAGTAGAAGGCGCAATGAGACCATGATGTTCTTTTCAATGCCATAGCTCCCCCTACTGTTGAAGAAAAAACTTGCACACTTCTCTCATCAGTACATGGACTTGAAGGTGCAGTTTTTAGGGGGGGGGTCAGAGAGAGGAGAGCTGTGGTTCCCATTTTGCCCATTAAAATATGCCCTTCAAAATTAAAACACACACAAGGAAAAACTAGCCTGATTTTTGGTACTTTGATAATGCAATCAAGCCCTTAGTCCCCTAAAATCCTCAAAATGTAAAACGGGTACAAAATGGTAACTTCCACCCATTCTGGGAGCTGCAACAGGGATTCCAGTAGGCTGCATGTTGCCTTTACACCATCCTTTTCGCACCCGTTTTATGGAATAAATTTCCATGGATTATTGTCTACTACATCAAATGAAGTATCATAATTGAGGTAAGTTGTATATACCCCTGATGGGTAAGGGTGGGGACAGGAGGATGTAAACACTGAGCTCAGAAGAAGAGGAAATGAAGAAAGTATATATAACGTTAATTATGTAAGAATAGTGTTAGGCCCAGCCCAAGAACAAGAGTGAAACAGTCCAGTCCAGTCCAGTTCCTTTATTAGTTTACATCTTATAGACAGAATTTTGCCAAACTATACAGCAACTAGTGGATATGCCCTGTGAGATTCTAGGGAGTGGCTATCCTGAACCTCTTTAACTTCCCACGCTTCTGTTGCAGACTCAGCTGCCTTTTGCCTCCTCCTCTCTCCTGGAATGCACCCCCTCTTTCCCAATAGCCTTGATCTCCCACATCACTCTCCTCCTCGTAGATACATTCCATCACAAATGGCCATTTACAAGATGGTTGTTGTGTATGACAGATACTCTTCTATAGGTTAGCTGGTTAACCTAAACATTAACTTGGTTAACCTTGAAGCTATGTATCTTATAAACTATTTTCTTACTGATGGGACTGATGATTTTCGAGGGGAGGTATGGCGAACTGAAGACAGCTCTGTGAAAGTGGAGCCAACGACTGTGGCAAAGACCAAGGAACTGGTGAGCAGACTGGTTCCTTGGAACCTCTCTAGATAAGGAGAGGATGGGAGATTGCCCACATGTGCTCCAGATGGCTGCTGCTCATGAGGTGACTGCAGGACAGCGGTTTTCTGTGGGTTTGAGCACTGAGAGATGACAGGATTAGCCATCTTGCTTGCAACCATGGCAGAGACTTTTAAAGGACACTAAGTTCACAAGCCTCACTTTCTAATCACTTTCGGAAATTGCCTATTAACTAATTTAAAGCTATTAGAGACCTTCAGAATGACAAGTTTGAAAAGTCTTCATCGGGTGAGTTTATCTTCAACTCTGAACAAAAGAAAAATTAATTATAAGCTTAAGAACTTAAAGAATCTGAAATAAACAGCAAAAAGCTAAATAAGATTTTGATCTTAGAAAGTTATAAATAGACTAAGGTCCAGATAAATTTGGAATATTGAAACTTTTACAATAAGACTTTGGAATTAATTATAAAGAACAAACAGCCTTTGTGGGAAATAGATCTGTATTTTGGAAGATATAACAGAAACAGGTAATTTCATGATTTAAAAACTGGACACTAGAGGGGATTAAAGATTTTAGGCAGAGGAAAAAGTACACGCCTATACAATGTAAAACATTGTAACAATGAAAATACTGAAGGAGACTTTTGAAGAATGGAGTCAGAAATTAGTAGCCACAATATCTTTTTTTTCAAATAATTTTATTACAAATTACAAATAGAATAAAAACTAATACAAACTACAAAAATATAATAAAAAAGAAAAAAATGTAAAAAAGGAAAAGAAAAAGGGAAAAAAGAAAGAAATAACTTCCCCCTTTATCACAAGAAGTACAAACAATTTTAGTAATGTATCACCATCTCTTATGATATCACATATACTCTCTTCACCCCATAACTCATTTCTTAACTAAAAACAAAAGCTAAAAGCCTTGTCATTCGTTCCTTAGCAGCAAAAATCCAGTAAGGATTACCAGATGTAACTAATTGTCTATCTTAACTTTGATCGAATAAGCCAATCCTGTATTCTTTCCTTCTACTTTTAACAATGTTGATTTTTAACCTCTTCAAATAAAGTCTCTGAGCTTGGTGCCACAATATCAACAATGTCAGTAATGATATCGGCTTCTATGAATAGACTATGTTCAAAAGATGTTATTGAAGAAATAATAGATGTAGATGTAGAACAAATTTTATCTAACAAGATAGAGTTGGTATCAAAAGTAGATTTATGATTGATGAGCCAAGAGAATGACTTGGAAAAGGATGTTTCACTAAATCTACAGAAGAAATTGGCTGAAGTTTTAAAATTCACAAGGAAATACAAATGATAAACCAAGAGATTGACCTGGACAATTTTTTCCTATTGGATTTGCAAAAGAGGCTTGTTAAAGCTGTCAGAAGGATTAGACCCCTTCTTTTCCCATGGTCTGTGTCAAGCTGGAAGTCTAATAAAACACATCAGATGATCAGCGGAGAGTCAAAATATGTTTATTCACCCAACATTATCAAACTGCTTTGGATGAGTGGCCGCAAAAGGGGATTGCTTCTCCATCCTTTTTATAGGTCTTTTAGTTTAAAATTTAGCCAATCATTATTAATAGAATGAAATGTGTCAGCTTATTACAATAGTTTCTGCTCTATCAGTATGAACATCTTCCTCCTAGCATGACCATCTTCCTTTCATGTTCTGTTAAAACAGATGTTTCTTTATATTAAAGTTACAGCAAACGTCCTTATTTATGGTTAAGCAGATGTCTCTTTACCTACAGCTAAACAATAGGCATTTTATCTTTCCTATACATGTGTTTTTCTATACATAAGATAGAAAAAGACATCTATGTCTTCCTTTACATAGATTTGCTACATGATATATTCATTTGTTTATTCTGACAAGAACTGTCATTACTATCTATAAGAAAAATATTCCAACACTCCCCCCTTTGATCCTGAGAGAGACAGTGAGTCTCTGAATGAGGGAATGCCAGAGATTAGAGAAGGAAGGTAAGGAAGCATTAGTCTGTGTGATGGCATGAAAGTTGGCAGAGTGTTGTAGAATAAACTGAACATCAGTGAGGACTTAGTTTTGTTGGTCCACATAAATACAACAGTTAGGTTAATAAGAGCACAAACACCTCCTTGACTAGCTAATAAAAAAATCTAGAGGTATATGATTTTGGATGGCTATTTATGAAATTTAAAGTAACTTCTGCTTGTAGCCTACCAGTTGCATCTGCTGTAGCATTAGCATAAATCTCAAGAGATGGTGATATATAAAGGAGGGCAAATTCCAACTCAGCAATCCCTAGTGGGGGCATAAACCATCAAAATAAAAAGTATAAAGGGGGTTGTCATTCCACTAAAGGATTAAGTATGGTACAGGAAAGGTGGAAAAGGTGGTTATGGTGCCAACCCAAAAGATGGTAAGAGGGCTGTATACTGACAGCCGGAACCAAGGCCACTAGAATGCAAGTCCCATGTCATGTAGAAGGTAAAATTTTATATGTTGTCTTTCCACATATCCAAAACCACCCAGACTGTGGGACTATTCTGGATTTTAGGACAGCAGGGATCTCATAAATCAATACACAATCAGTTGTATTACCAACAAAGGTTGCTTTGATTCGAAGGGGTTTTCTGGAAATACAATGCATGTTTCCTGCTCAAGGAATTCAGTAAAGGTCCATATACTGTATTTATTAGCTTGTCCTTTACAGTGGTAATAGATAGATTATATAAATAAAAAATAGTGCTATTAAGCCCCAAAGGAATGCCAAATGGAGAACACCCTCCATCGGGTAGACAGGCAAATATGGCATTCTAATGCATTGGGTTTAGAGGCGAAGGGCATGAAATAAAAATAGAAAGTAGAAAGACACAAGATAGGAAGGCACAGGTTGCATAAAATAATCACAAGATGTAATGGTATGTGGGAAAGACCTTGGGAGATGGGGGGAAGCAATGCTGTCTAGGGAACAGTCAGATAAGAGACAGCACAGCCTGCAGCTGCATAGTGGGTAGAGCAAGAGGCTCAGGGCCCTCCCTAAGTGCACAGACTGTAAAGGTGAAGACAGGAGAATTATTTCAGACTTGCAAGGTTCTGTTAATGTAGCTTTACAATAAAGTAGAATTAGTTCATCTGGTTGTGTTTCCTGTCTGGTCTACCAGGTAAGGCTGACATCACACTAGAATAACAATGATCAAATTACAGAATGAGACTTCTGATAAACAACTATGTCCAATGCAGGTGAGTGAATTCTCCAGGTATCGCTCAAACAGGTGATGTTCCACTGGTCCTGATCTGGGTTGTATCTTAGTCATATAGAAGAGACCTGACTTGGGCTGTCTACAGCTGGGCTGAAGTCAATTACTGTAGATTTGATGTGGGTGTGATGAATCCAGGCAGGTCATTCAACTACCTTGACAGCTATGTGGGTAGTTAGAAGAACCTGGAATGGACCCTTCCATCTGGGCTGGAGAGGAAAAGTCCTGGTAAAATGGCAAATCCACACCCAATCACCTTGTTCAAAAGGATGCACATTCTCTTCAAGAGGGATGGACTGCAAGAGGGCACTATTCCTCCAAAATTGTCTAAGGATCCTGTGAAGACAGCATAAATGTAAAGACAAATCCTCTCTCCCCACCCCCCGAAGAGTTAGGGTCCCCGGATCAAGAACCTTAGTGATATCTGGTAGTCTTTCAAACAACAATTCAAATGGTAATAGCTCACAATCCTTTCTGGGTCTAACACATAAATGAAACAAAGCAAAAGGTAATACCTAGGGCCATTTTAAATGAGTCTCAAGGCACAGCTTTCTTAAGGAGGTTTCAGTTCTCTGGCTACTTCCATAGCTGTAGCACAAGGACACGGATAAGCTTCAGTCCAGTGAGCCAGCTGATCTCTACACACAAGGACATACTGAAAACCTTGTACTCCAGGTATAGTGATGAAGTCCATTTGTAAATGAGAAAAAGGGACTTGTGTCTATCGTCACCCCTTTTGTGGCTCTTCTTCTGTGAGAAAACATTAAATGCTTGACAAGTTTGACACTTTTGTACACTATGCATGCTTCCATATAAACCCCTGATGCTTACCAGATCCTTCAAATTGCATCCACTGTTGCTTGGGTGCCACAATGACCTTTCTCATGAATTTGCTGGCATAACAAACAGAGCATAACAAAGTTATGGGTTGGCCATCAGGCAATCTCCATATTTGGTCAGAGAAGATTACTTCAAATTTAGTTTTCCACTCATCTTCCTCCCCCCTTTCAACAAAATCACCATAATGTAAGGGTGATTGAAGATGAAATAGTGAAGCTGCAACAGAGAGGGAGGGTACTTGAGTGGCTGCCCATTTGGCAGCAGCATAAGAGTCCTCCTTGATGTGCAAAGTAATGGCCAACCGCTATGAGGGAAGGAAGCTGAATTGCATGCAGAAGAGGCAATACCAAGGGAGCATGAGCAACACAGGAGTCAGTGGCAGTAACAAACCCCTGTTGTTTCCAAGACTCCTATGGCATGACAAATACCAAAAGCAGACTTAGGATCAGCATAAATGTTAACAGTTTTGTCTCTGGCAATATAACAAGCTTGAGTTAAGGCAATAAATTCAGCTGCATGGGCTCCCAAGGAAGGTGGGGAGGGTTCTGTCCAGCAGATTAAAAAAATTAAAACAATTGCAGCCCCTGTTAAACGGACTCCATCAACCACAAAGGAAGACCCATCCAAAAAGAGTTCAAAGTCAGGATTTTGTAGGGGCACGTTAGTAAGATCTGAGTGGGGTTTCTCTACCAGGTTTATGGTCTGTGAACAGTTATGTTGGTAACCACCTTCATCTGTAGTCTCAGGAAGCAGAGGTTCAATGTTGTACGTCACTTCAAAGTCAAGTTTGGAGCAGCTAGCTCTGCTTCATAAGTGGCTAATCGCTGATGTGTAAAGGCTCAAGTTTGACATTTGAGGAGAATGGCAGCAACCTCATGAGGAACAAAAACAGTCAATGGAAAACTCATAATCAAGAATTTAGATATTTGAACAAGAAGGACAATAGCAGCCAAAGCTCTCAGGCATCCTACTGCACCACAAAAAACAGGGTCCAGCTCTACAGAACAGTAGGCTACAGGTCACTGTTTTTCCCCCAAGGGTTAGGTAAGGACTCTTGAAGCCACTCCCTGTTGTTAATAAACAGAGAGAACAAAAGGTTTCTCATAATAATGGAAGCCAAAAGCTGGTGCTTGAGTAAGCACATGGTTAACCTGGGTCAAAGGCAGGCACAGTGCCTTACTGGGCTCTGTTTGCTTAGGCATGTCTTTAGTAGTCAGAGCCACAAAACGTCTAGTTAGCTTGCCAAACACTGGTATCCAAGGCTTACAGAACCCTAGAGTTCCAAGTAAGGCTCTCACCTGGCGCTTGATAGAAGGCAGTGGAAATTGAAGAACAGCATCCACCCTGGCAGGGGAAAGTTATCTTGTGCCTGGGCATATAATATAGCCCAGGCAAGAGACTTCAGCCTGGAAATACTGAGGCTTACTGGATCAGGGTAGATTGTGCTGGCTACAGTAGCCAGATCTGCCTTCAAAATTTGCAAAAACAAAGTTGGGGATTCAATATAACCTTGGGGCAGCTATGTAAAATACATAGCATCATGGGGGTCAGTAGAAATAATAGTCACTGGGTTAGGGACTACTGGAGTTTGTGGAATCACATAGTCATTAATGGCTCTTAAATCATGAACAAACCTATATATAGGCTGACCACCTGAATCCAATATAGGCTTGCAGGTCCTCCAGAAGCAGCATGTTGAAAATGGTCATGGCAAAAAACTGTTTTGTAGTAATTATCAAAGGAAACTTCCAAAATAAGCCCATCTGGACTACATTTAATTGTGGCTCCCAGTTTACAAACTTGTCAGGTAAAAGCAAGGCCCACTTTAAAAAACAATGGACCGATTGTTGTTAATGCACAGATTTCCTCAACATCAAATCCTTTTCAATCCTTGTAATTTAAAATCAGTTTTCCCTGGGTGCACAGCCAGTAAAGAACAAAAAGCTCTGATATCAAGCAAACACTTGTAATATTTTCCCTCAATTTGTAATGTAACATAAGGCTCACCTCTATCAGAATGTTCAACAGGTAAAATTGCAGCTTATAAAACAACTTCATTAGCAATTCCACCCCCTCCCATATACACATCTGGTACGGTGTTAACAAAAAACTGCAGCACTGGAGGAGCTGGCGATGGAGAAGCAAAGTTCCAGGTGGCAGCAGCTGTGTTGCGGCCCTAATTAGATGGAAATGGTCCCTGGGGATAAGATAAGGTCTTCCCTGTTTTTTTTTTGTTTTTTTTTACAGAAATGTGGCCTGAAAAGAGCCATAGCTACTGGAAGCAAAACTCTAATCTCTAAATGGTGGTAATTCAACAGAAATAAATTTCTCAGTCTCAAAATGCAAAGATAAGTCAATCTCAATCTCACATGGTTTGCACTCTGCACATGTAGAGACACTCAGTGAAATATCTTGGTGCAAACTCAGAGGATTGAATTTAATGAGTATGTGTTTTCCATGACATTCATTAGTTTCATTTAATTCACGAGCAACATGCTCTACCCATTGTTTTCCTAATGTATACAATGACAAAGGGGAAAAGAAAAAGAAGATGTAGTTTCCCAGGTTAATTAGGACACACACACTTTCACCCAGGTCCCAACAAGCACAGCCCACCAGGGCATGTACAGTCTTCAATTCCTCCCATGCATCTAGGAAATCAGTCAAAGAACCCTGACCACCAGAGGCAAGAGCTTCTCATTTATACTGACACAATTTTGTTGGAGTGGCAGAGAAGTTGTTCAATATGGCTTGAAAACAACACACACGCGTCAAACAACGAAGAGATGAACAGTAAATGGCAGACAGCAAACAACAGAAACTTCCTTACTTTCTTCTATTATGCATTCAACTTACAAAATATACACAAAACTTACACAAAGACAGGGGGTACAAATGGCTGGATACGTGGCATGGCCAGAAACTGTTTCCAATCATTAGCAATATTTAACAAAAAGGGAGCATACCCCAAAAGGTGGAAGGCCCACAGTGTGGCTGGAGGTGTGGAATTCCAAGAATTTGGAACATTCCAGTTTACGGTGGAAAGATTCAGTTTTCACAGGACAAACCCGCGTTGCTTTTAACTTTTTCCCTCCAGCTCAAACCAGTTTCCAAACTAACATTTTATACACACATACATATGCACACACAAACACCACATAGGTGACATAAGGTGAAGCAACCTGCACATCACCCACCTCCCTTGACAAACACATATACACATTTACACAAATGCTTACATTAAAAAATACTGGCACCTTGTTTATATCTCTTTCTCTCTTTTTCTTTGATCAAAAACAAAATTAGCTATTCTGCGGCAATTCCACAGTATCCAAGCTTGGCCAATTAGATACAATTGTTAAAAAAAAAAGGTTACCTGATATCAGGTGCTGCCTGATTTACAAAAGCAGCATTTACAACCCTCAGTTCTTAGGAGCCTGACATAAGCATGGGGGGGCGGGGGGGTATCAGCCTTTTGCTTTGAAGTTCTGACCAGTTCGGAGGTCTTTTAGTCATTTCCTTGAGGGCTTGCAATAAATTAATAAGTGCCCAATTGTATATTTGTGTGGGTAATTCCCATCTGACAAGTTCGCCCATAGATATCAATATTCAATCTGCTGAGGCGCCAAGTCCTTAAGACAGCACCACAACAGTTTTAACTGACAATATTGAAAAGTACTCAATTTTTTTTTGCCAAATCTGTCTACCACAATTATCTAAATACAGTAATACCTCAGTTCACGAACGCTTCTGTTCATGAACAATTCGGTTCACAAACAGCACTGTTTGCAAAATTTTGCTTCTGTTCACGAACTCCGCATCGGGTGACGAACATGACCCGTGGCCATTTTCCCTGCTGTGACACGTGGTTGTGGCTTCCTGTAGGCGAGGGGGACTCTCCCTCCAAACAATAACCGCCTCCCCACCCGCCTTCCTGTCCTCCACGCCAGAAGTCGCCTCAAGCAAGGTTAGTATTCTCTCTCTTCATACTGTATTGTACTTTGTTTCATATTTTTGTGGTTTAAAAGAAAAATACATATGGTTCAGAACGGATTAACCGTATTTACACTGAACCTTATGGGAAAATTTGATTCGGTTCGTGACCAATTTGGTTCGCAACCAGAGTCGTGGAACGAATTAAGCTCATGAACCAAGGTACCACTGTATTGGTCCATTCACAACACAAGGTCCTAGAGCACATTTTTGACATACCAGGTTGAACAGAAAGCTGTCACTCCAACAAGCAAGGAGTTTCACTGGGGTGAATTCTTAGGGATTTTACTGCCTCCCCAATCCATGTCCCATTTTAAAACTGACACTTGTGTCCACTGGGTTTTAGGTCCCTTCCAGGAGACTCCGAGACCCCCTAATGAGGTACCACTCCTTTAAAACGTAGCATGTTCAACCCCTAGCAACTTTCAAAAAAATTTTTGTTGTGCTGTAGAATGACCAAATTTTCATCACTGAAATCACAGTAAAAGAACTTAAAAGGGTACTTACCAATAGGAAGGTTTGACAGTCCACTTGATCAGTCAGCAAAAGCCAAGAGACCCTTTACTAACCCAGTGAGAAACAGCAGCAATAAGTAGGAGGCACCGAAGCAAAAGTTAGCCCCATGCTGGCTTATGCATCCTCAAATCCCCGCAGCACTCACCTGGTTAGCTTGTGATTCCTGGCTGGCTTGCCATAATTCGTCAGAAGGATTAGACCCCTTCTTTTCCCACTGTCCATGGAGTCCAATAAAATACACCAGATGATCAGTGGAGAGTCAAAATATGTTTATTCACCCAACATTACCAAGTTGCTTTGGATGAGTGGCCACAAAAGAGGATTGCTTCTCCATCCTTTTTATAGGTCTTTTAGTTTAAAATTTAGCCAATCATTATTAATGGAATGAAATGTGTAAGCCTATTACAATAGTTTCTGCTCTATCAGCATGAACATCTTCCTCCTAGCATGGATATTTTCCTTTCATATTTGGTTAAAACAAATGTTTCCTTATCTTAAAGTTACAGCAAACTTCCTTATTTATGGTTAAGTAGATGTTTCTTTATCTAAACAACGGGCATTGTATTACTACTTTATACATGTGTCTTCCTTTACACAGATTTTGCTACATGATATATTCACTTATTAATTGTGACAGGAACCAGCATTACAATCTATAAGAAAAATATTCCAACAAAGCCTTGAAGAACTCTGTATGATGGGACAAAGAAGAAATGAAGAGAAATCAAATGCTAAACAATATTTGAATGAACTGAAGATTAAAACTGTTAGAAATAAAAAGAATATAAAGTTGGTTTATTTGATCAAGGTTAAAACAAGATATGTTGTTATTTCTGGCAATTCTTTATGAACTTTTGGCTGACACCAGGACTGAAAAGACTATGCCTTATGGTTTTGTCTATAGATAAGGAATGGGATTTGGGATGAAGAGATAATTGTAACCTTAGAATGGGTGAAGAGTCACTAAAGTTGTAGTGATGAAGGTTGGAAGTCACTTCTTTATATATTTCTTTTCTCTTTATTATATTCTTACTTTTTTCTTTCATTGCTTTTTTTCCTTGTATTATTTTATTATTAGAATCAAAATTCTTAATAAAAGTGTATAAAAAAAGAAAACCATCAATATGTAGTAGCAGGAAACCATCAGTTTGTAGTAGGTCATTAGAAGGAATAAGAAATTCTTATTGTTTCCTCCTCACCTGCCAGAAACTCTACTTGTTTCCTTCTATCATGGAAAACCAGGGATCTTGAACAGAAGTGCTTAAGTACACATTAAGAGGAATCAAAATAGAATTTGGAAATAGATTTAGGGCTGAAGCTCTTTGAAAATTTGGAGTTTGGTCTGAATATGTTCAGAAACTTGTGAAGATCAATGTGGACATATATCTGCTGATTGTTAATACATTTAGAAGATTGCAAGAAAGCAGTGTTTTTCTTTAAGTGTCACAAACTCCTCTACATTTTAGTAAATTATATGTTGGATGAACATAGATATTTCCACCAGAGCTTGTAGGGTATTTGTAACTGATACCTCAAAAAACCAGCAAATTAATTGCAGTCCATTGCTTGGGACCATGTAAAGTGCAGTCCAAACCCACAATTAAAGACAAACACAAATTATTGTACATTTTTTATATAGAATAGACGTCTTGTACTCTGAAACATACATTTCTTATTTAGCTTCCTCCTTACCTTTTTGCCTGAAAATCAGTTTTTGCTTGGCTAAAGTGTGTAATAAAGTGGTATGTTTTATTTTTCTCTGCAGTTTCCATTTAATCTCCTGTTTCTTCAACTTGCTATTTTATTTTGGTGAGGAAATACTGTAAACCCTCCATGGTGATTCTCCTTAACAGTTACAGTTCCCATGCCATGTGTACTGCAAATTGTTAATCCTGTTAGCTGCCAGAATGCCTGCAGAATTTGGTGTGAGTGGCCTTCATCTTTGTTTTCACAACATATAGACGTAATTCTCAACATATAGACGTAATTCTCTGCTACTGTAGCTACCTTCCCACATTCTTTAGGGAAGCTGTGTTATTTCCAGTCCCCATTTTCTAAGCTTAAGAAAAGCAAATCCAGCAATGATCACATACATTAATGGTGGTCTTGTTGCGCGGGGGCGGGGGGGGGAGCATTTCTTTTCTATATTAGCTATTTATAAGTGCACCAAAATACAAGTTTCCTGTTGAATTTTTGCAGCTATTAAAATACATTTTTACTATTCCATTAATTCAATATTTTCTGAGCAGTAATACTTTCACACAACTATCAGTACAGTCTGAAGTCGAATAATTATGGAGAAGCTGTTCATCCTTTATTGTAGAGGGCAAATGTTCAGATAATAGAAATGTTATTTACAGAGAATTGGGGTATATATTCTGTGCTGCCAGTCTTGGAACTGAGTTCAATAATAGAGAGGTTTGGTTTTTTTAAGCCATTCTCCAACTCTTTCTCTTGGAGGAGGAGGAGGAGGAATTAATTTAAACCTATGTGCATGACTGGATCTACTTCTGGCTACCCTTAACCCTCTTGGAGACCCATAGCACCCTCACACATATATTCTCAATTGACCCATTTTAGAGTGTTGTGGGAACAGGGCCAATGCAGATATTCATAAATTAATACAAATGCCTACCCTATGTCTGTGAACTTCTGCTGGTGGTGCTAGACTTCTGACTGGTGTGATATCAACTGAACTATGCCACAGGAGTTGCCCTAAACAGGATGCTCAAGTTCACCAGCTTTCCTGATTGCCATCTTTGTGGAGTCTGATTCACATTGCTGAGTATGGGTCAAAAATTAAGAAACAGGTTTCTGGGACAATGAAATCAAACATAAAGCTGAAATGACAGCTATATGATGTTTCAGAACATTATACCATTATTTTAGTCTCTAAAATACTGCATGTGTTCTGCCTTTACTACCCACCAATAATCATATTGCTGCTTTTCTCTGAGCTTCGTTTTCTTCTTGCAGATATTTTATTATCAGGCTAGGTAATATCATCAGTGCTATGACATGAAATGAGGTTTGGGGGCTGGTTTTCAGAGTCCTGACATTGTATGTTGTAAATGACTCCTTTTTTATCTTCTTTTGCTACTGAATCTTTGGGTTTGCTTAAGATGTTTTGGAAGGATTTTGTAGATTTGTGGGCTACACTGATACCAAGAAGTTGTAGTAACCTGCTAGTAGTTTCTGATACATTTTTCATGCATGGAAGGGTTATTCTTCTCATGAGTTGTTACTTCATGTCAGAGTACTGACAGAACATCAAGAACCCAACAACGCTAGCTATGTATATTCTCTATTGCAAATCTCATCTCCTTTTCCTCAAATTTCCTCACCATGTATTTCCTTATCATAAATTAAAAACAATAGCTATACCAACCCTGAAACACAGCACATGTATCTAAACAGGTGCAGGGGTAATAATTCAATCTTCATGCCCCTTCTGTGCTCTGAGATTGCCAGCAATGCAGTCAATTAGCTTCAGTCAGCAGAGTAGCCTCTAAAGTGGGCAACTGTCTTCAAAATGGGACTGAGGCCACTGGCTCATTTTAAACACTATATTAAAATAAATGGAAATTTGGCACAGGCTGACTATTTCAAAAATATACAGCTTAAAAACAAAGCCAGGTATCTTCAGAGAAGGCATGCCTGAACTGCAAAATATATGCATATAATCATATTTATACCAAGTCCTTGTTACAGCAATGTGGAAAAGTGCTTCTTTAATGATCTGCATGTTCTCAAGAACATTTCATGCCACATCATGCAGCAAATTTTAGCTGAAAGGAAATTACTAGTTGCATATTAGTTGTTCGGTAAAAAAGGAGTACACTGGCAATGCGAACATCTACATTAACCAAAATAAGGATTTAAATTGATTTATTTTCCCATTCTTTGAAGAAAATTCCCTAGGATGGCTGGGAAATAGGCAGATGATACATAATTGGAGGTTCTGGAGCCAAAATTTTCCAAAGACTGGTTCTTATTTGCCTTGTCCCACAGACACAAGGGGAGGAAGGATGGATCACAGTATTTCACTTTTAAACAACTGCTGGGCATAAAGCTACATTTGTGACAGAACTGGTGATCTGATCACACATGACAAGCCAAATTTCTGGGTTGATAGATTAATGGCAGAACTGATGATCTGGGAATACAGGCCAATTAAATTTCTAAGCAGAGAGCTAGGTTAGATAAATGAATGACAGAACCAGTGATCTGGTCACATAAGCCAAGCCAAAGACCGGTTATCTGGAAGAGGCAAGACAAGAGAGACAAAAATCATTTATCTGACAACTCACCAAGAAGCCAAGCAAGATTGACAGGCCCAGTTTCCTTGCTTTTTATATCATTTGATACTGATGAATTAACAAAGGGTACTGCCACCTTCTGGACAGCTTCATTGCTAATGCCCAAACAATGTAAATACACCTTCTGGATAGCTTCTTTGCTAATGCTTCTGTATGAGTCTAAGAGCTCTTCCCATGGACCAGTTACAGTGCTCTCTACCCATCCTTGAGCCAGCAGAAAAATTATATAACTTTTTTGTCATTGTGGTTTACACCAGACACCTATGAGCCCAAGGGTCATTGATATACCGCTAATACATACTTCAGTCAAGAACAGGTAAACACTTCCTAGAATCCATGGCCATATTTAGAGGGCATCAAGTTGGGGAAGGTTGTATTAATTATTGAGTGCCACTGTAGCGTAGTAGTTAAGCTGCTGGGCTAGAAGTGGAGAGACCACAGTGACATCATGAGCTGGTTGTATCTAGTAGTGGATGGGGATATTATGTGCTGATCTGGCTGAGAGAGAGCAGGCTGTTTCCCATTTAACTATATAGCACCACCACCACTAATCAGCTGCTATTCAAGCTGATCCTGGTTTCCAAGTAGGAACCACTTGGAGACTTGACAGGTACAAAGGAAGAGATCTGTCTGAAAAAACCAGACTCTTCTGCTACCCAAGGGAGAACATGACCATGTCCAGGGACCAAAACTGGCTAATAGGTGCCGGACTGATCCCACCCATAAGGGAGTCACCTCACTGCAACCTCAAACAAATGGTCAGAGAAGCACATCAGATTATACCTGTGGGAAAAACACCACAACTTCTTGTTCACCTACAGAGCAAAATACTATTTTAACAATACCTAGGAACTTTTAAGTTGTAATGAGATGTAGGCAATTCATGAAAAATAGATTGTTGTGGCTGTCCATGCTGTGGTTAGGTGCAAATAGGTAAAGGTCCTGAGCTTCATCATAAGAGTTCCTAATATACTGAATTATGCTGTTCCTCGCAGTTAGATTCCAAAGCCATAGAAACTGCTGGGGTTGATCAAGTCCTCCTCAATATTAAATAAAATCTGACTGAACTTGAAAACATTTAAAATTTGTCAACATTCTCAAATGTCAAAATGTTGACATTCATTGTTTTGAACATTTGTCAATTATCCTCTAAGCAGGGATTCTGTTCTCTTTTACAAATCAAAGAAATAATTGCAACCAAAAGAAACTGTTTTAATCACTGTGGTGTAGAATGCCATCATCCTTGAGTGGAAAATGCCTTCTGGGTATAATTAGTATCTCTCTAAGGCAGCAGCAGCATAAAGTGCAATCAATTGCCAAATATTTTGGGCTGTAAAGAAAGGATACATATGCATTCTTCTTCCTGTAGTAATGCAATTGTGTATGCTTTGGGTGCTTGTTTTTACAATCAACTGTATACCTATTCCACAAAAGTGATAGTTTATCTGAAAATAGGAAATGCACTATTCTGAGCAAATGCATCACTGTACTGAGAAACAGTTCAAATAACATAGCCCCATATTGCTTCCAGAGATAGTATTAATCATACATTTATGCTTGTCTATGACCAAATTGTTGTTGTTGGTGGTGGTGGTGGTGGTCACACAGTGGTGGTGTTTAGACTGGAGTTGGCATTTTTATCCACTTATTGAGTCCTTTCCAAGGATACGGGATAGGCAGATGTTGTTTGATGGTGTTAAAGGTATCATTGCAGGAGGTAAGCTATTGTTGGTGGTGGTGGTTGTACAGTCAGCCAGATGTTTAGACTGCATCTCGCCTTTTTATCCACCTATTGAGTCTTTCCCAAGGACCTGGAATAAGCAGATGCTGTTCGTTGATGATGTTAAAGATATCATCGCAGGATGTAAGTTGTTCCAAATAAAGCTGCCTTTTGCAATTGACTGATGGTGATTTTTTCAATGCCGATGGTCTTCAAGTGGTACTCCAGATGTTTTGGGATTGTACCCAAGGCACCTATTACTATTGGTGCTATCTTTGCTTTCTTTTGCCACAGTCCTTCTATTTGGAGGTCTTCATATTTTGTGATTTTCTCCAGTTCTTTCTCTTCTATTCTGCTGTCTCCAAGTATTGCAATGCCCACTATCCAGACTTCTTTGTCTTTCCTATCAACAATTGTTATTTTTTCCTCCTCCTCCTCCTCCTCCTCCTCTTCTTCTTCTTCTTCTGTTCATAACATGAAAACAACTCTAATGTTAGTCCGTTAACTTATGCATAACAGTGGACAGTAAATGCTCACTTGATTATGTGCCTTTGAGTTGATGTTGACTCTTAGCAACCACATGGATGGGCCTTCTCCAGGATGAAGTAAATGCTCATAGGGAACTAATTATTTGCTTCAGCTTTCTTACCCCAAATAATGCACAGAACAAATGGTTTTATGGCTTCACAGCAGGGGACCTGCAACCTGAATTGGCCCCACCTACTAGATCACTTGGGGGCAAACTTTTAGTCACACATATATGGAAGGTGAGAGAAGCTGAAGCTATAAGGTGCCACTTCTCAATGGCAGCTTTGGAACTATCTCGTCATGGAGATCAGGCTGGCCCATTCCTTTATAGCTTTCAGCAAGTTAAAAACTGAGCTATTTCAGAGAGTGTTCCAATGATGTTACCTAGCTTTTATATTTATATTTATATTTATATTTAATTGTGTTGATATTATTTTTATTATGCCTATGGGTTTTCTGACTTTATGATTTAGAGATTAAACTGTAATTTTTAAACACACTGTGGATTTTTTAATATCCTCTTTATATGGTGTGAGTCGAGAGTTTTGCAGATTGCAGCAAGACATAAATGCAATAAATAAACAAATAAACAAATTATTTGTTCGGATTTATTTTTTTTTAATATACAGCAGATCATGAGCATTAGAATAAAGAAAAATTATCTGTACAGCTGCTTATATATATATTAAAGCCTATGAATGATGCCTGTATCTTCAAGTATCTTTCTTTTATTTCAGCGTTTATTTCATCTATCCAGCTCACAAACGTAATTTGTTAAATGCACGTAAATATTAATTGTTGCACAAGAATTATTTTATGTTTAATTCTTCTATGACTTAAAAACATTTCTACTTATCCATTTTGGAATTAGTTTATGCCCTGTTTCTCATAGGAAGGAAGAGGGAGGAAAAATAAATATTAGCCATAAAAACTGGACTGTCTCTTATTTACATTTTACAAAGCAATGTTACATGTTGCAGTGCAGTATATAGGCACCAGATGTCACTACAAGTAAAGCACCATAGTAGAATATTGATACCAGAGAATAAACATCTGGGCATGGAATTTCAGTAGCACCTGAAATGAAATCAATTCTGCCTATTAATCACAGGGAGCTGTATATCAAGGACTCTCCCATCAGGTACTTTGGGGTGAGAGATATTCAATCTTGTATGAATTTTTAGTTGCTAGTGCTACCTAAAAAACAGGAACAAGTTATAGACATTTTTGTTTTAAAAACAACAAAGCAAAAGAGAGCAACTTAGAATCATACAGTAATCGAATATAAAAGTTGAGATGATCTTTGGAAGTCATATTGTCCAGTCCCTGCCCAGGACTGGAATCCACTACTGGACATCCCAAGCTTCTGCTTAGCATTTCAACAAAGGTGAGGCCGCCATTTTTGGAGGCAGTCTGTTCCATGGCTGAACAGATCTTACTATTGGGAAACTGAAGTCAATGGCCTGGCTTCTATTGTAAACAAACAGAAAAAGGACTGTTAAGCCAGACATTGGAGTCAATCACAAATGCTTTTCAAGGATAGTATAGTGCTTTAAAATAAAATGTAAACTAATGAAATTGAACAGGAAGGGTGGCACATACATTTCAGAAGTAGTGAGTGTGAAAAGCTGAGCCTCAAATATTTAAGAGTAATCCAAGTTTACTTGAGTCTTGAGCAACTTAAAATGTTGGGTCATTTTCTACCCTATCCTGTATTTATGTCCTCCTTCCTTTCATAAGTTAAAAGAAACACTTGCTTATGAAATAATATAAATTATTAGCCAAAACAGCCCATTTCAAACCTTGGGTGAGGTGTCAAATGTTGTATCTCCCCATCATACTGTCAGTTTATACCCACAAACTATCACAATCTGGATAGGGGGTTTTTTTCTTCTATTTTGTAGCAGCCTATGTGCAAACCTGATAAGTATTCCTTGCACAATTCCTCAATATTTAATGAGCATTTATAAAGAATGTTCAACAAACCCAGACTTTTTTTTTCTGAGATGGATAAATTGTCTGTTTTCAACAGGACATTTTCCTATTTACATATCTAATTCAACTATGGTGAGTTAGGATTTTTTGGGCCCGTGGTTCCCAACGTATTTCAAACATATTCCTAACTCTTGCTAATGCCTTTCCCCTGTGGGTGATAATTGGCTTAAGAAAGACTAATTTTGAGCTAGAAAATAATGCAGAGGAAATGGGTTAATAACCTTCTCTTTACCTCTCCTCCCTACTAATTCTGTTTCTTAAAAAAAACAAACTCCTTGTTATGTTGCAGTTTAAGCTTTAGCAATGCCTTTCAGAAATGTTGTTTCCCTTGATATTGTGTGTCTCATGGAGAAAATATCTCATGCGGGACATCTGAAATGACAACAGTCTTTGTTGCAGAACAGCATTTTGCATCTGAAACATGCCAGACGGTTTGAATTGCTTCCTGTATAGCATGTAATCAGAGGTGTATAATTGGTCCCTGTTACCTTGTTTTCAGCCATCACTGCCGAATAAGCTGTTTTTTTCCTCAATTGCAAAGTTAATTCTGAAAATCCAAAGTCACAAAAATGTAGCACAATACATTTTTCAAATTTCAAATTAATCTGGGCTGGGGAAAAATCTATACCACTTTCTACTTTAATCTGGTAGGCCC
The DNA here is from genome assembly GCF_059951505.1 of Python bivittatus. NCBI lineage: Eukaryota > Metazoa > Chordata > Lepidosauria > Squamata > Pythonidae > Python > Python bivittatus. Next base: position 9,217,948 of record NW_028277088.1, read on the forward strand.
TAGCTAGTCTTATTACCAGGCAACAGTGAAGTCTTATGTATGTATATGAATTACATTCTGCCTGTTCTCTAGGAACTCAAGTTGGCTCACTCAAGGATCACCCTTAACTTTACCTCACTGGAAATATTTAATCCAAGAACAAAAATTTAGGAGCTCTGATTACAAGTATTGATTAGAAGAAAGGTTAAGATTCCATGCCGATGCACAGCTAATACTCTACTTGCAAACATATATGTATACATGTACATATGCAATCTTTGGACAGCTTTCTCCTGATTTTTTGATGTCACGGGGAGGAGACCGCCCTCTTTTGTGAAGGAGGAACAATCTGCTTTAGTCCATTTTTTTGATAACTGCTATACCTTTTATCAGCCTTAGACCTAACTCACAATTCCCACAATAATCCTCTAAGGTAGGTTGCGTTGAGAAAGAGTGCCTGACCCAAAGTTACCAACTGAACATCCATTTTTAAGAGTGGACTTGAACCTGGCTCTTCCCAGTTCTAGGTCAATCCTTTAATTACTCTACCACAATTTTAACATTGTTCAGCTATTTAGGCTCTTTTGCCAAAGCAAGGACTAAGAGCACTGCAGAAGTATATTCTCGTCTCCTTCACAGCTTTGCATGTCACACAGTCTAGAAGGAGAGTGCATAGCACTTGGTCTTTGAACTGCACTCAGGGATGAAAACTAGGGTGGATTTCATTTTGTTTGCATTTAATTAAAAGTAAATACAGGTATTAGGTTTCTCCCCAGCCATGTTTTTCAATTATTATCTTCCCTTTCTGTCACATTAAAAATTACAGCTTGTTAAAAATTCCTGATGGTCTCTGAGGGCTTTGAGTGGGGAGGGTCATAGGCAGGCCAGAAAACTCAGGTTGGGATCCTCTGATACAGAGCAGATGATTTGTGTCTGTTTTCTCTCTAGCGGAAGGATCAAGCAGAAATGGAGGCAAATCCTGATGGCCACACCTTTGCATCTCCATCCCTCATTCTGGGATAATGAATATTAATGTTATGGCAGCTCAAGATGGATTATAACCCCTGCTGAGATTTCCTAGCATCCTTTAGCTAAACTGTGTGATAGAATAGTCAACATGTGGCGCGTTTATTCCCCTTTCGCAAGAACAAACAAAATGACCTGAATACTGCTAAAATAAATTATTCAGAAAGTGATATTTTTACACAGAACTGTAACACAATTGTATATATTCTAGATGCAATTTGAAAAGTATGACAAGGAAATTAAAAATAATAATATTTTCAACTATCAAAATGGTTCTGTTCTTATTCATTACCGTTGAACTATTTATTCAATCCAATGCAGTTTGCCAGATATTAAAAGGGTACCTTTGCTTAAAAGTTAAACACACGTCTCAGCAATTAACATGTCATGGATTCACTTTCTCCACACAACAGATGTTAAGCTAATCCACGTGGAACAGAGCAGAAGTGAAAGCATGCCTTTAATAAAATGTCTACTGAATATTTGCTTTCACTCTGATGACTAAGTGCTAGTGAATCTTCCTGCATTCCTGCCCGTAGTTACGTGTTGGAGCATAACGTTTACTGAAGCAGCTATTCTTGCCAAAGATATATTGCATTAATAAATCTTCCAAATAAGCCCTAGTAAATGTCACTTCTGCTTAAATGTTCAGCAGAAATTGGTGACAAGTGATGCTTCCTTTGCCCTTGTGGAACTCAAGTGTTCGGATGTGAATCCTAATAGAGTTTCTGCCAGAATCAGGCTTCAATAAGTTTCAGCAAACTGGTTGGGAACACTAACAAAACAAACGGCTTGAAAAATTCAGCCCCCCAAAGAAATAGGACTAGGAGACCATTAAACGAGCAAAACTTGCAGTTTGCAGACCAAACAAATGATCTCATTCAGTCCCTTACAGCTGCAGTGAGACAAGGATGGGTGTAAAACTTTTTTTTTTTTTAGGGGAAAAAAATGGCATGGTCTTCATGTGTTATATTTATCTAAACAGCCTATAGGGGATCTAAAACATGATCATCTTGAATAGTTCAATAAGCAGGGGTGAGAACTACATCAGATAACTGTATACCAACCCAGGGTGAATTCAGATAACCAAGCTTAAAATAATGAGCTTTCTATTCTTCTTGAAGACCTGCCATCAGTGAGTATTATGTTAAAGATTTTATTGTGAACTTAATAAAGTTAGTACAATGGCTAGATCCATCTGGTATTAGAATGGCAATCTGTTTCAGTATAATATGAAGAAATGAAAAATGGTAACAATTTAAAGTGTCCAAGCATAATGTTCTTATGATAAGATTATAAGCTTTTTATTTATGAGGGAAGGAGATAAAACATGAAATATAATAGGCTCAGATAAGAATGTTACAAGGTGAAGAATTTGAAACCCAAACTTGATTTTTTTTTTAAACAAACAAAAATGGATTTAGTTTTATAAAGTATTCTTTAAGGAGTGTATGTTGGTCATACATGGGCATCTCAAATTTAGAAGGATTGAACACATGTGCAAGAAATAAGAATAATGAAGAGTGGAAGCAAAAATGAGTAAAGCTGGGAAATTAATTGTCTGTTTTCTTTGAACTCATGGCTCTGGCCCACAAGTTGAGAAAGACCCACTATCTAAAATTATTGGAAAGAAAAGTAGAGTAGTATTAATGCTTCCTGTCCCCAGTCAAGTCTCAGTTGGGGTCATCCTAGTCCATAATGTACTTTAGTTCCTTGCATGCCTATTCAGAAATAAAATTCTATTAATAGCTTTTAAAACAAGGGGGGGGGGAATACTTACCACCATGCCCATTTTATCCTATATCTGTAGCCCCTTCTCTTTCCTATCTACTGAACGTGGACTGGTTTATACCTTGCATTAAGCCATAGGGGTTTGTGTGGTTGACTAACACACAATGGTCAGGCCTTGCACAATATGCTAAAACTAAGCAAAACAAGCACAATGAGTGAACCCAAACAAGGTTGCTGCAGACAGTTCTCTGCCTTACTCCAGGCATGAGCAACAATCTGGTAGCTGAGGGTTAACTATTTCAGGCTTATTCTAGACTTACTGTACTGTATTCATATATCTAGTCTCAGCATTGTTGAAAACTGTGCCCAGAATGGATCCTAGCAGCTGCCAAATATAGGTTTCTGGGTTCCCTTTGGTCAGGGGGTTGCAGTTTGCCCATACCTACTTTCCTCAGATGCTATAGTTTTAGAAAAATCTCAACATTCCAGCACTTGCCCTCTAGAATAGCATCCCTCCAGAGATGTTCCTCAACACAGGTAGTCCTCAAATGACAACTGCAAATGGGACCAGGATTGCTGTCACTAAGAAATGCGGTTGTAAAGCACAACATCATGTGACCACATCACCTAGGAATGACAATCCGGGCAGTCCTGGTTGCTGTCATAACCCAAGACACATGAGTTGCTAAGCAGGAAGTGGAGGAGTCCCAGGTAAGGAGCGTGGGGGTGCTGCAGGGGTGGGGGAGGCCACGCGCAAGTCAGGGGAGGAGGTGCTCGGTATAGCACAAGCTCAGGAAGTCCAGGAAATGAGGGTGTGGGGTGCATGTGAGCGAGTGCAGGGAGGCTGTGGAAAGAGGGTAAGGGGTACATGTGTGTGTGCAATCACTAGGAGGCCAAGGAAAGAGGGCGCAGGGTACATGTTGGTGGCAGTATCATGGTTTGGGCCTGCTTTGGTGCCTCTGGACCAGGACAGCTTGCCATCATTGATGGAACTATGAATTCTGAATTGTACCAGCAAATTCTACAGGAAAATGTCAGGGTATCTGTCCATGAACTGAAGTTCAAGAGAAAATGGGTCATGCAGGAAGACAATGACCCAAAGCACACGTCATAGAACCAAAAAATGTTTAAAGTAGAAAAAAAATACTCTGACGTTTTCCCAAACCATGATACTGCCACCAACATGTTTCACAGATAGGATAAGATTCTTACACTGGAATGCAACATTTGCTTTTCGCCAAACATAACATTTGTCATTCAAGCCAAAAAGTTCTATTTTGGTCTCATCCATCCATAGAACATTCTTCCAATAGCCTTCTGGCTTATCCATGTGGTCTTTCACAAACTGTAAACATGCAGCAATGTTCTTTTTGGAGAGTAGTGGCTTTCTTCTTGCAACCCTGCCATACGCACAGTTGTTCATGTTCTCCTGATGGTGGTCTCATGAACACTGATATTCACCAATGCAAGAGAGGCTTTTAGTTCCTTAGATATTATCCTGGGGTACTTTGAGACCTCTCAGAGTATTACACACTTGCTCTTGGTGTGATCTTGGTTGGTTGACCACTCCTGGGAAGAGTAACAATGGCATTGAATTGCTTCCAACTGTACACAATCTGCCTGAGAGTGGACTGCTGGAGTCCAAACTCTTTGGAAATAGTTTTGTAAACTTTTTCAGCCAGGTGAGCATCAACAATTGTTTTTTGGAGGTCCTCAGAAATATCCTTTGTTTGAGCCATGACATACTTTCTCATACCATTGTGTGTTAGTCAACCACACAAACCCCTATGGCTTAATGTTTTGTGAAGATCAGACTTTGATAGTGAATTCCCAGAATCCTGTTCTTTAAATAAGGCAGGACCTCCCATAGTCACACCTGATTATCATCCCATTGACTGAAACACCTGATTCTAATTTCCTCTTCAAATGAACTGATAATCCTAGAAGTTCACATACTTTTGCCACACACAAATATGTAACTTTGGAAAGTTAATGTTTTGGAAGGGCCAAGTCAAAGTCCTGACCTTAATTCTGGAGAAATGTTGTGAAAGGACCTGATGCGGGCAGTTCACACGAGGAAGCCCACCAACATCCCTGAGTTGAAGCTGTTCTGTAAGGAGGAACAGGCTCAAATTCCTCCAAGTTGATGTGCAGGACTGATCAACAGTTATCGGAAACATTTCGTTGTGGTTATTGCGTGGGGGGGTGGGGGCACACTATTTACTGAAAGCAAAGGTTCACATACTTTTGCCACACACAAATATGTAGCTTTAGATCATTTTCCTCAATAAATAAATGAAGTATAATGTTTTTGACTCATTTGTTTAACTGGGTTCTCTTTATCTAGTTTTAGGACTTGTGTGGAGAACAGATCACATATTAGGTCATATTTATACAGAAATATTGAAAATTCCAAAGGGTTCACAAACTTTTAAGCACCACTGTACATTAAAGTTAAGAAATCTAAACAATAAGATCATGATTCCAGTTCACTCTTTCTCTCTCTCTTTTTAAACCATATCTTCCTACAGAAGGGAAAAGTTATACAATAAAATTATATACTTCCCCAGATGGGAAGTTCTTTTGAAAATTAGTTTCTTGTTCATCTCTTGCCAGATGTTAGATTTAGAGTTTGCCAGCTGGCTCAAATGCAGCCAAATATCAAAGGGCATCTAATTTTATTTTAGAGACAAAGAACACTGGCTGGTTGTTAAAGGACTTTTGATAATAACAGTTCTTGTGGCTAAGGTTTTGAGGGCTGGTACAGTCATTTGATTCAACTTATACCAGCTGAGATTTTATGAGGACTTCTCCAGATGTCATAAAGACTCAGACTTGTTTATCACATACAGCAGTGTTGACTTTTCCTTCATGTGTCCGAGGGTAAATTGTTCACTCCAACTTAGAGAAACGATTGAATCTTACATTTACACATATGTAAGACATATATGATAGGAGAGGAAGAGAAGAGTATTTCTGCTGCTCAAGCTTCAATGCTGAGGAAAACTGAAGTATCACATGAAATTAGGGCCCTTCTAGTAGGCAAGGTCATTGTGGATCCACCCACTAACTGGCTCAAATCAGTTCCCTGAGTGCCATTTCAAGATTCCTTATGAAGATTGCCTCCCAGCCCCTAGGATTCAAGGTGTACCAAATCCCAGATATCCAAAATTAACCTGGCCTTAGACTGCGGCCTTGCATGCCCTCAATAGTCACCCTTTTTTGTATTTCCAAAAACCAACAAAAAATGAAATTAAGATACTATTGAACAGCATTCACAGTGATGGATTAAAAGTTTTTAGAGTTTGCATCAGCAACTGTAGCTAAGAATTCATTGCTATTTGATGGCTGGATTAATTTGCAACAAGCGTAGTCTTGATTCATTGGCTGAATAAACTTGATAGGCTGAAGTCACACAATATGCTAAGCCCACATGAAACAAACTACATTATGACTTTACATGATGTGCGGTCCTAATATGAAGAACAGTTATATATAACTTAAGTGGTGGCATATTCCTTCATCTCTTACCTGCTGATCCTATACAATAATTACCATGTCAGTGTTTCGATATTTCTCATTCTGGGATCAGCCCATCAACCTTTTTCTTAAAAAAAAAAAAAAACCCAAGGCAGCTTCTGAAAACAAAGGTCTCTAATGGAGGCTCTGAGAAACTCATCAACCTATCAACAGAAAGGATAGTTATTAAAGCCAACGCAATATTGTGCTTTTATCAGCCACAATGACAAAAACCTTTGCTAATTTTTCAACATAAAATTCATATTCAGAAAAATAATTCAAAGTATTATTGCTCGACACCATTATGAAATGGAGGTCAAATCTGCCAAGTTGGGGGAGGAGGGGGGAATGCTTTTAGTGGCCACACAAAAGAGAAAATGGGATCAGATCATTAGAGAGTGCAGTGACATTATTTAAATGTCTTTGTTAATCAGGCTCCTGACAGAAGAAATTAGACTTGGAGAATGTGTTCCTCAGAGCCTTCTCAGCATGGGCCAAATCTGCTTAATACTCTAAATATGCTGAGTGATAATGAACTTGTGGTAGACAGCTTCACACTAGTCTTCCTCTTTTCCTTCTCTGTTTGCACTTGGCATTATCTAGTACAGTAATTTAAGCTTTCAGATCTTGAAAGGGCAGGGAATTCAGTATAAACATTGAGTTGCTTTCGAGTTTTGTTTTATATGTTGTACAGTAGGAATCCATAATCCAAGATTCTTTTGATTGCTTTCGGAGACCCTCTCTTGAAAACTGACAATTTCCTGCCATTTTGAGCTAGGAAACTGAAGGAATGTAGAGTTAACCTTGGGAAGAGGGAAGGAATGAGTGAGCCATGGGGGGTGGGGGGGCTTTGTGAAAAAGATTATTCAGTCCTGAGAAAGAGGAAAGTGTGAGAAAGAAACTCAAAATAACCTCACCTTGATTTTGTTAAGATGCGACAGCGAAAAACTTGGTCGGGCTTTCAAAATTTGTTATTCTACCATACTACAATAAAGAACCTGGAATCCCTGTCATGTTTGTTTCTTGACCTGCACTACCTTGAAGGTCTGAGAGAAACACGTGAACATGATATATGCCCTAAAATAGGCATAATATGTTTTAAAACGAGACTCCACAAAATTTCCTCCCAAACCCAGTCACACTCATATGTTTTGATATGGCCTCACTCATTTTATGGCCCTTAGATACTCAAAGGTTTACCATCTCTGTACTACAGAGACTAGACTTGCAGCTCTTATAAAAGAATCAAGGTCTTCTTAATTTAAAAGGAAATTCAGAAAGTTAACATTCAAAGCCATATTAGAACACAGAAGCTCTGATTCTTCCCTCATCATATCACAAAAGTATAATATATGGAAAAGTAAAGCCCAAACTAAAGGGCATCCAGGTCCACTTCAGCACAGATTAGATTTATATTTCACATTAATCACAGTTTGTTTCACCATGTTTACTGAATAAATTACAATGGTTTGAGTTCATACAACAAAGTAGGCCCAAAACTACACATTATAAACTACAATGCTTGAATTCACATAGCACATTAAATACAAATACAATAAATTATATTATGGCTTAGTACAATGCATGGGTCCAGCCACAGGCTTAAGCAAAGCTGACTGAAACACACCAGTCTGCAGGATGTTGCTTCTTCCTTCAAAATAACACTGCAAGCTTTGGGGTGCGGGTGTGATGTCATGATGCAAGCAGAAAAGGAGCAGGGACTGCATCACAATGCTGTAACACTTCTTTTGTTCCTCCTTCCCTACCACCTCCCAACACGCCGCTGCTGAAACATACTGGCTTAAGTATGCTGGAATGTGATCCCACTTTGCTTTGTAAATCTTAAGCATATTTACTTGGAAAAAGCTCCTGTTCCAATAGGACTTACTGTTCAAAATATATTCTTAGGGCTATTGCCTATTGCAACTCATGTAGCACTATCAATGCAGGTCATTATCACCCAATAAAAAATAAATAATGGGGCAGTCAGTAGATACAAAGAAGTATTTCTCCACACAGTACAGAATTTTATAGAACAGAATCTGCTACCAGAAGATGTGGTGCTGGCTACCACCGTGGACAGATTTGAAATCTGATAAATTCACGAGGCTAGGAAGTTGATTTTGCTCCACCTTCAACCTTTGTGCCAAAAAACATATTTGGGTTGTCTCATCAAACCTCCCTCTAGAAAGGCTCTTTAGCCCCTTCATCTCTTTGTGTACTTGACTAAATGTAGTAATAAGCAATGTACAGTTCAAAATGAATTGAACATTAGAAGACATGGATGCCACAGCTTTAAGTTCTAGTACCGTCCTCTCTTTGTCCAGGGGGGATCATACATAGAAGGTGCTGAAACATTCCCAGGATTGGTTACTTGTGTGGTTTGAATAGACTAAAAGTAACCGGATGTATAGGCAGATTGGTGTTTTCAGTATCTAATTGATATGGAGGCATCACCACACCTTCTCCACAATTTTACTGAAACATCACCAAATTATCTCTACAATTTTGCTATGACATTGCCATGATATTGCAACCCATGATGGTTATTGTAACGCTGATGTTTTTCAGACAACAAAGTTCTCCCCTTCTGTTCTGACCTCAGTTAATGTTCCACCACACTGATAATCACCTTCATTTTTACTGACTCTGCAATACCGAAACTAAAGACTAAAGAATCAAAGGACCCACTCTGAGATGCTGCACTCCTGCAAAAACAAAAATCCATTCACTTCCTCTCCATGCAAAAGAAAAATAAAATAAATTGCTTCCTCAGTCCCACTTCATTATTTTAGGTTTTGGGCCTTGGTCTGCAGTGATTCCTATGAAGATGAACTGAAAAACCATCAAGCCATCTTCCTTCTTGAAAAACCTGAAGTTCAAGAGCTGGGATACACAGGGAGGCAGGAGTTCCTGCCAATAGGATAATGGATTGAAAACTTCAGAAAACTACAGCATTTAAAAAATATGCAGGTTTTTTTTCAACTATACCCCAGCTGAGCAAGAAATAAATACACCCAGCTCACAAATGCTGCCAACACTGTGGATCCTAGAGATCCTAGAGCTATCCAGAGCTATCTATAGGGCTACTATATGTTACCCACTGATATGCTGGAATATGAGTGCTATACTGTTTCTCGTTTTGTTTTGTTTTTTGCCATACTTAGCAAATTAAGGGCAGCTGAATACATCATGCAAAACAATACAGAAAATAATGGCAAAATAGAGCACTAATTACTTGGCAAAAACAACTCTAATTCCCAAGTAGGAGAGAAAGCAATGGAGCTCAAACTGGGAAAGTTGAGCAATGTTTCAGAGCAGGAGAATTTTTGAGCAGGTTAAAGCAGGGAGAAGAAAACAATGAAATCCCATTCCCTCATCCCAGCCTAGTTTTCTGGCTTGCTTGTGTTTTTGCCATTTCTTTTTTTCCTTCCAAGACTGACTTCTCTGTAGAAATGATGTAGCACAGAATTAGAGGCCATTTCCCACTCAGTGCCTGTGTGGCCCAGTGACATGTTGACAGGTGCTGTACATAATTTGATGTGTATTTGGGAAGACACAATAAATATGAGCTGAAAAGGTCATGTCTCACCCAGGTATCTTTGACTGTTCAGACAGAATCTCCCTTAAAATGTCGCTTGGAAAGAGTTCTGGTACACACACTCTAACTCTTTTGATTCCTGAAGAGCAAAATTTCAGGAAATAGTTTAATGTCTTGTTAAAGTTTTCTGCTGGGGAAGAATTGTTTTGTTATGCAGGCACCCAAAGGGGCATTCATACTAGCTCTGACTATTCTGTTTGGAATAAAGATATCTAGGAAACATGCAATTATTTTTGTTCTCTTCAAAAGAGTTTATAAGATAAAATTTTGATTACAGGAAAGGATCCAGCTGTACTGCTAAAACTACACTTAATGTCCTTCATCATCATTACTGTATTTTCCATTAGTATAATAAGAGGGTTAAAGGTTAAAGCAATCCTAAAAGATTACCACAATTCCATTCTATAGTGTTTAGTCACACACATATATATGTAATATGATTAAAGCCTTTATATATAGCTTCTGCTCTCAGTATCTTGAGATTTTCCTCTCTCACCCATTAATTTTTGGCAATTAATGTTGCCACATCTCCTGTATACCAACCCAACCATGCATATAAACATTTGATTGCTTAGCATAGACTATTTAATCTAATTACTGCTTAATCTAATCCTAAAATGGTTTTACCGTCTTAAACGTCATGTGCCAAGGCCTTCAATCTCATGGACTGCCTTGCAAAGAATATTATGCTAAAGGCCAGTGAAATGATCACCTGACATTGTTTTAGTTCTGTTCTATTTTCTATTAACTGCACCTACACCAGTGTTTCATAGAAGCGTTCTGTAAATCTATTAGATGCTTTTTGCAAACCTACGAGATAGGCTTGCCATGCTCCCCACTTGTAAAATTAATGGGTATGCTAAATTTTACTCCACTCTCACAACCCTTTCTCCAAACTGCCTGAACTGCAGCCTTTCCTCCCCTTTCACCAGAAATTTCTGGATTCATGGTAGTGAAGAACCTGCATCCCCTCTTTCTCAAACAGTGAAGCCCATAATCCCTTTTGGCTGCTATAGATCTATAGTATATCCATTATCACATACAAGTTTATATTAACTTTTATATAATTATAATATAAAGTTTATAATACTAGTTTATATTAACCTTTGTTGTTGTCTCATACTCTTGCTTGGAGCCCTACTCCTATCTTCTCGGGAAAAAAACATGGTATTGAAGCAAGATTGCAACAGATTTTCCCTTCTGCCACTCCTATTCCAATTAGAGATGCTTTTCTGCAGCCTCTGACTTTTCAACCAGTTCCTAAGGATATTTTCTTCCAGAATCATGCATTTTTATGCTCAAGGCTTTATCCAGGTTATTCCCGTACTCCCCTGCTGGACTCCAATTTTTATTAAGGCAACCTGGAAATTCAGGGAGCTGCTATCCTAATACTTTTGGATAGAGTGAGCTTGAGAATGGTTCTATTAAGGCACCCTAATAACTACTGTATTAGCTGCAAAGCTGCTTAATTAGAATGAAAAATACAGTCCTTTCATAGTCTCTGAAGCACGAGTCTACAAACTTCAATAATTTGCATTTTAAGTAATTCCCTAAGAACCAGAAAATGCAGTTATGGTTTTTAAGCCAAAAAATCCAATAAGCATCACAAAGGAGAGCCATCAGGTTTTTTAATGTTTCACATTCCCTTCATTTGTTGTTGAATAACTAATCCTAAATTCACTGGCTTTAGTACTGTTGCCAATAGCAGGAAATAAAATGTTTCTAATGTTGTTATGCTCTAGAGTCTTCATTTCTAAGGACTATAAGGAATTGTCAACCTTATCTGGGAATCCCATGAGCTTCTTTGAACATTTCTCCTTATCTGCCAAACAGTTTGGTGGATATAATAGTTCAAGCCCAGTGCATACATGGACACAACTCAGCTCCAGTCGTCTATCTGCAGGTTCTGCTTTGCAAAATTTTATAGAACAGACAATTCAGGAAATTTCTGTGTTTGCTATCAGTTATCTCACTGATCTTGCTGATTATTAGTTTATAAGCTTGTTGCTATTCATTTCTGATCATCTTTGGGCTCTCCCAGTACTTGCAGCTAATTAGACCTCAGTCTAATTTAGGTGTCCTTCGGTTTACCTTAATCAATATTTGCTGCTAATATGATGCAGAAATTGGATTTTGGCAAACACATATTGAAATCAGAATCTATTACAAATCAATTATGTTGCTTTTTCTTTTTGTCAATACAAATGTCAATACTGCCTCTTTGTTATTGTGATCAAGTAGTCCAAAGGCATGTAACCTCTACAATTTGAGGTACAGTGATATAGATAAGAATTGAAATATTCATTTTATAGTGAAAGGCTATGCATATAATGGACTACATACAGCCTTCCATAAGATATTATTTGAATCTGGACCTCCATTTCTTTAAAAAAAAAATCACAGTATGACAATTTCTACATTGAAGAAACTGTTGGCCTCTTTTCTAAAGATGTGTCTTAATTTTAGGGACCCCAACATTTAGACAGATATGGTATTTCCCCTAAAGGAATGCTATTTTTTTTCCCTCAAATATTTTTAATAGGATAATCATCTTAGATTTGCAGAGAATACAGTGAAAGTGGTAAGCATGTTTTTCTAATATTCCCATTAAGGTTCATTAGATTTTATTTTTTGATAGGATTTGTAATGCTTCATATCTGAACCCAATAAGGTGCTTTGGAGCACATGTAGTCCTGGGAAAAGATGTGGCTGTTTTAAAGAGCTGCAGATTTCTGCTCCCACATATCCTGAGTCCAAAGCACCACACAGCCCTATTTTTTGAGACTTCTCCACAATTCAGTGTTTATGCATAAAGTAAAAATATTTTGTATGTAAAAAAATCACATATTTTATTTCCTATGTAATAGGAAATGACTTTTTTATCAAAAGGTGAAAACAGAGAAAACTTTATATCCTCCCTAAAAATTGTTCTGTCCACCATCCATATCGTTCCCAGGCTGTGTTGTATCAACTATTTCTTGACAGGAAATAAATATGTAAAATGTGACATCAATTATTAAAGTTTCAATTACAGCACAAAACAACAACAACAACAAAAAGGCAGTAGAAGCCATGCACAGCAGAAATGACTAATTTGAAAAGGGAATAAAGTACATCTGCCCAGATAAAGTGAAAGGCATTTCATTTCTGGAGAATTTATTCACATCTCAACAAAAGGGAAGCTGGAATCCATGTATGATAACATCTTTCTGCTTTCTCTTTCAAGACAAAGGTTTGGTGCCAGGGATGTTTTCATATTCAGATCCTTCTATTATTAGTTTTTCTTATTCCTTCTATCTGTGTTTGACATTGCATCAGCTAAACAGATCCTTACATTCCCCCCATTCATTTTTACCCTATTTATATTCATTCTCTCTCTTTCTCTCTCTCTCTCTCACACACACACACACACATATATATATATACACATACATACATACATACATATATATATATGCTAAATATATATGTCTGTGTATAGAAAATATATATATTTTTCAGAACTATGTGAAAATAAAGAGGACTGACTATACCACACTTTCCTTTACACAATGAAAATATACAAAAGAACTTTGAAGAAATCTCACACATACCTTGTTTTTATTCATTTTTTAACAGTAATTCTATTTACTTTTCATTTAAGACGTTTCATGATTTAATATTTCTAACTATTTTGCACACTAGCCTAGGATTCTGAATTCAAGAACATTTTAATGACTATCAATGGGGTTATTCTGAATTAGCACATATTAAATTCAGCTAGTATTTGTAAAAGTATTATTGCTCTTTAACTCCTAAAAAAAAAAAAATGAAAATAAACATTATCAGTCACTCATTTTGGGGGGGGAGGGGGTTAAACATTGGTAAAAAGGTTTTCTTTCTCTGCTAATTCACTTACATTATAATAGTATATTTTGCAAACAAGAAATAATGAGATTGAATTATGTTGGATCTGGGAACCATTAATATGTTACAAGAAAGTAAGATATGTGCTGCCTGGTATGCCAAAGAAAAACTCAAAAAATGGCTAAACTGCAGTCCTCAAAGATGCTGGGAATAGATGAGCCACAAGCAAAATAAGACAGGGACCGCTCACGGACAATATTTTGTGTGTGTGTGTGGCCAGGAAGCTCTATTTCTTTGTTCTTGTTTTCTAACCAAAGAAAGCTGCAGGAGAAATAGTCTTGTAAGAGGAGAGGAGTTAGAATTTGCAGACTTTTTAAATAATTTTTTTAAACCTTTTTTAAGGATGATTATGTAGGGCTGTCCATATTTCAAATTCGAGGCCAAAAAATGCTTTAGAATATGTGGGAGTGCTCACATAGGATCATTCTGCACCTCCTTAAAACAGCTACATTTTTTTCAGGATCACACAGCTGTCCTTCATGGCTTCAGCACTATCCTGAGAAAACATACTTAAGACCTGCAGACAGGTGCTTTCTTGCATACCCACAAATGTTCCAGGGTACCTTTTAGCTTTTGAATCTAAAGAGCTTCATAGCCCTCATGCTTATTGGAGGCTTAATGCAATGTTTTATCTCTACACTTGTCTGGGAAATAATTACTTAGTAGCTTACTGTAAGACTGCAAGATTATATGATCTTGAGAGATTCTGTGGGCCATAACAAATGAGGTTGAGGAGACATACATAGTTTGTGGGGTGTTGTTTGCCTACCTTCAGCCTAAAATGCAGAAGCATGCCAGGAAATTGCAATTATTCAAGGGAAGCTAAATCCTGACCTTCAAGACCAGCTACAAACCAATCTGTGGCTGAATTCTGCCTCCAAAAGGGAAAGAAGCCTTTCCTATAAAAAGGAGTGTTGGAAAATATCCATTATAAGGAAAATGTGGTCTACTACAATTCATAGTGAGCTCTGCATATGGCTTCCTAATCTTCAGAAATCTAATGTTCCAGTTCAGTTCAAAGACATTAATGCATGCTCAATACCCCCTTATTCAGAGATGTTTTGTAATTTACTGACTTGTAGAAGAATAGGAAACAATAATTTTGGGAAGATTTTGCAACTTACTAGTGGTCATTTAACCACAGTAAAACCTTTAAGCAGCAAAAGTCTTGCCTTGGAGAAAGGTCTGCTAGCAGTGAAGATGCTTCATTGTGAGCCCCAGAAGATTTTTTTTTTTTAATGAAATTTCAATAAGGTTCTATAATGTAAGTCTCCAGAATTTCTCATATGAGTAAGATCTCAATAACAAACTGAGGACAAGTAGAATTCTAAAGCTATGCAGAATTCTGAATATACATTGCCATTAGCAATAAGGAATTATGGAAGAAAACTGGTATTTAAACCAAAACATCTGCAAGCAGTAAAGCATAACATGAACATCTGCTGTTCTATCTGTAGATGTGAAGGCTGGATCTGGCAAGGTAAAGAACAAAAATCCTATGACCTGACAAGATTATTTTGTAAACATTGACCAGGTGCTATCAATAGACCAACCTGGGAAACAGGCAGCAAGCAGTTCCTTACAATACAAGGCCAGGAGAAAGGAAGTCAGGAAGTACACCTTGGGACGTACACATAGAGAGAACCAGATTTATAGACGTTGTAGAAGCTGATCTTCATTGTACAGGTAGTCCCCGATTTAAGAGTTCCGTTTCCAAAGTCTGTCCTTAAATCGAATTTGTATGTAAGCCGGAACAGTATTATTTTATCATACTGTATAAGTAGTATTGTGTAATGAACCCGAACCATTGTGTATTTAACTCAAATCATTGTGTATTTAACTCAAATTTTGCTACAATAGGCTCCATTCTTAACTGTGGGTCATCTGTAAACCGGGCATTCTTAACCCAGGGACTAACTATACTTAGGATTGCTTGGTATCTTCAGCAAATCTCTCCATACCTCATCCCTGAATGTTCTGCTAAGCTTCTGAGCAGGTCTGCACTTCTAGAAAGGGGTTTATTGCTGTTCCTAGAAAATAAATCCTAAAGATTGTAAACATTGGCTTGATTGAGACATAATGCTAAGCCGTAATATGGCTTGTTTGATTTTGCTTAGTGTGGCATGCAAACTATGCTACTATGGCTTGATCAGCAAATCATAGTTAAAAATCTTAGTATTAAGTTTCAATTAGCCAATTGCTTATAAGACAAGAAGACTTAATTTCAAGTGAAAGTACATTAATATAGTTAAGCACAACTACTGGATGCCCCACTCTCTACAGCATGAAGACTGCTTGTATTTTCCACAGGACAATACTCAACTTCAGAGCAAATCCTCAAAGGAAAACCAGCATTGTCCATTTCTTCTTGCCTATCTTTACAAGTATCCTAGCCTCACGCCAAGATTACATTTGCTGAAGACCAATTCATTTCCCAAGCTCTTAAAAGGTCACTCAACACTCAGTTAGGTTTAAACTAATGATTCAAGCTCAATGGCTGAAAATTAACATTTCTACATCATGATGTATTCTAATTACAAGACATAAAAATGTACATTAACAGGACAGTCATAAATGCCACAATGCAAATATATCACATAGTAAATGAGCTAATTAGCACATAATTACTATCTATTACCAATTGCTATAGTGGGAGTGGAGGAGGGTGTTTGGTAGAATGAAATACTTTGTTTATTTTGGCTCTACACTTTATTTCCATTATTTGCTCATATGATTCTGGTAGGGATAATTGGGTATTTTCAGAAAGTGTATTTTATTGTATGTATTTAGGTTTAGCTGGAATAGGTTAGAAGATCATTAAGCTGTCCAGTCTGTGACAATATTATATGGATCCACTTATTCTGTTCAACTTTTCTGCTGTTTTTAAAAGGAATGCAAGAAAATCTTAATGTCTTTTCATTTGAATCTTTTATTATAGAAGTATCTAGGACATAACTTTTCCAATAAACATTTTTTGCACAGAACTTTTCCTTCATATGTACTTCTTTCAGCAATTACTTACATATTTTACCTGTAAGCTCTTTCCCCAGAATGTGCTATTTGAGATGGACTGGGCTAAGAACTATAAACAGTAGCAAATTCTTTGTGCTATTCCCACTCCACATTGCGACAGGCCCCATATTAGCAGATCATGCCATCAATATAAGCTATTCAAAGTGGGAAAAGCAAGGCTATTTAAGAAAACCAAGGAGTGTTTTATTCCTATATAGGGCTAACTTTTTCAGAGTTAGCAATCAACTCAGGCAAAGCAATGAGAGCAGATCTGAGTGTGTAGGGGGGAAAGGGGGATCAGCTATTGTTTGTTTCACCAGTTTTGCACCACGAGAAATATCCAGCGTGCTTATTTATCATTGTTTTGTTGGATCATCAATTGGTTTTCTTCATAGGTGAAAAGTCCCAGCGAATAAAGTGAGCAAGAATAACCAAAGTATATAAATGTGTTGTTTTAGGAAAAGCTTCATTCAACACTGAACTTAGGGAAATCATCATTAGAGACAAATATCATTGTTCAACTGCTTATCAATTTGGATGTCTGGGTAAGTTGATTTTGTTTAAGTAAATAATTGGTTTAGATCAGTGGGTTTATGCGTGTTACTTCAAACCCAATGCTTTTTTAGTATCCTCAGGAGACTGATGAAAGTACTATTACAAATATGTGAAACCCTTTCATTTATTCATATTGTTTCTGAAGGTGAAACACACCAGCTTGTACTGCCTTTCCTCATAAATTTTGCCTTTTGGAACTTTTTATCATCTTCAAAGCTCTTGTCTAATTACTATTCCATCTGCCTTCAATTTATCATGTCTTGAATGGAATATAACAAACCAAATAGAGCCAGTGTGGTGCCAAGCTTAGACTGCAGAATGAGGAACTACCCAGCTCTAAATCCCCATTAGCCATGAAGCTCAGCCAGTGACTCGAGGTCAATGACTCTCTCTCAGCCCAATTTACTGCACAGAATCATTATGAAAATAAAGTTGGAAGTATTACATACATCACAGATGAGCTCCTGTGAGAAGGACAGGAAATACATGCAGCATATATGAATAATACACACTGAGAACATTCCACGGCAAACATCACTTAGACTTGTACATGGTATTTGTCTGTGAGATATGCGACAGGATGGTGCATCTAAGCATTGTCTTCCCTCCTGTTATGTGATCGCCGGACAAACAAGCTGTACTTGACAGGTGATAAGTTCTGACAGGTAATACACATACACAGTTTCTCATGCTGGGGATGGGGGTGTGAAAGGGTTGAAAACAGGGCTTATGATCTGGCAGCAAGATGAAGTTGGTTTGAAGAAGTTTTGGAGGAAGAAAAAACTATTAGTAATCTTAAATTCTAATCTTAGGCTTAGATACGTTTGGCTGTTAAAGATTTGCCTATTCTGGGATGGTCCAAAACCCACCCAGAGTTTCAAGGTGAAGAGGAAGATAATAAAAAACAGACAGATGGCCAGCAGGAGAAGAGAATCAGATGAAAGAAGACCAGCATTCTGCTAGCCTGAGAGGTTGCCAACTAAGGGTAACCAGTACCCCTGATGAACTCTAAGCAGTAAGAGGATTTAAAGATAGCTACACCCAAAGCTACAGGCTTACTGTAAGTTCAGCACACTGACAACAGCAGAAACTTTATTTTTGGAGGGCAAGGAGCTAGTTAATTGCTGAATGGTAGGAGCAATTAACATCATAAAGAAGTTTACTGCTTTTTACTGAATACCAAACTCTTTTATACAGTAGCTGGACTGTTAGAGGGAGCTGGGAGGGAGACCTGATTATGTATCTGCTTAAGCTAAATGCTATTTACATAATTAGCTTTGCATGACTGAAAGAGAAACCAAGTCTTTCCTGTCTATGTTACAAATGCAGAAAAAAGTTTACAAAATATATTTTACAGGCTGGAGTTGGTCTGGTTGGATCCTGACAAACCCCCCAACACAACACAAACCCTACAGCAGGTGTAAGTAGATGGTAGGTTGCAAAGGCCTCTTGGTGGCTCAAGGAACCTTTTAAGATGAGGCTGACAAAATTCAACAAGTTGCCAATTTTTGGCAGTATGATTTTGTTATTCCCTAAGGAATACCTAAAATAAAGGTGTTACTAAGCTTCATGCATCTATGTTGAGTTAAGAAAAGACCCATTCCCCCCAAAAGAGGGCAAAAAAAAAAATGAATTGCACCCTGATGATGTGCAGTCACCACACCTCTTGTTGTCTTCAACAAAGAAGGGGGAGAGGAGGTTGTCCCTGACTATAGATGTGCTCCTGAGCTATAGGGGTAAATAGACCATTCCATGTTTTATGTTAAGACAATTTGATCCCTTCCTCATTCCATCATAAACTTCCTATTCAGAAACTGAATTCCTCCTATAGTTGCTGATAGCTCTCTTAAGAAAGACCTGACATCTTTGTTCTTCCCCTCTCTTCTTCACACTAACTATCAGCCATCTTTATTCACCAAAGTTATTTTCAACTTCAAATACTGCTTATATACAGTGACAAATGATTAGGATATAAGAGAGCTAAAGCAGCAAGAATAACTATTGGTGTTCCATAATGGTCTTTTTAAAAAATTCTGATTGAGAATAAACTCTCCAGCAAAAAAGCATATTCTCTTCCTTTTTTCCCCCAGTCACTGCACTTCTGCTATACAGATAGGTTCACAGCTCTCATTAACTCTGCAAATCAGCCTGCAGTTCCATTCAGAGAAATAAGACAGAAAATGACCTTTTGATCAAAATATAAGAGGGCATACACACAAAAAGAGGAGCATATATTTTATCCCCCCCCCGAATATTTGATAAACACATTTCACAACACTTTAATATTATTTGTGTACCCAATTTTTTGTAGACATGTCAAAACCTATAGAAAATTGTGGAAATACACTAGGAATTACTTGACTTCTCCAAGAATTACAGAGATCAATTTCATCACATAACTGGTCCGAAACGTATCTGTAGGTTTATTTCTCAAGAGTAAAATAGAGGCCAAGGTTTTGTCAATGCGCTCCATGAGTTAATCAATTCACCAATGCAAGAATGACTATGTCACATTCAATAACTGCTTTGTGGATGTCTATAATCTATAGGCAATTATCTTTGCTTTTATATCCTATATTTCATTTCTCTCTAACCTCTCCTTCTACCACAGCCTTCTTACCAAACAAGAATTACTTTATTTTAGGTTAATAGCTTGTAAATCTGATGGAAGGAACTCTAACCCTTATGCTTTCTTAAATTTGTTGGTCTTTAAGGTTGTCTCAAGACTTTATTGTTATTCTTCAGAAAACAGAGGGCTCTTTTCTCCATGATATAATGGAACATATTGTATTTTATCAGGGCAAGTGGGGTAGATGTAATTTAAGTTTTACAGGTACTAGATGAAGAATGTTGGAAAACATGGATCAAAATGGAAATGAAATAGTATCTTTGACATTCCAGTGTTAAAGACTATTATTGCTGGTGCTTTCCTGTTTCTATTTCTACAATTTCAGACTAATTTATTACTAACCATATAAGGAATTCTACATAAAATTCAGAAGTAAGTGATATGACTGAGCTGTAACATTCTTTCAGTTTATATTACCTGAATGTTAAATAGGGATCAGCACTGGAAAAACACACCAGGACAGTGAGGTGAGGTGGGGAAAAGGAATATGTTACATTTATTCTTTTTTTGAAAAAAATAATATCACAGGAAGCAGAAAATTGACAGGCACTAGAATCACTGATACATCTAAAACATGGAGAGCAGACTTTCTTAATCTGGTGCTTTCCAGATGCATTGGACTACAACTTCTAAGATTCCAAGCCAGTGGCTTTATACCATCTAGGTTCTTAACTTTTATATGGCCTGGACCCCTTTGAGGCCATCTCAGAAAAGAGTATTTAAATGCATAAAATAAAATACAAAGCTATAGATTGTTTTATAAAAGAAACTAATTATACTCAAATACAGTTATCAAAATATTAAAAATAGCAAATAGGTAATATGTGCTTCTTTATTAATCCATTAAATCAATAACATGACAAGCTACATTTCAGTGAGTTAGTGAAAATAATGTAATTTTTTTCCCATTCAGGTTTACAGAGGCCCTGAAACTTTATTGGTGATCTTTATTTATTTATTTATTTTTGGCGCCTTCAAGCTAATTTTTTACTCCTGGTGACTGCCTGGACTAGTAACTATCGTTTTCTTGGCAAGGTCTTTCAGAAGTGATTTGCCATTGCCTCATTCCTAGGCCTGAGACAGAGGGACTGGCTCAAGGTCACCCAGATGGCTTTGTGCCTAAGGTGGGATGAGAACTCAGTCTCCTGATTTCTAGCCTGATGCCTTAACCACTACACCAAATTGGCTCTCATTAATTTAGCCTTGTAATAATGATCTTAGGAAATAATTTGTTGATCCACTCATATATGAAATTTGTTTTGCTATAGCATCACATTCTACAGCACATCTTGCGGGGAGGAAACCTTTACTTCTTTTCTGTAGAATTTTCTTTGCCATTACTATATAAGAATACATGAAGAATTCCATCCCACAAATCAATAGCAAAAATATTGATACAAAGAAACAGATATTTAAAACAAGATCAAAAAGTAAAATGTGCCTATCTATTTGCACATACTTCCATTACTTTTTAAATGAGATATTCAGGTAAAAGTTTAGTGTTATTCATAATACTTTTATGTTTATAACTGGACATATCAAAGGCTTTTCCACACATTCTTATTCTACGCTGGGCTCTTAAAAACACTATTCAAAATGAATGAGGAAAAAAATTAGCATTTAAAAAGGATCACAGAAAACCAGGGAAAGTCATAAACCAAAAAAAGAAGATATATGAAATATAGAAAATGAATGGGAGAGAGACATGAATGATATAGGAAAAGAAATGCATTTCATTTTGGATTGGCAATTCATATGAGATCCATGATCCAGCAACTTGCTCAATTTTAGTCAGTTTAAATAATCATTTTAGGAGCATTCTGGAACTTAGAGGAAGGGAACCTGGGAAAGAGTCCAATACATAGAAAAACATAGCACTCACAATGGACTATGTAACATCCCGCAAAATCATATGAATGTCAGTTGTTACACTGCATGCCAACAAACCAGTTCTGATGTTTTATTGCCCACACAATAGCTGTTTCACGCAGGGAACAATTAATTTTGAAACTGAACTAAGTTTATGCCATCTATTTTATAAGACATGTCACTTGTGTAGTAAAATCCTTGAACTGGAAGGTATTCTTCCAATACTTGTCTGGGAATTCACAGGATCCTCAACTCTTAATGGCAATCTAGATTAGACGGAACCCACAAAAAGGGAACAGAAGCAGACAAAAGGGATCCATTCAGAATAAGAATTGGTTAATCCTCCAGGAGAACAGAGAATTGGTCTCACAAAGGCTAGTCTGGACCTAAAGAAGGTTCTAATGACCAAGACAGTCTATTTACTTCAACAAGAGCTTTAAAGGAGTAGCCTGTAACAATATATTTCAGCAACACATAGACTGAACCTACACCTTTTGCCTACTCAAATATGCTTTCAAATTGATTGGTAGCTTGATTCAGAAAAGATCAACTCTGCCATTGTGTCAGAATTTTGTGAGTTGCCAGACTTACCCTGCATAGTGACATTCACAGCAAACTGCCTACAGCTCCAGATGAATCTCCAAGGAAAGGTGACCTTAGCCATAATTAGTTCATTGCCCTGTCCAGCAGCACAATCATGCTATAGTTGTAGGTAGACAACTTCAGTGAAGACTTCAGGTGTTCCTTTAAAGAGCTTTTCAATACAATCCATAAGTAGCTATGACTAATCCATGTCTCAGTGTCACGACTGTTGTATTAGCTCCACTGGTATGTATAGAATACAGATGGAGCCTTGCACATAAACAAAGCCCCAACAGAACAGGGGGGAATGTTATATATCAATGATGGAGAATGAGGTTTGTTTGTATATTGTTTGAATGCCCTGAAGAGACATTAGCACTTAAAGTGTCTAGGTGTAATTACTTCTCTTTAGCTCCAATCATTCTTGAGAACCTGAAAATCTTAAAAGTGCTAAACTCAGCTTCCTCTCTGTTAAATCCTGCCTCGTGGCAGGCAGACATTGAAAAATATGTGGTCCCTGGTGCAGAGGGGTACACTCCATCGCGTATGTGATGCCCAAATACTGCTAGAGGTCCCAGTGCTAGAATCTTAAGATCAAGTGGATCTGTCATGGATATGTTTGGTCACCATGACAGCTGCTGGATTTTCTTTCCATTCTAACTCTACCTCCTCACTATTCTGGTTGCCCACCATAGTATCACTGCATCATAGAAGAGTAATAGAAGACTAAGGATTCTGTTAGTTAAATCAACTTAAATCAACACAATTATCAGGCGATATGCCTACTAATGGACCATGGAGATCAATAGCTTTTTGGCAGATGAGAAAAAGAAACAAATAGCTTGGTCCTCAGTTTCTAACCACTGTGCCTGGTGTGAAGCATTATTATAAAAAATGTGATATAAAGACTGCTAAAATCTAGATAAAAGAACTGATCAAACTTTTGATGGTATTTTTAAATAACTGATTTCTATATCATATCGAAAAAGTATCTGAGAAAAAAAAAACAGATCTTATCTTCCCTTGAGTTCATAGATATAGTTTCACAGTTCAATAGATCCTTAGTGAAGAAGGTGGCTATCGCAGATTGATTAAGTTTACATGATTTGAGACTATTAATCCTCACAACTATATCGTAAACAAATACAACTTTGGATTTAAGGCACACTATGGGAATGTCACATATCTATGACATTATATGTTTGATTTCAATTCCGGCATTTCTATAAGGCAATTCTTTTATGTTGTTTTGTGGCTTACCACACCTGAACAGCTCAGTGTAATCGTAGTTTTTCAATATGATGCAGGAGAAAAATAATAAGAGGCTTTTACCAAGAGTAGAGGATTGGAGATGGAAGGGAAGGGAAGGGAAGGAAAAGTAAAGGTTTTTAAAGCCATTCCCAAATGAAGTGGTCCAAAAAAAAATCAATTTGTAATTATCTGCCAACAAAAATCTAAAGGCTTTTCTTTGATAAGGGTGGTAATACACAGGGCTGTAATGTGAATTATTTCAAAGAATAAAAGACTTATTGTCTTCATGACCTATATAGCTTTTAGTAAGCTTTCACTCAAAATTACATTTTATACAGCTCATGAATGGCTTTCCCTTCCTCTTATAAAAGTGGGGGATGGGTTATTCCATTTGGTAAGCTTTCAAGCTTAAATGAGATTCAGGTTTCTTCCTATTTTGATACCATTCTGCCCTTCTGAAAATAAAGGTGCTGGCTTTGCTGAAAAGATGGCACTTTGGCATAACAGAAAGCTGGCCTTTCAGATAAGATTTTGAAAAAATTGATAAGTTGACTTGCTATTTCTGCAGAAATTCAGCTTCTTGAGAATATTTTAATAAAAGGAAAATGGACAATTTTAAGAATATGATATAAAACAAATTACAGCATAAAATAAAAACAAACATTTATATGAATAAGGAACAGAACATTCAGCAACAACAACAAAAAACTCATGCTCTGCAGACACTCAATAAGGACAAAATCATTTATATAGTATATTTGATACAATGTGTGAATTCAAGGCTATTTCAGGTTTTCATGTTGAAACTTCAATTATTCCAGGAACAAGAATTATTCAGAGTTGTATTGATGGCCTCAGATCACTTCATATGCCAACAGCAATATTCCTGAAACTGAGCAGAGATATCTATTCTCCAGCATATACATAAAATTCTTGCCCTTGTTTTAAGCAGTCAAGGAGATCTTCTGCTGAGAGTCCCATGTGTATTGACCATTCCTTGTGATCAAAGAAGTTTTAGATAAGAGCAAATATAAACTCAATATTCTAAATATCTTTTATCTTTAAAAAGTATGCATTTCTATTTCCCTCTTCCACTTAAAATGTATCTTTCCTCACCATGACCACATGAAAAGATATCTATCAAAATTCTACAGTATGGCATTCTCCAAGCTCTCTGAACTTGGTTGTTTGCTTGCAGACATTTCATTATCCAACTAGGTAACATCATCAGTGCAAATGAGTGGGGGTTTGCTGCCCGTTTATATGCAGTAGCTTGCCCTGCCAGCGTTGGTGGGGGTGTAGTTTTCTCCTTGCTGATTTCTTGATTAGAGTTTTGTTCCCTCCTTGTTGGTCTGGTGCTGATCCCTGCTTATCTGAATGTTGGCTTCTGGAGAGGATGTGTTCTAGCCTTTTATCTTCCTAATGTTCCTAGGCTTTTTATTTTATCTTCTGAATGGTTTGTAAATGTGGTCTATCTCTATGTGTCTATGACTGATTTATTTGAATGCCAAGCTTCCAGGAATTCCCTAGCATTTTTGGATTTGGCTTGGTTTTGGAAAACATCTTAAGCAAACCAAAAGACCCAGTAGCCCAAGAAGAAAAAAAGGATCATCCACAGGTAGTTCTCATTTAGTGACTGCCTCATTTAATGACCATTTGCAGTTTTGATGGTGATAAAAAAGTAACTTTACAACCAATCCTCACATTTACGACCTTCACAGGTCTGTAAAGCAAAGGAAAGCTGAAGTAAGACCATAAACACAGTTGCGTTTTCACTTAGCAACCGCTTCACTTAATGACTGAGTTGCTCCCAATTGCAGTCGCTAAACGAGAACTACCTGTACAACATACAATGCAAGGACTGCAACAGCCACTATGTAGGAAAGAGAGGCAGAAGACTAGCAGAATGCATCCACAAACACCAAATAGCTGTCAGGATGAAAACTCCTTAATCTTGCAACACATGGACAGACTCAACCACTGTCAACTGGGAAACTATTAGCATCTTAGACCAAGCCAAATCACATCAATTCCTTGCTTGTTTCTATGTGCTTTTCCACATAGTGTTTAGTGGCTATCAAGTTTTGTTATTAGTTTTTGATTCTTTCCTTTTTGATCCATGGATTCCAGCATTTATTTATTTATTTGAATACACACACACACACATATATGAACCCTTCCCACTCTTAATCAACTCTGGACAGCAAATAACAGAACAGAAACAATAATTTAGACAAACAAGAGTACAAAGTCAATTAAAACAATTGTATAATTGTATTTCCTATGACAGGTGCCCAGAATCAACTAAGGGCTAAAAGCATATTTTATTAGCAAGATATATTGCTATATATGATTAATTTTGATGTTTGTTTTTATGTTAATTTTTTTAAAGTGTATAAGCAGGAAAATGTATTAATATAAGTTGCCAAGTTTTTATATCTTTGTTGTGTGCAGTAATTCTTGTGACAGTGAAAACTTTTCCAATTATTCTTTCAACTATCCTCCTCCTTTTACTATAAAAGAAATTGGGATTACTAAACCAATGCAATTGCTCAGAAACAAGAAAACAGCAGAATGGTAACACTCAATTCACCAAAGTAGCGAATTCTTTCTATGGCACTTTTCAGCTACTTCTTTTTATTATTATTATATTTCAGCCATTGTGATATTAGTTTAAGAGAGACTTTTTCAAAAATTGAATCTCTTAGAAATTTTTTGTAAGCTTAATTGTGTTCCTGACAACATTTGACTCCCGATTACTTCATGCCTTATTAATAAAGGATACAGAAAAAGCAAGCAAACTATCTCCAATCCTTGGAGTTATTGGCTGGATGGTTCCATTTGTGTTTCTTCCATACTGGCCCTTTAAGTATAGTGTATATAAATCCTATATGTATAAATTATGCACATCATACAAGCACTTCTAGAGGACCCCACAAACATTGTCCTCTCAAGGCAAATTATATGAACTCTCATTAAGCAGTATCAATGATGGATGCAACAAACAGCTTTAGGCATTGGGAGCATAATCTATGGTTAGTAAAAACTATTAGTGAAAGGAAAAAGCTCATTTACAGCTTTCAGAAATCAGCAGCTATCAGTCTCTCCCATGTAAATGAGCTGAAAGGAGTAGTATTCTGGGATGGAAAACATTCTGCAGAGTGTAAACGGGAATGTATTGCTAATCATTTCTCTCCCTAGTGGGTACTTTAGCTGTGCTATGAATGGTGTGTATAGCTTGAACTGGTTATCTAGTAATAGCACTTCATTCCCTTAGAGACATAGGAAGTGAGGGAGGGGGCATTGATCAATGTCAAAACTTAAAATTTACATATAAAAGAACAGCATTATTTCCCCCGCTCCTAAACGTTTCAAAAATTGCAACTAGGAATGCAAATTCAGATATCCCCATCTTCTCTGAAAGATTTTGCATACATTAAATTATAGAACATCATTCTCAACATCACACTAGAAGGACTTAGAGTTATTTAGTTAAAATTAGTGCTTCTTGAATAGTGCAAACATAAAGGGAAGAAAAGAAAGGAAGGCAACAGTAGCTTTAGGAGGGAAATGTCACATAATGTTTAAAATTCCACTTCTGTTTATGTAGGTTCTGATTCAAGATTCCTTATAAGCTTTCTAAAACAAGGGAACTAAAAGAGTTTAAATGGTCTCATGACATACATCCCTACATTTATTTAACCCTCAACTGTTAAGCCTGCATTAGTATGACCCTTTTTATGTTGATTTCTATATTGCTCTTTTCTTTTTTTATAAAATGCTTTAATTGAGTTATACACTTCCCAGAGGCATTGTGTAATCTAAACATGTAGTAAATAAAGTGACTAAAAATGAAGAAACAAATCAAATATCACCTGTGGAAAACATTACATTCAAACTTTTGCGAACTTTAAATTAAATTTAAAAAGCAAACAAAAGTGTTCCTCCCTTGAACAGAAAGGCACAAGACTTACACAGGAAAGCTCCCCATACTGATGTCACATATGCATCAACTTTTGCGCAGATTTTCCTGTTTGCTCTGTGTAAGATGGCAAAGCGAGGACATATTGCGTATTGGAAAATGGGAGGATATATGAAACCCTGAAACTGTATAATATTATTAGGGTCTACAATCATGTTACCAGAGAAGAAATGGAAATAGCTTTGGCTCTGTTGCAGGATAATCTACATGAAAATAGTGACATGCTTCAGAACTAAGGACTTTCCTTGCGTGGCATAAGCATATAAATCAGTGATTTAGTGAATCTGAGGGTGCACTAATAAATAACTTGTATGGTTGCTTGACTTAGAAGAGTATCTATAGCCAAAATCTTTAATTATTCACAGTTCTTAAAATGAGAAAGTAGAAGTGACATTGAAGTCATTACTGAGGATGGGCTGCTAGAACAACACCTTCAATTATTATCAGCTTCATTCTTTGTTATTCAGTATCCAAAGCAATATCCGATTTTTTTTAATGTTACTAATATTGCTGTTATTTTATTTTTATCTTACTGTGCTGTTAGCATGTTAGGGTATTATGTTGGCATTAATACTTAATAAGAGAGCCAGTTTGGTGTAGTGGTTAAGGCATCAGGCTAGAAAGCTAGAGACCGTGAGTTCCAGTCCCACATTAGACACGAAGCCAGGTGGGTGACCTTGGGCCAGTCACTCTCTCTCAACCCTAGGAAGGAGGCAATGGCCAACCACTTCCAAAAAACCTTGCCAAGAAGACTGCAGTGACTAGTCCTGGCAGTCGCCACAAGTCACCACTGACTCGAGGGCACCAAAAAAAATCCAAACCCTGTTACTATGTTGGCATTTATACTGTTTAACTTTTAATAAGATTTTTAAAAATTTTATTGCATTCTTCATCATCTAGAAAACAGTGATCAAGAAGTACATTGAATAATAAATCCACAAATAAATAAGTAATCCCCTCAAACTCTAAAAAGAAGAAAATTACCCTAAAAAAGAAGAAAAATTACATCAGTAAAACCAAGCACTCCCAATTCCAAAGATACTATGGCAAAGAAGAATGGAAAATGAGGGAGGTTTTCCTCAAAGGGTAAGTGTTGAAATCACCAAGCAGGTAATGACAGTATTTTCTGAACAACTTCTATTTTAGGTAATGGTTTATACTATTTAGGTAATGGTTTATTCTAACCATGAAGAATAATGACATATATTTCCCATCAGGTTTTCTGATATGCCTGAAAACATAACATGTATGCTGTTGCAATAGAAAGATATACCTTAGCGAACAAAAAATCCTATTTCCAATCTTCTAATCACAACTTTGATCAATCAAAATATCAATTTCTGCCTCCTGTGAACTGAAAGAGCTCCTTTGTGAATTCACCACCTCCTGTTACATTAAACACAGGATTATAACCTGAACAGCCACCAGAAATTCATGGGCGACATCTCTGGAACATCTCTTGATTTTTTTTTAATGGGAAAAACAATATCTGAAGATTGTCCACCTGTACAAGTACTGAATTTACCAAAGTTGACGTACATATTGAATATATAAGAGCTGACATAAGCTTCCAGGGTTTTTCTTCATATGTAGCTACCTATATCAGCAGAGCTTTGCAAATACCTGATAACATCTCTCTTTGTAAGGATTAACCTCAAAAGCCACTCAGTACCCATATCACTAGTTTTCTCCTATATAATATGCATTTCTTTTGACAGACAATGTTAATGATGACTAGGATATGTAACTGAACCCATTTGTGCTTATAATAAAAATATTTCCACAAATTGATAAACAAAATTGCAACTGAGGATGACTCCAAAGCCATATGTTTTCATATTTTTCCCAAAATTCAATGAAAAGTTTCTTTTGCTATTTGTTGCCTAATATCTTAAGCATCTTGATTTATTTTATTGTGTCTACAGAATCTGACCATTACTTAAATCCAGCTCAAGGCAGACAGATATGTGCATATTTTTAAAAAGCTATGTCCCCAAGATATTGGTAAGGATATAAAACTCAAGCATCATGCAATTTTCTACTGTTGGTTAACCGTAGCAATATATTTGGAGAGCTGCCCCACTCCACCATGTGGTACTCTATACATCCTACGTATTTTTATGTACTTTCATAATAACAGAGAGTTGAAAAAGAGCATTATGCCATCCAGTCCAACTTCCTGCTCAGTAATTCAGATTAAAGCATCATGGTAAAGACAATATATCTTCTTAAACATTCTCCTTTCTGGTTCCATTATCAAACTGCTCTTGCTCCTATGATTTTTTCCTAGTTACAGGTTTTCTGTAACTTAAAATATTACATGTTCTAAACCCTGAGATGAGAGAGAAGTCTAGATAATCTTCTGTGTGACACTACTGTCTTTTAGCAACTGTTTTGCACTATTGAGTCACATCCAATCTATAATCAAACAGGGCTAGTTCTTGAATTGCAGCAATTGCTAAAATCTTTTGGATAAGCTTCCTAAGAATTTCAGCAACTGTTGTGATTCAAGAACTAGCCCTTGTATAAGAACAATGTTCAAATCCTCCTGTGTTTTGTTTCCCTTCCTTCCCCACATAACAGACTACCCGGCTCTCTTTTTTGAAACGGCTGGCTTGTTTCCATCTGTCCCTTGTTTTGGTAACAGTCAGATTTGTTATCATGTTGTACTTTTACTGACACATGAGAACCAGCTCTCACAGTTATACCATTCAATTGCCCTATTCCGATCAGGAGAATCGTTCTGCCATATCTCAGAGATACCTTCTAAATCATCATTGCCCTCCTGTACTAGTTCAAACTTAACTTGTTTATTTCCTATAGCATGAGAATTAAGATATAAACAACAAAGAGTATGAAAGTTACAAGTCTTCCTGAGTTTTTATTGAACGGTTTAACAGCCTATTGTTATAAGTCTCTCACTTATTCCTGCAGGTACATATCCATATCTTCATTCTTCATTCTAGGCTCCATGTCCAATCCTCATAGTATTCACTTTGAGGTCCTCCTGATCAGGTTCATCATGCTTGAGTCAAACACATTCTTCCCAGTCTTTGTCAGTTCTAATCCATCCTGTGCCAGTAGTCCATCATCCAATTAATGCAGATCACACTCCCAGAATATAATTTCTTCCATCAACACTGTTTCCAGTTATTCATTTGCAATATTCTGGCCAGGGGTCTAGAAAGATGAAATGAGAACACTACCTGAGCCCACAAGTTCTTCCACTTTCTTCTTATAGCTTTGAAGTCTGAAGTGATGCAGTTGTAGCTGTTCTTAATTATATCACAGTCAAAATGGTGGAAGTATTGCTCTAATGTAAGAGCTGGAGGTTTCATCACAATGCAGCTTTGGCCATTTTGCCTTTTTTGACAGTTCCCCCATGATGGACGTTGCTTCATGAGCTATACACAAGAAGTCTGTTATCCAGCGAAGTGATGCAAGTATTCCATTGTTTAGAAGCAAGGTGTTCCTTCCTTTTGTAATTTTGTTTTAAAGAGTCTCTTCACTCAAACTTTCAACAAAGTAAACTATCCCTTCAAAAATTTGTATAGTTGTTTTAAATAGATCTGTTTCCACTGAAAAATGAAATCCAATTGTTTTCACTATATAAACAATATCCATTGCCTTTTTTTTTTGGCAAAGCTTTGCTGGATTGTTGACAAAGTATGGCCATAATACAAAAGAAATAACAGGATCTGGAATATAACATTGCCTACTAGAAGCCCTTTTAAATAGCAACAGTCAAGAGAAAGGGCAAATTCCATTGGGGTTTTTTTTAAAATATGTAATTTTTTTCAGGAACAGTAGGGTGGTTTCCTTCATCATGAGTTTACCCACATATATTATTGCATATGTCTAAATATTTAGATATATTTAAAAACAGGATACCTAAAAAAGAACAAACCTTGGAATGTATAGTACAGTAGAATTTATGAATATACTTTACTGCAAAAATATGTCATCATTTCCATGAACTACATATGTGGAGTCCTTGGGGTTCTCTGAGCTTGGTTCTTTTCTTGCAAACGTTTCATTACCCGGCTAGGTAACATCTTCAGCACTTAAGATGTTACCTATAGCCAGGTAATGAAATGTTTGCAAGAAAATAACCAAGCTCAGAG
Source organism: Python bivittatus (assembly GCF_059951505.1). Classification (NCBI taxonomy): domain Eukaryota; kingdom Metazoa; phylum Chordata; class Lepidosauria; order Squamata; family Pythonidae; genus Python; species Python bivittatus. Next base: position 9,249,714 of record NW_028277088.1, read on the forward strand.
AACCCCAAGGACTCCACAGTTCAACCCTGAGCTGCACATATTTGCCTCCATTGCAACTACATATGTATCACCATGAGGAGCATAAAACCCTTTTCATATACCACAGGGATGTTCTGTTCTCATAAAAAATTACCTTATTTCATCCACATTAAGATGTCAGATTGTCAGGTCCAGCCCAAGAACAACAGGGAAACAATCCAGCCAAGTTCAGTTCTTTATTGCTTACACCATATAGACAGAATCTTGCCAGACTAAATCTGTATTATGCTAACCTAATAGATATACTCTGGGAGAATCTAGGGAGTGGCTATCTCAAGTCTCTTCTTCCCACGCTCCTGCTCTGGACTGTGTTGCCTCTTGTCTCCCCCCTTTCCCTCCTGGACTGCTGTCCCTCCTTCCTGAGAACCTGGATGTCTACTGCATTCCATCACACCACCTCCCCCTTCACAGATACATCCCATCACACAGATGGCTGGAACAAGAGTGACTAAACAAAAGAGAGGCTCCTTGCTATTTTATAAGCAGCCTTCTAAATTTTTTACCGGGCTCTGAAGGCTTCAGAGGACTTGGCAATGATGCATGTGAAGTTGAAATGTTGGGTTGGGGAATGAATAATTATTTTATGGATTGATACAAGAATTAGTAAAAAATTGCACCATTTAAAATCGATTAATTGCAGCCAAATTTAGGCAGTGAAATTTATGGGTGGGGGGAGGTTTATGAGGTGTATAAGTTTGTGACTAGAGGAAGCATGTGGCCAGGTGGTCATGGTTTATGTTAGTCCTGATGATTCCTTTGATTGGCCACAAAGGAATCATCAGTATGAACCAGGAATTCAAGCACAGGTTCAAGAGAATGGCTGCGCAAATTCTTTGAAAGTGGTGTTTTGCAGTGTGCAGAAATGACTGTTAAGCATATCTTCAAATCATTAAAGTAGCTATGTCTGTTTCCAGATTCACACAGCTGCTTCGTAAGTTGCTCCCAACCTTCTCCTTATCCATGTGCATGTGCTTCAAAAAGGTTGTGGCTGCTATAATGATTTAGAAGCCAGACATTAACATGTATGTAATTAAAATGTAATATAATGTGAGCACAGGAGTAAAAAAACTCATTCTATGGAAAAAATGAGCAGATTAGATAGAATATTGATGAAGCATAAAGAAGGAAGGATCAGAAAAACTGTGTTGATAAATAATGGAAAAAGCTTTCCTGGTTTGTCATAAATAATGATGAAGGGGCTGCCATGGTGGGCAGCAAAAGAAAGGAGAAAAGACACAGAACCTAGTAACTGCATGAACATGATGGGATAGCTGGGTACAGAAAAAACAGAACATAACTGAGAGGCAGAGTTACAATCATATGGAAATGAAAAAGGAAAAAAAACTGTTACAAGGAAATGGGAAACTAAGGAAATAATTAAGATAGGCAGATAGCAGAAAGAAAGCACTGAATTCATGACATAACGTGGAAGAGAGTATATGCTCATTAAAAAGCATCTTGGGGCAGATTAGTAAAAAGCAAAAGAAGACAACATTAAACTAAAAATATCATGTAGGTCAATTTACAGTGATTTAAGCAGAGAAGACATATAAGTTTAGAGAATGTACTTCTGAATTAAGAAGATGAAAATATTAAGATAACAAACCATAATATGAGTTCTAATCTTCTGTCGAACATTATTTGTTTTAAATAAATATAAAACCAACTTGGTTTTCTGTTTAAGAAACTGCATGCTATTTTCCTATTAAGTAATTGCCATGAAGTGTCCTTGTTACAGAAGCAGTGGTCCAGGATTTATTCTGTCTCCATTCAAGCTGCAAACTGTGATCCGGTGTCACTAACCACCATTCTGCTTGAAAAGTTCAACTCCTGAAGAAAGATGTCAGGGAGGTCCACCCAATTAAATCAGAAATGACCTGACAATATGACTGTATTTTACAACTTCAGCTTCAAGGACTGTATACTCAGTTTTTTCCTGTTGTAAGTAACCTACACAAAAGCATGTCAAATGATGGGACAAAATACTGTCAATCTACTGCACATGGAAACCTTTTTATATGCTCTCATTTTTCACAGTGAAGATAATCCAACAGGGTTTGCTTAAAACAGTACATGACCTCTTTACAGTAGTGTTATTGTTTATCAATAAAATCAAATATTAAAAAAGTATATTTTTAAGATTCCCAGATTCCTTCCAAACATTTTAAAAGAGCCAATTTCAGAAATTATGAGATGCCTTATCTGTTTATTTTTACTGCCAAGTTTGGAAACTGATAAAGCGAAATACAACTGACAGGACAAATCCAGGTTTCAGTTCCCACGAATAAATAAGAATTTGCTGTTATAAAATAAGGCAACAGGTAAAAGATTTGTGGTTAATTGTAAAATAGATATAGGATCAGATCTTTGTTCTCCCATAATTTAAAAAATACCTGCACACATTCCATAGTCTGCCTTCATGCCTTCAGGTATTTCCCTTTTAACAGAGAGTTCCACTTCTCAGATTAAGGTTTTAAAGATGATGTTAGAATAATAAATAAATGTTGCATTACTGAATGTATGTAATTAAAGCTTTTCTTGACCTTATTTTTCTTAAAGAGAAATGTGTTCAATTAAGAAACACGCTATTTAAAATGTACCTGTATACAAAGAGGAAGTGGTATCCTTTTTTATTCTGACTAGTTCTGAAATTACAGTGAATGCTTAAAATGGTTATTCTTCCTCAAATCATTAAAACATAAAATGGATGAAAGTGGTGCCAAAGCTTCCAGAATAATTCAGGAAAAAAAAAATCAACCCTCTTTCATTGTCCATCCAGTCTTGAAGAGCTATTAAAAGCTATGTAAGAAGCACATCAAGTTTATATAAAAGCAAAGTACAATTCTCAAACTCAATTACTGTAGAAATTATCAGAATTACAGGTGAACTAAGATACCTCAGTATGGGATTTTTACTGGAAAATCATCTTAATTCACACACTGACACAAGCAGAGAATCCAAGCAGCAACTACAATTTCTAAACCTATCTTATTTTCATACTGTTTTTGTGTCTTGCTTCTTACCCGCAAAGAACATTAATGTGGGCTGCAATGTTACTAGACTACCTTCTAGAAACACTCCTATTTAGTCTACAACAAACTCTCTAGTAAATGTCATTAAAGAGCTAACAGGTAAACCAAATAAAATTTCTGAGATCCTAGATGTATTTATTATTTATTTGTACACCACCCAATCCCAAAAGGCTCTAGGCAGCTAACAATCTCATCATAAAATAAAGCTTCAATTAAAAAAAAGACACAGGAATTAAAAAAAACAAAGTCAAAAAATAAAATCAGAAAATTACAGCAAAATTATTTGCAACCTACTTCCAATCAAAGCATCACCTCCTCCTGTGTCCTCTGCTAGACATAACAGGTGGGTCTTAACAATCAACTCAGCAACATATAAATAATTATAAAAGACTTTTTTCAGTATATGTAGTACATATGTAAATAGCTAATATGTAAGTTTGATGAATTAAATTATTTTGCTTTGTATCTGATACTAGCAATGTGTATTTATAAAATTTATAAAGGATTCCAATTATAAGAGGGATTCCAGTTTAAGAAGGGTTCCACATGTGCTGTAAGTGAAATAGCTAACATCTTTTCCCAAAATCATATTAACATATATACAAATATTAAAACAAAAATGGGACAAGCTTGTATCATATGTATATGTGACTCCCATCCATCATTTTTCGATTTGAACAAAATGATGGAGACAACCAGCCTTTTCTAGTAATTCTCTGAGGGGTCCAAATGTGCACACATCTATATCTCTCTTTTTCCTTCTTCTTATGCATGTGTTTTTTTTCCTTTATTGATACTTAAGCAATTAGTAACACAGCAGTTTTGCTCAAAATATTCCATTATTTCTGAGAGCTTTGTAGATCCTGCTTTGGATTCGGCCATCTTCTCAGTAGGGCTAAGCTGCATTTAATTTTGTTATCCAGAGTCCTATTTCTGTAGATGTTGAATGTGGCTTCTTCACTCCAAGGCATCATATTATCATCCTGATTACATAACACAGAGAGGATTTTGTTGAGGATTGAACAAAAAGAAGATTCAAGCTGTATCAGGAATGTAAAAAGGAAGAAACAGGAAGAATGCAACAACTTTGTGTATGTGCGTCTGTGTGTAAATGACAGAAAAAGACCACCCCACCCAAACAGGAGTGCTGAACTTTAGCTCCTACCTAGACATCATCAGCATTTTCATTGCATACTAGAATGAAATCATTTGAGGTAGTACTTTCTATAGTTCAAATCTGACATTGCTTCTTCCCCTTTTTGCACAGCTTAATGGACACCTTGCTCTGCATTTCTGATGTTCAGTACTAGGTGATCATTTTGATGCAATTGGTATTCCTGCTAATTCCCAACATATCTCTTACGCTACCTTGTAAATCAGTATAATAATTAACATAATAAATATGCTTGCACAACACAATAATGCAACCCAAGCAAACCCACCTTTAGGTATTGTAATACACCATTTCAAAATGCTATTGTATATTGTCCTGCACACTAAGTATCTAATTGTGATTTACATCCCTAAAGATGTAAATTTCCAAAGAGAAGACAGCCTTTTTAACTTGGTCTCCTTCCTCATGCTGGTTCTGAATTTCTACAAGTCTTTGAATACATTGAAGGGCACTTGATTGGGGAAGGGTGGCATAGCTTGAAGAAAGTCTTCCTATATTGTTTGCCTATACATTACTAAACCTCTCTTTCTACAGTATTTCTAAGCAAGAAATTGGTACAGTATAATAGTACAGTAGAAAGACTGCATTTGATTTGGAATTACGTTGCCAAATGTACACATATCAGACCTTTTTTTCCTGTCCCCTTAAATGCAGGGCTAGTATTAGTATAATACTAATTTCGTTGAGGATTGAACAAAAAGAAGATTCAAGCTGTATCAGGAATGTAAAAAGAAAGAAACTAGGAAACCATTTCCTAATTTTGACCCCTGTACTAGCATATTTTGCATTGTTAGAGTAATTTATAGCATTTTCTTATGCTAAGTCAGTAAAGCTGTAGTTTTTACAAGCTAAGATGAAAGATAAATTTTCCAGAAAATTCAGGTCTGTCTTAACCTTTTCCACCTAGTCTACAATATTATGCCTACAGTTTTACTCCTGCAGTTTTCAATTTACAGTGTTTATAGTTTACAAAAAAACCACCCTCATTTATAAAGAAATCAGAGACATACTTAAAGAATTTAAAAATGTTGAAGTAATTGCAGGCAGGTACAAAAGAGCACTTAGAAAAACCAAGATCAGCATCAAGAGAATTACCAAGTTTAGAATCAAGTTCCTAAGCCTATCATATTTGTTTCCTTCCAGCTGTTAAATGATCAACAAATTCCTGTGTGGGTAGGAATCTCATCAAACTGAAATGTGGGCTTCTTTTTCCTTCAACAAGCAGAGTAGCAGCATATAGATGGTGATGTGTGGGAGGTAAAAATGTTGGTTAAAGAGAACAGCTGTGTGGTCTTAGATGCTGAGAACCATGGATGTACATATGAGGTTACATGAGCTCACTTATCTTTCTGATAGTACCTTCAGATCTGGGTGTGATCTCAAAGATCTCTTATTATTTATTTATTACCAAAAAAATCATAGGCTACCCAACTCATCTGACTCTAGGCAGGCTAAAATAAGATTCCTGATACCACACCCAAAAATTCACAATTAGAAAATCTCCTTATCAAATGCTCAATAGAAGACTGTTTCCACTGTTCTTCTAAAGAACAAGGGTGGGGACAGGCAAGCTGTTTCATTCAGAGTGAAGGGTCTGCCTTCCTTGAGCTCCTACCCCTCCAATTCCCTGAGGGTAGGCACCTGGAGTCCTCATCCATTTCTGTAAGAAATGCTTCATTAAGAAAAAATTATTTTTTAGCTATCTGTTCAGAACAGGGTTCCTCAAGGCTGGCCAGGGAATTCTGGGAGTCCACCCATCTTAAAGTTGCCAAGGTTGAGGAACCCTGGCCCAGAAGACATAATTTTTCCAAATGCTGCCTTCCACCTTTCAGATCCCACATGTTATTTTTTTATAAGCCAAAAAAAAAAAAAGCAAAATGTTGTGACCTATCTCTGTAGGAAAGTTGGTTGGATCATTTTCTCTACCATTTCCAACTATCCATTTTGGTGGAATAATGACCAAAACTAAGTGGAGTTGCACCACAGCACTTTTTTTTCCAACATTGCAGTTTTATTTTCAACTCCTTTCCAAATGTTATTATATGCAGAGAAAGGAGAAGTCCTGAAGCTCAGAGCATGCCAACCAGTCTTATCACTTACCACTAATCACTGTGACTATCTTCATTTCTCTTAGGAGCTCCTACTTTAGTGCAATAGCCATCAAGAATGGCTCAAAAATATCAACTGTTTTACCTGAAAAAGTATTGTTCCCTAATTGTAGCCAAAACCAACAATTTGAGAATTTCAAAAGAAAAAAAAAGGATTTAGCTATATTTCTCTGTGTTGCAATTCCACTTTTTATTTCACTAATGGCAGGGACCAATTGTATGAATGCCTTTCCTCACAGTATTAAGTGAGTAGGACAGGCTCACATAATGGGAATGGTCTGGATTCACATATGTTCCAGCAATGCTAGATTATATATGAGGAAATTTGCTCCTATCTCATAAGGACAATTTTTTCTTTTTTATTTCAACAGTATAATTCAATTTATTAGAAAGTAACACATTTTTACTGTTCTGTCAAAGAGGAAGAAAAGTTCCCTGAATCCTCATAAGGGGGTGGGGCATTCTTAGATATAAAATGACCAAGGACTTTAAGTGACTGTTCCGTTTTTCATTTGTCAATAACACTTAAACTATATCCTAAGAAAGATGCCTTGTGAAAATGTAGGGACAAACAATACAACAAAAAAGATTCTGAAAAGGGTCTATGGGACTATGAAGGACTATGAGGAGCTAGGGAGGAAGGCAAGAGAGTTCAAAGCACAGGTAGTGTTTTCATCTGTACTTCCAATGGATGGTCAACGTCCAGTGAGGGAACGGAGGATTTCAGAGGTAAACCACTGGCTCAAGGGATGGTCCCATCAAGAACACTTTGGATTTCTGGACCATGGTCTACACTACCTACAAGATGGGCTTCTGGCAAGAGACAGGCTCCACCTCACAAGGACATCTCATTCAAAGGGCTTTAAACTAAATCTGGAGGGGGAAGGTAGCCAATTTCTAGGACCAAACCCAAATCATAAGCCCCAAGACAACAAATTTGACTACGAGGAAGGAAGTGATGAGAAGGAAGGGGCACTCAGGTATAAAACAGGAGACGCAACAAGCAAATGCAAGGTCAGCCATAAAGGGCTCAGATGCCTGCACACTAATGCTCAAAGTATGGGGAACAAACAGGGAAAGCTTGAAGTCCTAGTACATGAGGGCAGGTATGACACTGTCGGTATTACCAAAACTTGGTGGGATGGAACCCATGCCTGGAATATACTACTAGAAGGATATAATTTGTTCAAAAGAAACCAACCCAACAAAAGACGAGGAGGAGTTGCATTGTATGTAAAGGATTACTACACCTGTATAGAAATACATGATACCAAGGATGAAAGCCTTCTTGAAAGTATTTGGGTGAATATTAGGGGGAAAAAATGACATTGCTATAGATGTGTATCACAGGCCATCCAACAAAACAGAGGAAATAGATGAACTTTATGTAAATCAGTTAGCTGAGGTGTCCCGGAAACACACCACTGTAGTAATGGGGGACTTTAACTACCCTGACATCAACTGGGAAACAAACTCTGCAGCAAGCGGGAGTTTGAAGAGGTTCCTGACATGCCTAACTGACAACTTTATCATCCAAAAGGTGAAGGAGGGAACTAGTGGGTCAGCTATATGGGACTTGATACTTACTAATAGGAATGAAGTGTTTGAGGGAGTGGAAGTTGTGAGAACTTTGGAAGAGTGACCATGTCATACTAGGATTCAACATAATGCAGGCAAGGGTAAGACTAGTGTTCTAGATTTTAAGAGAGCGGACTTCAACAAACTAAGAGAAAGAATAGGAAGGATTCCATGGATGGAAATCCTAGAGGGAAAAACAGTTCAGGATGCTTGGGAAACTATGAAAAACAAGATAATAAAGACCCAAACAAAAACAATACCACAGAGAAAGAAAAACAAGAGACACCTGATGAGATCAGCGTGGCTGCACAAAGAGCTCTCTGACAAGCTGAGGGACAAAACGGACAAGTATAAAAAATGGAAAGAGGGGCTTGTAACTAGAGCAGGATACCAGCAAATAGCCTGAATCTGCAGGGATGGAGTCAGGAAGGCTAAGGCTCAGAATGAGCTAAGACTTGCAACAAATGCCAAAAATAACAAAAAAGGTTTCTTTCGATATGTAAAGAGCAAGAGGAAAGTCAAGGAAATGATTGGTTCACTAGTGGGAGAAGAGGGCAAGAAGATGACGGGCAGCAGGGAGAAGGCGGAACTGCTTAATTCCTTTTTTGCATCTGTCTTTATGCAAAAGGAAAAAATAGTCCAACCTGTCAAACGCAGCACTGTGGGAGTCAGAAGAGGAATGCAGGTCAAAATAAGTAAGGAATTGGTTAGAGAACACCTAGCTGCTCTGAATGAGTTCAAGTCTCCTGGGCTGGATAGTTTACACCTCAGGTTACTGAAGGAACTGGCAGATGTGACCTCAGAACCACTGAATGAAATGTTTGAGAGCTCCAGGAGCATGGGGAAACTGCCAGAGGACTAGAAAAAAGCTGATGTGGTTCCCATCTTTAAAAAGGAGAAAAAAGTGGATCAAGGAAACCACAGACCAATCAGCTTGACATCAATACCTGGGAAAATCCTGGAAAAGGTAATCAAGCAGCGAGTTTGTGAGCACCTAGAAATGAACAAGATGATTACTAGAAGCCAGCATGGGTTTATTAAGAATAGGTCATGCCAAACAAATCTTATTGCCTTCTTTGATAAAGTGGCTAAATTAGTGGACTAAGTATACTTAGATTTTAGTAAGGCATTTGATAAAGTAGACTATCTGGATGCCTTTCAGAAGGGATGCAGATCTGGGTATGGGAGAGAAACGGCATTAGTCGTGCTTTAGGTTGACCTTTGGCGAGGGTAGGATGGGGGTTGTGCATCCATCCTTGCCCTACTTGACCTCTCTGTGGCTTTTGATACCACCAACCATGGTATCCTTCTGGATCAGCTTAGGGGATTGGGGTGGGCGGCAATGTGTTGTGCTGGTTCATCTCCTTTATCCAGGGTTGGTTCCTGGAGTGGTGATTGGGGAGGTGCTGACTGGGGAGGAGAGATCCTGCCCCCAGCCGGCCCTTACTATGTGAGGTGACACAGGGTTCAGTGCTCCCTCCGCTCCTATTCAACATCTACATGAGGCCACTGGGTGAGATCATCCATCACCATGGGGTGAAGTATCATCAGTATGCTGATGATACCCAATTATACATCTCTGCCCCTGGTGAATTAAGCAGTGCCGTGGATGTCTTATCCCAGTATCTGGAGCTGTGAGGGTCTGGATGGGGAACAACAGGCTTCAGCTGAACCCTGGCAAGACTGAGTGGCTTTGGGTTTTGGGGCCTGCCAGATCTAGGACTATGCCATCTTTGGTGCTGGATGGGATAGGACTGTACAGCCCCAGACAGACCAGGTGCGCAATCTGGGGGTCGTTCTGGACTCACAACTCCTGCTCAAAGAGCAGGTGGCAGTTGTGGCTGGGAGGGCCTTTGCACAGCTTCATGTTATGCGCCAGTTGCGCCTGTTCCTGGATCAGGAGTCTCTGCTCACAGTCACTTATGCCCTAGTCATCTCCCAATTGGATTACTGTAATGTGCTCTACATGGGGCTGCCCTTGAAGAGTATCTGGAAGCTTCAGCTGGTGCAAAATGCAGCAGTGTGGGCAGTTACGTGTGCTTCTAGAACAGCTCATGTTACACTTCTGCTCCGTGAGCTGCATTGGTTGCCAGTTTGCTTCTGGGTCCAATTCAAGGTGCTGTTTTTGACTTTTAAAGCCCTTCATGGCGTGGGGCCAGGTTATCTGAGGGACCGCCTCTCCCCAATTACATCTGCCCATCCCATCAGATCCGGCAAGAGAGGCATGCTGTGGGTCCCGACAGTCAGGGAACTACACTTGGCAGGCCTAAGGAGGCAGGCCTTCTCTGCTGTGGGACCCGCCTTACGGAACATTCTCCCTCCCACTCCAAAGTAAAGTCATTTCCATCCCTACTTATTTTCTGGAAGTCCCTCACGACCTGGCTATGTCATCTAGCCTGGTTATCTCAGTGGACCAGTGAAATCTTGAGGTGACTCCCTTGCTGATCTAATCTCTTGTGTTTTTTCCTTTTTTATTTAACTTTTTAATTTAACTGCTTTCAACATGATTATTGTTTTTATATTTTTGGCTATGCGCCACCCAGAGTCACTTCTTGTGAGATGGGTAGCCATATAAATTTGATAATAAATCTTAAAAAAAACCAACTGTGCTATGTGACACATAAGTTGCATCATGATGCTTATGACAGGCTCTCCCTTGAACACAAATTCAAGGAACATGACACTGTCCTAATATTTACTAAAGTATATATGAAGCTTGAGAATATGTACCCCAAAATGTAATAATTCATAAGAAGAGCTCCAGGCTGTTAATAAAGATTCAGATACAGATCATTTATTACAGCCAAGGATAATTTCTGGAAATATTTTTTTAATGGGCAAAAAGTTTCTAAATCCTTCCACAGCTTAACATCACAATGGCCACAGTGACATTTCCAAGTGACAGTTTTGAATGAGTGTGGGCAATGCTTAGTGAAATTTCAGACACCAGCAAGAAACCAAAGATAATTTCCAGCAAGTTGATTTTTTGATTGATTATGTGCCATCAAATTGGTATCGACTTTTAGCAACCACATAGATTTTCTCCATGAAAATCTGTCCTTAACCTGGCTTTCAGGTCACCCATCACCACTGAAACGGAGTCCATCCACTCTGCTGCTGGTCGTGCTCTTCTTCTCTTTCCTCCCACCTTTCCCAGCATTAGAGCCTTCTCTAGAGAATTAGGTCTTTGCATATTGGGTCTCAAGTATGATAACTGGCACCTGGCCATTTATGCCTTGAGTGAGAGGTCTGGATTGATTTGCTCTATGATTCATTTGTTTTCTTGGCTATCCATGGCATTCTCAGGAGTCTTCTCCAACACCAAATTTCTCAACGCTCATTCTATCCTACTTCTTCAAAGTCCAAACCACTTCCATACTGCTGCTAAAAATAACCGACATGACCATGACCATGAAGTCATTAGGAGTCAAGCTTGAATCTTGTTCATATGATACAGATCTGAGACAAGGATAGAAATCTTTACTCCAGGGCTGTTAAATTAAAGTAGAGCCATTTAGGGAAGAGCAAATGTGTAAGACTTTTTAATACTACCCAGTGAGAGAGGTAAAGAGTGTTATATACCCTCTCCTCTGTAAGTTATAATTTTAACCATTTTAATCATTGTTTGATGGACTTCCATTTCATATTCTGAATTTTGCATTACAATATTGCTGAATATTGCTCTAATCCTAATTTAATTGAAAATATTTATATTTAGCTTATTTATTTTCATGACTGATTTATTATATAATTACTGATATTATTTTGTTTAATGTCATCTATTCTACTGCTCAGAGAAAGCTGTGTCAAAGTGTGAGTGCTATTAGTTATGTAAATGAGTGGATAGGAGAAAAAGAGAAAATGAAGGTGAGAAGGAATGACATGGACAACTGGAATCCCGAACCATAGAATCACGTCCTGGAATATCTTGTTGGAGATTAATTTGTTGAGATATCTGAATTGCTTAAATGAACATGTGTGTGTCTACAGTACCAGTTTCTGATCCTGGCCTATTTTCACAAAACGTATATTACAACTCCCTGAGTTTACAGAGAACTGCCATTTATTTAGAAGTCACAAAATAAGACAGTAGAAGGAAGCAAGGATGCCCAAGTTTTGTGTGTGTTCATGTACATACCAAAAATTGCTTCCTATTATGTTGAAAGATGACCAAACTGTTATCTAGCTTAACATGGCTATCCTATGATTCATTCTCTATTCCTGGCAGTGATGCCAATTTCAAGTGATTTTGCACACCCATATTATGCAAGCATTTGGGATAATAGCTAACCTATGATGATGTAGAAAAGAATGTGCCACACCCAGTTCTTCTCTTAGTCCCTTTCCACCCCAATCAGAGACTAATAAGATTATCCGCAGAATTTCAGTGTATAATAGCTGTGCAATTTTCCATAGAATTTTAGCAGGAAATCCTAATTTAATTGGAAATATTTATATTTAGCTTATTTATTTTCATGACTGATTTATTATATAATTACTGATATTATTTTGTTGTGTTTAAAAAACCAAATGTGTTTAAAACCAAATGTGTTTAAAAAACCAAAATCAGCCCCAGTCTTTTCCACAGCTCTTACCATTCTATTCTAATGCCCCTTGTAGTCCTTGGCTTCCAGATTAAAAAAAAAAAAAAAAAGAGCTGATCTTGGTCACAAAAGGGTTACTTGTCATGGATGCAGAAGATAAGAGTAAAGACAGATATTATATTTTATGATGCTGTGCAGATAGAAAACAAAGGTGTTTATTTACAATACAGATAACATGTGATTTTCTAAAGAAAGAGATGGCTTGCAGGTACACAAAGGAGAACAAAAGAAAATTGAAGAAATCTGGATTTTTTGCACTTCCATATTGATTATAATACTGCAGGGAACATCAGACAGAGCACCATAATAAGTACAGGGGAACAAAGAGATAACTTATACAGAGCAGCAATCAGCTACTACGTATTTAGATGAAAATGAAATATAAGTTGAAAATCCTTTGATTAAAAAAAAGCTTTATATCAACAGTAAGTAGAATCAACTTCATATTAGAGTCTGCAGTTTGTGAAACTAGCTTTTTTTTGGTCTTCTGAATTAATAGAAATGTTTTGGTATTTTTTAAAACTTTATTTTATTGAACCTAACACGTCTTTGATCTTTGCTTTGATCACAGGCCTAATTTGGAATTAATCAATGGCAGAATAAAGGGAAGAAAACACAGATGGTAATTGTAAGAGCAATAAAAGTGAATATCTTATAAGCAGAGAAGGCATAGGTCCAAATTGCAGAGAACGAAACTTGCAGAGAAAATATGAAAAGGAAAGAGAGAAATTGGTTGCTATTTAGCAATGAGCTGACACAGTCATGTATCTATGTGGTGACTGCATGATTTGATTTACAACAGCAGACTGGTTTCATTGAAGTTAGTAGCCTCAACATGGTATAATCAATGTCTCCTTGGATGGGAGACCACCAGGGAATACTACAATGGTAGCTTAGACTAGAAGTCAAATTACATCTGGAAGAAGGCTTGGGCAAACCATTTCCATATTGTTGCCAAGAAAACAGCATGACTGTGTCCACAGAGTCATCAGGAACTGAGTTCAATTCAAGGGGGATTTACCTTTACCCTTTAACATGCTATAAGAATAAATAGGGCTGGGATCAGCAAACCACAGTGTCTCCCCCTCTTTCTTGGCTTAAAGAAGAAAGGTTCTCCTGGAACAAGGCAATCAAAAAAACTGCAATTAGTGTGGCATATACTATAGAGAGCTGAGGAAGAATGCCTTTCTGAGTTTTTTTTTAAATCTACTTAGGTCATCCCCTTCCCCCTCTCTGTAAATGATATCGTAAAATAAAGTTGCTGGAAGTTAAAACATTGGCTCAGAGTTGCTCAAGACCTCCAGCCTTCTATATTTTTTAAGAGGCAGCCATGTTCTGCACCAGCTCTGTTCTGCAAAGTACCTCTGTGCAGCAGCTTCTCTAAGACAATTTTCAAGCGTTGGAGAGTCGGTGGTGAAACTTCATACTTGTTTACGTCTATCACTGGTACTCGTTGACATTTCCCAAATACTCCATCTGGAGAGGGAAGGGAGAAAGGGGGAGATAAACAGGAAAAGAAATCATGTTATTCTATGTGACCTCTAATACATCAAGAAATCTGTACTATCTGGGCACAGAGAGAACTGCTCCTGTCTGTGCTCTTGCCCTCTGAGATGCCGGTCACAGATGCTGGCAAAACGTTAGGAAACAAAACTTCCAGAACATGGCCACACAGCCCAGAAGACCCACACCAGGCATCGTATTCCGGCTGTGAAAGCCTTCAACAATACAATCTGTACTATCCTTTATAATATATTCCATTCCATGAAATGCAAGATAAACTGTTGGGCATTTCTATCATCACTCTTCCATTCCTTTCTGTCTATACCCCCTTTTTAAGCAATGTCCAAGCAAAGAAATAAAATAAATATTCCTTGTGAAAACCAGAAATCAAAGGAAACACCGATGTTCGTTCTGAGAAGTAGTAATTTTTTTTCTCTCTCTCTCCTTTTAATACAGAAAACTCTGGAGTGGTAAATGAATGTTGAATCAATAATAGGCAGCCAAAGCTAGCTTAATGTAGTACCGTCTAATGAATACAATAAAAGGGAGCTGCTCACACAACAATGAGATATTAATGAAACCTAATTTATTTAGCTCCATTCCATTTGTCTAAAATGACAGACTCTTCTCATCAAACTCTTTTCATATCACACCTTCTAATTAATTTAGGTCCTAATTAGTCTTTATTTAGAGAATTGTTCATTTCAAGACAAGCTTCCTGTGTGGGAAGAAGATAGGCAGTGGAGGAGAGTTCAAACATGAAATTACCTTTCTCCCTTCCATACAAAAAACTAATTTAGAACCTAGGTGTTTATAACACCCTCTGACCATCTGCAGCCCTAGGAAAAAGGAAAGAGAGATGCATTTATTGTTGTTCTCTTCTGTATACAGTGATCCAAAGAAAACCATTCAAATGCAACAAGTTTAATTAGCATGCTGTTCTTTGTATAGTGTGTTTTAATTTAGTAATTACTGCAGATATTGCATTTATAATCAAAAGGGACAGTGCAATTTGACTAGCAGAACCTAATATTAAGAATTAATTTACAAGTATCTTTTTCTGTGGGATTTCAACAACATGAAAGAATTAAAAAAATCTGTTCTCACAATGCAAGCAGTACATCTGTAATTTATAAAATGCAGAAGTAATTACGCTGATATAGACCTATACTCTATAATATAGGTCTATATCAGCATAATTACTTCTGCATTTTAAGACTGGAATAAATTATTAACCTAAAATTGTTGGGAGGCAAATTAAAATAAAGAACATCCCAAACTTTCACATCATATTTCTGAAGCACAGTTTTAGCAAAGTTAGCCCCCACTTAATCTGTTTTATCAAGAAGAAAGGAGTTTCTCAAAGAAAATTAAAAATCTTGCCATGCCATATATTTTGTATTTGGTTTCATATTCTTTTCCTAGCTGTTCCCTAAACCTTTCGCTTAGCTGTCCTTACCAGAACAAAATGACTCTTTAATATTTCAAACTACAGCATTAATTGTATATCAGTGATAATACAGAATATCCACCAAGCTGAGGCAACGTGATACAAATATATCCATTTTATGGATCCAAAAGCCTTCTGTTATATTTAGTATTGATCAGTAAGGTGGCAACTCCGAATCAGAAAAGACGTAATTATTTGAATATTTCAACCTAAAATGTTTTACAACTGCTATACAGATTTTGAATTATATTACAGATGATCAGTAAGAAGGGGGATCTGAAATATTTAACCTTTAAACTTTTATTTTTATGGTTTGTTAGTCACTCTAATACATTCTTTAATTAATCAATGGCATTCTTCTGGAGTGCAGAACAAACTTGGCTGAAGTGGCATTCAGAAACCAAGCCCTCTATAGGGAAGACAGTCATAAAGGGAAGGAGAAGGAAGAACAGAGGGGTCCAGTACAGCTGTCTCTGGATAACACAGTGTTTGACAAAAAAAACCCAATACTATTCTGTAGAACATTGCTATGATTAATTCCACTTAAGAGATCATCCTTTTTGCATAAAACAGCATTGTTTTGGTTCATCTTCTTTCCAGATACAGAATCCAACATGGCAACCCCTAAGCATATGGCCACATGTAATGAGGGAAAAGGAGCTTTCAGGTTCAGACCAGCCCCTCTCCTCTGAGGTTTTTGGTTCTGAGGTAACCCGTGCCTGGGGCTGAGCAGCAACTGGAAATTAGGCCCCTTTGCTGCTGCTGCTGCCATCATCACCCCTTCATTATAAAATGAAAATATTGAAAATTGGAAGAGGGGAAATCTGGAAAAGTACAGAACAATGAGTTTAACATCTAACTTGGATTAGGTACCAGAACAAATGGTCAAGCACTATGTCTCCCAACATCACCAGGAGGCAACACAGAACAGAACAGTCAAGTCAGACTTAACTGATCTCCTTTTATAACAAGAGTGACTCATTTGATAGACCAAAGGAATGCTATGGATGTAGTATAAATTAATATCGGTAAAGTTTTTGGCAGGGTCTGTCATAATAAAATAGTGGTATTTCAAACTGCCTTAAACATCTGGCTCTACACTCAGGCCCCTGGAAAGGATGACTGACGCCCTTTTCTTCCTTTCTGTTCCCTTCTGGGTTTGTTTTCTTTGCCACAATTGTTCTTTTGTCTTGTGCTGTTTTTGTGAGGTTTTTTTTATTGTTCTTTGTTTTAAAAAGTTTTAACAACTGTAAATCTCCCAGAGTTGCTGGGAGATGGGCAGCATATAAATCTAATAATTTACTAAACAACCCATGATCCATTGGGTCATCATTTCAGAGATATTTTCTTATCTAAACAGAGAAACAGAATGACCAAGGTCACATTTCATATGAGACAGGTAGCTATATAAATGATAAATAAATAAATAACCAACCAGCCAGTGAGAGTGTGAGCGACTTGCAACTTGCTGCCGGCTTCCCCATTGACTTTGCTTGTGAGAAGCTGGCAGGGAGAGTCAGAAGTCTTCCTTCCTTCCTTCCTTCCTTCCTTCCTTCCTTCCTTCCTTCCTTCCTTCCTTCCTTCCTTCCTTCCTTCCTTCCTTCCTTCCCATATATAATATAGGCTTGCGCCATTTGTCCTCCCCTCACAACCCTCAGAAGAGCCTCCATGAAGCCACCTCCTCCTCTTCAGCTGACCCACAGAAGTGCCTGATACTTCGCTGGGGGGAGGTGGAAGAAGGGGAGCCACAGACCATGAGAAAAACTGCACCTCCACTCCCCATTCCAGCACATCCTCAAGGGCCCCTTCCCTCGAGGGAAGAAGAGGGTTCACCTGTTGACCACCGTGCCCCCCAGCCAGCCCTACCCCACCAGCACACCACAGGTTGCTCCCTCATCCTTCCCTCAATGCCCACAGCCATTAAGAGATTTCAAATTTTGGCCTCAGTTCCAAAGCAGCCAATCACTGCTCACCCTTCAGGCCTTGCCACCAGATGATTGGGCACAGGGGACAGAGGGAAGTGGGAAAGAGGTTGGGATACACTTATGACAATGACATAAGCTGGGTTGACTACAGCAGCGCAGCAGCACAGCAGTGCTGAAGCAGCCACAAATTCCCCAAATTTCAATTCCACAGAAGTAATAAGTCCCGGATTTTGGGCACATTCTGTAAAGTGCCGTGCTTCAAAAATTATTACCCTATGATGCACCATTTCACCCAGTTGAAGGTTACAGACATGAGAGTTTTAGTAGTATATAGATAGAGTCATTTATGGAGAAGATGGATAAAGGAAGGGTACATTCATGAGGGAAAAAGTGCCCTCAGAATCAAACCAGCCCTTCCCTCTGAGGCTTTTTGGTTCTGAGGTAACCCCCAATTGGGGATGAATTGTGACTGTAAAATTAGGCCTCTTTACCAATTCCTGCACCTCCTAGTTATAAACAGGTTTCTCCCCTCCCCACCCACTTTCTGGGGATCCAGGAGAGGATTGAAGGGAACAGACTCACCCCACCCTGGGCCTGGCTAAAGACAGATAGGGAAACTGAACAAAAACTGGGGGAGTCTGTAGCTCAGCCTAGCTGAGGCGGGGGCTAGTAGGCTGCCAGTCAACTCCAGGATTTAGCCAAAAATCACCTTCATGGAAAGTACCAAAGAAGACAAGTTTCCCCACATACCACACACAGTGATAAAGGGATAAAATACAAAAAAAACCCTCCTTAATGCAGTTCTAACTACAGTTAAAAACCAGTTTCCAGCCTTGCCTGAGGCAACCGCCTCCTCCAGGACTCCAGGCAACTCCCTCACAAAAGCTGCCAAAATTTGCTGCCCAAAACCTGACAAAAACCATTATTTTCCTTTTATTGGCTCCCAGGGGTCAGGTGACTCTCTCTGGGTACAGAAGGTGGGCTTGTGATTTAAAGGGTCAGTGGCTCCCCACTACATCTTATATTTCCTTCCCTGATTTGGATCCATTCTTTAGTATTCTGATTTTGTAACTACATGTAGTCCTCGCTTAGCGGCCACTCCTTCAGCGATCATTCAAAGTTATGATGGCACTGAATGAGGAGACTTATGACCAGTCCTTAAAGTTCCAGCCATCATAGTATCCCCGCAGTCACGTGATTGCCATGTGCAAACTTCACTGCTGGCATCTGACAAGCAAAGTCAGTGGGGAAGCTGTCAGGAAGATGCAAGTCACGATCATGTGACACTGAGCTTAACAAATTGCTTAACGACTGCAACCGGAACTGCCAGAATTGCGGTCATATGCCAGCACAGTCACATGATTTTTTGCTTTATGACTGCGTTGCTGAGTGACAGAGTTGCAGTTCCAATTACAGTCATTAACAGAGGACTAGCTGTCTTCATTAGAATTCATAAGAGTTAGTGATTTATTTTCCTTTATGCAGTGAAGGAGCTGCTTTAAAATTTGCTTTATTGCTCTTCCCCTGAGAGCTGTTGTTTAATTTATAAATAAGGGATGATCCAGTAAGGCAGTGTTTTTCAAACTTGGCAAGTTTAAGATGTGTGGACTTCTTCAATAATGCTGGCTGGGGAATTCAGAGAGTTGAAGTCCACACATCTTAAAGTTGCCAAGTTTGAAAAACACTGCAATAAGGCATTATTGACTGCACCCACCTAACTTTAGCAGCCTAATAATCCTACATGATAAGAAAACAATCCAACTAAGAGAACCTAAATCCTGGTTTGAAGTGAGATTGACACTCTTACTTAAATGCTTCTAAAGGAACTCCTCTTCCCCTACAAAGTGACCTCATTCCATATTTCAGCATCCAACATCATCTTTATTTCAAGACTTCTGGGCTCTACATGGGCCACACAAATGTTCTTAGAAATTAAAAATCTTGAGTAGCCTCCAATATATGGTTTGTCTGCAAATGTGTCCATTTACCCAAGTTTACCCATCATGGTTTATGGCTTATCTGCATTATGTATAAACCAAGTCATGATAATTAGAAAAAAAAACCTGGCTTAATGTAATTCAGAAACCCAGTCATAAAGTGTAATCCTGTGCAAAATCAAGTCTGATTGGATAGTACTGCAGAGGGGGGTTCTTTTTCTTTGCTTTGTTTTTTTTGCAAATAGTTGCAACTGAACATCCAGAGCTGCTTATAGAATATTTTAAAGAGAGCCAACTTCTATGTAAAATAATCTTCCAATTAATATTTTGCCAGAACCTTTATTGTTTTTATCTTTTCCTAATTATGGGCTGGGTTAGTATAACATACTATTCTAAAATGTCTAGGGCTAGTTTATGATTTAGGATGCTGTGCAAACTCAAGACAATTGTGTTAATTCAAGAAACACAGTAATGCATGCTTCAATTAATCATGGGGTAGAGTGCTTGAGCCCACACAGCCATTCTGTTTCAGCAACAATAGGGGAGAAATTCTGTACAGTACTCTACTTAAAGCCATCAGTTTAGGATTACCATATCTGGGCTGCAAAGCGACTGTAAGACCTCTAGACAGCAGTAAAACTCAAGCATTTTCTAGAGTTTCCCTTTGCTGCCATCTAGTGGTCTGGACATTTGCAGTCTGGTAGCCCTACTCCACTTATTATTACAGTATGTAGTAATGGAGGACTGAGGCCTCTGGGTGCACAATCCCATGACCCCCACTTCCCCTCAACCTGCAAACATGTGATTTGGAATTACAGCGATGAGTTGTTAGCAAATGCCTCACAGCCAGCACTCTCCTATGTGTATTTTAAATTTAATGCTCTGGTGTTTAACCAAAAGAAAGGAAGTATTTTCTGAAAAGGTCATTGACAAAAACTTTTAAAAATGATCATTCTCCCCAAATTACTCCTCATGCTGCCATTGCATTCCAAAACTGCTGTAGTTTTAGCTGATTTCCCTAACTATGTTGCAAATCTATATTTATTTATTTATTTATTTAACCATGTTTATAACCAGCCCCAACCTCAAAAGATTCTAGTCAGCTGTAATGTGTTGTGAAATGTTGTATTCCTCTTAACTGCAAAGTGCTTCTGCTCCTAGTAGAAGCTCTAGAAATTTCTCATGACTTCTCATGACTCAGACTTCTGTAGAATCATATTTTATGATATACTTAGAAGATTTCAAGTTTTTTTTTCTTCATTTGGGATGACTCACCAATGAATTTTGCACTTGCTATTCAGGTCCATTGAACCTGCAATTTTGCCTCAATGAAGTGTCATAGAGATTGTGTGGTTTTTGCATTAATGTTGAATTCTGATAAAAGGGAGAACCAATTCCTCTACATCAAGTTTAACATTTTCTTACCTAGATTATATTCTTATCACACAAAACCATTAAACTGTTATAAAT
Source organism: Python bivittatus (assembly GCF_059951505.1). NCBI lineage: Eukaryota > Metazoa > Chordata > Lepidosauria > Squamata > Pythonidae > Python > Python bivittatus. The sequence continues at coordinate 9,270,534 of NW_028277088.1, forward strand.
CGTGATAAGCAATATCCTTTTGATGCTGTTGGTAGTGCAATAGAAGCACCACTCTTTTGAAGGGACTACGGAGATGTTACTGCAGGTTACTGATGAAAAATACAGCTGTTTTTATTATTTTTCATTTATTTATTCATTTCTGGCATTTCAATATCACTCTACTTCAAAATAGCTCCGAGCCCATTTAACCTACGCAACCATTTTATCCCTCAGCTACTTGAGACTGGGATGTTGTTTTATTAAACATATTTGAACAAGACCACTAACTATTATATATTAATTTTCCATCCCAAGCTCTTATTCTGACACCCCAGCTTTTATATGATCTGAGCAGCATCAACAGACCTACCATGAAGTCAAAAGGCTTTAGGCTTGTGGTAGCAGAAGGGTACCAGCAAGAATATTATTTATCAAGACGAGCAGCCTTCCCCAAAAACCATAGCAACGTATCTTTACTCTGGAACTGGGGGAAAAAGAATTCAAGCTGCAAAGCAATCAGTTGAATGGAAGCAGAGATTTTTAAGGCGGTGCCCTGAACTCCGTCAAGACAACCTGGTGTCCTCTTCCCGGCTGGAGCCATAACGGGAGCTACAGATTCGCATCTGAGGATGGAAAGACATGGCATCAGCCGAACAGCAAAATGGAGGTGCTTTATCTATGGCAGCTAATCTCTTCAATCAACAGCTCCCAGCTCTGCTCAACAACCGTTGCCAAGTAACAGGCCGGGGTACTCTTATCAGCTTCCTAATGTTTCATTGACTATTCAGACAAGAATAGAAAGCTGTGACATGGAGGCTTATAAGCAGCACAAAATAAAACTGGCACACATGATGGGTGGGATGGGAAGAGAAATCTTTTAGCCTTCTCTTTATCTGGGTCGTCCGTGGATATTGCTTAAGAAAAGAGAGAGCACATTTTCTGCTCCGCTCATTCTGAACCACAAAAACAGTCTGCGGTGGGTGGGTGGAGGGACATCTATTTGCATAAATAAGATTCTTCTGGTTCTCCTTGGTGAGCTGCTTATTCACATCCACCAATTCCTTTTATAGAAGCCATTTCTCAGGTTCCTCTTCAGGGCCCATCAGAGCGTTTGTGGCAAGGAGCCACGGTGTGGAGGCTTTGTCCAATGTTTGCAAAAAGAGTAAATGCCAAATCAACAATGTTATGTTATCGGCACCGATTCTTTCACAGAACGGTACACATTTTCCCTCTGAGTCGTCACTCGACATTTTCTCTTCTTCTATTCCAGGCTGGGAATGGGATTTTTTTTTCAATCTTCTTGGACACTTTCAATGAAACTTGAATAAATTGCTTTAATACACACTAGGTTTAATGATGGAAAGTATAAGCTCAGCAGTTATCGTTCTCTCTTCAGAGAAATAAATATTTCTAATGCTTACCTCTGCATTTCTTTGAAGCTCCAAAAGCTCATATTGTGATACTTGTTATATACATCAGAGTGCTGGCTGTAGAGTTCTGGGAGTTGAAGTCCACCCATCTGAAAGTTGGCAAGGTTGAGAAACACTGATATACTTCATTAGCTGGCTGACTTATGGATGCTGAAATCTATTACTTTTGGAGGATTCCAGGTTGGAGAAGACTGGCCTAGAATATATATAACCTTTCTAATAAAAAGTAAACCTACTTACCCAAGTCACAGCTTGTGCTACCATATCCAGGCTGCAAAATTCCAGACAAGAACCAGATGGCAGCAAAGAATTCACTTTTTATATCTCTTTGGTGTCATCTAGTGATTTTCACAGCCCATACATGGTAGTCCTACTCCAAGTGAGATTAGGTAAATATATTTTTCCAAAGAGACAACAGGAAAGCCTGATTTTCTGTCACCCTTAGTTCAGATATTAAGACCTGGATTAAAATTTCAAATCAACAATTCCCATCTAACTGGACCGATCTGCAGGATGGAGATAACATAAATTTCTAGAACAGTAACTATGTTAGTTTGTTGCAAGGTGCTGTTTCTATATGTGTAAGAGTCTTTGTGAGTCTTTGGGGACTTCCACTTCATAGAGCCAGGCCATACTGTATGTCAGAATAAATGCTATCTTTAAGTCTCATTCTTATGTTTCATTGGAGTATGTGACTCTTTTTTGTTACTCTGTTCACACAGGTGTGACATGCACACAGCAGATTGATGGACTGTGCTTTGACAAATTGGGGAATAGCTGTCCTTAAATGGGGAAAAATAACTTAAATAATCATGCCAGTCGCATTGAAGGATATAAGTTTTCATTCTAACACATACAGATTCACAGATTCTGCTAAGACCCAGTTTGCTTATCCACATTTTGTTGAATTGGCTGGGTTCCCTGAAATTGCTTAGTTCACAATATTTACAAGCCACAATAGCTGGGTTCATATAAAATGCTAATCCAAAACCAGACAATTTATATTGTGGTTTAATATGTTCTAGCCATACAAAAATACATTATAAAATACAGCAAGGCAGGGAAAACATATATACTGCTCTGGGTCAGGTGACCAAAGCAGGGCGCTTAGAATTCCTTTGCAACATTCCAATATTCCATTGGGTTGTAAGTAATAACAAGTTAGGGAATGCCTGCAGAGCACGGCTACTAGAATTGCTTCTAACCATTTTAGCAACAATGGTCCTAGGAAGTGTCTGCGTTTTCTTCTGTGTAATAAGATAATGTGTTGCATCTGCACATGTGTGTGCAATCTGGGAAGCACAAAAAGCTCTGTTTTGAGTCATGTGACCAGGAAGGAGACTAGGGCTTAGAATGAAACAGTCAGCAACCTTCTGAGTCGCTGCCCAGCTACCTCTCCCACAGGAATGAACTGGAGGATTTTTTTTCTGGAATCTTTTTTCTCTAGAGTCCCTAGCCTGATCCAGTCCATTTTCACATTCAATCTCTCTTTTGCCAGCATCTCCTCACATCAAGTTTGATCCCTTCTATTCAGCCTTTGGAAAAATATCTTACAGAGAGACAGATGGACTACTTTATATAATTTCTTTTGAATATTCTGTTGAATTAGAAAGAATACTAATTCAAGAAGGCTAAGATACTAGCCACATGGCATATCAGAAAACAACACTTAATCAACCTAACTTTAAAACTGAAGGAAGACAAAATTGGAGGAAGTTAAAATTTGGGAAATAAAAATAGAAAGAAGTATTATGAATGATGAGACAGAGGGGTGGGAAATTATATGTACTGGTAAAATATTCAGGGACAAAATAGTTATAATTATCTCATTCCAGAGTAAAAGGAACACACAAACTAAAGAAGAAATTTCTTCACTGTTTGAGAGACCTGGAAAATTTACCCTCAGATCTCCCCAGTTCCTCAGTTTTCATTTCAAATGGGGAAAATACTAAGTTATTTATATAATAATTATATATGCAAATGGTTCTGCTGAATGCTCAATTTCTTGCTGCTTTTGGTGAAGACAGAGAACTACAAACAATTCAGTTTAAAAATATAACTGAAAATGGAGAATTTCAATATTGGAACTTTTATTTAGAGTATTCTATCGACAACAAGAAATACAAACCCAGCAAAGAAAACATGAAAAGGAAATTAGCCAACTGTAAATCATGGCTTTAAAAACTTGGGTTAGTATCATGTAAGAATGCAGTCAATGTATGAAATCCTGGGTTAAAACACAGGCTTCATAGCTGTCATGTGGACAAATTTTTCAATCTCTAGGATTTTAATTCCTGTAGGGGGAAAAAACCCAACAACATTGAGTTCTATTTAGGATTAAGCATGGAGTTTCAGCATTTGCAGCTTTCAATCTTGGACATGCTTACTACACAGCAATTCACTGTGAATGAGTAAAGAGCTAAATTATTCTGCACTCTCTGAATTATTAAACAGATCCACCTAGACACCAAGCCATTTGGAGAGGAACCAATCAAATTACCCTAACTGCATTTTGTGGCAAATTCATTTGGGATGTTTTCTTTTATATACAACAAGGCTCCCATTAGCCAGACATCTATTATCTGTCACAATTATCTCAATTCCCTGTATATTCACATGTAGCACCATGTCAAAATAAGCCAGCATAAGCAGCATTCTTGCTTAACCAAACATCTAATTATCTGAATGTTTTTATTTGCTTTCCTGACCATTTAGAAAAACAAGACTGAACTGATGTACGGATCAACAGCTTGAAGATATATCAGTACCAAGAACCAACAGGTCTGTCCATTATAACCAGATAAAACAGCTTAATGGGAGGATACAAAATAATGAGGGTCTCTGGGTTATCTAGCACTATTAAGTCACCTTCGTTTTATAAACAAACAAACTAAAACACTTTGTATATGGGTGGGTGGGGAGTGCCTACATCTTTCAAATGATTCCTGCTGCACTTCAGGTCTGGTGCTTTTAAAAGCTTCAGAATAATTTCTGTAAAACCAACATGGATCATCTTTAATTACTATGTTGCAACCACGGTTATTTAAAACCACCGTCTCAGAATAGTAGATGACAAACATTAATGAGCAGTAATGCACACATGGTATTGTAAATGAAAGGATAATGAAAGCAATTTATTTGAAAATTAAAATATGATTAAGAATGGCAGTCTGAACCAGAGCCCAGATGCGTGGAAAAAAAGCAACTAACATGCAACCAGACTCTCATTAATTTAAGGACCTTGTGAAATTGCTTTCCTTTCTCTGACATTTTTTAATATACAGTAAGTTAGCTAACAGAAAGTATGTGTAATCCAGACATGCAATCCTCCTTGGAGAGATTTAGAGATGCTCAGAAATTCTTTAATCTATCCTCTCAATTCTGTAGTTCAACTTGCACCCAGCCTTCCATACTGCAACATGCGTAGACAGGAGTATCACTATATTATAGTTTAATCCATAGGATAAACCAGTAAAAGCCACCAGATTCATATTTCATACGTCCCACCTTACTAGCCACAGTATTTTAAATTATTATCACTACCTGAAGTCCACTGATTTTTAAGTAAGCTTATAGAAATCTTACTTCCTTTAATAAGGACTTATTTGAACATTGATAATAGGGACATCAGAAGCTGAAGCCTCAAGGAAGATAATTTCCATTATTCCTTCTTTTCTTTTAAAGGCTAAAAGACATACAATATAACCTGAATCAAAGGGAAATGAAGCAAAAGAAAAATGATGAGAATACAAGACTATAAAACCAATCACTTAATATTCCCCTGGGAGCAAGTCATCATCAGACACCCACAAAAAATCTCTGTAATCTTGCATATGCTATCCCCAGTGAGTTAATTAGTCAGAGAAGGTCGGTTTTTAGTTATAGTAGCTAGTTAATATGGTAACAGGATGTAACACAAAACTAAATCTAATGTCTGAAGCTAAAAGAGAAATGACTGATCTTTCAACATTGCAACTCATTGATTATAGCTTTTTACTCCATATCTGTCTTATATCGACAGTTTGCATTAAAGATTTTGCAGTTAAAAATTAGCATCCAAACCATTATAAAATAAAGATAAATAAGAAGATTTTCCTTTTGAGAGAAGAAATAACAAGAACAGAATCTATGCATTTAATCTATGTAAAAGATGCTACATTTCACCAGTACTGAAGGCGGGACTTTAACATCCTATGCAATATTTATTATAGTTATATACAGACTAAACTATTAAGTTCTTTTAAAACACAGGAAAAAAAAACAGAAAAGTCCTACTGCAAACATAAAGAACACCATTATGAGGCATTTTTAAATCACAGAAAACTAGTGGAATGAAAGTCATGACTGAAACACAGTATTTGAAGGCTGCAACTTGTTCAAAAGAAATAGTTCCAACAAAAAAAAGGAAGTTTTGTATGTAAAGAAATCATATGCTTGTGAAAAAATATATGTCCTACAATATGGAGCTTCCGTTGAAAGTATCTGGGTAAGATTAAAAGGATTAAGGAAAAAAATGTATTACTGGTTTGGGAGTTTACTACAGACCACCCATCAGACAGAAAATGTGGGTGATGCATTTCTAAATCAACTAAATTCTCAAGAGAGCGAGCTAAGCAATAAGGGGTAACTTCAACTAACACAATAGCTGCTGGAAAACTAACTCAGCAAGAGTGGAAGGTTCAATAGATTTCTGATTTATTTTGCTGATAATCCAGTTTTTCAAAATGTGGAAGAAGAAATAAGGGGACAAGCTATCCTGGACCTAATCTTGACCAATTGAGACAAATTGATTGACTAAAGGGATCAGCCGCCTTGGGAAATGGAGGCCACATCTTGTTGGATTTCAAGATAAAGAGGGGAGGAAAAGCTGAGGGAAGTGTTTAGATTTCAGAAAGGCAGATTTCAGTGAAATCAGGCAAAAGGTAGGTAGTATGGCATGACATGAAATCCTAATGGATAAAAAAAATCCAAGAAGGAGGATTGAGGGTCCTGAAAAATGAGATGTTGAAAGTGTACAGTAGACACAAACAATCCCATGAGAAGAACAATGGGGAAAGCTTTAAGAGGCCAATATGCATGAACAGTGAGCTCACTTGACAGGCTGAGAAGAAGAAAGGAGATGTGTAGAAAATAGAAGCAGAGGCTGATAACCAAACAGGTGTACAAACTGGCAGTTTGAGTCCTAGGATGGAACTTAGGAGGCTAAAACACGAAATGAGATGAAACTGTCAAGGAATGCAAAATAGAATCAAAAGAGATGTGGGGATGTATCTGAAATAAAAGAAGAGTCAAGGAAGTTGTTGGACTATTACCCAGGGAAGGTGGAGAAGTAATAAGAACAAATAGAGAAGGAAGGGATATCTGATAACTTCCTTACATTTATGAGAAGAGGGAAAAAGCTCTTTTTAACACATCTGAAAAAAAATATACATTGAAACTGTACAGCTGAAGAAAACTATTAAGATATTTTAGACCACAAGAAGAAGAAATTATTCAGTACTAAATGAAGGGAAACCAGGCTGCTCTCTGAAAACACTAATAATGAAGCTAAAACTTAGATATTTTGGACACATAATATGAAGGCAAGAGTCAGTGGAGAAGATCCTAATGGAAGATAAAATTGAAACAGAGGAAGGTGTTAGACACTATCATTGATTACAGAAATACAAGTTTAGAAGAACTTATAGAAGCAGTTACTGTCAAAGGACCCCAGTGAAATGATGTCCATCCAGTTATGAATTGTTGGACATGACTGAACAACAAGAAGATTGAGGAATCAGGGGAAACACAGCTCAGGACTAATATAGAAAGAATCTACTCTGCCACCTTAAGCTAATTCACGTCTCCAGAGCCAGATGAATTACATCCCAGGATGTCAGAAGAACTGGCAGAAATATTCCCAGAATTACTGGTTGTAATGTTTTGGAGAACTATAAGTTCCAGGAGAACAGGGGAGAAGTGAGATTGGAGAAGAATATATCAGGTTCAATACTAAAAAATGGAAGAGGGGAGATCTGGAAAAGTACAGAACAATTTAACATTTAATTTGGATTAGGTACTAGAACAGATTGTCAAGCGTTATGTCTCCAAACATTACCAGGAGACAACACAGGATAGGTCAAGTCCGACTTACCTTACTTCCTTTTATTACAAGAGTGACTTGTTTAAGAGACCAAGCAAATGGTATGTATGTAGTATAAGTCAATCTGAGTAAAGGTTTTGACCGGATCTCTCATAATATATTTATGGAGAAGAGAGATAAAGGAAGGTTATGTAAGGTTTACCCCGTTCGTCCCAGAGAAACTCTCGTGACACGTGTGTTCAGCAAAGAAGTTTACTCAAGCGTAACGTAAGTAAGTACAGACAAAGCCAGGGTTGGGTTGGCATAGCTTACATGGTATTTTATAGTTTCCCCATTCCCACGCTTTTACCTGTTGCTTAGTTACAGATTACCCGCAGTAATCCCCCCTCGCCCAAATGGCAAATTCAATCCAGTGCTTTTGTCTTTCTGATTGCAGTCTATGGGTTGTGCTGTTGTTGCCTTTGTTGGGTTTGCCAGCTTGCGTGCAAAGCCGGGAGTTCTCAATCATTCGTTGATTGCTTCGCTTCTGAGCCTCTGCGCTTTCCTTTGTTTGCAGCGCCCAAGGGAAGCTGCGCTGATCCAAAGTATCCGCTTGCGGTTTTGAGTTAAGCGCCGCCACCTGTTGCCAATCAGCAGAGTGTCCACTCGCAGTTTCACCTCCCCTTTTTCTCTACTCGCGCCTGGGCGGTGAAATTGACTTAGGCGATGCTGAGTGATGCCTTCACCATACTGGGCTGGGCCGGCTGAATCTGATAGGTCACAGAGTACCTGTGATGGAGTGGAATCATGAAGGCCAAATTCAGGGAGGGAAACATGCTCTTTCGTCTCCTGAGGGGTGAGGAAGAGAGAAGAGGATGAGGCTGGCACCTCCCTGAGGAATTCACTCTGTTCTGACTGGCTGACTTTGGGAACTGAGGTTTCAGTCTGGGAAGATTCTTGCTAGAGGTTGTAGCTAATAAACATTGCTGGACTGAATCTGCATGGTCTCCTGGAGTTCCTTGGGCTAGGCCTGACAGTACCGCAGTCCAATAGATTTGCTACTAGTTGATCAACTGTACCCACCAGGTGCTTGAAAACAGTTCTGCATCGTTCTAGAAGACAGTTCCCGAAGTACTGAACGGTATCTCCCAGGGTTCCATGCTCAGCTCATTACTATTCAACATCTTTATAAATTGTAGAGGGAATGGAATGGAAGGTTGCTTATCATATTTTCAGATACCACCAAACTAGGGAGATTGACTAACACGTTAGAGCAGGGTTTTCAAACATTTTCAGGGGGCAGAATCTGTTAGTTTTTTTAAAAATTTCCCAGAACTCCTGATCAAGAGGCAAAGCTCTAGTGATAGAACACTGGCTATGTCCAAGTGAACTTTTTTTCCCCATTGTCTTTATCCTCTCACAGAACCTCCACAAGTTTATGTGGAACCCTGGGGTTCCTCAGCTTGAAAAGACCTGCCTTATAGGGTAAAATCACAGTTCAAAATGGTTACCAGGTTTGAACATTGGACCAAATCTAATAGGTTGATGTTCAATTGACAAATGCACTATTTGAGAAAGAAAAAACAAATGCAAAAGTACAGGATTGGAGACTTGCCTTGCAAGAAGTACTTGCATGCAAGTGCATGCAAGAAGTACTAATGGACCTCCAGCTGAACATGAGCAAGCAGTGTGTGTGATGCTACAGCTAAAGTGGCCAAGGCAATCAAAGATTGCGTTAAAAGAAGCATTGTCTCCAAATCATGGACACAAATCATAGCTTTGCTATGTACTATGCCCAGTGATGGGCATCCGTCACATGGAAGAAGGAAAACGTCTACTCTTTCTTTAAAACTCAGAGCAGGACAAGTACCAAAAAGTTAAAATTAAAAGGAAAGCAATTACAGTTGAATATTAGGAAGAACTGCCTAATGGCAAGCAGAGGTAGAGACTGCTTAGAAGGGTGGTAGACTCCTCTCACCATTTCTTTCTTTCTTTTCTTTTTTTTTTACAAAGGGCTGGATGGCTACTTGTCTGGAACAGTTTAGTGGACCGTTTGTACCTAACAAGGCATTGGACCAGATTACCTTTATGGTCCATTCAGCCTCATAATATCTATGATTCCATATTCCTCTTTGTTTAAATAAATAAATAGTAAGATAAATAATTTCAAGTTAGAAAGCTGTCTCCATTTAGTATTCAACTTTTCATATTTTAATAAGAGGAAAAAATGCAAAAACTCCCAATTTATTTAACAAATCATTTCATACTTTTCCTTAACGAAAAGCTTTTTTTTTTTTTTTGGTACGCTAGATATAAAGCTTAATTTTTTTCAAGAGGTTACTAAATTTTAAAGTATTATTCAAATTTACAGATTCTAATTATGGCCTATATATCTAGCCCTTAAGATAGTAACTCAACACATCGAATTAAATGAGAACAATACCTCGTTTGAGCAGATGACAGGGATTAAATAACAATGAAAAAGACATGAAGATGCAACGAAAATCCCACCATTACTTAAACAGTGTATTTTAATTCTTAATAATACCCTTGGGATACAGAAAAGAAATGTTTTTTGTCTGTAAGAAAAGCTCCACATAAAACTCACATGAAGAAAAAACGAAGCTCTAGGAAAAATGCCAGTGTGCTGCACAACGTTATGGAAATGGAAATTGGATACCAAATTGACGTGTTGACCTTGCAGCCTTAGCTTATCAGGGATGAAAATGACTTCTGAAATAAAAATTTGGCTGTAATTTGCTAATGCTCTTCCTAAAGGGCTGAGAGATTTTCTACCACAGTTGAACAAGAATGCCATTAATTTCACAGCATTAAATAGGATGTTTTTAAATTCCATTTATTTTAGGGCATTCAAATACATTTTTCTAGCTTTTCTCCTATGCCTTAGGAAGAACAAAACACACTTATGCTTCCAGTGAGCGGGGCAAGGAACAAGATATATAGTAAAAGATGGTTTCCTTATAATTCATTCTCATAGTCACCTTACAGTAAATAGTTCGATTTCCTGAGTGTGTTTAGTTTTGCCCTTATTGATTCATACTGAATTTGATGCACTTTTGGACAGGCTGATCTAAAAATGGGACGGTTTGTATACTCTGCACCATGGGATTACTCTGGGGGAACGTGTCTGGACCTATATCCAGAGTCACAGTCAATCTGTTTGATGGCAAATAGAAAAGATCAGTGACTGCAGACATAACATCTCTTCCATGTGAAGCCTCTCTTTTACATAATTGCCTTATCTCTCTGTCCTTAAAGATCTGATGAACATATTCGTCAGGCAATGTCAGGTTCAGCCCAAAGAACTCCAAGAGACAATGCAAATACAGTTCTGTTGCATTTATTAGCTTCAACCTCAAGACAGAAATCTCACCAGACTGAACCTTAGTTCCCAAGCCAGCCAGCCACAACACCGTGAATTCTTTAGGGATGTGCCAGCCTCATCTTCTTGAACTTCCCATGCTCCTGTTGGGGGCTAAGAACACGCTTATCTCCCTGAGCCTGGCCTTCATAAGTCCATTCCATCACAGGCAATTCCCAACAGATAATTTTCTGCAATCTAGTTCCTTGCATAGCTCCACCATCAGATGACATAATTTACGAGTACTTTAAATATTACATTGTTTAGACTATTTTTATTTAAGTATCCAAAAGCAGAAGAGTTCCATGCATGCTAAAGCTAGATGTAACTGTCTGCTGAGAACATCCACTAAGAAGCCTGATTTTTAAAAAAATAACCCAGAATAAAATGGTAGCTTCAAGTTACCACAAACTGTCAAAGCAGCACCAGGCCACAGAACAGGGGGTGGAATTTGTGGCCCTCCATCTTGTGTTGAACTAGAATTTCCAGTGGTTCTCACCACTGGCTATGCTGGCTGCGCTTTTAAGACACATGGTTCAGCAAGAGTTAAAAGATCAAGATTCTCCCTCCCTATCATAGAAAGTGGATACAACGTGAGTACAATTAATCCTAGTTTTTGGCAGGGAGAAGTTGCTTTACATTATTATTTGCTTTAAGAACCATCTTGTTTAAAACAAGCCACACATTTAGATTTTTAAAAAATTGCAATGTAACTGAAGCCAGTTTTCAAAATAAAACAAAACTAGTCATTTTTTTAACGGGAAGAAAATCAATAGTATAAAAATTACCAACATGAAGACTGGTTAAAGACTGAATTTGAGGATTTTTTCCCATTCAGAATACTTAAATATTTATTGTACTGTGCTGGCAATGTACTGAAATGCACTCATTGATCCCCCTCCTTCTTAATGTAAAAGCAATGTAGATGTTTATTACAAAATGATAGTGCTCATCTATGTTTTTATCATCTTCTTTAAAAGTACCCCAACACTGCCAATTTGAAACTTAATATTTTTATATTCAACATGCTCTGTTAATGACATTAGTTACACAGAGCACATTAGTATGCGGGGTACTCAAGAGAAAATCATCTGCTGATCTTCTTACATTTAAAATTAGACAAGAAACTCTACAGTCCTCTTGACTCTTTAGGCTGTTTAACAACTTGAGTGCTAGAGATCATTCTGAATGTCATTATATATCAAAAAGATGAAAGATGTGCCTCCCCTGTCACCTCTGATGTACCATTTACAGAACACAATTTAATTGTATGTTATAGCAATGCCTGCCAAGAACCACTGTCATTGAGGATACAATAGATTGGCACTAGGCACCACAGCAGAAGTACAAATGCACAGAGAATGGCAATGAAATAGATAGCAAGTACATATGGTAACAGCTTTTCAGTGCAGAATGAAGTGAGCATGAAGATAAATCTGAAAAGCAGGAAGAACTTACAAGTCAATACTGAATCAAGGGTAGCAGTAGGATGACTTTTAAAAAGGAACAAAATAAATTAGAGAAGAGTTCCTCCTCCTCCTCCTCTTCCCTTTCCCCTGTGTAAATTCATCTCAGATTCATGGGATATGCACTCATGGCCAACAGTACAGTACAATTCAATTTTTCAAACATCAACAAAGTTAACTCTGGGTATGCAAAATGTTTTCACTTCAATGGATGTTCCAAGGGTTCTAAGCTCAAAAAACCACACGGATTGCAACAGCTTTGCTTTGAAGATGGAACAAAATTTGGCCCTTTTTCACTTGTAAAGTTCTGGTCATAGGAAAAATCACACATAAAGGACCATTTGGAGTAATCCAACCTCAAAATAAAATCTCATTTTTTTAAAAAAATGTATATTCTAAGCTTTGTTTCAAAATCAATCCATTGTTCTGGGCAGTAGTCAAACAAATAAGTAATTTCAAATGTTCCAAGCTTGAAACAAACCACATACTTTCCAAGAGCTTTATTTCAAGGTCAAAAACAAAAAGCATTCAAGATCTTTTTTGTGTATGGCTTATTCCAATGGAACACAGACAACAGAACGTTTCATGTGGGGCTCTTCTGCTTCTAGCTTGAAATAAAACTTATTTCTAATTAACTAAAAAGATATCAGACAAAAGTAGCTACAGCAATTCCATTTTTTTCTTTATTCTCAGCTGAAGTATGCTGCGAGTAACTAGAAAATAATCATGTTTTAATTTGTGGTATAAGTATAGGAACTGATTCAGAGTAGATCAGGGATCCCCTTAGAATCTTGTCTATAACTGCAGCCATTTTGACTCCTTTAAAAAAATGGTACGGGGCTTCTTAGAAATCAAATGGGGGGGAAAGTGAATGGGACAGTCAATTCACGAAACAGGTTTATTTTTATTCAGCCAGCCAAGAATTGTAGCTGACTATATGATTATTATTTGGAAATTATGGAGCCCATTTACAGGTAGTCCTCGCTTAATGACCACACTAGGGACCAGAAAACTGGTTGGTAAGCAGGGTGACCCGCTTCTGACCCCCATTATTTACTCCATGTGCCCTTAAGCAGATGGCTCCGAAGTGTCCACCTTTCCTTTATCTCAATGGAAAAACTGGTAGGGCAAGGTACCCTCCTTTTTTCCACCCACTTTATGTGCCTGATTTGGAAATGTGAACAGGATGGCTGATGTGCCAGCTCAGTGTTTTTCAAACTTGACACCTTTAAGATGTGTGGAATTCTCCAATTCTGGGAGTTGAAGTCCATATATCTTAAAGTTCCCAAGTTTGAAAAATACTGTGTTAGCTCATCCTTGGGCCTGGGGAGATGGAGGATCAAAAAAAAAAATGTTATAACAACTGGTAAGTAATGCCACACTTGCCATCTTACACTGAACAGATTTATTAAGCCTTGTAAGAAATATTAAACTGAGAAATGTTATCTTTTTCTAGGGTTCAGAAACAGGCCTGGAAAAGACTAAGGCAGCTGATGGTGAACCAAGTTCATAATTAGAGTCCCCCAGATTTTTTTTTTCCTTTTGAATCTTGCTGTAAACTTACAAAGACACACATCTTGTCATGGGCAGTAAAGGACCTGCATACACCTTTACCTCCAACAGAGAGTTGCAAATTGCTGCATGATGAAATCTCATAAAGAAATGTCTGTTAAAGACAAGCCACTTCAGTAAGCAGGAACTGATGCATTTTCAGGAACGTGGGAGCAATGCCGCCTGCCTAGAAAGATACTTGAGGTAGACTGATGGTTTTTGTTCTTTTCAAATAATCTTTCCCACCTATCAATTAACAGTTTTGTTTTTCATTCCCTAGTTGTGCTGTACACCACAACTCCACAAGTCTTAATGATGTAGTATTCCACAGTTTCTACCATGGGAATTTTTTTTTAATATTTATCTTTCCACAGTACCATATTGGGAAAAAGTATTCACGATAAAAAGTAGCATTTCTGCATCTATAAGCCTTGCTAAGCAATACATTAAATTATTACAGAATGAAATCATTCTTCTGATTCCCTTTCTGTAGATTCTGTAGATTTATTTAGAAACTAGCTACTTCTGGAGGAGCTTTTACAGATGGTCATATGGTTTGTGAGAGTTACTTTAAAACATTTCCCCATGCCACATTTCCATTCAAAATCACCCTCCAATGAGATCAGGGTCAGGATCACAGTTTGGGGAGAGTTCAAAACCCATTGAAAAAGAAAAAACAAAGAGGCAGATTAGAGGTCCTTCAAACTCTGATTTTCAAATGACAGTTTAAATGCCATACCTAGTTTGGCCAATGTAAAAGATATAAAATTCAGAGAATACTTCTGCACTCACATAATTGAAACAATTTCTGGAATATCAGTATTTCACATGATAGACCCAGGCCATTTCACCCAAGATCAACTGCCATAACAAAACTGGGTAAACAAACAGAAAAAAAAAATCCAAATTCTCATTAAACCATAACTTACTTGATTCCTATTTGTTGTTATCTCTTTCTGTATTTCTCTCACTTTCTTTCCAAAGGACCTGTTGTCATTGAGTTACTTAGAGTAATAAGTGGCTAAACTAATATGCAAGTCTGAGGTTGATTTAAGTAATGTTTTTCATTTGAAGGATTTGGCAGTTTTGAAACAACAGATTCAGGGAACCAGGAAACTGCAAATACAGGTAAATTTTCTGAAATGTTTGGATTGTTAAAAAACCAACCCTTGAATCTTGCGTAGTACACTCAGAGGAAAAGATACATTAATGGCTTAGTAGAATACCTATTATACGTTTGACTTTGATGCTTCAGGTTTCGACTGTGTAATGGGAATTTTAGATCATTATGCTAGAATTGGAGAGTTACCTTTTTTTTTTGGTTTGGATTTTATTGTATACATACATGTTGAAGAGAACTGAACATACTGAGTAAGTGGGTTTTGGAGGAGCTGGTACAAACTGCAAAGCTACACAATTTAGTTAAAAGGTTGGAGGTCAGTTTATGCATTCAACGTTACCAAGTGTTAAAATCTTCCTGTACTATTTCAGACTGCACTGAGGGAATTAAATTAGAATTTTTCCCTGATCTAAATGGGAAGGAAGGAAGGAAGGAAGGAAGGAAGGAAGGAAGGAAGGAAGGAAGGAAGGAAGGAAGGAAGGAAGGAAGGAAGGAAGGAAGGAAGGAAGGAAGGAAGGAAGGAAGGAAGGAAGGAAGGAAGGAAGGAAACCTATGGAAACAGACTAATCTGGTAATGCTGGAAATAAAGGGCAAAAACCTTTTTAAAAAAACATTCAAACGTGATCTATAGTGGTACTTAACTCCAATCATTAGGTTTCCCTGATGTGATTTATTCAGTGACATTGGCAATGTCTTTGCTCCCTCATTACTTGGTAACTGCACTACACCATAAACAAGCATTATACAGTCATAGACATAAGAGTACCGATAGACAAAGTGAATTTAAGTTGAGCTGAGATTAATCCCAGAAAATGTGAATAGCATTTGGTAGTAAGTGCATGAGTCTTGGCAAACCATAGCAGTCATTATAGCTATCATCCTTGAGTATGGTAGTTAAGGTGTTAACTTTATGCCCAGGGAGACCCATATTCATGTTTACTCACAGCCACAGAATCTTCACTGGTTTAATCTGAGCCAATCATTATTTTTAGCACTACCTACCTCAGAAAGACATTGATATAGGGAAGATTTAGGAGAGGAAATAAGGGAAACCTGGAGGATAAAATGCTATGTACACCTGCTTGAGCTCCTGAAATAAAAAAATTAATGAGTTCATTAAAAAAAGAAAGGAGTATTGTAAATCTGAACCGTGAGGTACAAAGCTGAAACCACAAGTAAGGCCTTAGTTTCAAAATCTATGAATTTATCCATTAAATTAAATAATTAAATATCCCTCAAGTTCTTCTGTGCTGCCTCATGGTGAGGAGATTTTCCTGGAAGGGTTGAACAAAGAATGCCAGGAGTATATGCCAAGAGTATCTATTCCCAGCAGGGTCATCCCAGCTGTCCAACTAAAGCAAGCAGGCAATATATTGGGCAGCAGCGACAGAGGAAGATGCTGGAGGTAGGTGGTCGCTTTAAAGACAATGGCAAAAGCATAACTGGATACCGCATGGGAGAGAGCACTCCTGTTCTTTGCCAAGATAACCATGTAGATAGACAAGGCAAAACATTTGAAGATATAATGCCAAATGATGGGCCCTCAAGTGGGATGGTACTCAACCTTTAGCGTACTAATGGTGTTTATGATTTGGCTAGTTTAAAAGCTAGTTTTGGGTGTTTATGATTTGGCTAGTTTTGGGATGTCTAGTTGCTGATGTTACCATGAAGGAAAACAAAATCCAAAGCTGCAAAGACAGAGTTATAGTGGGAATATGGAATTTAAGAAGCGTGAACCTGGGAAAGCTCAACACAATGAAAGATGAATGAATCCATTACACATCAGCTACAGCACATGTTGACATCTTAGATATCAGCAAATTGAAATGAGCCAGAATTGAATACTTTCAGTCAGATCATACTATTTACTAATCAGAACACAAAAAACAAAGAAGGAACAGAATTGCTTTCATAACCTGGAAGGATATAACAAGGGCGCTATTTGGGTACAATGCAATCAATGACCGAATAATCTCCATTAGAACTTTGCGGAAAATCCTTTAATATGACTATTAAAGTTTATGCCTCAACTATTGATGAGGTTGATGAGTTTGATGGTCAAGTTCAATCTGAAATTGACAGAACGTGCAAGCAAGATGTGCTGTTTGTGGTTGGATACTGGAATTCCAAAAGATGGGAATATTAAAGAGGAAAATGTAATTGGACTGTATGGCCTAGGAAGCTGGGGGGGGCACAACTAGGCACTAGGGTGTCTAGCCCAATAGATACTGTATATTTTCAGAAGGCAACCTGTTAATAAGCAGTTTCAAAACCTCTTAAATAACAGAGGCACAACACTTGCTGCTTATGTAATATACCATTTTAAAAACATGAAGTTAATGCAATGTAATTACAGAACTATACAAGAGCCCTATTGCAGCTGTTACAGGGCACTGAATTCAAAATAATGGCAATTATGTTTAGTTTAAAATTCATGCAACTGTTTGAAATTCATTCAAGCTATGCAGATGTCTGTTATTTGAATCGCAAGACATCATTTTATTTTACGGAGCCAATGGAACCATTAGTTTAATTTGCTGTCCAGTTCCACCAAGTTCTCTTTTTTGATCAACTCTTTCATTTTATTTTCCTAAACTGTGTTATCTTTGCAGTGTTGTCTCCCCAGGTAAATGAGCTTCATTACAAATAAATAAAGAAGCAAATATCTGACAATAAATTCTTTCAGAAACTGGAAGTACCGCCTTGAGTTATTTGTAAAAATTATTAATAAAGGCAGGATAAAATAAAAAATAAAAAAACCCAGAGTCTGTCATAATAAATGCTGATAGTGATCGTTTGTAAAGTCTATATACAAAAAGCCCCTCTTTCTGATCTTTGGAGAAAATATAATTTATGTGCAAACATCACTATAAATTTCTAAGTTCTCTTTAGATAATTTCTGCAAAATGTTTATCTTTTTTTCATAAACCTCAGGGCTTAGAAGCAAGTGCCCTGCTGCTTCTTCCTGCTAATGGATGGACTGAATTGCTTGAAAATAACAAAATGGAACTTTTCCTGGATAATGACTGTAAGAACAGCATGTTTTAAACAGCACTATTTAAAATAAAAGATTTTATTTTTTTAAAAAAGAAGCTATTGTCAACAAATGTTAGTGTTAAGTAGTTTTTTAAATAGTGTTCAGATATTTCACGGCTTGATGTCACAACTTTTCTGGGATTTAATACATAAAAACTGATACCAGGAGAACCCAACATGTGTCATAATGCTTCATGTTTCATTGTGGTCAATACTGAACTCACAGTATATAGACATTTTAGCACAGCTGTAAGATGACCCCAAATACAGTACTGAAGATAGCAGCTTATGGCCATTGAAAGTATTTGGAAGGGAAGACTGGGAAAGTATCAAAATATATCCAGAGGATATATCTGTTTTCTACTAGACAAGCACCAGGAACCTCTGAAGTCCAATTAGTTCTTTTCCATGGCTCTTATTCATCCAGTTAAGCTGGACTTCCTAAAGATTTCCTACTTTCTGAAATGACTCCAACTCTTCTCCTTTGCTGGCCCCTA
This sequence comes from Python bivittatus, assembly GCF_059951505.1. Lineage (NCBI taxonomy): Eukaryota > Metazoa > Chordata > Lepidosauria > Squamata > Pythonidae > Python > Python bivittatus. The sequence continues at coordinate 9,289,056 of NW_028277088.1, forward strand.
TGAATCAAATGCTTTCTTCTAGAATACTTTGTCAACCTCCCAGTGTAGTCCATAGTCCTAAAATTGCATGGGAGATCACTAGTATGTCTAAATCAGGTCTGACCCTATTTAGTTTTTCAAGAACCAGTTACCCAAGTGCTGACATCTAGCTGGGCCTTATGTTTCACTCTATTTCCCAAAATGACACAATTTCCCTATCTGGAACCACCCTACTATAATTCATTCACGCATTCTTCCTCTCCTCACTTGATATTCTGAGAGTTGTATTCCAAAACACTTGGGAAAGATGGTCCCAGAGTTTTCTGATCCTCAGTAGGAACTTACAGACTATAAATGTTTAACCACAGGAGTATACAATGGAATCAGTATAAAATTATAAAGTAGATAGAAATACTTTGATAATATTCACTAATTATGGTGCACTCACATCTGTATATCTAGAAAGGGAAAGAAAAATATGTATTTTATCACTGACAGACAGTTGTTTGGATTGTTTTTTCAAGTGCACAGAACAAGTCAGCTAAAAATTTCATAAGCAATTTTAATTTACCCACCAATAAGATAAATAGTGTGATTTTCGACTACTTTTTCCCTTAGGTTTGACTAGAAGCAATACAATTAAACTTTTCATATATTAGAGGATCTTTTTTCCCTTTGCCAACAAGATAAAATCTAAACCAAGTATTACTTAATAAACTTTTCTGGATTTATTCCAATCTGCACGTTAATTTTATATGGTTTTGGACTTTCAGTACTGCAGATAAAAATACAAGGCGTGTTTAAAGAGAAATGTGTTCTGTGATATTGTGACAAGCATCGTCTATTCCTGACAAAATACTCCCTCTGCTGTACAATCGACAGTGTTACAAAAAGATATAATCCACCATAGTCTGAACAAATATATCCTAAAAATTTAAAGGAAGGTCATTGATAGTGACATTTAAGAAATATTTGCCTAGAATGTAGTTAATAGCAATATTGCATAATATATTTTAAAAAGCAGCAATGCTTCCTTAGTGCCTAAACTCCTGCAGTTTTACTTTGAGATAAACTCCATTTGCCATGAAATATCATTATCAATGGAAAAATAACCACAACCAACACTTATAGCTTTGTTACAGTTGTGAAGCATCTCATAGAATAACAAACATATTGCTTCAATCATAAATTAAACAAATCCTCTATATTGCCAAATTTACCAGCTGGAAATAAATCTCACATATATATTTGAATTTCATTAAGTAGATAGAAGTCAGGGCCAGTTTCATGAAACTGTTTTGAGTAATTAGGCAGTTTGTGAATTCAGTACAATTTGTTATCGTTATTATTATGCTCGGTGACATATTTGCACGCAGAATGTGGAATGTTTGTGCAACTTTCCTAAACTGGTGTCTTCCAAACAGTTGAGACAGTGCAGTGTTCACACTGACCATCCAACCCATTTGTTGAGCTTCATCCCCTTTGAATGTTAATATCTTTAATGGCAGCTGGGTTTACACACCATGCTAAGCCACAATTTTGTTAACTATGGTTTGCTGAGTGAGCCACAAATACCTGAGTTCACACCACACATTAAATGATAACCCATGTTTTGCTAAAGATAATGGCTGGATTCACTCCACTGAATCAGACCAAACAAACATATTGTGGATTAGCATGGTGGATGAACCCAGTCAGTATATGACTGATTTAAACTGGCTACTGAAGATGAAAGTTAACGCTAGCAAAGCAGAAGAGATGTTTCATGACACTGTTGCAATAGCTAACTGCCAGGCACCTTCTTTCATTGCTAGAATTCTCTGAAATTGAAACAAGAATTGTTTCCTAAACTTTAACCCAAACCAACCTTTCAATATATCCTCTTTTTTTCTTTTGCTTCTTTATCTGAGCAATGCAATTAAAATCCAGGCACAGGGACCTAATGGACAGCTATGGGTATCAGAACAGATAGTGTGACTTACATAGTGTGTCATTCTGCCTAATAAATAATTCAAACATATAAATCCAAAGTTTGTATCCACTAGCTCCAACAAACATAATTTAACTAAAAGAACTGCACTATTTAATCACCCCATCCTCACAGAGCAACATGAAAATAATGCTCTTTAGAGTAGGTTCCCCCAACTTGGTATCCAAAACTGGCCATACTGGTGAGGAATTTGGGAGGTGTAGACCTAGCACAAGTTGGAAATTGCTTCTTTAGAACAGCAGGTAGGTAAACAGGTTAGAAGCAAGCTTCTTTTGAAAAAGTACATTTTAGAGATTATTAATTCTTGCTGTTAATATGGGGAGAAACTCAAGATTACTATCTCTGACTTTTGTTGTTGTTGTTGTTGCCTGGAGAAATGTCTGGAGAAACTACATTATCATGGAAATTCAGGACCTGCTACTAAAAACATACCATCCTGTTCTTTTTTTTTAAAAAAAACAAAAACTGATTTTTTTGCACCATAAAGACTAACAGATTCATCATCCCATTTATGCAATTATTATTTCTTAGTCCTCAAGGCTTCATAAAACTACTTTTGTTGTAAAAAAGACTAATTCAGCAATCTGTCCGGAAACTGTTTATATAATTAATACTTTTGGTACACCATAGCTAGACAGTACTTAGAAACAACCACAGGATGGCAGAAAGAGCAGCTGATAATGTCATCAGCTTCATATAAACTATCAGGATGCTACTAAGTGCCTCTTAAACCAAAGGAGTATTTAAATATTTTTTATATATATATATGCATAGCTAATACTAACTCTGCAGAGCCCTCTGATGTTGAAAATAATAGAATTATAGCATGAAATCTGCCACCAGTTGTTTTTGTACCTTCTCGGCCAACTACAGCCAAATAATGCTTTAAAAAGTCTCAAAGTGGTTAGAGAATACAGAGGTATCAGAGCAGTCAGATAAAAGTTGCAATTTTGCATCTCTCACATGCAGTATGCCAGCTTCCCACAGAGAGGACAATAGTAATAAGGTAGAGGGGAAGAAGTTTAACCTTTCGCCTTCCCACAACAATCTTGACAAACTTCTCCTCCCAACATTTGCACAAGGAAGAAAGACTAGCAGTTTAGCTACTATTGGAATCCCTCGCATCTGCTATTTATATTTGGTTAAACATCCACATCATTAAAGTCACGTCCAAAATCAAAGAATGTAAGGATCAGAAGGGATCTGGGAGAGTATCTATTCCAACTCTCTTCCCAGTGCAGTAATCAAGTACTACAGCCTCCCTGACAGATGGCATCTGGCCTGTTTTCATACTTTCAACAGAGGACAGGTCACCATCTTCCAAGGAAGTCTATTCTTGCACAGGTCTTACTATTAGGAATTCTTTCCTGATGTCCAACCAAAATCAACTTCCTTGTAATTTATATCCAACATTTGTTGTCCTGTCTTCTAGAACAACTCTAGGCAATTCTACCCCTTCTTCTATATGTCAGCCCTTCAGATAGCTATGACTACAGTATTGTGTCTCCCTGCAGTCTTCTCTACTCTAGGCTGGAGATACACTTCTAACTGTTCTTCATGAGTTTCTCCTTCCAAGCTCCTTGTCATTTTGGTCACTCTCCTCTGAGTTGAACTTAAGTCAATGCTTTGAACTGTTAGCTGGCAAAAATCTGGAATTGCTGTAATTTCTTTTTTTTTTTAATGGAAATTGTTGAAATTTCCATTTTGCCTGGCTAATCACACTTTTGACATACCCTGCCACTAATAAACAGGAGCCTTTTTGCTACTGCAGAATTATTTCTTACAATAAATTGAATCCAGACTGGGTTAGCTGCATATTCTTATACAAACAGAAATAGTAGTTTATTATCTCATTATTTCTCAGTGAAGCATACAATTTATCAACACACAATTTCTTTAGCTACAAAAATGCACCATCTTCCCTTATCTCTCAGAAAAAAAGCTTTCTGCAGTGCTAATGGTACACCGCCTTCCATCACTGAATAAACATTACTAATTATGATCTTCTAATCAAAAATATTCTCATAAACTAATTTCATATCTCCTCTAATTGCAGATCTAACATAGAACAGTAGGATTAGCTCTGGGAATAAAAGCCCAAACAGGACATGGAATGCTGATGGCTCAAAGAACCTCAGCACACAAAAAGGGTAGGTTGATACTTGCTGCCATAAAATTATTTCAGGTAAAACTATTGGTGCAGCTTCTCTATGGTGCACATTCCAACCATATGCACTTGAGTCAGTGCAAGCAAATTCCATATAGCAATTTATACCTGCCTAGATAGGTCTCAAATGCTACCTTACAGCTAGCAGGCTTTATTAGCCATCAAAGGATTAGCAATGGTCATCTTCCAGCAGATCGGTTCCTACATGTATTTTCTAATAACTTTTAAATCTGAGCAGATGTTTCCCTCCTTCAGTCTGTCCCCCGAATGTTTACTTCCTTGGGCTAGGAGTGAGTCGAAGCAGCATTAAGAGAACAAACCAAGAACGCAGCTCACTAACATGAACTATACCCACAAACCAAGGTTTACACATCTCTGAGGCAACAGAAGACCATACACTCAAATAAAGTTTCGTTTGCTTCTTTCAGCTGTCTTAAAGTGCTGATTCTGAAATATCCCATGTAATGAACACATCTGCCCTTGTGAACAGGGAATGATAGAATATGCTGCCTATATTTTACCCCATGGTACCCTCAGATAGAGATTACAGCACTAGGTCCATCACACCTTCCCCATGCCATCATCCAGGCCAATCAGAGCAACACTATGTCTCTGTTGCCTTCAGACAAGAATGACTTTATCACACACAATGGCACAAAAATTTCTGCAATACACATAGAGGTTGACTTGAAATAAGATTTTGCATCTTTGCTAACCAGCCACTTGATTATTAGCTGATCACAATTTAATTCTTATCCGTCTTGGCGTGGTTTTAGACAGCAAATGTATATGTTTAGCTATATTAGGCATCCTTCAATAAATGATTCATTGTATTTATATTATTACTAAGTAACATTGAGCATTTTATGTCACTGAACTTTGGTGGTAATAACATTTCTTCTTCCACAATAAACTGATATTGAATTTCTGATTAGTTTTAGGCATGTAATTTAACAACTTTTAGACATACAGTTTAGCAACTTTTATTCTAATAATTAATCATTTTACATTATTTCATAGCTTAGATCACTTAATAGCAGCACTACAATTTTACCTCTACTGAAATTTATGCAGAGCTATTAAAAAAACAACAGTTTTTTAGAAAGTAATGTATAGAACAGTGTTCCTAACCTGATTCCCTCCTGGTGTACTGCACTTCAACTCATTACATTCCCAATTAGCACAGCTTTTGTTATTATACTTCTCTCAGCTGGAGGAGAAGCAAACATTTTTCTATTTGCCTAACTTGAATATTTGCCCTACAACTGGATAGGATGTGGGAGAAGTTTGCATCTGAATGTAAACTTACCTAATATTGCATTTTTGAATGAATAATGCATGGAAACCAAATTATTACTCAGAATTAGGATATTTCCAATCTGAACCTTGCAAGTAAATCCCCCCCCCATGGGCTAATAAGGATATTAATATTTTACAGTAGATCAGCTAATTGCCAATCAAGTTTTAAAATCCTTTGTGTTAATAAAAATAATTTTGGATTGCCTAAAACTGTGAAATGGCAGTGCATTCATTTCAAACATCTACTTCAGGCAAGATTCATTTTAGTAACTTCCAAAATTCCTGAGTTACTGTCATGCTATTTTTGTAGGCAAATAAGGACTATTGGCATGGTGGTTAGTTATTTGCAAGAATCCTGGAACAAAGAGTTAAATTGTTAACAGTTTTAAAGAATATCAAACACGTTTCTTATGATCTTAAAATGAGATTAATTCAGCAAAATGTTTTTCATGTTTATTGGATATCTCGGAGAATGTTTTAAAAGAGTTGGTTGTCAAGTTTATTATGCTAGCAGTATAAAATAACGGAAGGGAAGCTTAAGCATATAATAAGGACAATTTGGTTTAGGTCCGTAAATTTGTTAAGATGGTTTGAGAAGATAAATATAGTCAGTTAGGGCTAGGGTAAATGTGATTCTGAAATATATACCAAAATTTTGGAATCTGCATGATATGAAGAGCTACAGATTTATTGAGTATGGGGGGCATTAAGTATTATTATGGAAAGTCAGTGCCAACCTGGATTTACAATGTAGATTGATATTTGTTTGCCTGTTATGAAAACATGACAACAGATTATTCAAGATGATTCCTCAGCCAGGAAGGGCCCCATTAAGAGTTTAACAGACTTTTCCAGATTTGTGTTTAATTTCTGATCATGAATAAAGATGTATGTGATATTTCTCCTCTCCCTTGTTATGAACTGGCACTCTATCAAAGTAATGGAAAGACTAGTTAAAATTACTTCTTGTGGTTTTTTGTTTACAAATTAACTTTGAGTTTTCTATTTTCTATATGTACATATTTTTCTCCTTTTTTTCCTATTTTTTCCCCTCATTTCTCTTTTTGGGGGAGGATATCTTTTTTTTCTTTATTTCTTTATATTAAAGCAAATAAATAATTAAAAATCATTCAAAATTGGTATACCACACTACAAATTTTAGACCACTGTAAATTTTGAATAATTAAGTTTAATATTCTTGAAAATAATATACAAAATGATATATTAGAAAATGATTGGCAAAACTAGGCAACACTGTAAAAAGGCAGATGTTGAAAGAAATATGGGCAAATTTTCATGCCTTTTTGAAAAAGAAATTCTCACGTTTTATAAACTAAACATGCCATATTTGCAAAAATGAGAAACTGAGAGAAAGCAAAGTTGACAGAGTCATCCATCTCTTTTACCATTTTCTTCTCAGCTTTTCTAAAACAGCTGAAAAAAATCAGGCAGATTTAGCCTCATTCAACCCATGCTAAATACAGTTTAAATAAACACTGCATGCATATAAGCGCCTTCCAAAAAAAGAAAATCCATTGCTCCTTCTTACAGCAGCAGAAGAAAACTGATCAGTGACATAAATCTATAATTTTTAAGACTTTTCTCATAAATTGGGAGGACTGTTTAAAATAAGTCAATTCCAAATGTACACAACTCTATAAACAAAGAAATAATAGCTGAGTTCTGTGAAATTTGCCAAAGGAAGTATAATAACAAATGCTATTTTATTCACCTCTCAATTCCAGTCACATCAAACTTGGTAATTACTGCCAATAAAACTGTAGGTTTTTGCAGCTCAAATTACTCAGTCAAGTCCCTGTTCCAAAGGGATTCCTGTAAGGTTACAGAGGCAGACCACTTTCAATCATGTATTCAGCATCATCAGCTTCAGCCATTAGGATAAACATTTCAAGTAGAAGCATAATTACAGAGAGAAAACAGGCAGTACATCATTCTCAATGCTGTTTCCAGAATACACGTTCATACGTGTGAGGCTGAATCTACACAGTGAGCATTTTCACAGCTAAATATATGTTTTATTTCAATCTTTGGGTTCCTCTCCTTTGAAATTATATGCCTCTTCTAGCCTATATTTTTTCATAGTAACACAAGTAACTCCTCAGACAATGGAGTTCGGCAGCTAATAAATTCAAAGAAATTATTATTATTAATATTAATATTATGCATTTATAATTTGAGGGTTGTACACCAAAAGAGTCACTTCCTTGTGAGATGGGCAGTTATACAAATATTATCCTTCCCAAATACAGTGGTACCTCTAGTTACGAATGCCCCTCCTTACGAATTTTTCGAGATACGACCAGCTCCGGCCCCAAAAATTTACCTCGACTTGTGAACTCGCCTCGACTTACGAACCGGATCCGCAGCCATTTTCCGCCCGTTCCACGTGGTCCGTGGCCATTTTTCCGCCCGTGCCACATGGTCCGCGGCCATTTTCCGCCTGTTCCACGTGGTCCGGGGCCATTTTTCCGCCCCTGACGCGTGGTCTGCGGACGCCGGAATGGATTAATGGTAATTACATTGAACCTTATGGGAAAATTTGCCCCATGTTGCGACCAATTCAAGTTGCAACCAGAGTCACGGAACGGATTAAATTCGTAACTCGAGGTTCCACTGTATTTGATCCTTCCCAGATATTTGATGAAAACACCAGTGTTCATTGGTATAGTACATATTTTCAATACCAAACATCCAAGATTCAGTTCCTGAGATCTTTAAGGACAGCTCTGAACATCTTCTGCCTCAACCCTGTAGAGTTGCTGTTAGTTGTGTAGGGTTTTTAAGCAAGTTTGACAAAAGAAGGTAACTTAAGTTTGCATTCCATTACATGAAGAATGCTCACTGTTTTTGTTCCAATCTGCCAACAACTTCCCAAATTCTCAGGACAGTATGGACCACAGGCAACCATAGAAGAAGCAATGGGGAAGAGAGTCAAATCACATCAACATCCCAATGACATAATTTGCATATTTACATCAGACATCATGGCATCATTACTGCATCATTTTCTGGGTGACACTGTGATGCATTAGTCATCATTTTGACACTGTCACTTATTCTGTATCTCATTGGTGGCCAACATGAACACATTACATGCAGAGGCCTTAAAACAGAACTATTAACCCTTCATATGCATTTAAATACTAAAAGAAGAGTAATTTGCCCACACTCAAAACTAGCTGTAACTTCTGGCAAGTGACAATAGGAAATGGATGTAAAATTGATAGTACAGGTAGACCTCGCTTACTGACTGCCTTGTGCAGCAACTATATGAAGTTACGACAGTGCTGGAAAAATAACTTTGCAACCAAGGCACGTGTTTACAACCTTTGCAACATCTCTCAGGAATGTGCTTGCCATTACAGACAGACAGTACATGCTGTTCTGTGCCTGATATGTTTTTTTTTCTTTCTCCTCCCCCCCACCACACAGAGCAGAGAGACTGGTGAGGAAGGGATTACAAGAGAGTAAGCAGGCCCACAATGGGCAATACACATTGAAAGGAATGCACCTGCACTGGCTGCTTGCCTAACGCGCTTGGGGTGGGAGCTGTGAGTATGCTAGGCAACCACATTGCCTAGTGGATTCCTTTCTAGTGCTAGTGCATTCCTTTCAATGTGTATTTCCCATTGTGTGCCTGCTTACTCTCTTGTAATCCCTTCCTCTCCAATGAATGTAAATACAAACTAATTCCCTTCTTGCTAATTATCCCAGCACCGAGGGGAGTATTCCAAAGGGCAGGGGAGTGGAGGAAAAGGAAAGCTGAAGTAAAATCATATGCACAGTTGCAGTCACATGATTTTCCACACTGCAACCGCATCACTTAGCGACTGAGTTGCTGGTCCCAACTGTGGTCACTAAATGAGAACTACCTGTATGACTCCTAACAAATTACTTTTGTATTCTCATACTATACATCTGAGTTTGCAAGGTTTACTATGAACGAACAGAGAATATTGTGTATGTTAGTTCTGATATGTGACACTTGCTCTTTCTTATTATATGTGTTGCATTTATTGTAATTGCTACAAGAAAACTCAGAATAGCTGTTGTTCAGAAGATGACCAGATATGGTATATAAATAGTTCATCCTTTATGCTAAGTCTACATGCTGAACCTCAAAGCCAGCAGCGTGTCTGAGAAGCAACGTTCTGAAAAGGCATTGAGGAAATATTCCCATTAATGATCTATTAGCTATGATAGCCAAAGGCATCAGCTAAGATAGTTCAAACAGAAGTATGAAGAAGCTCCCTGTTCAGAGACAACGTGTCTTTACTCAGCAGAGTGTATAAGCAGGGAATGAACAAACAATGGATAAAACCATTTGTTTATGTCTTCCTTTTGGCTTGTTCAAATACTTGCGAGACTATCCCTCTCCAGTTGTATCTACCCATTCTGTGAGATCCAGCAGGAGAAGCATTTTCAGGGTCCCATCTATTAGGGAGTGCCATCAGGAGGATCCTTGGAGGACAGCCTTTTCTGTTGGGGTACCTGCCCTCTGGAACATCATTCCCCCGGAGATTAGATGTGTCCTGATCCTACTGGCCTTCCGTAAGGCCTTAAAACCAGGCTTTGTTGCCGAGCCTCAGGCCTGGGTTGTGCAATTGAGCCTGTTTCTTGGTTATATTAATGTTAGTTGGTTTTATCTCAGCTCCTATATTTATGTTATACATACATACATACATACATACATACATACATACATACATACATTATGATGTTTTTATCTTTTTATTCTCTGTTAGCTGCCCAGAGTCGTATATTTGAGATGGATGGCCATATAAATTGAATGAATGAATGAATGAAGTTTGGAAACATGATGCCAGATAAAACATAGCACTGGACAGAACCAAATTTCTTCTCATAATCTTAAAAGCTTTAATACCTATTATGTAGGCTTTTTGCTCAGGATTGCACAATGATGGTTCACATGAGAAGGTATTAATTTTGACTGTATTGCTTTACCAACACCCTCAAGGTAAAATCCAGCACAGAAACAACAATATGATTTTAAAAATGAGCATTTTAATAACTTACTTTTAAAATAAGGCTTTTACTCTAAACCATCAAATCAAATCAAATATCTTTATTATGTTCTTTGACCAGCCTTTGTAAAAATAAACAACACAACAATTTGTTATCATGGAAAGAGGAAAACAATAAAACAAGATAACTAATTGTATAGCATGATAAAGATATTTGGCCACTTGTCGAGTCAGCATCCCTTAAAAAGTAATAAACATAAAATTTATCAGTATAGCCCTCAAATTTAGAGATGAATGGATCACAGTATGTCTTGGGGCATCGTCTAAACTATAATTTTCAAATGTGTTTTTTCCTATCTGAAATGTTTTGAGTTACCTTACTCCAAACATTTGAGAAAAGAGAAATGGGAGTTTAAAAGAGATGAAAGAATTGTTGCTTTGATTCAAACTAACTATTGATGATTTTTTAAAAAAAGAAATTAAAAGCAGTTAACTTACTCAACAGCCATAGTGAAGTATGTCCATGGATTATAATATAATTACAAAAATCATCACTCCACTATTTTCTTTCTTGTCTTGTAATTTATACACAAAAATTCATTTATATTAATTTGATTTCATTAAATAAAAAATTAAGAAGTGTATCCACATTGTCTTAAAAGTATAGTGTATTCAGGCATAGAAATAAATGCATACAGAAGTCATTCTACGACAAAGTCTGGACACTCTTCCAGAAAGCAATAAACTTCTATATATGATTTACCATCTTCATCTCTAAAGGCATCCCTGTTATATGAAATACACCTAGGCTCTTCTAGGGTGTGTTGTGATCTATTTCCAAAAGGTAAAATTAGAGGCCACGGATGGCAGCTTTTGTCCAATCAAGCTGCAAGATATAACAGTATCAGCAGGATGTCAGATCACTTTTGTTGTTGTTCAGTCGTTAAGTCGTGTCTGACTCTTCGTGACCCCATGAACCATATTGCGCCAGGCCTTCCTGTCCTTCACTGCCTCCCTGAGTTTGCTCAGTTTCATGGTCATTGCTTCAGTGATGCTATCTAACCATCTCATCCTCTGCTGTCCTCTTCTCCTTTTGCCTTCAATCTTTCCCAGCATCAGGGTCTTTTCCAAAGACTCCTCTCTTCGCATTAGGTGACCAAAGTATCTGAGCTTGAGCTTCATTATCAGTCCTTCCAATGAGCAATCAGGGTTGATTTCCTTTAAGATTGACTGGTTTGACCTCCTAGCAGTCCAGGGGACTCTCAAGAGTCTTCTCCAGCACCACAGTTCAAAGGCATCAATTCTTCGGCGCTCAGCCTTCTTTATGGTCCAGCTCTCACAGCCATACATTACTACTGGAAAAACCATAGCTTTGACTATGCAGATTTTTGTCGGCAAGGTGACATCTCTGCTTTTTAATATGCTATCTAGGTTTGCCATAGCTTTCCTCCCAAGGAGCAAGCGTCTTTTAATTTCATGGATGCAGTCTCCGTCTGCGGTGATCTTGGAGCCCAAATAAATGAAGTCTGTTACTGCTTCCATTTCTACCCCTTCTATGTGCCAGGAATTGATGGGTCCAGATGCCATGATCTTAGTTTTTTTAATGTTGAGTTTCAAGCCAGCTTTCTCACTCTCCTCTTTCACCCTCATCAAGATGCTCTTTAGTTCTTCTTCACTTTCTGCCATTAGGGTGGTGGTATATTGTTTACTAAAGATAGTTAAACAAATGGAGAAATGTTGTGCAAATGTGGTAGAAATGAATGTCTGCTGAAAGAAGTGCGCTATGTGTAAGGGTATATTTGTGCCTACTTTATTCTGCCGAGCAGGGTTCCTCAACCTTGGCAACTTTAAGATGGGTGGACTTCAACTCCCAGAATTCCCTAGCCAGCCCTGCTGGCTGAGGAATTCTAGAAGTTGAAGTCCACCCGTCTTAAAATTGCCAAGGTTGAGGAACCCTGCTCTGCAGAATTGGGTGTATCAGAAAAAAAAAAGTGGGCACAGAAGAATACTTAAGAAGTGTGTATGGCAGAACAAGAAGACAGAGAGAATGAATGGGTGCTGAATGAATGTGAATGGAGTATAAATGTGAGAAACAAAGTACATGGAGGTGGTTAGGTCACAGATAATTAATGAGGATCAAATTGCAAAATAAAAATATCAAGGACAATTGTACGGGTTGACAGGAAGACAAAGACCAAGAAAGTCATGATGGAATTGTCAAAAAGAAAGAGGTAAAAGGTTTGAGGAATAAAAGGCAATGTATGAAGCAGAATACAGATACAGTATGGGGGGAAGCAAAGATGATTTGTAAGATTAGAACGGTATGGAGAAGTATCGTGAATGGTGTTGATGTAAAGTAGATTTACTCTGCAGTAGTTTCCCTTTTCTCTTAATTCCTGCCTTTAATTTCCTCATCTTACTACCTCTTACTCTTTTTCTACTCTTTGCATATCGTGGCTTACTCCGAAAGTGATTCACAATGGATGGGAATGTATGTATGTATTTAATGATAAAGGGAAAAGCAGTGATATGAAGCATGATATCTGGGAAGAATGGAGAAGCAATAACAGCAGGCAAACAGTATTTGAACTAGATCACAGGAAAAGGAGAAAAGTTTCTGGGATGAAAAAGCATAAAATTTTAATCCACACAATAAAAACATCTGTAAGTCACCACCATGTGTTTGATGTCATGACATATAAATGAGTCCAGAAAATGAGTCTAGATATATATGTCTGCTATTCTACTGAATACATTCATGCCCTTTCATTTTTATCTTTTTTTTTTTTTTGGTCTCAGCTGAAGGGAGCAATAAGTTAAAGCAATTGCATGCATCATTATTTTGCTAATTTCTTTTAAGCACTGCAGAAGTAGAGGGTCTCTGATAAATAATATGCTAATATTAGCAAGGCTACAGAAAACAATGTCCTTGCCATCGTATTAAATCAGGGAATCCACCCTACACCTTTGAGTACAAGGTGAGAAAAATGCCTCTCCAAGCCAAAAAATTCAGAAATAATCTAAGAGGAAAATAGCATTGGTTGCTTTAAGAACCGGAACACATTTCAAGGACAGTAATCATCTCTAAGGGGAAGGAAAGGAAAGGAAAGCGTGAACGGGAGATCAAACACCACTGAAGCCTTAGATGAAAGCAATGCACCGCAGCTTCATATTGGGATTTTCCATTAAGAACTCTTGAGCTCAGATTTTATGATGAATGCTCAAGTTGAAAAAGGCACTAGCCTAGTTTTCTTGTAAAAAAAAAAACTCTTTCAAAATAGCAGCACAATTTGTTCTCATGACTAGTTCCCATTTCTGCAAAGATCACATCAATGTGATTAGTCATTTGAATTCTTAAGGTTTTTTTTTTTTTAATGACACACTAAGACAAATTTTTAAAAATAACTGTTGGGGAGGGTAGAGATTCAGAGTAGAGAAAATATGAATAAGGTCAGGGAAATGAGCTTCCAAGGTAAGAAAGGGATAGCTGTAAACCTCATTATCATTATTAAGATTAATGAACCAGGTCAAGAATGACCAGCAGAACAAACCAATAGTAACAATAAACTAAATAGAAACATATTAAACAACTAACTTAACCTTGATCAAATACACCCACTTTATAGTCCTTCCTTTTACTTTTAACAAACTTAATCCCTTCAAATAATGTCCTAGAGCTTGTTTTCTTTTCATTTTTTCTTTGTCATTTCTCACAAAATCCTTCAGAAGTTTAACAGGTCTCTTTTGTAAATCCATTATAAGAAAGTTATCCAAGTCATTATTTTGGTTTGTCACTTGTATCCCTTTTAATTATTAAAACATCAGCCGGTTTCATTTGTATATTCAGTGTAACACCTTTTTCCATATTGTTCTTGTAGCCTGTCATTTTTAAATCCACTTTCAGATCAGTCTCAGTCTTATCTAGTAAAACTTGTCCTCTTCCTTAACATATGAACACAGTCTATGCATAATGGCAGACACATTAAAATTAACTTCTGGGTCCATTGTTCAAAAATATCCTTCAGTATGTCTTATGTTAAGGTATTTTTCTCTTTTCTGTGTTAGTAAGTCAAATTTAAGTGTTCTTCTCCTTTAATTGTAATCTTTAGTTCCTTCTGGTTCCCTCTAATGTCCAACGTTCAAACTCCCATCTTATTATGTTTTCTTTTAAGAATTCAAAACAGCATTTTCCCAAAGGAAGGATTCTTATAATTAATTTCAAAATCTTATTGCACATCCATCTGGACCCTTCGTCCATTTATAACTTTCCAAAATCAATATTCTAATCATCATTTTGCTGTTTATTCCCCCCCCCCCAATTTTTTTTTATGTCCTTAAACTTATTTTTAAAACTTCTTTCACTAAGGATTAAAGGAAACTCACCTGGTGCATATTATAAAACTTGTTGATCGAAAGGTTCTTAATAGCAGCTGGCAGCTGGGAATCCCTAGATTCCCAGCTGCTCAACTCACGAGCTGACTGGAGAAACCTCAGTTCCTGCAGTTTACTCACAAAAAGCAGCTGTCCGATCTCCCAGTCTCTCTTTTTTCCAGAGAGACTTGACCAGCCAGAAATTGCCTTCTTGCCATCAATCTCGCTGCAATGCCATCTCTGCTCCTTCAGAGATGTCTAGTTCACCATGAATCCTCACCAAAAGATATGATGTTATTTCTGGTAACCCTTAATAGATTTTTACTGACCCAGACTGAATGACGAGGTTTTAAGGATCTGTTTATAGATAAGAGATGAGATATGGTACAAAGAGATTGTTTGTTGTACTTTAAGAGAAGGTGATAGCTTGTTAAAATTGTTTATACTTGTGATAAAGGGGGAAGTCACTTCTTTACATATTTCTTTTCTTCTTCTTTGCTATATTCTTTCTTTCTTTTCCCTTTTTTCTCTTTTTTCTTTTTTTCCGCACTATTTTTTTATCTTTTTCTTTTTTGTAGTTTGTATTAGTTTTTATCTGTTTAACTGTAATGTTTAATAAAATTTGTAGTAGTAGTCGTAGTAGTCAGACCATGGCTACCAAACATCAAAAACATATGCCAGGCTATCTCACCTCCTTTACATGATTTATATGAAGCTGTATGGAAAAACACCGACTGAAGTAGAATCGCTGCTCAACACTGTCCGAATATACAGCCAAGATATTGCAATGGAGTTTGGACTGGACAAATGTGCCACCCTTACCATCAACAGGGGAAAAATAGTGAAAACTAGAGGAATCAAGATGCCCTATAGAAATAACACCAAGACTCTGGATGAAGATCACTACAAATACCTGGGCATCCTTCAAGTTGACAAGATCCAGCACACTGAAGGCAAGAAGAGAGTGAAGATCTTAAAATCCAAACTCAGTGGAGGAAATACCATCAAGGCAATTAACACCTGGGCAATTCCAGTCACTAGATACACAGCTGGAATAGACTGGATTCAAGCAGAACTAGAAGCCCTGGATAGGAAGACCAGAAAAATAATGACAATGAATCATGCCCTTCATCCATGCAGTAATGTTGACAGATTCTACTTACCAAGAAGCATTGGTGGGTGTGGAATGTTGCAAGTACATCAGACAGTTGAAGAAGAAAAAAGGGCATTGGAAGAATATCTGAAGGACCGTGAAGATGCACTAAAGCTAGTACATCATGAAGTCTTACTGAATACTGAAGAGACCAAACTGGCCTACAAGAAAGACCAAATGAAGAATAGAAAAGAGACATGGCAAAGCAAAGTATTATATGGCCAGTATACAAAAAAACTAGCAGGCAAAGCAGACAACAACAAGAACTGGCAATGGCTAAGAGCTGGAAAGTTGAAGAAACAGACAGGGGCTAATTCTGGCTGCACAAGACCAAGCCTTGAGAACAAATGCATACAAAACCAGAATTGAGAAGACAGCGACAGATAGCAAATGCCGCCTCTGCAAAGAAGCTGAAGAAACAGTGGACCACCTAATCAGCCGCTGCAAGAAGATCACACAGACTGACTACACACAACACCATGACAAAGTTAGCAACAATGGTGCATTGGAATACCTGCAAGAAATACCATTTGCCTGCAAGCAAGAACTGGTGGGACCACAAAACAGATAAAGTAATAGAAAATGAAGAAGCTAAAGTGCTCTGGGGCTTTAGAATTCAAACAGACAAGCACCTGCCACACAATACCCCAGACCTAACAATTGTTGATAAGAAAGACAAAAAAGTCTGGATAGTGGACATTGCAATACTGGAGACAGCAGAATAGAAGAGAAAGAACTGGAGAAAATCACAAAATACAAAGACCTGCAAATAGAAATAGAATGACTGTGGCAAGAAAGCAAAGATAGTACCAATAGTAATAGGTCCCTTGGGTGCAATCCCAAAACATCTGGGGTACCACTTGAAGACCATTGGCTTTGACAAAATCACCATCAGTCAATCGCATAAGGCAGCTTTACTTGGAACAGCTTCCATCTCGCGACGATACCTTTAACACCATCATACAACAACATCTGCCTATCCCAGGTCCTTGGGAAGGACTCCACAGGTGGATAAAAATGCCAAATCCAGTCTAAAAAACTGGCTGACTATGCAACCAACAACAACAACAACAATAAACTCAAATGGGCTTCAAAACCCTTTTTTTTTAATATCTCCCCTTTCAGGTATGGATGCTAAAAAGCTATTAAGATATAATAACCATTAAGAGTAAAAGAATTTCATTTTTGTTAAGTACATCATCAAATAAATGCTTTAATAAACAATAGAATAATGCACCAACAAAGTGCTAAAAAAGGTTCCTAGGCCTAGCACTATTTCATTTATAAAAGCAACGAAATGGAACATTTTATATCCACTCAAACTTGTTCAGATAAAAATGTTGTTCCAATTACCAGATAGGGATCAAATGCTCCAGAGTGAAGCCCTACAAAAGATTACTGAGTTCCTCCCATTCAAAATGTGAATTGCACAGGATTTAGTACAAGTTGTTAGTGATTTTCATTCCAATGGTGCTTTCCTGAACTTCAGAAAAAATGAGATCTAAAAAGTGGACCTTGATAGATAGTTTAGAATTCTGTGCTTCCTTTAATGCATTGTGGTTGCTACTGTAGAAAACCCTTTCTGACATATTTCCTTCTTTTGCAGAAAATCCTTTAAGTAGAAGTTATGCCACAATTTGTTCCATTTCAGAAGAAAAGTGAGTTGTAAACAGATGGCTGGGTTATATCTGAATAAGCAATAATTATGGAGTTTTAGGACAGCTGGAGTATTTTTGCGCAATATTATTACTAGTAATAAAAATAATGCTTCAACAAAAGCAGAGTTTAAAAATTCTATTTAAATCAGCTTGCTCACTTTGTTGCTTGCTTACTGTTGTTACTAAATTTTAAAATAATTTCAAAGATTCAGTTAAAAACAATGCAGCTATATCAAGGCTTATCATAAACTTAGAAGCTTTTTGTTTTTAACAAGAATCTGACACAAGTAATTTAGGCCATACAGTTTCAAAATTTACAACTTTACTTGCATCACACATTTTCATAAGCAGAGCTAGGAAAGATAATTCAATGAATTAAATTTTGTCAAAGTTTTGGTTCTATCAAATCAAATGTTTGATAGCCTCCAACAGCTGCTACATTGTCTCCCTGAATATAATGTTTTAGAAGAGGACGTTACACAAACCAGGTATCAGAATACATGTAATTTATGTCATGTAACATAATCCAGAATTGATTTATCTATTTAAGTGCCACCTGACTCTAAATTGACTCTAGGTGACTCACAATGTAAAAAAGAACAAAATGAAAATATAATAGAAACAAATGAACAAGATGCATCAAAAATATATACAGTGGTACCTCGGGATACGAACTTAATGCGTTCCGTGACTCTGGGCGTATCCCGAGTTGGTCGTAACCTGACGCAAATTTCCCCATAGGGTTCAATGTAAATCCGGTTAATCCGTTCCACCCTCCGAATTTGGTCGCACCCCAAAGCAAATTTTCCCATAAGGTTCAATGTAATTACCGTTAATTCGTTCTGGCGTCCGTGGACCACGCGTCAGGGGCGGGAGAACGGCCGAGCGCGGCGGGAGAACAACCGGGCACCGCGCGAGAACAGCCAGGTGCCGCAGGAGAACGGCCAGGCGCCACGGGAGAATGGCCGGGCGTGGCGCAGCGCAGCGGGAGAACGGCCGGGCGCGGCGTGGCGCGGCAGGAGAACAGCCGGGCGCTGCACGGCGTGGCACGATGGGAGAACGGCCGGGCGCTGCGCGGCGCCGCGCAACAGGAGAACAGCCGTGGACCACATGTCAGGGGCGGAAAAATGGCCGCGGACGTGTCAGGGCGGAAAAATGACCGTACCCCGAGGCGGAGTTCGCACATTGAGGTAAATTTTTGCGGCCGGAGCTGGTCGTAACCCGAAAAGTTCATTAGTAGAGGCGTTCGTATCCCGAGGTACCACTGTACAAAATATACGCAGCAAGATGTCAAGTTCAGCCCAAAGAACTCCCTGAGACAGTGCAGATACAGTTCTGTTGCGTTTATTAGCTTCCACCTCAAGACAGAAATCTCTCCAGACTGAATCTAACTTCCCAAGCCAGCCAGCCAAAACACCATGAATTTCTTAGGGTGGTGCCAGTCTCATCTTCTTAAACTTCCCATGCTCCTGTTGAGGGCTAAGGGAATGCTTATCTCTTCGAGCGCGGCCTTCATCCAACCATTCCTTCACACAAGGTGTTCTATCTACCCTAACCCAAGGTCTAGGACAAGAGACAGGTCTTTAAGGCCTTCCAGAACACCATCAGGGTGGGAACCACCCAGATCTCAAGTGGGACCTTGTTCATAGAGCAGATGCCACAGAGAGAAGGCACACTTCCTGAGTCCCAATAAATGGCACTGTTTAATCGAAGGGACCCTGAGTACACCAACTGAGTGCGCCTGTCGATAATGTGACCCATTCAACTCATGTAATTAACATTTAACATGGTGTAACTGCATCTGGTATAGCTCTTTCCATTCTGACTGCAAAATACATTTATCTCATGATTAAAGTTTATTACACTGCATCTCTGACAAGAGCAATTGAGGGGGCATACAAGTTGACAAATTTATAAATGCATTAAATAAACCTGCCATTTTGCTAGGTTCTCAACTCCTGCAGTTTTAATGGAGAATAAATTACATCTTGATTTAGTTTATATACTTGACATATTAGCCTAAAGTTTCAAAAACTCTTTCTGAATGAAGTATCACTGATTAGAAATAGATCTCTTTTAAATGACAAGGGGAAAGAAACGTAAAAACAAGAAAACGCTATGATGATGAAGTTAGCTATCTATGTAGCTCGGGTTAAATCATTGTGTTCTTGGTGTTTAGTTTGTTTCTCTTCCTGCAGCTGTTTTATTAGCAAGCTAAGTACATCATCGGGGCACTGGGAATGAAATGTCTGCAGGAAACTCAGAAAACATGAAGAACCCAATGAAGTAAACTTTATTTTATTTGAGGGAAATGGCATGAAGGACTTGAAATTTACAAAACAGTTTTCTGAGTTTAGTCAAAGAAAGATAATCTGGGAAAAAATGTTATATCCTCAAAGCACATTACACTAGTTCTCCAGAGCACTTTTTAATACTCCTTTCTGCTTTTACTGTAAAATGGTTCCATGGAGAACTTAAACATTGCATTGTGATGGGCTCATGCTAAGATATTGTGTAGCTGTGTTTGCAACAGTGGGTTAAGTAAAAGTACTGCGGATGCTATAAACTCAATAGCAGAATAGCATGGGATACAACATGTAAGTATTTTTCCTATATTACAGAACAAAGTGGCAACATCCCCGTCCTAAATTTATCCTGTATTATTCTGAACTTTCCAGCCTGATGCTGTCAAATCTTTTTAATTGATTTAAAATTTTCCAATCTATTTCACTCACTGATGTCTCAGAGCCTCATATTCTGAGGTCAGAGATAAGTCATAGGGGCTTGATCCCAACCTGCCCCCATTCTCACGGGGGCCTGAAATTATGGCAAAGGAGAGAGAACCACCTAGCACCAAACTGGTAACGCTTAGCATTTAGTAAATAATCATGTTTAAACTGAATGTAAAACCTGAAAATTCCAAGCAGTAGAATTTCATTGGGCAGAGATGTTCAGTTGTATGACTAATAGTTTATCAACAGTATTGAAAGGAAAGGTGATTTTTCAAAATCAAATGATAAAGTAAAAAACCAGAAACTTTTTTTGATTCGAACTGTGGTTAAGGGAAAAAAACATGGCTGCTTTAATCCAAACAGAGCTGACTTACAACCAATAAATTTGAGAGTTGATTACAACTGTTTTGGGTGCAGGATATTTATTGCAATATTATCTTTGCATATTATTAATATTTCCGACTTGTATTCTACCATGGTTTACTCTCATTAGATTTCAAACCCCTTTTCTAAACTTTAATACACCCAACACAAATACATATATTAAAACAAACAACAAAAATAGACAAATAGTCCTCTTGAGATACTAATTTTCTTGGGCCTTTATAGACATGTTGCTTTCTAATATTTAATGGTAATTAAATTCAGCCAAACAATTCTGCAATAATTTTGTCCTGGGTAACCAAGTGTATATATTTAATAACTCCTATTCTCTGTCTTTAGCAAGAATCTTTTTCCATTATGTCCTGAATATCCTCTACAGCAGAAGAAGACTGGTAGAATAAGAGGTCAAGTTAGATTCCGTCTTTGTTGTAATGAAATTCAGTTGAGAAGCAAAGAGCAGTGTAATTTTCAGTAATGCAACCTATTAAAGTTTGATTGCTCTTAAGCTTCCTAATTGTAATATATTAGTAGTAAATGTCTCACTGAGCACTACTTTATTTTAAATTGCAATAACTCTCAGATCTATGGAAAAAGAATACAAATTAAAAGGACTTAATATTTCTGAAGCTTTCTCTCAAATGCTTCCTGATACAGCTAAATAATCTACCCTATTAATATGTAACAGCCATCTGTCTCAAAACAAAACATATAACAATTATTCCTACAAACACTGCAATAGGTCTTCCAATTAGACAACTGTCTGGGAAATTCTATAGACTTTCAATAAAAGTATAAAACTTTTATCATGCAAAAGAACAACATAAATGGAGTTTACTTCATATTTTCTTATCTAGACCTAGGACAAAAGAGTATAAACTAGAGATACTGTAAGCATTTTTCCTGCTCTTGCAATACAGGAACTGCTTCAGGATAAACTAAAGAAACAACATCTGCAAATTGTGTTTATGGTGGTTCTTTCACTGCTTCTATAAATATGGAAGAGAAATGCACTCTAACTGGCTAACACGCAGCACCATAATATAGTTTGTTTGATTTGGGCCATACTGTGTGCACTCAGGCAACTGTTCATACATCATACTACGCCACAGTTTGTTTTAACCCTGGTATGGTGAATAAGGTACAATGCCTGTTTTCACAATACATAATGGTTTTGTCAAAATCCCCCTCTGGCTCTGAAGCGTAGGAGACAATGTTTGAGAGGTCAGAAGTTGAGGCAACAAAACCCCCAGAGATCAGGGTGCCTGAATTGTTCCCATGACTTTAACCTTTTTGAATTGTGAACAGACTCCTAAACTGAATATGCCCAGCAGACTTCTCATCTCATGCCTACATCACAGTCCCAATTGTAGTCTAGTCCTTCAGAAACAGTATTGTATTTCTATATTTGATGTACAGGTGGGATTTGGATTTTTTCTTTGGTCTAAGCCATTTTTTTGCTTCAGATTAATTAACAGGATTTTAACCTTGGTGAGCTAATCTATTCCTTTTCGTCCTACTTAAATCTGTAGGACAGAACAGGCTGGGCTCATACAAAACTCAGACAAAAACAAACGAAATGCGAACCTAGTCTGTGGTTGAGCATATGTGAACCAAGTCTCTGTGTCAAGAAAAAAACAATTAGGAAAACCAGCCTGGTGTAGCAATGCTGGTCTCAGAGCAGTTGTTCACTGTGGTTTTTGGGGTGGGATAGAAGACGTGGGATGATAAAGAAAAAAACTACCAAAAAAAGGGAAAATAACTATTCTAGGGCTGTTAAAGAATTTGCCAAAATGCTTTAAGTTTTCTCTATTTTGTTCTGAAAAGTGTAATCACCCAAACAATAATAACTGTTCAGTACAGAATTAAGAAAAATGAATTGTTCAGGTTTACACAAATATATACCAGTACAGCAGTCCAGAGCAAACTCATTAGGTTAAAAGGGTTGGGTTATTTATATCCTTGGCCAGAAAGGAAACACACACACACACACACACAAATACACATACACACCCAGAGGAGCAGTCACAGGCAATCAAAAGATGGAAGCTGTGCTTGCACAATTGAAGCCCCACCCCCTTGGCATGACATATTAACAATTCATGTAAAAAAGGGTGTGGCTTCTATCCCACGGGCATGACCACCACCTTGACTTTTTTATACACGCACATACCCACACACATAAACATGCCCCACAGACACCCTTATAAACTTTTTACAAGAAATCTATATGGAAGAATGAAGGCTGAGGTAAGAATCAAGAGCAAAATTTATCTGGTTTAAAGTGATGATCTCTACTGAGCACTGATGAGTGATGTACTGTATGTAGTCATTATGATATGCGTTCCTAAAATTTCACTTTTGTTGTTTAGTCGTTAAGTCGTGTCCGACTCTTCGTGACCCGATGAACCATATTGCGCCAGGCCTTCCTGTCCTTCACTGCCTCCCTGAGTTTGCTCAGTTTCATGCTCATTGCTTCAGTGATGCTATCTAACCATCTCATCCTCTGCCGTCCTCTTCTCCTTTTGCCTTCAATCTTTCCCAGCATCAGGGTCTTCTCCAAAGAGATCTCTCTTCGCATTAGGTGACCAAAGTATCTGAGCTTGAGCTTCATTATCAATCCTTCCAATGAGCAATCAGGGTTGATTTCCTTTAAGATTGACTGGTTTGACCTCCTAGCAGTCAAGGGGACTCTCAAGAGTCTTCTCCAGCACCACAGTTCAAAGGCATCAATTCTTCAGCGCTCAGCCTTCTTTATAGTCCAGCTCTCACAGCCATATATTACTACTGGAAAAACCATAGCTTTGACTATGCGGATCTTTGTCGGCAAGGTGACGTCTCTGCTTTTTAATATGCTATCTAGGTTTGCCATAGCTTTCCTCCCAAGGAGCAAGCGTCTTTTAATTTCATGGATGCAGTCTCCATCTGCGGTGATCTTGGAGCCCAAATAAATGAAGTCTGTTACTGCTTCCATTTCTACCCCTTCTATTTGCCAGGAATTGATGGGTCCAGATGCCATGATCTTAGTTTTTTTAATGTTGAGTTTCAAGCCAGCTTTCGCACTCTCCTCTTTCACCCTCATCAAGAGGCTCTTTAGTTCTTCTTCACTTTCTGCCATTAGGGTGGTATCGTCTGCATATCTGAGGTTGTTGATGATTCTCCCTGCAATCTTAATTCCGGCTTGTGATTCTTCCAGCCTGGCATTTCTCATGATGTACTCTGCATATAGGTTAAATAAGCAGGGTGACAGTATACAGCCTTGTCGTACACCTTTCCCTATTTTGAACCAATCGGTTGTTCCATGACCGGTTCTGACTGTTGCTTCTTGGCCCGCATACAGATTTCTCAGGAGACAGGTAAGGTGGTCTGGTACTCCCATCTCTTTAAGAATTTGCCAGAGTTTGTTGTGATCCACACAATCAAAGGCTTTTGCATAGTCAATGAAGCAGAAGTAGATATTTTTCTGGAACTCTCGTGCTTTCTCCATGATCCAGCGAATGTTGGCGATTTGATCTCTAGTTCCTCTGCCTCTTCGAAACCCAGCTTGTACATCCGGTAGTTCTCGGTTCATGTATTGCTGAAGCCTAGCTTGTAGGATTACATAACCTTGCTAGCATGTGAAATGAGTGCAATTGTGCGATAGTTTGAGCATTCTTTGGCATTGCCCTTCTTTGGAATTGGAACATAAACTGACCTTTTCCAATCCCGTGGCCACTGTTGCGTTTTCCAAACTTGCTGGCATATTGAGTGCAGCACTTTAACACCATCATCTTTTAGTATTTTAAATAACTCAGCTGGAATACTGTCATCTCCACTAGCTTTGTTGTTAGCAATGCTTCCTAAGGCCCACTTGACTTCACCCTCTAGGATGTCTGGCTCAAGGTCAGTGATCACACCAGCGTGGACATCAGGGACATTAAGATCTTTCTTGTGTAGTTCTTCTGTGTATTCTTGCCACCTCTTCTTAATCTCTTCTGCTTCTGTTAGGTCCCTGCCTTTTTTGTCCTTTATCATGCCCATCTTTGCACTAAACGTTCCTTTCATGTCTCCAATTTTCTTGTAGAGATCTCTACTCTTCCCCATTCTATTGTTTTCCTCGATTTCTTTGCATTGTTCATTTAAAAAGGCCTTCTTATCTCTCCTGGCTATTCTCTGGAAATCTGCATTCAGTTGCTTATATCTTTCCCTTTCACCCTTGCTTTTCGCATTCCTTCTTTCCACAGCTATTTGTAAAGCCTCATCAGACAGCCATTTTGCTTTCTTGCATTTCTTTTTCTTTGGGATGGTTTTAGTTGCTGCCTCCTGTACAATGTTACAGACCTCCGTCCATAGTTCTTCAGGCACTCTGTCTACCAAATCTAATCCTCTAAATCTATTCATCACCTTCACTGTGTACTCACAAGGAATATGATCTAAGTCATACCTGAGTGGTCTAGTGGTTTTCCCTACATTCTTCAATTTAAGCCTAAATTTTGCAGTAAGAAGCTCATGATCTGAGCCACAGTCAGCTCCTGGTCTTGTTTTTGCTGTCTGTATAGAGCTTCTCCATCTTTGGCTGCAAAGTATATAATCAATCTGGTTTCGGTATTGACCATCTGGTGATGTCCATGTGTAGAGTCGTCTCTTGTGTTGTTGGAAAAGAGTGTTTGCTATGTCTAACTTGTTCTCTTGACAGAACTCTATTAGCCTTTGCCCTGCTTCATTTTGTACTCCAAGGCCATACTTGCCTGTTATTCCGATTACTCCTTGACTTCCTACTTTAGCATTCCAATCCCCTATGATGAAAAGGACATCTTTTTTTGGTGCTAGTTCTAGAAGGTGTTGTAGGTCTTCATAGAAGCGGTCAACTTCAGCTTGTTCAGCATCAGTGGTTGGGGCATAGACTTGGATGACTGTGATATTGAATGGTTTGCCTTGGATACGCACTGAGATCATTCTGTCGTTTTTGAGGTTGTACCCCATTACTGCCTTTCCCACTCTCTTATTGACTATGAGTGCAACTCCATTTCTTCTAAGGGTTTCTTGCCCACAGTAGTAGATATAATGGTCACCTGAATTAAATTCACCCATTCCCGTCCATTTCAGTTCGCTGATTCCCAAGATGTCGACGTTCAATCTTGTCATCTCATGTTTGACCACATCCAGCTTGCCTTGGTTCATAGATCTTACATTCCAGGTACCTATACAATATTGTTCTTTACAGCATCGGACCTTCTTTTCGCTTCCAGATACATCCACAGCTGAACGTCCTTTCGGCTTTGGCCCAGCCGCTTCACTCTTTCTGGAGCTACTTGGAATTGCCCTCCGCTCTTCCCCAGTAGCATATTGGGCACCTTCCGACCTGAGGGGCTCATCTTCCGGCGTCATATCTTTTAGCCTTTTAACATTGTCCATGGGGTTTTCTTGGCAAGGATACTGGAGTGGGTTGCCATTTCCTTCTCCAGTGGACCACATTTTGTCAGAACTCTCTGTCATGACCGGTCCATCTTGGGTGGCCCTGCACGGTATAGCTCATGGCTTCACTGAGTTACGCAAGCCCCTTCGCCACAACAAGGCAGTGATCCATGAAGGGGAAAATTTCACTAGGGCTGCTAAATACCTGCTTAAAAAGACAGCCATTTTGTTATCCAAAACACTCAGATTCCTCATGCTATTTTTCCAACCTAACATCCCCCAGATGTGTTAAAATAAAAACTCACAATATACCCTGTTCTGAACTGTGCTACATCTTCTCACGCCTACCAGCCTATTCCTCTTCCTCCCCCACCTGGTTTTCACAGCATACCAGCTAGTAGGACCACGGACTGCAACGTTGCCAGGCAATTCTGGGATTTGCATGGATAGCCCATTTTAAGTGCACCCAGAGGATTCAAAGGTTGTTCTAACGCAAGTGCTTGCATTCTGCCAACATTTTAACAACACTTGGTGTGGGAGGTGACTCTGGAAACCGCAGGGAGAAAGGGAAATCAGTAAGAAATTAGCCTGCATCTCATCTGCTGGTGGGAATTGGCACTTGACTGGAGTTATTTTGTTTTTACAAAGATTTTTTTTAAGTGTCTTAAAGCCCTGGTGTATATCCATTTTGATACATATCTGATAAAGACACTAAAATAATTTCACATTTTATGACGTGAAATTCTGTGGAGTAATGCAGCTGGTTTGTTCTCCAAAGAGCAGCTTCTTCCAATGATAATCTGATACTTTCACACATCGCAAAATCTGCCCACCAAGGCAGCCTCATAGCCAAATGCGTTGCATGAGGAAGCATCTGTTCCTTGATGGAAACCAGAGAAGTCGAGACTGGTGAGACGCAATCCATTCTAATTTTTCAAGGACAACTGTCCATATTGAATCATGGCAGGGCTCTCGGTTTTGTATTGTTTTAATACTAGATCTTCTGTTACAATTTGTCCAGGACTATTTCCCCTATTCATCTTCAACTGAAATGAAAATCTGTTGAACCAATTCTACAATTTGCAACAGGGTCTGGTAAAATCTTGCTAGTGGATTTCTTAGCCTTTAAAAAGTCACAAGATTCTCCCTCTTTTCGGGTAAAGGCTAACTCCTTAAAAAATGGCAACAGTGACATGCATCACTGTAAGGCACCTCCTTAAGACATTTGATGTGGATCAGTGAGATAACTAGGAGGAAACAGTTATGCCTTTAATAGCACTCTGTATTACGCATTTAAAGCATTTTGCAGCCTCAAAGTGACTGCCAACCAAAATCCCCTCGGGAATAACACTTCTGTAAAGATTCTAGTGATTTTTAATAAGTAATTTCCAGCACTGTCACAGACTACAATTTGTACAGGGTTTTTTATTTCCTTGATTTGTTTTGTTTTGGATACCTGCAGTAAATAAACTATCTACAAATGAAGTTAAATTTCCAGTAAACAGGTGTTTTAGGCACAAAAATGGAGAATATCTTTGCCTAAATTTGAAGACTAAGAAAGATGGGGGCTAAACGAAGGGGTGAAGGGACTTGTAAAATACTTAAGAGGAAGGAGGTACAATAAGAATGTAATTATCTGCTGAAAAGAAGGTTGGAAGTCATCTATATGTTTCTTAACTTTGGTTTTCTTTTTCTTTTCTTTTTCTTTTCCTTTTTTCTTTTGGTTTGTTGTTGTTATGTGAAAATTTTAAATAAATATAATTTTAAAAAACAGAGAATATCTGCCATATTGTAAATTTTCCTTGTATCTTGGTTTTAGGGCAACTCATGTATCTATTCCAACACAACTAAACACTTGTGCATTATCTTCTGAAAACTTAGACACATTCTTGTACTTTAGGAACATGCAATGAGCCTTGATAATATAGAGAAGTGGATAAGAAAGCATCAGATACTGTCTTTCCTTCCCAATCCTTTCCTCCATACTTTCCCCCTCCAAAAGTATTTAAGTATGTAAATTTTCTTTACATTAAAACACACATATACAGACTTAGAACTGATAATGAGCCTTTGTTAGATATATTTGCACATCTACCATCCCTAAAGGACAGAATGGACATCATAGATCATATAATGTATTTATTTCTCTGATTTGGAATGGTTTGAAACAGCTGATAAAGGAATCTTTTTCATTTTATCCCCACCACAGAACCCTTTGAGATTGGTTGGGCTGTGACAGTATGCGGCCAGTCAAAAGACAAAAAGTTTTCCTATGTGTATGTGTGAACTTTAACCAGCATCTCCCTAAGTAGATGAGTATAAACATTGTCCCAGGCCAATAATTAACCTGCTACACCTGAATGAACTGGTATAGGCTGTATGATGATGATCCTACTCTTATGGAAATAGATGGTATGATTTAAAGCTGAGCGTATTTTGAAAGTGATTTGGAAGACATTATTTGGACCAGATGCAAGCATAACATCTCTCACTTATCCAAAACAGGCCAACCTTTTTCAGGTTTCCATGCAAGCTTGAAAAATATTATTATTATGGTTGGTCCCACAGTCAGCCAGATGTTTAGGCTGGATTTGGCATTTTTATCCACCTATCGAGTCCTTCCCAAGGACCTGGGATAGGCAGATGTTGTTGTTTGATGGTGTTAAAGGTATCATTGCAGGATGTAAGTTGTTCCAAGTAAAGCTGCCTTTTGCAGTCGACTGATGATTTTGTCAATGCCAATGGTGTTCAAGTGGTGCTCCAGATGTTTTGGGATTATTATTATTACCCCAATACACGTGTGTGTGTACATGTGTCAACTCAAGGCGGCAAACATACATAATACTCCTGCCTCTTGTTTGCCCCACAACGAGAACCCTATTGAGGTGGGTTGGGCTGAGAGAGAGGGATTGGCCCAAAGTCACCCAGTTGCTTTCATGCCTAAAGGAGGACTAGAACTCCCAGTCTCCTGGTTTCTACGCCAGCCCCTTAACCCCTACACCAAACTGGCTTTCATAGATGCTACTGCATGAAGTAACTTACAATGTCATTCTTAAGGCAGCAGCACCTTTTTTTCCACATTGGTGGAAAACCTTTAAAAAGTTTGGCTGCTTTAATGCATAATAGAGGGGTACTGTAATCATACCAAAGCAGATTTTCAGAATCATTGTCGAAGTGTATACAACTGTACAATGTTTATTGCATACTCTGAAAGATATTGAACAGTTCAGGCCTTTCAAAATAATGAAATCTGTGTTGCAATCTAGGATGGTGGTTGAGCTGAGAGGTTGTTTGGCCTAGCACCTAAGAGAAGGGTGGTTTTGCTTTTATCCTTGTTTTTATTGATTGTTGTGAGCCACCTAGAATCATTATATGACATAGGCAGACATATAGGTTCTGTAAATAAATAAATGTTAAGTATTGTAGCTAAGCAAGATAATTAACCTAATTGTTGATTTGCTATAACGATCACCATAAGCTAGACTAACACTTTGTTTGCTAAACAGGGACAGATAGTTTGCATTTAGTTTATTTTTAAAGTTTATATGCCACTTTAAAACTTGGTTTGAATATATTTGTTTAATCTGAATCATACCAAAAAGTTTCAAGTTCCCAGTTCAGAATATTTAATTCCATACAGTTTCAATCGCATGTTGATCTCACACTGTTAACAAAACCAACACTGGAAAAGAGTGGGAGAAACACATAAATCAATAATATTAGCGAGAGAACAATATCATCTTTAAATCTGATCAAAATGAAATACTGACGGTTGCTAGTGGCTAAAAATACAACAGTTCTGTCCCCCGGAGCTTCAAATAATACCCAAAGGTGACGTTAAAAGAGATTTGACTGACGTGCTAGGAAACTCCTTCACTGTAAACCTTCTTTGCTCCTGGCTAAATGGTTAATTGGCTGAATCCATTCCCCAAATGACCTATCTTTTGGCATAAAAGAATTCATGCATGCAAACAATAAATAACATTACACCTTTTAATGTTATTCAATTGGTCCACCGTGAGATTTACCTTTGGAGCGGAGCATATGAGTGTTACCTAATAGGTCTCAGCACAGAAACAGTGTGTGTTTTCTTTTCCTAGCAGCCTGCGTGTCAATTTTTTGATATGCAAATTAGGGAAAAGAATTACTTTTGGATCCAGCAGGTGCTTTAAACTGAGGTTAATGAAACTGGGATGCACATAGGTCTGTTTTGGTCTATTAATATCTCCGTTCCTACCTCCCTAGTAAACAGGAACCACCTGCTCCAGTGTTGGACTGCCTTATAGATCTCTGAGGTTTAGCCATTTATGAGGTAAGTCGACCAGTAAACAGTTCCTCCGAGAACCTTCTGTTGAGTAGAACAATGTTAGGTACCTAAAAGACCAAGAACTACAAGCTGGGCCATTTATAACAAGTGGCAACATTTTACTTATAACCCGACACATGGTGTATTCAGATACAAATCATTCAGAACCACAGTGTAATGAACCACTCCATAAGTCCTTTTCTTCTTAAAAAATAGTATACCATTTCTCCTCCCTCCACCCCAATGCTGGCGGTACTATTAAAAAAAAATCTGTTTTCCCACCAACCCTGGTTCTGTTTTCCTAAACATAAGGCAGGAGAGGAAGGTCATATCTCACTATGACCTCCATCTCCAAAGGACGAAGACTGCATCATTGCAAGTTGTACATACAGCCAACAGTCCTGCAAAATGTAAGAAACTCAATCTCCTGCACAACTGTATAAAATGTGATGCAGGAATGCAGAGATCCTTCAGTTAGCTATATTAGGACTGCAGGAAGGTAATGGTGGAGACTTCAACCATATCCATGCTGTTTTCTTGGCAAAACTATTCTTTTGGTGCTTATTTATGTTTTGCTATACTGTTTTATACTGCTTAATGGGTTGCTCGTGTAGGTTTTACTTGTCGGTACAATTTTAATATAGTATATATTGTAAAGTCATTTCTATCATTCATACTCCCCTGAAAAAGAGAGTCTTCCTCAAAATGCATCTGCACTGAGATTTTCTAAAAAGCGTTTGCATACCATCTTTTTCCTTTCCTCTCCCCTCCCCTCCCCCTCTTCTCGGCAAAACTATTGCCATTCCCTTCTTCTAGGCTATTTTCCAACTTTCCAATCAAGCCTAGAGCAACTCCTAGGGTTTCCTGGAGGTTTCTCATCTTTAGTAATTAAGAACTATGAAACAAAGGACAAGCACTGAACTTGTCTGAGATGCATCAAGGATCAGATTCCAAAAAACAGGCAGGGCCAAAACAAAGAACTTAGTGGAGCAAGGAAAAAGTTTAGTTCAACTGTATTAACATTTTCATTTAATTCAAATGGAATACACCTAGTACATTAGTCCTCATGTATTTAATCATTTTTCTTATCAATCGTATGAACAATTTTGACTTGGCAACTTTGGGACGAAGCCCAAGAATCTGACCCTTCTTAACAAGGATGGAAACCTTGTACCCTGTAATGGATATGGGCCTTCTTGGTGACCAGCCTTCTCTGCAGCAACATCCTTCCAGAGATTTGACTTGCTTAATTTAGTAAGGAAATATATCTACTTATTATCACAAATACTCCCAAAGCTATGCTCCCTCTGAATTCTAGATAACCATTATTAAGTGCAGGAATGCATTGCAAAATGAATCATATTAATTACTTCCTCCAATTTTAAAACCACACTTATCTTCTTCCAATCCAGCTTCCCTTAATATATATTCAGTATAGGTCGAATAAATAAGGGGAGACTATACAACCTTGTCACACTCCTTTGCCAACCTGCTACTATTTACCTTTGTGTCTTGTTCTGACCAAATATAAGTAGTAATATCCTGCATATAATTAACTGTGTTGGGCAATGCTGAGGTTTGTTGCCAAGCTTGCATGCATGAAAATCTTCTAGTGGAGAACAGAAATGAGGCCAAGGAATCCAGGGAGATACATTTATTCCACTATCCCTACTTTTCTCTCAAAAACCATTTGAACAGCTCAAGGAAGCTGCAAATGGCTCTGCTAATCAGACCCCTCATAGCTCCAACATCTAGCAAAGGAATCATTTAGCCACAATCAGACCCAGGATGACGAGCAGATGAATGAACTGAAGTTTAAAATAAGAGTTTTATCGTATGTAGAGACTTCTTCAGAATGCTTGGTTTATCTCTGGATAACTTCCATAGGTTGCAGAAATATATGAGTATTCTAACAAGCCAGGTTATATGTGTTATTTGGTGCTGATTCAGTTTATTCAGGCTTTGAATGACACATAATTTCTTCAATAATAATTTCCTTCATTAAACCATAAATTCTTGTCGAAGTAGTTATTAGTGAGACTTAACTTAGTGATACAGTGAGCATCAGACAGTACATTTAATTAACTTCAGAATTATTTTCTACAATAAGGTCTCAACTATATAATCCAGGTCATGATTCATACTGCAAAGATTATTTTGGCAGCTCTGCCCTCCACAAATAAATAAAAAACTTATCCTAGCATAACAAATTCTTTCAAATTCCTGTCCTTTGAGTGAAAAGGACAGAATGGTGGAATATAAAAGTAATAATGAAAAAAGAACAGCAGATGTGTAAATTACATTCATGTATAAATTAGATAGAAAAAGTATTGTTTGTATCTACAGTTTATATAAGTCATTTTCTGCAAACATATGAAGATAAAAGAAGTTGAGAATATTCACTTAACATATTCATAAATCATAGGAAAGAAATAGAATAGTTTGCCCCCCCCAAAGGATATATTAAATTGCCCCTCTTCAAATTAATATACTACCCTATGAGAAGTAGACTAAATTCACTCTGCACTAAACTATGATTTCTTTGGATATAAGCAAGTTATACAAGCCAAACCATTACAATTTATAAAATACAGTTTATGGATTAGCATGTGCAGAGAACTCTGTGTTTTATTTAACAAAATACTGAGTGCATGGTAATTTGCATTATGCTAAGGCTCACAGATGGTCTCATCTCTATGAGAGGTTGTACGTTAGGGGGCTTTCTCCACAGCAACCCCAAATCTTCATAACAAAATTCCAAAGGATGGGTCCCCTTAACTGGATTATTTAAATTAGATCTATATCCCATCTTTCATTCAGGAGCTCAAGATACCATACACAGTGTTCCTCCTAGTTCTTACCACTACCACAACCCTGTGAAATATGTTGGGCTGAGAAACCTTTGCTCTGTTCTGGGCTCTTTTGCAAGTGTTATTTTTCTTATTCTTCCTAGCAGGGGAGAATATTCCTTTTAACACTGTAGTAACAGAACAAAACAAATGTTATAATTTTAAATCTTTATCCGCTATAAAATTACTACATGTGTACATTTCAAACAAACGAAATAAGTGTTTTTTTTCAATTGTTCCATTATTGGGACTGTGCAAACATTACATTAAAATATTTGTAAACATATTTGTTTATTTATTATTTAAATGATTTCTACAGCCGCCCATCTCCTGGCAATGACTCTGGGCAGCAAATCAGGATTAAAACCAAACGCCTCCCAATCAACAATCCAAAAAAGAAACGTCCAAGGTCACAGAAATCATTCCAATTACAGGAAAAAAAGCAATAAAATAAAATGCAATCAGCCAGCTGGGCTCACTCAACCCCCATATATTATCCTAGAGTTTACATACGTAGCTTTTAGCCATATGACGTTAATGAGCTGTACAATCCCTGCCCTTTGAATGTATAAAATGTTTTTTGGCTTAGCACAATGTATGAAACCAATTATGGCTTATTCAACAAACTATGGTGAAACTCATCAATGTTTTGTAGACCTCTGCAATGTCTAACTTACTTAGTGTTTCACATACCTAACGGAAGGAAACCTTCCCCCTCTATGTTTAAATAAAGTCCTCAGTCTTGACATGGCTGACATTTGACACAGCCTAAATCTGAGGAATGGTTTCTTCTTTCTGATGATGATTTTATAACTACAAGATAACAGCTGTAGCTATTAATTTTAAAAACTGAATTTAAACATTCTTTTTAAAAAGAGGACATAAGCCACTGAAGAGTCATTAGAAATTCAGAAATAAAGTAGAAGTTAACCATGTTGGTAAACTATTGGGGTAATATATTGTTGCAGGGGTCTCAAACTTGCAACCTGCAGGTTGTTCTGGGTGACTAACGGACACACGCTGGAGCAGGGAAAGAGTCAAAAGAGTCAAGATGGTGCTGACCCACATAAAAAAGGGGCAGGGCTTTGATTGCATGCCTGTGATGGCATCTTGACTGTGGACACCCCTTCACTGGACAGCTACTGATAGAAACAGGATAAGATCTCAGCCAGTCCTACAAATGTTCCTTTAGGATAAGAAGACAGCCCAGATCCATAACTGAATGGAACAGGCTGGGGGATGGCCTACACTGAAGCGCCTTGCCCCAGGTTTGCTGCTGGGGGCAAGGAGCTGTGGTGGAGAGCAGACCTCCCCATTTGCCCACCACCCCAGCCTTTATCCTCCCAGAGGGAAGAACTTCAGGGCAGGCAAGACATTGCTGGCACCACTTCAGGCTTCCTTGCTCCCCACAACCATTAATGGAGCACAGAGGGCAGGAAGCAATGATGGTGGCAGGTTATCTCAGCAAACTTGGACACCTCCCAACTTGAAGTAGAGTGGAAAGCCATCCCTGTTTATAGATGCGTGATGTGGTCTTGGACGGCCCCGTTTGGGGCTATCACATTTTGCAGAGCTCTCTCTCCAGGACTCTTCCTCTTCTGTTGCCAAGGAGCTGCATCCAGATGAGGGGGCCCAGAACAGCACAGGACCACCCCCGTCCTGGCACAACGTTGCCCACTCCCTGCACATCCTAAAGGGTATGGTCCTGGTGTCTAATGTCAACCCTACTAGGTAGACCAGACCAGGAAATCAACTCTACTGGAAGGCTAAATTTACTTTTATTGAGAATGGGTACAATAGCAGACTCTTGCAGGTCTGATTGTTCTGCACCTCCTCCTCCTCGTCCTTCTTACAGTTCAGTGAATTAGGGAGGTGTTATTGTTCTGGACTTTAGAAATGCTTCAGCCCCTTCTGCCTAGGTAACAGTTCCTCCATATCTCACTCAAGGTTATCCTCCTTAATCTCTATTATCTGCCCCAGGCAGGCTGCCTTCCAATTTTTAGACTGCTTTCCTTTAAAAGTAATCTAAAATTGAGCTAAATTTTCATGGCCCCTTATTGAGAGGGTGAAACATGATAAATTGAAGACATAACCTGATCCCCCCCCCCCGTTAAAATGAACTGCTATTATCATTTATATTTCTTGGCAGAATTGGAAATAATTTTCAGATTTAGTTGCCTCTTTGGAGCAGGTGAATCCTGCCAAGTTTCAGATGATTAGATTCAAGGGCTTTATGTTGTCATTAAACAATAACCAAACCAAATATTGGTGTACCAGTTAATAAAAAATGCTGCCAGATAAGTGACCAAAGTGAAACAGGAAAAAAGTACCTTTGTTCTGCAGTAAAGTATATATTTTTAATTTAATAAATTTCTGTTAAATAGCATTCTGTCATTCTCTTCATCTTCGAAACAGCAGAAATTTTTGTTTCAATATATGAAAAGGTTTTAGTGTTGCAGTCCTTGTCTAATTCAGTGTTTCTCAACCTTGACAACTTTCAGATGTGTGGACTTCAACTCCCAGAATTCCCTAGTCAGCAAAGCTGCCTGAGGAATTCTGGGAGTTGAAGTCCACACGTCTGAAAGTTGCCAAGGTTGAGAAACACTGGTCTAATAAATGAGTCCTCATCTACAGGGGAGGAGAAAAAAGGTCAAGACGGCAGCCAGGAATGCATGATTACAGGTCATGTGCACAAGCAGCATAAAAAAGCTTCAATTGTGTAGTCACAGCCACCATCTTGCCCCTGTGTTCAAAAGGCCCTTGTGACAATTTGAGTTTGAGATATCTGATCTATTCAATGGGCCCTCACAAATTTTCTCACTAACCATCTTGTGGATCAACTGGGCGAAATCCAATCTGGATTTCGCACATACATACATACATAAAGATGCTAAATCGGTCTCCCTAATACTGTATTAGGAAAAGCTGTTTCCTGACAACATTACTGTAGCAGGGTTACAAAGGAGTCAAAAAACATTCAGAAGAAGGCAAGAAAACTATATGGCCATCTCCATGAGGTCACCAGGATCCAGGCTCAGCTCAGAGGATATTTTACCATTTTTATGCTGTGTAAACCCAGCCTGTCATTTATACTATAAACCATGGTTAAACACTATGAAAAAAATCTGGTAAGGCGAGAAACAGCAGTTCCCAGGCCAGAGAGAACTGATATGTCAGCACAAATCAGATGTCTCCCAAGGCAAAGATCATCAAGGGAACAGGAAAGCATTCATTGACTTGGAAAGACAGGATGAAAAAACCTAAAATTCTTGAGCACAGGTCTATTTCTGTATACTGCAGGGAGTGAATCTTTTGAGTATGCATAGCTTCATTCTTGTCTGCAATAAAGAGAATAAGCTAGACAATTCATATCTCAGATTTCTACAATTCCTTAATTTTACTTATTAGATGTATATGCTCCTTTCCCTCAGAAGTTCAAGGCAGCATATATAGCACATTCTCCTCCAATTTTTTTCCACAATAGCAACCCTGTGAGGTATTTTGAGCTCTAGAGAGTGACCAGCCCTAGGGCATGCAGGGTGTTTCAGTGGCTAGGGGTGGGGAATAAAACCTGGGTCTCTCAGACACCAGCGCAATACATTAACCACACCATCAGCTCTACCTAGCCCTGCTTAGTATCTGGAGAACTTACATTTATGGCTGAGCCTAGTTCACCTAACAAGGTGAATTAGTGCTATGTATAAACCCAACCCCCTTCAAGTCTTGCTGTGCTGCCTCATCATGGCCAGGGGAGAGGGTTCCTGGGAAGGATGAGAGAAGAATGGTGGAGTCTTCATCAAGAATAAATATCCCCAGTAGAGTCACCCAAGGTATGAAGATCATTCCAGCTGCCCAGCTAAAGCAAGCAGGCAATATAGGAAGATGCTACCCACCATTTTCAAGGAGAACATCAGGAATCACTTTGAAGTCCCAAACTTCACTGACAGGTAATCAGAGGAATTGTGGAATGAAATCAAAGAACTAATTCAGGATGAATGTAAAAAAGAGACTGGCAAAGAAACAGAAGAAAGCTAACTGGATGTCAGAACAGATTATGGAAATTGTCAAGACTAGAAGAGAAGCCAAAGCCAAGAAAGAAAACGGTTTCAGGAAGGAACTTAACAAAAAATTTCAGAGAGCTGTTAGAAGAGATAAAAACAGTATTGCAACAATATCTGTAAAGAGATCAAACATGGAAACAGATATGGAAAAACAAGGCAAGTCTTACAAAGTATCTCCTACTCAAAAGGAAGTTCCAAGCTTGAATTGGTATGCTAGAGAATACTAATAGATAGAGAGTAACCAATTCAAAGAAAATTAAAGATGAAAGCAGAATACTGAAATCCTGTACAGTAGAGATATCAACATCCAGGATACAAGAACCTCTAGTATTAGAAGTTAGATCAGGACTTCGGTCAATTGGAAGGCTACTGGAATTAATGGAATATGTACAGAAATATGACACACAACAGAAGAAGAATCAGTCAAATTATACCAGCAAATCTGCTGAATGACATAGTGGCCAACAAACTGAAAGAGGTTAGTCTACATACCAATATCAAAGAAAGGAGACTTAACACAGTGTGCAAAGTTCGGCCAAGAAAGCAAATGACTGATCACAGAACAAATCAATCCAGAGTTCTTTCTCAGATCACAAATGACCAGATTCAAATTATCATATTTTGGACATATTATGCAAAGACCTAGCTCTTTGGAGAAATCTACAATGCTGGGAAAGGTGGAAAGTAAAGAAAAGAAGAGGACAATCAGCAGCAAGGTAGATGGATGGACACAATTATAGCATCTAGTGCACCTTTGAAAGGGCCAAGTCATGCACAGATCATCTTGGGGAAGGTCTATCTGTGTGGTGGTCACTAAGAGTCAACACCAACTTGAGGACACATAATAATAGTAATAATAATAATAATTACAGTCTAAATATCTGGCTGACTGTGCAATCAACCATAATTATAACTACCCAGATCATTGACTTATATGATCTAGTTCCCTCAGAGATCCCAGGCGGGCATCATACTGAGCTCTAAAGTTTACAATTTCACACTTTTTTTAACTCCAAGGAGTAAAGTACCATTATGTAGTGATATTAAATTATTGTAATAGTTTACACAATGTGAACTTGTGTAAATTTTACAGTGTGAACTTGTTAAGAAAAGAGCTAACAAAGTTCAGCTCTTTTCCCTGTGCCTTTGTGAAACCAGGATATGCTGTGCATTTCCTTAAAATAAATTATATTTTTGTACATTGGCTAAGATTATAAAATCTGGTAATTGAGTAATAACAACTCAGATCTCAAAATACTGAAATGTGATGCATTATCATTCATTTTTACTTACCTCATCTAATGAAAAATATAATTATACGTACAATCAAGTAGCCATGACAGTTACATTATAATTTTATTTGGATAATTCTATATTCAGCAATGAGAGGGAAGCTTTTAGGTATATATTTTCAAAGATAAAAGGCACACTTTTATTCCATCTATAGTAATTGAGTCACTTTTCCCATGTGCTTCATT
Organism: Python bivittatus; assembly: GCF_059951505.1. Classification (NCBI taxonomy): domain Eukaryota; kingdom Metazoa; phylum Chordata; class Lepidosauria; order Squamata; family Pythonidae; genus Python; species Python bivittatus. The sequence continues at coordinate 9,327,880 of NW_028277088.1, forward strand.
GAACTGAAGAAGATCAGTGACATCATGAACTTTCTGCAGTCTCCACAAAAATTATTAAGAACTGTTTAGTCCTAGAAAAGACAGCAAGGAAACACAGCTGGCATTAACGGAAAAAAAAATCCTCCTTTGGCACTATTTATAGTATGAGGAAGTATATATATATATATATATATATATATATATATATATATTTAGTAGATAAATATTAAAATGGCTAAAAACATATATAGATAGTGCCATTTTTCTGCACTGTGTTACTTGCCATACTCAGACATCTCCCTAAAACATTACTCATTTATCCATGGTTTGTTGTTGTTCAATCGTTAAGTCGTGTCCAACTCTTCATGAACCATATTGCGCCAGGCCTTCCTGTCCTTCACTGCCTCCCTGAATTGGCTCAGTTTCATGCTCATTGCTTCAGTGATGCTATCTAATCATCTCATCCTCTGCCGTCCCCTTCTCCTTTTGCCTTCAATCTTTCCCATCATCAGGGTCTTCTCCAAAGAGTCCTCTCTTCGCATTAGGTGACCAAAATTACTTAAGTATTTATCAGTGGGAAAGATGCACCCAATATGTCAACCAAATCCAAATCTAGTCATAATATCACATGCTGCGATTATAACAGATTTAAACAATTAGGCTATCAAGTCAGGCTTGATTGCTAGGGACTGCATGGGCAAATGCCCATCATCCTGGCCTGCCTTCAACAATAATCCCTCCCCCATGGCTATTTCTGTAATCACTATGATCCCATCCATCCATCTTCTACCTTCCACAAACTTATCAAGTATTATTTTTTATTGTCCATCATCTACTTGCATCAGATACGTACACTATGTACGTTTCTACTTGTTATCGTCCCTAGAGAGCTATTTGCTTTCATTTGATCCAGGACTGATTTATTGGATCTTCCTGCAGTTTACGGTTAAGTCTCCATATCTTTAATTCAGAGGTGTCTATTTTTCTTTCTCTTTCTCAATATCCAGTTTTCACAGCTATACATCACTAGTGGAAGGGCCACTACTTTAAGTATTCTGATCACTGCTGTCATTGAGATATCTTTATACACTCATAATTTTGGCCACGTTTGCCATTACCTTCCTCCCTAGGATTAATCTTTTCATGTCTTCAGCACATTATCCATCTTTATCTATTCTTAAGCCCAAGAAAACAAAGCTACCTACCAGATTCATTTATTCTCTGTTAACCATAAGCATTGGCATTAACTTTTCTTTTTAATATTCATCATTACCCAGGCTTTCATTTTCCATTTTTGCTTTTATAATGAGCTGTATTGATTAACAAGGCGGTATCATCTGCAAATTTAAAATAATTAGTTTTTAGATCTCCAATTTTGATTCCAACTGTCAACTCTTCTAGTTCTGTCATTCTTGTATGCACTGTATAATATGGAGACAATACACATCCTTGTCTCAACCCCTTCTGTATTCTGAACCACTCTGTTCATTTAAATTCAGAACCTACAGTATCTTCTAGTTCACTGAAAAGATTCCTCAGAAAAATAAGGTATTCTTCTGACACACCAATTAGCATGACCCACATTCTAGCATAATCTACATAGTCAAAGCCTTGCTGTAGACAGTGATGCAAAAGTAGAGTTTCTTCTTGTATTGTGATGGTACACCACATCTAAACACCTACATTCTTTGCCATATTTTGAGAGCAACTTCATGATTAATGTTTGCAGAAGAAGACAGGAGACATGTAGCTACAAATTGAGACAAAATTGTCATTGGGCTGTGAATTAATTCTCCACCTTGCCTTCCTGATCTTTCCAGCTGGAAGAATTACTTAATTATTTAAGGTAAAATTTAAGTAACCAGATTGTGAGCAGCACACATGTATTTTTTAAGAAGGGAAAAATTATAGGCCCTGCTCTGTTCTTGATGTAGGGCAGTCTATTAGCTAATGATTGTTACAGAATATCATACTTTCATTGCCTACTAAATGAAAAATTTACTTGCTGAAACACCCCAAAAAAATTTCAGTTGAATATGCATCAAAGTACAAAGTTCAATGGCTTTCAGCAAAATGTGCTTATAATTCAGAGACTTACCATTTACACAGATTTCATAAGTTTTGCAGAGATCATCTTCAAAGAGGCACCCTAAAATGCAATAAAAATACACAATCAAAATGAGTTCAGAATGGTTCAAATAGACTATAATACCTCATTTCTGGTTATAAAATCAAGGCAAAGCAAAGATTTCTTTCATATTAGAATTGCAAGCTCAACAGTGCTGAATGGGAAAGTTGGATGGGAAAACAGAAACAGAAACCAGAATTCCTACTTTTGAAAGATTAATTTATTCAGGTTAAGCTTTCACAAAACATTTTCACTGTTATCCTGGGGCTCAGAGCTACAGCAACTTTAAGGAAACCATCTCCAACTATGTCAGCAATGTTTAGATATAGTTTCCAAAAAGAATATGCACAGCAAGAGCTTTTGGAAAGGAGTTGCATGCTAACAGATTCAGTTCTAGGAGGGAACATCCACATGAATTAATAATGATAATACTCCTTGAGATTCAGAATGTTTAAGAGAGACATCCCTTATGACAGTATGAGATCTTACAATCTTCTCGTTTATCGTGGTAAAGCGATGGTGAGGCCAAAGCAGTTCTTGAGGCAGCTAGAACAAATTGAAAAGATAGGAATGACAAGAGTAATAAACTTATAGCCTTAAAGAGGCTCAGATTAGATCTTTATATTCTCAGTTTATCTTTCCTCTTATGTTTTCCTCATGCTAAACCACAATAAATTTGTTTCATTTTGGCTTACCATTGTCATTTACTGAATAATTTGTGGTTTAATGTTATTTGTGAATCAAGCTGCTTTGGCTCAATCAAAAACAATGGTGAAAACAAGGCCATGACTTAGTGCAATTTGTGCACTGAATCACTAGTAGCATTGTAATATATCCTCTAGGCATGGTTTCGCCTTTAATTTCTCTCTCTCTCTCTCTCTCTCTCTTTCTTCTTTGCATTCAGTTTACCCTACTGCCACATTTTATCATTTCTCCCCACACAACAGTGTAAAACCCTTTCCCATTTGAACACTTGATTTATGTCCTGCTCATCTCCCACCTTGAATATTGTAATTTAATCCTTTCACCTCACGAATCATCCCACTTCCATCCAAAACTCTGCTGTCAAAATTACTAATCTCTCCTGTTGTTCAGGCCATGTGATGGCTCTCTTGAGGTTCTCCAGCTTCCTTATATTTTGGCTTATGCTACTACCACTCTCAACTGAATGCCTTTAAATGATAGCTTTTCTCTCTTGTTGCCCCCTTTGAATAAAATTACCTCCCTGGATATGCATGTGGAGCATTCTCTCTCCTTTCTTTTAGATACCTTCTCAGAACTATCTTATTCCATGTGGTCTTTGATTGATATTAGCATAACCAGGTTTTAAACAGATATGAGAGCTCTTGCCTTCAGTCTTTCTTCTTTTCCTCACCCTTCCTGTGTTTTTCCATTGTCTATCACAGCCAGTCCCAGAACATCTACATCTAGAATGTCAACAGGTGGGGGAAGGCTGATCTATCATGACAGCAGGAAGTTCTATATTTTATTTATATAACTCTGCAATCCATAATGAAATATTGATAATACTTGAAGAGGTAGCAACATAAGAACAATCTTACTTCATCATGTCAAGGATGATGAGTCCCTCTTAATTTAGGACTTTTATTTTTCACAATAGCCAACCAAATGTCTCTAGGGTGCTCACAAGCAGAAGATGAAGACATATAAGTCTCACACCATTCTTCCCTACAAGTGGAATTTGGAGTCATGCTAACCCCAACCTAGAGGTATTGTTGAATCTACAAGATTTGATTGTCCTGTCTTCCATGAATTTATCCAATCCTCTTTTAAAGTCATTCAAGTTAGTAGCTATTACCATGTTCTATGGTGATGAATTCCACAGGTTAATTATGTCCTGAATTCTTCTTTCCAATCAGCTTCACTGGATGTCTCCTGATCTTATTGCTTCTCAGTTCCACGCATCATTTTATACACCTCGAGACACCTTGATCATCTCCATTGCCTTTTTTCTAAGCTAAGTTAGCTCTTTCTTGCAAAGAAGATGTTTGAGCATCCTGATCACTTTGGCTGCCTACTTCTTTTTCAAATATGGCAACTGAACTATATGCAGTATTCCAGATGAGAATGATTGTAGGGCATTACAACGTTGAGAGTTTTATTTTCAATCCCTTTTCTAATGTTCCTAGCCTGAAATCTCTCTTTTTCTCTAGCTCCTGCAGTTTGAGTGGACATCTTCACTGAACAATCCACTGTGATTCTGGTGTCTTTTTCTTTCATTATCAGTCACTTGGCCAACTGAAGAACAAAGGAATACTTCCCCAAAATATTTCTCGGTGACAGCACAAGGATCACAATTTCCAGTGTCATAATTTCATCACTGGAAGAGATTCCATCTTTGACTTCTTATTTCTCAGGGCGGGGGCGGGGGCGGGGGCGGAGGTAAGGACAGCAATCATTATAGCCCAATTGTGTCACAACAAACATATCAAGTGGAAAATAAATAAAACTATAAAAAAAGGAGGTTTCACTACAAGACAGCTTTTCCCATTACTATTTCATGATTGCTTATAACCCAGTCCTAGGTTCAGTAAGAGCACTTAGGTATATCTAATTCTGATCATTAACACTGGATACCTCCATACTTTGTTAAACAGTTTTATACATTCATGACAATTCTTAATTACTGGATTTGTTTTTTGTTTTTTTTACCAACTGCACCTTCAAACTGAGCTGATGTTTTCATTCAGGTTTCCATTTATTCTCCAAGAAGGTTTTCTTATGGATCATCATGGTGGTTTTATTTATTGTATGTATAAAATTTCTATCTTGTTTTTTTTTATCAGTAAACACAACCCCATTGTGGGGAATGTTAATAATAATGACAATGGTAATGATAATAATGTTCAAAATAAAGAAAAATTGAATGCAGCAATCTAATTATTAATTAGATTGAATGTCTATGGTTATATATTTACACTTGAGCCCTAAGGTTCATCACATTTCACTTCTTATACTAAATTTTGCCTTCCATTTTGTTATCTAGCCACCAAGTTTAAACAGATTGCTTTGCAGCAAATGTGTAATTCAAATAAGACATTTTAATTTTACCCAGTCTCTTTTGCATTAACACCTAGTAGGCACTCAATAAGCACAGGAAAAACTGATTATATAATATTGCACTTTCTATGTGTCGACAAAAGTTAGCAATTACATGCTGATTAGAATGAGGTATCTGATGCAATTATCTACAAGATTTGTGTCCTGAATAGCAAATTAATAAATTTGTGTGTAGCAAACTCCGATACTTGTTTTCTGAAAAAGGCAGATTAAAATGACCTTAAAATCTCCTTGAAAACACAGTATTTCAGTGGAGCTTTTATATAAAATGAAGCTGAATGTTGCATGTGCTTCATTCATCAGCCAAGTACTATTATAAATACTAATTGATTTGGGTTATAATTTCCTAAAACATTAAGATACAGCAGATTTCATTTTAAATATCTAGTTATTAATGTTAATTCCCATAATAAATAATATGAAGACAATAAATAATTTGAAGATAATAGAATCATTACATCCTGCAAATTCTTCAGTCATTTCGTGAATTACAAAAATTGTATTTCATCTTCTAACAAACAATCCCTCACAATGAGCTTTCTATGGAAAAAGAATTAAAAGTGAACCTAAGAATTACCTTATCTTAGATGGCATTAGGGCTGTACAGCATTTCAGATTTGGTTCTAAAAAGGTGCTTTGGAGTGTAAGGGATACAAACAGCTATCTGGAGCTCATTAAAGCAACTGAGTCTGCAAGCTCTTTAAAGTAGGAGCCACACTATCGAGGAAAAAAATCACAGCTGTTTACAGAATTGCAGATTGCAAGGACACACTCCAAGACACCTTTTGGAAAAGAATCCAAAGTACTATGGCCCTAGAAGATATACATAGACTTACACATGTACATACACACATACACACACAGACAATTCCCATGGGAAAGGGAGAAGAGAAAGTGTCCTGGAAGCTTTAAATTATCTTGATATGGAAGGAAAATCCAGAGAAAATGTGGCATAAAAATATGGGGTTCTCCATCCTTCCTTCACTCTAGCTCACTTTAGCTACAACTCCACCTTGTCGACTCAGCTTTTACTTGACTTATCATAAGTCAATGATCCTCCATATAATAAAGATTTACCATCCGTGTGTAGACTGATTCAGTGCTTTGATTTCTTGCTGTTCCCCTCCTTTCTCCAACAACAGTGGACTTGAAATATGGAAGATGTACTCCTCAACATCACACAATGACCCATCTGCTTTCCTCATTCCAAATTCTCCATAGCAGAAGGAGAAAAGGTGGCACATATTCAAGTATTTCTGGCTGCCAGAACTAGTATATGCCATCTGCTCTTAGAAGTGATTCAGTGTTCATGCTCTTCAGAACTTGAACAGGGAGAACACAGTGTGCCTGTAGCTTTATTTGGCATTTACATAGAGAAAAGTTATATAAAAAGTTTAGTTCCCTAGGCTCACATTAAAAGTATATAAAATAATTAGAGACTGGGGAAGGAGAGGATGCATATCTAGTCTTCAAGGAGAATTTTGTACGAGAGAAACTGCAGTGCTTATATGTATGTACCTCAGTTATCCTTACTCTAGTGACACTCAGATTAGATTACTGTAATGTACTTTTCATGGACCTGCCAAATAGATTTCAATTTGGAAACTTCAACTAGTTCAGACTACAGCAGTCCAGTGATTAACTCTGGAGCAGGAAGACCTAACTCATGCTCTCATCACCACCCGCCTGGACTACTACAACAGGGCAACACTTAAAGACCACTCAGGATCTGCAATTGGTACCAAAAAAAAATAGCAGCCCATGTGCTTCCTGGTACTAGGCACCATGAACATATGGAATAATTTAGCAGCAGAGACTAGTCTTTGGGAAGCAGGTTGAAACAGAGTTCTTCTCAGAGTCACGATATAACTTTAGAGAAAGAGGTCAATTTATATTTGTACTTATAACTGCTGTAAATAAGATTGGAAGCCACTTCTTTATATCTTTTTCTTTCTTTTCTATTTTTCTGCTACTTTTTTTTTCTTTTTGCACCTTTATTTTTTCTTTCATTTTTTCCTTTTTCTCTTTTCTTTTTCGCTCTATTTTAGTTTGTATTAGTCTTATTCTTGTGTGTAAAATTTTCAATAAAATTATATAAAACAGAGCTCTTCAGAAAGACCTATTTAATTAGTTAAGGTAACACCACAGGATAGTTTAAATGTCCTGATTTTAAGACCATCCTTAATGTTCATTACGGTTGTTTTTATTGTCTTTGTACTATTGCATAATGGATTTTCTCCTCTTGTAAACTGTTAAGAGCCACATGATTATGGCAGTTTAAAAATCTAATAAATAAATACAAAAACACATAAATAAATGGTTTCTTAATAGCCTGTTTAGTGAAGCAATTAGTTTGGTTGGAAGAGTAATTATTTTTTTCTAAATGTACAGTTTTATAAATTTATAATTTTTTCTAAATTTATTCTGGGGATAAATATACTTTCAGATATCATTATCACTAAAATAATAAACATGCAGTTCTTGTATGAACTCCTCTTTTACTGGGTCTTCTGATTTAGGCTTGGTAGAGGTGGACATTGTATTCTGTGTCTCATTTACTCACAGGAGCGGAAGACTGAATAATTGAAACTTTTAACGATAGCCTTGTACAGTATTACAAAAAATAGTATAGGATATGTTGTTCCTGTTAAGAGGAACATCTGCAAAATTCTGTGCTTTGTTTACCAAATGATAGATTGCTTTTCCAAAAGGCCCACAACATCCTTCTGTTCTGTATACTGATTGTCCCTTATTCTCACCTCTCTCCAATCTCTCCAGCCGTCCTCATCGAGAAATCTCCAGGTAATGTTTTACTTGCATTCTACTTATACAGTAATCCATAATTTCACCCCAGTAGGCAAAAACGTTTTCGGCGCAGACCATCTGGCTCTTAGACCTTCCAGAGTGAGATTCCTCCTGTCTGTCTGGCACATTCTCTCTTTGCCTTGAAGGGAGAGGCCTTTCATTGATGCTACTAAAGAGATGCTAGCTAATGAGCAGAAAACAAAATTGCTATGCACTGATGTTTTTGTGTGTGTTGGCTTCACTAAAATTTATAGTTACATTTCTATTAATATATATATACCTTGATACACTACTTACATTTCTGCTAGGGAACAGGTAAAGGAAAAGATTCCCTCATATCAAGCTCAATTCCTGGTGAAAACTATTTGTCCAAGATTTTTTTCCCCATCATCCATTCTAGCCTACAGCCTTGGGATCTTCGGACTGACTCTCATCCAATTACTATCCAGTACAGTTACTATCCTGTTCAGTTTGTTCAAGATCATACAAAGTTGGTTAGCTGCTGCCACCTGCTGTGACAAAAACATAAACAAATTGAACAATTGAATAGCGCTTATCTTTTCCTTGCATGGATGTTTTATCTGCCTTGTGCTTAAATTCCCTACAGAACTGATGCTATGTCATTAGGATTTTCCCTCAAAGAACCATAAAATATGAGTACTAATATAATATAGCAGTGTATAACAATATAACAATACCATTTCATTCTGTTTCCATTTTATTCATTTATTGCATTTATATCATGTTTATATTTATATCCTGTTTTTCTGACAATTCCAGACAACATATATATGTTTATCTTGGTTGTCACCTATTCTGGAAATGAATAGGACCTGTCTTAAGTTTCAGCAAGTTTGCTATTATTTACCTTGAAACTACGTCCTGGGGCCATGCAATTATTGTACTACAAAATCCTTGTAATAAAGTAGAATATATGCCATATATTTCATTAAAACTTTGCAGAAGCATGATTAGTTTTAAAGTCTCCTAAGGCATCAAGAATATGAACAGTGCGATCAAGGTAACCCTGCTTTGGTTCATTCTGCTATGAGGATGAATTTTCATTTGGCAGATAAGATTGTCCCTATTTTTATGCCTGAATCTGACTGAGCTCTTGTACTCTGTCCAGCAAGAAAACATGTTTAAAATGCAGTATTCATGTATCTTGAAAGGCCTGCAGGAGATAAATTGCATCTCATTTTCAATCTGCACTGAAATGCTGGAGTTGGGTTACCCTATCAGCTTCCTTCAAATAGGTGAACATGACTTGGCTAGGCTTAATATATGATTGCTCCTTAATGCAATCAGTGGGGGCAGTAGGAACCCTGGCCGCTGAGGGTAAAGCAAAAAGCTGCTACAGTATTAGGGGAGGAAAATGGAGGGGGGGGATGTCAGAGCCTTCCATGTACAAAATAAATGCAGACCATTGCAAACGTCAAAGATTTAAATGGATAAATGAAAGTGGGACTTTGTTCTTTCCTTGAACCATGAAGTGAAAATAAATACTTGTTATCCACTGGAATTAGAAAAGGCGACATTTTACATCTCTTCTGATGCAGTAGGGAGCAGGGGGGACAAATCGGCTGGATTTAAAAAAGCAACTATATTTCTGGTCCTATTACAAAACACACAGGTATGCTTCTCTATGGCCTAAAAACATATTTTCCAGAATTAACCATACAAATTATATAATGGTGTATTAATTATTGGATGTTACCATTAAGGATATGCAATGCATTTGGATAATCTGAGACTGAAACTGCTGATTGATTGTGCTGTGATAGTGATTACATTTTGGACTAGGAACTCTTTTTCAGAAAGGGGATAGAGAACGTTGAGAAACTTGAGATACTCTGCATCTTTTCTGGGTTCTTTTGCTGCCGCTACTTAAATTTTCTCAGCCATTGCTAATAATATGAAGGAAACTGTTTAAGTAAGTCGGGGTACTGAAGTCACAGTTCTACTGCAGCAATCCAGATTTTAAGGGCATTGTAATCTACAAAACTGTCCAACTACTTGTCAGCACCAGCCAACCTTTGCTGAGGTCAAAAAGTTCAGCAGTTGGGATTGAGTTAGTGATTTGGATACAGGATTGCCAGGAAGTACAATGAGTGTGGCTAGGCTGGGAAATGAAGAAGCCAGTGGCAAATCATTTCTTCGTTGTGGTCAATAAAACTGACTGGGCATGTTGGTGAAGTTATCAGAGATTCAGCAAAACTCAAAGGAGATTTGCTTTGAGTACTTGGTACTCAACAGTCTACAAAGGTAACAAGAGAAAGGGTTCCCCTGAAAGGATGAGACGCTTCTTCAGAGTCCTAGTCCCCATTCTATACTACATACTTCTACTACCACTCGGACTTCTAGGAAATAAATATGCACTGAACCACTCAGTCTCTCTCCTTCTTGCAACATGGAAAAAGTAAACGACACTGCATAGGTGGCCTACAACATGGAGAAGATTTTTGATTAAATAAACTCTCAATCCAGGGCTCTACTTTTTATCTCCTGTTCCTTGCTCTCCCCAAAAAGTCTCCAGATCTAAAGAAGAATGGACATTTTAAAGGTTTTCCCCCCATTCTGTCTAATTTTTGCATGGTTTTTCTTGCTTGTGTCCTTTTCATATAAAACCCATGTTTTCTGCATATCTGATTTGTTGCCAGCTTGGTATTAATTTTGTAATCCCATATTCTTTATTCTCATTATTCTGTGTGTTATGTCTCTCGTCCCCCCACCACCACCACAGATGGGCACATGAAATACAACATGACATGAGAACCATAACAGAAACCATAGAGCAGTAATGGAAAGAAACTAAGATACTTTTCAGGACAAAAGGATTCAGTAGATTATTCTGTTAAGTTTAACATTCTCTTAATAACAGATGGTAAAGCAAGTGAGATTAGTGTATAGCAAAATTAAGCTTGCTGATAGCCATGCCCTCTGGCAGAATATTCCATTCCCTCTATCTGCTGGTTCTCCATTTTTTCTTTCCTAGTCAGCATTCTGTTACTCTGAGCATACTCAATTATTACTGGGTTGTACCTGAATTCTATCTTCTTTACATTTTTTCCTCTATAGATTTTTCATATCTTGGCAAGCCTAAGATTCCTCTGTGCCTGGAGACCATTCCCTTTTGCACAAGGATAATGCTGTGTTAACCATTTAATAAATTTGGAAATAGGTAGGAAGCTAGATAGATAGGTAATTTTTATTACAGCCACAGAATAGTACAAAAAATATAGAAAAAATGTGTAATCCAACCAATAAGGACAATATTTTAAAAGCCATAAATATGAAAGCTGATTTTGAAATGTAGACCAGAGATCTGCCTTTCTCTCTTCCTACTGTACCCTCAAAGTATTGTTTTTTCCATCAATATCTAGGACAAGGGGTCTGATCCTTGTTTAAGTTTGGCAAAAGTACATGGAAGAGATGCTATGAAATTCAAAAGTCCTGGTCAAGATTGGCACGTATTTCTTTTAAGATGACAGGTCACCACATATTAAGACCACCAGAGTGGATTCTGGATGCAAATGGCAGAGACCTTAAAAGATACCACTTAGTATATAGACTGAACTTGACTTGTTCATCTTTGAACAAGTAAAAATTTGATTCTCTTATAATCTCAAACACCCTTAAACTCCTTTCAAGGCAGATTGTGCACTACAGTATATAGAAATATACAAAATGATAATGTTGTATTTCTGCAAAACACAAGTTTATTATCCCCAGATAATAGTGTTTATATTGATTCTCAAACTTATTTAAATGGATTGCCTTAAGTATCTGTCATCTTGCCCATGAATAGACTTTAATCATGTTACTTTTCAACCACTCTAGAAGTACGCCATACTCTCAAATTGTGCATATAGGCATCCCCTGTGCTATGATTCCAGACAAAATGTCTCTATGGCGTTCCCACAGGATCAATGACGTTTATGTAATAAAATCTAAGCACCTACAACAAAGTTAACGGCTGCCACATTAGAACATTGTGTAATCTGTGAAATGAGGTCGTAGCAAGTTTACGATGTCCCACCTTCCCCAAACAATATGCATCATAAGCAACTGAACTACATGATTACCCCAAAGGTTAACTAAATTATCATTCTTACTTTGCATAATTCCAATCAGTTTAATCTCTGCTAATAATACCAAGGTTGCAAGAAGTCATAGACATTTTTGATGTGATAACAAAGCAAGTTTTCTTAAACAGGTTTAGATGCTGTACTTTTTCAAACACTATAATATTGTACACAGGCTTTTCCAAATCTAACTTTCTAGAGATGTGTTGGGACTGCAGGTCTTAGGAACACCAGTCAGCACAGCTAAATCAGAGCAGGATCTCTGCTTTCATAAGGTCTAAACAATGTAGGGGGTCATACCAACTCCTTTCCTTCCTCAAAATTATGGTTTGTGAGCAAATCATAGCTTGCAGCATTCAAACACAACAACACAAATTTTAACTTGCTGAGAAATTAAACAACTAGGAACTCATGCATTTCAGAGACAGTGGCAATGCATGGGTTGAGAATCATCACTGTTTATTTTCCATAGGGGTAAACTAGTGTTGCATGCAAGCTAAATTTAAATATTTTATCCTGCCCTTTAAAGAAGTATTCGGAATGGCTTACAAAGACAAACTGCAATTAAAATTATCAAATATACACAGTCAATACGCAACACACTCAAAAGAGCAATGGAACACTATCAGTAGAGATAAAAAGGTTATTTTAACTATTAAAAAGCCTGCCTCTTTCAAAGAGGGGAGGACACATGAGAATCATTTATCAGTTTTGTTTCATTGGCCAGCAGAGTCAAAAAAACCCAATATAATAATGGTCAATTGCACTTTCCAAACAATTCTGCATATATCATCAGAACTAAGTAGATAAAAAGCACCCAAAAAAAACTAACAGGCAGACTCCTTGTGTCCCCAGATCCAATACCAGCAAAACGGAATCCAAATCACACAGGCTCCAAATCACTTTATCGAGAAACAGGTCACAGCAGTTTTTCCAATGTTTCTCCATGATCTAATAAGGCCATCAAAATGTTAAATAGCTCCAGTAGACACTATGACTGTTACTTACTGTGCTAAACCAGTTATTTAACCATGATATGTGGAAGCCAAAGTTGGCTGCTTCATACATAGTGCTAAGCCATAAACCAACTTTACAAAACAACCCCTAACACTCCATTATGACAATCTGTGAGCCTTGTCTTTAAAGTAGATACTATGTCTGTAGCAGTGATGATTCTTTAGCCACCAACAGTTAATGACACTTTAAGAAGAAGCAATTAGATTACTTCTTTCAGGTTCAGTTGTACTAGCTCAGATTTTACTTGATGCTTCAGATGTCTTCCCATCCGTTCTTTTGTTCCAACAAATCAGGAAGCCTTATGAGCTCCATCAGGAGGGAAAGGAAGTCATTGACCAGATCAATGAGTTATCCTGTTTCAGGGATTATCAAAGGTACCGGTAGAAATGCCCATGAATAATCATCCTGTTTGATTCTCATCACCTCCTGTCTCTATCCTTCATGACTTTTTTAGACTTTTAAAATTCCATTTTAGTTATTTGCACATCTTAGGTTTATAAAGTTAATTATATACCTATGAAGAAGCTCTTTTCTTTAACTGCTTCCTGAACATATCATCAATTCATTTCAGTGAATATCCTAAATTTTCATACAACTTCCTACAACCTGAGCACCCTCCAGAAATGCAGGGATTGCATCTCCCAGATTTTTCTAAATAGGGCTGCATCACTTACTTATTTCTAGTATTTATCCAGCAGAAAGGGAAGGTTTTTGGCCTCCAAATTACCTGTAAATTGGGGATATCACTTTATAGAAGACATTGGGGAAAATCAACTAGTGGGCAGGAGGTGCTAATGATGGCAAACTATCTGCTGAAAAGTTTGGATTCTTTGAAGATTAGCCACCAGTGAGAAGGAGGTGCTGTCCTGGTGAATTTTAATGTTTTTGTGGTGGGGGGGTGCATGTGTGTGTGAAGTTTAATTAGATTCTGTCTAAACCCAAGGTTCCCAAGGCTTTATATATCACTTCATTGGCATAACCCCAGAAGCCACATGAACACAGAGGCACCACTGCAGAATTATAAGCCCTTGAGCCTAAGATTCTCAACACTAGATCATTAAAGGCATCAATCAGATCCAAGGTTTCAATCCATGGAGTCAGAGTGCAATGCAAACATCATGCATAAAGGCAGATAAACAAGGGGAGAAAAAGTTGGCTAACAAATAATCCAAATATATACAGTAAAGTTCAGTACCTAGTCAGAGAAAGGAGATCTGCCCCAGTTCTAGCCTGCCAGAAACGCCTTGTTTTATGACAAGCTTTGCTCTCTAAAAAAACAAGGTTGCTATTTTATGCACACTTAAAACGCCCACCCAACATTCACACTTTGCTTCACCCATGGTCTTCTGCATAGGTGTTAGATCTTCTGGCACACATACATTACTTGCATTTCATCACACTGCAATACGTGTGTTGAAAAAGAGGTTCTCTTTAAGACGCCTTTTAAATGTTCTGTGCAGAAAAAGCTTTCACAGGACTTCATTCAGATGAGGGACCAAATGGTCTTAAAGTAATAAGCAGGCAGAAATTTACAAACCTGATTCACACATCTAATTAACCATAGTTTAGTGAATAAGCCAATTTGCACATCATGCTAAACTGTAATCCATGATTTAGCAATCACAATGCAGGCCTCCTTTAAGGACCTGCTAAGCAAAAAGCAAATAAAGCACATTATGGCTTAGTGCAATTTCAGTCTCTGAAGTTGTTGAGATAAGGGAAACCCAGAGACATTTGCAGGGGTGGTCAAAAATCTTCTTGCATTTATGGCAATTATCTTCTTGGCCTCTGCTTTTCTAGTGTATCTCCTTAGCCTGGTAGCCAGTGCTGTGAGCCTTTGTTTATCAGTCTCTAGGGCTTCAGATGGAGTCAGGACCTTATATTTTTTCAGTAGCCGAGTCTTATCCTTAATCTCCACATCCTTCTGTAGTTCTCCCAGCTGACTAACTACTATCTGAGTTGCCTGGATCTTAGCCTCTAACCTCATTTTCCAGGGGGAGTATGTACTGCTGTTCTTCTTGATCAAGCATCTCTTAGTAGGAGGACTACTAAGGACTTAGGACTACAGCAGCTGTAGTGTATACCAGTTCATTGGTTTGAGTTATGGTGGTAGTAGGGATTGTCATGAAGGAATCCAAGGTATACTCCCAACTGCAGTGCAACAACCCAGTAACAGAGCCACCAACAGCACAAACTGAACAGTACTGGAAAAACATGGGAGAAAGAAAAGACACATAACACCAGTGCAAAGTGACTGCAGGACCTGAGAGCAGACCACAGCAATCTCCCAGAACAGTCACCATCACAGTAGCAGACATCCAACAGCAGATCAAGAACATGAAGAGCTGGACAGCACCTGGCCTGGACATGATCCACATCTACTGGCTAAAGAAACTAACAACAGTGCATGAACGCCTAGCAGCACAAATGAACCAGCTGCTAGCAGCAGGCTCCTACCCAGACTAGCTAACACAAGGAAGGACAGTGCTGACCAGATAGTGCTGATCATGAAAGACCCCCAGCACCATCCAACTACCAGCCAATAACTTGCCTCCCCACAACATGAAAAATCCTATCAGGCATCATAGCCAACAAGCTACAGGACCAGCACATCCACATAGCTCAGAAGGGCATTGGGAACAACACCAGAGGCTCAAAACACAGCTGCTCATAGACAGAGCAGTCACCCAAGACTCAAGGTCTAGATAGACCAATCTGAGCACAGCCTGGATTGACTACAGGAAAGTTTATGATTCAATGCCACACACATGGATCTGTGAATGCCTGGTGCTATACAAAGTCAACAGGACACTAAGGATCTTCCTCAAGAACTCACTGGGACTGTGGAAGACAACACTGGAAGTCAACTCAAGACAGCTCGCACAAATGGCCATCAAATGAGGCATATACCAAGGTGATGCACTGTCCCCACTACTGTTCTGCATAGGCTTGAGCCCCCTCAGCCAGATAATCACAAGGACTGGATACAGATACGAGTTCAAGAGTGGAACTACCATCAGCCTCTACATGGCTGACATCAAGCTGCATGCTAAGAGTGAATGAGACATCGACTCACTGATCCACCTGAAACGGATCTACAGTGAGAACACTGGGATGTCATTCGGACTGGAGAAGTGTGGTTGGATGGTAGTAAAGAGAGGGAAGGTAAGTTAAGATTGATGGGCTGGAACTAACAGCAGGCCACAAAGCAGACATAAAGACCACCTACAAATAGCTTGGTATCCCACAATCACATGGGAACCACAATGAGGAGGCAAGGAAGACGGCAACATCCAGATACTACCAAAGGATAAGACAGGTCCTGAAGAGCCAGCTGGTATAGTGAGCTAGCCAAAAGAGGATATGGAGGCTGCTGACATGAAGACCCGGAAGCTCCTCACAATGTATGGAGGTTTCCAGCCCAAGTCCAACACCCAGAGACTGTACACCAGACAGAAAGTGGGTGGGCAGGGTCTGGTGAGCATCAAAGCCATCATCCTGGATGAAACCTAGCATATCAAAGGGTACCTCAGTAAGATGGCACCCAAAGATGAATTGCTGAGAAAACACCTGAGGCCTGCATGGAATGTATGACTGACAGGTAGCTGAGGTGGCTGACATTGGGAAATCCTACCAGTGGCTGGAAAGGGCTGGACTAAAAGATAGCACTGAGGCACTATCATAGCAGCACAAGAACAGGCACTAAGCACCAGATCCATAGAAGCAGGGGTCTACCGCACTAGGCATGACCCAAGGTGTAGATTGTGCAGAGGGGCCTCAGAGACAGTCTAACACACAGTGTCAGGGTGCAAGATGCAGGCAGGAACAGCATACACTGAAAGGCACAACCAAGTAGCTGGCATTGTGTACAGGAACATCTGCACAGTGTATGAGCTAGACCCTCCCACGTCCAGATGGAGATTCCACAGAAGGTCGTGGAGAATAACAGGGCTAAGATCCTGTGGGACTTCCAGATCCAGACAGACAGGCAGGTACTGGCCAATCAACCATACATCATGGTAGTAGACAAGGACCAGAAGACAGCAGTAGTGATAGATGTATCAGTGCCAAGTGACAGCAACATCAGGAAAAAGGAGTATGAGAAGATGGAGAAGTACCAGGGCCTGAAGGAAGAACTAGAGAGGATGTGGAAAGTAAAGGCCAAAGTGGTCCCAGTGGTGGTGAGAGCACTCGGGGCCGTGACTCCTAAGCTGGGAGATGGCTCCAACAGATCCCAGGGACATCATCAGAGCTCTCTGTCCAGAAGAGTGCAGTGCTAGGAACAGTTAGGATACTGCACAGAACCCTCAAACACCCAGGCCTATGACAGGACCCGAGATTGAGGAAGATACATACCAGCCACAGAGATGAAAGGGGAATCTATCTATCTATCTATCTATCTATCTATCTATCTATCTATCTATCTATCTATCTATCTATCTATGAATGAAGTGGCTTTTTTTTGTATCACCTGTACAGCTTCTTCATGGATAGATACATAAGCTGTGGATTCTCAAGAACCAAGTTTATTGAATCAGGAGTCCATATTGACTTTCAGTCTCACACACTTTCAGTCTCACACTGCACCTAGCAGGCTGTGATAACATTTCATATAAACCTGTTTAGCACTGGAAGGAGAGCTCTGAGTGCCCTACACCTTTTGCTAATTTGAGTTTTCTTAGTCTGTTATTCTTTGACACTATGACCAGCATTCAGCTTCCTTGAAAGGAAGTCTCCTTTTAATAGCTTAATTGATTCATTTAAACATGCAGTTGAGATTTTAACTAAGGTTTGTTGATTAAACCACAATGGGCTGGATTCACAGATCGCGCTAAGTAAACACCAAACAGTCTACATTTTGGCTTAGCATCATTTGCGAATCCTGCTGTGAGACTAGGCTGAAGCTGCCATAACTAAAAGATAAAGCAGGCACATAAGCAGAGAGGACAAACAGCCAGGAATCTTATCTAAAAGATCCCTTGGGGAGGTAGATAAGAAGGAAACAAGCCATTAAGGAAACAAAGGAAAAAATGTCACCTGAACCAGACACAGAAAGTTGGGCCTGAGCATATGGAACCCCCTTCCCAATCCCATCAACAGCTACCAGACTGGTAAATTAAGAAGGCAAGAGTAGCTGCCAGTCTTGTGAATCAACAAAGCAAGGATTTTGGGGGATAAAAAGGGTCCTGAAGCCCGCCTCCTCTTTGAGTTGTCCTTGAGTCCTCTTTGGATCCAGACTTGGCGGCTTCCATCCCTCCAGCTAGGGCCTAACAGCCTAGTTGAGAAGGAAGTGGATAAGTGTGGACGAGTATGCGTGCATATGTGAGAAAGAGCAAATGTACATTGTAAGTTTTGCTGTTACTTTAAATTCGCTGGGTCTTATGTATTCCAAAGAACCTGTTGTGCCTCAGTGTTTGACTGAAAGTGATGTGTGCATGTCCCTAATTACTTCCCTCCTGTTGCCCAGGGCTGTGTGTCTTGTCTGCTCTCTGGAAAAGCCAGATAGAAAGCAAGGGGGGCTTACAAGATCCACGTGCCTCAGCAGGCTGTGAGTGTTTGAGTGAAGGACCATAAGCCAAACCTGGGAGCCCCTGTAACACTGCCAAAGACCTGGTTTTGAACTGAAAGGCTATCAGCACATGAAGAAAAAAATCTGATTTGTTCATTATATTGAGTCATCTTTTTTTCTTTCAGCTTAGTGAGGTCTGTGAAGTAAAATTACAAAGAATACCCATAACTTGTGATCAGAATAGACATGGAATATGTCGAGGCACAGAATTTAAGGCTATTACTCATTTTAAGTTTTGAAGTCTGCCATCTCACACTATGAATGGCTTCATATTTGGTTTTGGTTTAGCATATTGTGTGAATCCTCCAGGATGTGGGCTTTACAAACCTTGCTTTATAATTTATTGTATTATATGAATCCAGAAAAGACTAAGCAACATGATAAGAATTTTGGCTGTCCACAACTGGGACCTGCAACTCTGTCACTAAGTGTTGCAGTCATTAAGTGAAACATCGCATGACCGCAAGTTACGATTTTACTTCTGCCTTTTCTATTAACTCTGCTTGTCACAAGCCAGCTGCGAAGCACACAAATGGGGATCACGTGACCACGGGACACTGCAACGGTTGCAAATGCATGCCAGTTTCAAAGTGCCCAAATGGCAATCACATGACCATGGGACACAGTGACAGTAGTAAGTATGAGGAATGGTTGCAAAGCTATTTTTTTTTACACTGTTGTAACTTCAAACAGTCATTAAATCAGACAGTCAGTAAGCGAGGACTACCTGTATATGGGTAGCATTTATAGAGAAAATAATCAGCAGTGCTGAAAAAGTTATGCACATACTTAGCTATTAATATTTTAATAACTTATTTTTCACTTTTTTGGAATTTTCTGCTTTTGCTGCAATTACTCACTTTTTTGTTCTGTGAGTTCTTTTTCCTTTTTAGCATTCAGTATAGAGAACAAACCTGTTTTTTTGAAAGTATTACTCAGAGGCTATTAAGGCCTTGCCAGAAATCCCTGTCTACAGTATTCAAATTTAATTTTCTCATATTGTCTTTTATGAATAATAGGAAAATTGTTACTTTGGTGTAAAGATTATAAGAAACTAGGTAGTACTATCTAAGAGAGGTACCAATTCATTAACCCACTCCTTCCTTCTCTATGGTAATAAAAACCTTTATATTTATTTCAAGCCTTTTCATTCTTTCTACCCACACAATTACTTTTTTAGGCCAATCTGTTCTAATATTCACCACTGACAAACAGATGAAATATAATTTGAATGTGTTGAGGAAAATTGGAATGTAAGTACAATATTTTTTTCAATTTAATAGCTACACTTTGATAGTCTGGTAGCAAGAGAGCTATTAATTGAAGTTTTGGAAGTCTATCCGCACCAATAACATTTGCTTTCAGTTGCTCCTTTTAAGAAAGAAATGGCATCTATGGTATCTACTATTTATGAATTATTTTCAGTATGAGTCATTTGTACAGCAACCTCTTTCCAAAGCATTAAAATGATCATCAAAAAGGTACATCCATGAAAAACAGTATGCACATATTGTGCAAGCATGTGTATGTAGAATATAGCAAGTATATTTGTATATTAAAGCAGTTTTGCATGTACAGTGTATTTGTGCAAAATTGTGAAATATAAAGTACAGTGGTACCTCTACTTATGAATGCCCCTCCTTACAAATTTTTCGAGATACGACCAGCTCCGGCCCCAAAAATTTACCGCAACATGCGAACTCCGCCTTGAGATACAAACCGGATCCACAGCCATTTTCCCTGCTGCCACGCGGTCGTGGCTTCCTGTGGGCGAGATCGCGGTAGCAAGGAGACGTTCGGTGAGGCTTGTGGTGTGTTTTGTGGCGTTTTGGAAGGTTTTTGGTGTGCTTGTCAGCATGGCTCCAAAGAAAATGCAGAGCAGGCTTGGCAAGAATAAGGCTTTGAAGAAAAAAGTGACGATCAAACTGAAGAAGGACATTATAGAAAAGTACGATCGTGGTATTCGTGTGACTGATCTGGCCTCGGAGTACAAGATGGCGAAGTCGACCATCTCGACTATTTTGAAGAATAAAGATGCCATCAGAGGAGCTGATGTGGCAAAAGGAGTAACGATCTTAATGAGGAAGAGGACACAAGTGGTAGAAGAGGTGGAAAAGCTATTGTTAGTGTGGCTGAATGAGAAAAAGCTGGCAGGTGATAGCGTGAGTGAAGCTATCATCTGTGAAAAAGCCAGGAAGCTGCACAGTGATTTACTGTGGGAAAACCCCTCTACCAGCGCAGCAAGTAAGGAATTTAAAGCCAGCAGAGGCTGGTTTGAGAAATTCCGAAAGAGAAGTGGCATCCACAGTGTGGCAAGACATGGTGAGGCTTCCAGTTCTGACAAGGCTGCTGCAGAAGCCTACCAGAAAGACTTTGAGGACTTCATGAAGGCGGAAGGGTACGTCGCTCAGCAAGTGTTCAACTGCGACGAGACAGGGCTCTTCTGGAAGAAGATGCCAAACAGAACCTACATCACGCAGGAGGAAAAGGCACTGCCAGGGCACAAGCCCATGAAGGACAGATTGACCCTTTTGCTGTGTGCGAACGCAAGCGGCGACCTGAAGATTAAGCCGCTGCTCGTGTACCATTCCCAGACCCCTCGTGCATTCAGGGAACACAATGTGAACAAGGCCAGACTGCCTGTCATGTGGAGGGCCAATGCGAGAGCGTGGGTCACAAGACAGTTATTCATGGAATGGCTGCACGAGGTGTTCGCACCCTGCGTTAAAAAATACCTGTCTGACAACCAGCTGCCTGAAAGGTGCCTTCTCCTGATGGAAAATGCCCCGGCACACCCTCCAGCCTTGGTGGATGACATGGATGCCGAGTATGACTTCATAAAGGTCAAGTTCCTCCCCCCCAACACGACACCTCTTCTGCAGCCCATGGACCAGCAAGTGATCTGCAACTTTAAGAAGTTGTACACAAAGGCGCTCTTTACCAGGTGTTTCAATGTCACTGAAGAAACATCCTTGACTCTCAAAGAGTTTTGGAAAAAACATTTCAATGTCCTCCACTGCATCAGCCTAATTGACAAAGCCTGGCAAGATGTCACCTGCCGGACCTTAAACTCAGCCTGGAGGAAACTGTGGCCAGAATGTGTCGCTGAACGTGAGTTTGAAGGGTCTGATGCAGAGGTAGTGGAGGAGATTGTATCCATGGGCAAGAGCATGGGTCTGGTTGTGGATGATGCGGACATAGAGGAGCTTGTTGAGGACCATAAGGAGGAGCTGACCACGGAAGAACTTGCTGAGCTCCAGAGTAAGCAACAGAAAGCGCTTGGCGAGGAGCATTCCACTGAGGAAGAGGAGGAGGGGGAGGAGGTGAGCAGTGATGCGATAAAATCCATCATGCAGAAATGGAATGAGTACCAGGATTTCATTGAGAAGCACCACCCCAACAGAACTGTGACAAGCAGAGTGCTGAATCTTATGAACGATTACGTGTTCTCTCATTTCCGGAGGGTTATGCAGCACAGGAAAAAACAACTGACTTTAGACAGGTTTTTCCCCAGAACTGAGCCTGCAGCCAAGAGGCAAAGAAGAGAGGAAACCCCTGAAGGAGATCTCCCCGATGTCCTTTTGAAGGGGGACTCTCCCTCCAAACAATAACTGCCTCCCCACCCCATTCTCCCTCTTCATACTGTGCTATACTGTACTTTTTTTCATGTTTTTGTGGTTTAAAAATAAAATGCATATGTTTCAGAACTGTTTAACCGTATGTATTTACATTGAACCTTATGGGGGAAATTTGCCTCGACTTGCGACCAAATTCGGAGGGCAGATTAGCCATATTTACATTGAACCTTTTGGGGAAATTTACCTCGACTTGTGACCAAATTCTGAGGGCGGAACGGATTAACCATATTTACATTGAACCTTATGGGAAAATTTACCTCGACTTGCGACCAACTCGACTTGCGATCAGAGTCACGGAGCGGATTAAGTTCATAACTAGAGGTACCACTGTAATGAGTAATAATGAGAGGAAGCTTATTTGAGCTCATCAGAATTCACAAGCCAGCCACAGTGTTTGCTAAGAGGATATACCAAAGCACATTTATTAATACCATAGACTCATTTGTTAATACTGTAGATCAGTGTTTCCCAACCTTAGCAACTTTAAGACGTGTGGACTTCAACTCCCAGAAATCCCCAGCCAGCTGTAGATTCATTGGCTGAATTAAAAATATTATTAAAGGGTCATTACTGCACTACATTCTGTCTGTCCCCTAAATCCACCGTTTGCAAGCCACCACTAGCACCCTCAATATTCACACATGCGTGCTCACACCAACATTCACACATGCAAATAAAAAATCAAGAGAATGGGGGGGGAAACTGAATATATGCATGTATTTCAAAGTAAAGCAATATGTTGGCAGCTCTGGCACATTTATCCTTTCAACCTATGGATTACTGGCATCCTTAAGAAAGCTAACTAAAACCTTTGCAAATTGTTTTCAGGAGCTATTGAGGCCTTGCCAATATGTTGAAAATCCCAGCCTACAATATTCAAGTTTAATTTTCTCATAATGCCTTTTATGAATAATAGGAAAATCTCCTTCTTGATGCAGAGTTCCCCAAACAATTACCTAATTACCAAAGACCAGACAAAAAAGACAATTATAATGCAACAGAAACAAGACAATTATAGGAGAACACCATTCAAGGCTTGCCAATGCTTTTAAAAATTTCATATGAGGCTTTTTTTAGGAATTAATCTAACAACTGGCTTTGAAAACAGGGAATTGCAAAGCTAACATGTTGCCTAAATAACCTTCCAATATTCGGGGAGGGGGGACGTTGATGAAAAGTACAAGGAGCAATTGTACGGTTTTTCTCTCGGGAAAGAGAATCATTGTGCCATCCTGTACTATATGTTGGAGATTTGAAATTAGCAGGCAGCCTTGTTAGAGACAGAGATCCTGAACATAAGCAGAGAGCTGAAAGAAGACAAATTAAACAATAAAATGTCCCATTACAAAAAATAAAAATGTTCATTAATATGGTTGCC
This sequence comes from Python bivittatus, assembly GCF_059951505.1. Classification (NCBI taxonomy): domain Eukaryota; kingdom Metazoa; phylum Chordata; class Lepidosauria; order Squamata; family Pythonidae; genus Python; species Python bivittatus. The sequence goes on from NW_028277088.1 coordinate 9,351,560, forward strand.
TTGGATGCAGAACACAGGCTTAGCACAGCTATCAGTAAGTGCTAGCAGACATTAATTGCATTTGAAGCAAACACCAGATTTACTAAGAAACCAAGACAAAAAAACCCAATTCTACCTCAATTACATCTTGGAGAGAGAAAAGCACGAGAGAAGAAAACACTTTCTCTAAGTGGAACAGGAAGACCTTTTTTTCTTATACATAGAGACTTGTTTCACCAACAATACTCCAGGTGAGAACCAGACAGAGGAACAAGTGTGAAGACCCTTCCCCTTATCAAACTCTCACCATTTGCCCTAGTGGTTCAAACAGGCTTACGGGTACAAAGAGATTATTCAACCTCCAACACTATAAGTATGAAGCATGTGGTGAACTGCACAAAATTCAAGGAAGGGATCACTATAGGTAAATTGTTTATTATAAGCAGTGTTTCTCAACCTTAACAACTCTAGGAAATGTGGACTTCAACTCCCAGAATTCCCCAGCCAGCCTGGCTGGCTGGCTGGGGAATTCTGGGAATTGAAGTCTACACATCTTAGAGTTGCCAAGGTTGAGAAACACTGATTATAAGCTTTAGCCATGCTCTATGGGAATTCTGGAAGTGCAAGACATCAGAAGAGCATCAGATTGGGAAAACCGTAATAAGAACTGTATCCAACTGAAACCATTATGTTCTACATGTGGATATCACAGAGAGGAAGAATTCACTATCTTAAAGCAGACCTCAAAAATGTTGATCTATCATCTATCATCTATTTCTAACTGGCAAAAGGGGGAAAACTCATTTCTGCCTATATGGAAGAAAAATAAAAAATAAAGAAGGGGTAATAGTAAGCAAATCTTGCTTCTTTCTCTAGAAAAATATATGTATAGCAAAAGTATGTCACTAATGCCATAGAAGATATTGCCATGCTATATTACTATGCTAAAATGTATAATAAGGCATGTTTTTAGATAGTTTGAACACAGTAAACCAGCCTTCAGATGTGCTGGGACTGCAAGCTACAGAATTTCAGGTACCAGCCAATACTTGGGCAAATCCCAAAACTTTGATTGATGCTAAGCAGTCATGAAGGTCAGTGCTGTGTGAGTTGCTTTCCATGTGTTCCATATATTACTACCATGTTACATCTTGGAGAGAGATGAAAAAATCCTTTCCCTAATTAATACCTATCTTCAGTTACCACACACCTGGAAGAATATCCAATAAACTACAAACAGTTGGGATGTGTCTATGGGGTAGAAGACAGACATTCAGAACAGTACATTGACAAGATGTATTCCCTGTTAGCCAATAAAATGTACTAAAGATATTCAGATCCAAAAAGGAAAAATTGGGGGTAAAGATTTTATCAGTTTTTTCCTCATATATTCACATCTCTAATACTAAAGCTCTCGACGGTAACCCATGTGGAACTTCCCAGAGCATGGCTACTTTGGCCACACTTTCTCAATCCAGGGGTGTCGTGCCTAATCTTGGTATATCCTACAATTAGGAAAAATGAGGTAATCAACTCAGGTGCAGATGGTGGGCAATAACAGCAAGGTACTAGAAGAAAAAATGTATGCTACAGAGCCTGATCTGTGTTCTCTGAGCCAGTATATTCCACACCTGGTGGAGACACAGTCCCAGCATTTCAGAAGAAAAATTTAGTTACCAATCCAGTTAGCATTTGTCCATAGAATCAGAAATGAACGCCATCCTGTTCTTCACTTTAGGCTCAAATTACCTTCTTCGTTCCCTTAGCTAGTGTCCAGGCAGGGCTGTCCTCTGAGCCAATACATTGCTGTGAGGGCCGCTGAACTATGGACATCGCTACTGCGGGTTTTCCATTTTTTCAGATCAATTTCTTCAGCTTCATGTTTTCTCTGCTGCTATTTGTTGTACCTTCCACTGTCTAGGCTGCTTTCTCCACAGTAGTCAGTAAGGAAGACAGTGTTCTGCCATTTTGCATAAATGTCCAACCCATCTTAATCTGAGTTTTTGTATTTCATCCTCAACTGTAGGTTGTTCACTGCATCTCAGTCTGATGCTATCATTCTTGAGACAGTTGTGTAGGGAGACTGTCGGTATATGCTGTAGACATCACATTAGGAAAGCATCAAGTTTATTTAAGACTGCTATTAACAGTGTCCATCTCTCAGATCCATATTGCAAACCTAGAAGACTAGCACATCTTGGTTTGCACTGAAACATTCCAGGTCCTCCACAGGACCAGTTTATCCATCTAAAGACAGCAGTGGCCTGGCCAGTCCTGCTATATACTTCTCCTTTTGACACTGTTTTCTGTTTTTCCAACAACCCAAGACATTTGAACTGGTCAATTGCTCTATTTGGACTGCACTAAGATTTAACAGCTGTGACCCACAAGTTGTCAAAACCTTTGTTTTGTTGGCATTAATTTTCAGGCCATACGAATGGGCAGAGCTTGCAATGCCATACAAGTTGTCTGTGGCCTCTGTGACAATGCAGGTCATTTATGAAGTGGTTTTCTCATATTGTATCTCTTGCCAAGTTGTCAAAATATTTCCTCATTATAGCACTATGACATTGAGCAGCAGGAAAGACATTACAGACCTTTGCTCGATACCAGTTTGAATTGGGAATTTCTTTGAGAGTTCATTTCAGGTGCATACACAGCTGCTGGAATGGCTGTAGTTTCTTGCAGTAGGCTTATGATTTTGGGGGCAGGTATGCTACCTAGGACTACTATCTACCTGGTATTCCAGTTCAACCAGGAGAAAGATGCTGATTCCATGAATGCTATTTGGTTCTCCAATACCAATGCTGAACCTGTTAGCCCTTGAGATCCTTGAAAAATCATGAAGGACTCTTTTTGTAGAATAAAACTCTTATTTAGGTGGAGGATGGCCACCTGTCAGAGATGCTGTAATAGTGAATTCCTGCACTGGACAGGATTTGACTAGTCCAGTGTTTTTCAAACTTGGCAACTTTAAGAGGTAAGGACTTCAACTTTCAGAATGCTCTCTGGGGAATTCAGGGAGTTGAAGCCCACACATGGACTTCAAGTTGAAGTTGCCAAGTCTGAAAAACACTGGACTAGATTATCTCCAAAGTCTCTTCCAACCCTTACATTCTACTATTCTACTTATTCAGGTATGTTCAAAAAGCTTATATTCAGGGAAATCAGTAAGAATTTCACTCTTAATCACTTGACTTGACTGTGAACAGTTCAATTTTTTTTTTCAATCTTCAAATGCAGATAAAAATTAGCAATGGTAGATTAGCAGCATTAAAAGAAAATGCTCCTTTGTTGTATCTTCCTTTTTAGTATGAACAATTGCCTTAAACATTTGTTTCCATCTGCACATATCCTGCATTGTAAGCACAATGCTGCATGGAGAAAAAAAGGATTTTCCAAGAATTTATTCTTTTCTTACCAATGAACAAATAAATATGTTTTTATTTATTCTAAATAGAAGCTCCTTTTTGTACCTATAGCAAATCAGTGACTTACAGAAAAATCCTTTTTTAAAAAAATTGTAGTCTCAATTTTTTTTTCATTCAGCAAATTCTGTGACCTTATTCTTATCTTGCATACATTCAAGCCCATGAGGCTTTATTCAGTGACTGCAGTTATAAAGAATAAGGACATTCCTGCCAGCAAGAGATGGTAGGAAAAAATCCTGAGTGAATATTCAGTGTAACTAATTATTTATTAACACTAGATGGCCTCCTAAGTCACAGAGAGGTGATACACACTGCAATCAATTTTTAAACGGATCTATCAATAAGGAAGATAGTTGTGTTCTTAACTAATGAGAAACATTTACTACCTCACCTTCTTTTAAAGCAGTCTGTAAGCCAGATTTTGTGTGTATGTGAGTGTGTATTTTTACTAACCAATCTATTGCTGTTAGTTTTCCATTTATTTGCAAAACCAAAGATTATTAGAACTTTCTCTTTGGTCATAAAATTTGTATTACTTAAAGCGCAGCATGGAGGGAAATAATGTGCTTTAAATTCCCTGTATACATTTTTCATAAATAGACAATGCCACCCTTCTTACTACCCCAAGATAATGAAGTTCTTCCTCCTCCTAATCAGAAAATTAAATCAATACATCACTTGATGGCAATGGATAGTCCATGGGCTTTCTTGCCTTCCTCTTGCCAAGCAACGCAGTGAATAGATTTACACTTTCAGCTTTCATGGAGGAAGCAACTCTCCTACCTGTTAACCAAGCTCTGAAATTATGATCTATATGCATTCTGAAAACAATGTTTTTATACTGCAACATCTATAAAATAGAACAAGTTAATAATTAGGAATAAAATGATATTCTTGATTATTAAATATAAAATTCATTACTGATTTCAGTCTCAAAAAATTCAGTCATCTACTGGAAGCTTTAAGAGGTGTTTATTTTTATCACTGCATAATTCTTGTTAATGCTATTATATTTACCTATGTAGGGACAAATATGTAAGGCCCTCCTCTACTACAGTAGCTGTAAATGGACAGGTCACATACAAGAAAACCAGGATAATTAATTAGTACACATGTCAGGATGTTCTAGGATAGGGAAGTGACCAGCCAGCATTTTAAAATACATATAGGGAACTACAGTACTGTAAGTGCCTTGGTTTATGCAAAAATTAAGGTTTAACCATATAAGTCAAAAACATACATTAAAATAGGGTTTTAATCCCAAAATTCCACAGCCAAAATGGTCACTGATAAGAATTCTGGGAGTTGAAGTCTGGACACCTGGAAGTTGCCAAATTTGGAAATACTGCATTAATTCAATGAGAAATGGACACATTGTGCTATGCATACAGTATTTATGCCGGCAGATTTAACTATTGTTGCTGAATAAACTTTTCTCTTTATCTGTTGACCTCCTCTACTCAATGGGCATGGAATCATTATTCTACAACTCCTTAAAGGAAGACTTGGGGATTTTTCTTTAGAGAAACCATCTTTAAAATGTGATGGTAATATACTGAGAATATGATAATGGAGGCAAATTAATTAATTTATTTTATCTAATCTTCTTTTTGATAGGCGGGAGGAAGACAGCCATTTTAAATTCAAACCTGACTTGCTCATAAAAGCAACATTTACAACATAGTGCTCACAATGTACCGCTGTATACTATTTTTCAAAAAGCTCCCGAAAAGCAATTCAAATAAATTTCCAGTGACATTATTACAAGATAGACCAATATAAATCCCAATGATTTAAAATCACTTAGAAAAAAAGAGCAACTTCAATCACAAATCTAAACAATTTTTCATCCCATTAATTAACCTGTGAGTAGATAGCCATCCAGTTTAAGAGGATGCACTTGTAAGTAGATGAAAGGATGAAACTTTTAAAAATTGCATTCCAATGCTTTTGACAACTAGCCAAGCATTAGGTGCCTAACTCTTCTAAACTCTAAACTCTGAGCTTGAATTGGCTTGTTTAAAAATCCCTCTGAATTCTTTTGATGACTCAGCAGCTAAATTTCTTCATCAATATGTAGGTGGCAAATGAACAGGCATATTTAAGCACTGAAGTAAAAATGTGACAGACCTAAAATGGCTCATTACAGAATGCTTTTCTTGCAGACCACAACACTGCAATAGTTTCAATAGAAAGCTGGATCTGTGAACGCTATACATTTATCTATAATAAAATGCCTTTATTTGCCAGTGCTTAAATATTCATAAAAACAAAAGCCCACTTGGCTCCCTTGAAAAAGGACTTCTGTAGTACTTGAGGAGGTTGGACAGAATGACTGAATTGCAAAAACTGAGGGAAAAATCAAAACTCACCATCAGGAAGAAATGTACTGTATTGTGTATTACTGTATGTTATTATTTGTAAGACAGTTTCTATCACGAGATATAGAAAACATTTCCTACTTCTTTTTAAATGGACATTTTATATTAAACTTAGCTGGAATTATATCCTCCTTAAGTATAATTGAAACTCAAGACTAATGAGAATGTATGAGCGTAAAAGCGTAGACGTCTGCCTATTTATGTCAGTAAGATTAATCCCTCTTGTTTTGTTTGTGAATTACATTAACCTGGTAAAGCATTAGCAAATATATATTTGTTCTTCACATATATATATGTATACACATATATATATACACACACACACACACACACATATATCAAATATATATTTGTTCTTCCTATATTTTAATCATTCTCTATAATAATTTTATGTGGAATAATTCAAAATGGTAACAGTGGACACAATGCAACACTTTCACATTCCACTGATTTTAATTCTCTACTGCCAAATTTATTCTTTGTATGTGGGACACGTAGGTATTTACTTGTTAAGAGAGGGCAAAGAGGGAGAGAACATATCCTAGCAAAGAAATGTTGGTTATATAAATATTAGATAAGCTGGTAAAGCACCACATACAAAATATTGTACCACCTATAAAGCGAAGAGAGCAAATGGGAAGAAAAAAAAAGATTAGGCATCTCATTTTAGCAAGGAAATGTTACAAATAGTCTTAAAAGCATGGAAGACAAGATTTATATGGTTTATGTCAAAAAGATATAAATGACATTGGGATAGCCACATCTGATACTATCCAGAGGAATCAAAGACATATAATTAAGGGGTGTGATAAATAGAAAATAGATTTTTTTGTACTAATCATGTAAGAGAGGTTTTTACAATATGTATAACACTATCTTCTACCTGTGATTTCTCAGTTTGTTAGAGAGACTTCCCATTGAAATATTTTAATGCAAGACCAGGATTAGCCAATAGATTCATGATTCATTTAAAAAAACCTTATCTAATCCAGTAAACACATAATTACATGCACACATTATTTCATTTCAACATCGCTATATTTTTAAAGATGCAGCAGATACTCTGATGTCAAATATAGATGAGAGGAAAACATTTAACGTTCACAGCACCGTCCCTGTAGAAGAGCACGGTAAGTCACTATGCTGTAAAATGGCAAAGCGTTATCCTCCTTTGGATACATGAAATACATTTAGTGGGGAGGAAAATCTAATCATTCTCCTGATGTTCAATTATGTAGCTTTTTTTCCTACACCTCAAAACAGCTTAGCTGTGAGCTCTGGAAAGTTCAAAGCAAGGAGGTACAGTTTTATGAGCTCTTTTAAGGCAAGTATTTGGGTTTACATTAAAAGGAGAGCTAGTAGCAAAGTTTATGAGGCCACAGTGACTTTCTTAAGTTTCTGTCTGCAGTGAACCCATTTCTATTTATTTGGGTAGGTTTGTTTTTTTCCCAAAAGTTCAGGGAGAGTTTAAAAAACAGGAATAGAAAATCTAAATATAAGACAAATGGAATACAATGAATCTGGTTGCATGTAATTAAAACTAGTTTGGTGTACTGGTTAAGGTGCTGGACTAGAACCTGGGAGACCATGAGTTCTAGTCTTTCCTTAGGCATTAAAGCAGGCTGGGTGATTTTGAACCCCTCACATAATATAGTTATAATAATCGTGGGCATTATTTACACTGCCAGAATAATTGTTTAATGCTGTAAAAAAATAAAGCATTAAATCAGAAACAGTTACCCCGATTTACAAAAATCAAGAGCTCCTGTCTTGACTGCTTTCTTTTGATCTGGGGAACAGTACATTATTTTCAAATCACTATGATATGCAGTGATTTTCTCAGTGTTTTCCCTGTGCATTTATCCTTTCTCCATATGGTGAAAGTAAGATATTCTTTTTCACGACAATGGGTGCGTGTTGCTAACATTTTTTGTTTCTATGGCTTGCTCTGCTTCTCAAAATGTCTGAAAAACACGAGAAGTTGTGAGCAAGCTAGCTTCTCACAAAGCAGTGTGCATTCAGCTTTTCTGCTGGGACACATTCTTCATATTCACATAGACCTTGCAGATCTTCACCTTTCCAACCTTGTTTCACCCTAAAGGAAGCCCATATACAAGCAGCCAAAAGTTGTTCTGCCTTTTCCAGTGATTAGCCTATCACTCTTCCTTTTCATGTTTAGGTTACAGATCCCAGACGGGTATGGCTGAGAGTTATGGTCGGAGAATCACAGAATTGTAGAGTTGGAATGGACGATAAAGATCACCTAATCCAATCATCTGAAAACATATTAAACCATCCATAAGAGGTGGTTGTCCAGCCTCTTGACAGAAACCTCCAGAAATGGACAGCCCACAACCTCAGTAAGCAGATTATTCTATTGTTGAACAGGTGTCACTGTCTGGATGTTTAGTATTGTGGTTAAGTGTATCACAGTAGTATCTTTGTTAGGTGCTAGATGTTAACATGGATTAATCCAATTCGTGTTTTCTTGTGCGACCAAATACTGAATAAATTAAGGATCAGTAAGAGGAATTAAGTAAAATTGTCATTGTCGGAGAACAGCAACAACTGTCACAGAGTTCTAATAAACAGATTTTAATATTGAGAAGTTTGGAAAAAACTATTCCTATGTCGGCTTAGAAAAATGTTAATGAAATATCGAGAACGATCAATTAAAGAACCTTCCTGCAGCACTAGACAATCATTAGCACCAATCTATCACAACTGCTTCGTTCGAAGACAAAGTAGATTTCAAATACAGCTAGAAATGTTCTTGCTTTAGAGGAAGACAAATTTATTAAGCTAATTCTTGTCAATGAGCATGGAGTCTACTTCACAAAAATGTCACAAATCCGTATCTTAGCTTACCGGAGTGGGGGCGGGGATGAGAGAGGGAGATAAAGTATAATTTTGAGCAATAAACCCAAGCAATTTTCTTACTTTGCTATCCTTTTAAAATGACTTTTAATATGAGAGCAAAAGTGAGTGAGAACAAAGAGGGATCACAAGGTCCATGGGAGGGGACAAGAGGAACAACCTGTGAAATGTGTCTCATGCTGCCACAATTTAAATCTAGTAACATTACTTGTGACACAAGCATGAAAGACTGAAGTTTACATAATGAAGTCATGACACCCTTTTTGTCATTCTTTTCATCATCATGATTAGTAATGAATGCCTATGTACAACATACTGGACTGGAGTATGCAGCAATGTTACAAAACTAATTGGACTTGAGGACATTTTATAAAAGCCATTGGTGTTTCCCAAGAAGCAGAAAACTTTTTTTAACACTTGATATGGAATTGCGTAAGTAAAACAACTATAAATGTCAGATAACACTAGTCCGTGATTATTTTTTTCTTTAAATAAAAGTAGACATATGGTGTCTTAAAATCTAACAGTTCTGCCAGATCTTTACATAACTTACTTGTGAATACCGATATTTCGAGGCACAGAAATGCTTAAGTACATAAAGTGAATTTATAATCAAAATCGCCTTTATCCCAATTGTTGCCCTCCAAAGTGTTGGACTTTAATTCCCAAGATCTGTAGCCACCATAGCCAACCACTAGTGATGGATTTTGGAAATGCAACACATCTGGAGGACAGAGGGTAAATCCCGTTTCATGGTTGTTAATATAGAAAATAAAGCGACAATTTCTCAACTTAGATAACAAGCATGCTTCAGGAAGGTCTTAAAAACTTTTTTTTAAAAATCTGTACTGATTCTGTGAATATTTCCCTAAGCAAAGTGTTCTTCAAATTGAACATCAGTACTTTTGTTCTTCAATGGTAAAACTTCTGTCCAGATGCAGCTCTATTAAATATATAGTACCTAACATATGTATGGAGAGCTAGTTTGGTGTAGTGGTTAAAGGCAATGGACTAGAAACTGGGAGACTGTGACTTCTAGTTCTGCCTTAAGCACAAAGCCAGCTGGGTGAATTAGGGTCAGTCACTGACTCTCAGCCCTGGGAAGAAGGCAAAGGCAAACCATTCCTGAAAATGTTGCCTAGAAAACTGCAGGGACTTGTCCAGGCAGTCGCCAGGAGTCAAGGCTGACTTGAAGACAATCAATCAATCATCAATCAATCCTGTGTATCTGTGTGATGATCCAGAATTGCAAAACAAAAATATGAAGGAGGAGTGAGTGGGCTGAGGAGAAAGGGGAAAACCAAAAGGTCATGGGTGTATGAAGCTGATGAGATCATCAGGCAGGAATGACATTGGGAGACAGGAGGAAGAGCCCCAACTTAGACAACCATCATCCAAAAGGTATCTCAACCCACAGAAGGAAAAGGGTCATGGGAAGCATCTCAGAAGGGACCCTCCCTAGTTTTCCAGAGAGTAAAAGGAGAGCAGAGGAGAAGTGCTTTGAGACTTGCAAGATTCTGTTACTGTAACTTTACAATAAAGATAATATTAGTACTCATGGTTTGTGCTTCTTGTCTGGACTACCTTGAAGAGCTGCCATAAGGAGAAATATGGGGATCAGGAGGGGATAGGGTACTTAAGAAATGTGAGTGGTGAAGCAAGAAAAAAATGGACCAAGAATGAATGAGTGTTGAAGAAATGTGGATTGAATATGAAAGTAAATGACAGTAGCAAAGAAGTATGTTGAGATGGTTTTGTCCTATAAAGAGAATTAGTAAGAACTTCAAAACCAATACTTGAAAGAAGAGCAAATAGATAGAGAGTAAGCAAATCATGGTTGGGAGAAGTTCTGATGTCCTGAAAAGAGAGAGTTGAGAAGTTTAAAGAACAAAAGGCAATATAAGAATGTGATGGAAGCAAGGATGGTTTGTTAGACATGAACAGGCATGGGGAACAGTTTTGGCATAATCTAAACTTAGCTACATAATTCCTTTATTTTTCTCCTATTTTTTGCTCACCGCTTCTTGTTCTTTTTCTACCATTTTTGGACTCCCTGTCCCTGCCTTCTGGAACAGCATCCCCCCAGAGATATATCTGATGCCCACTCTCCTGAAGTTCCAGAAGACCCTTAAAACCTGACTGTGGTCCCAGCCCAGGGGTTGATGTGCTTTGGAGCCCTTGTTATGTCTATTTATTGTTATGGTTGCTTTTTAGTCTGGGCTGTTTTATTGTCATGTTTTTACTGTTTTAATTGTACATTCTGATGCTGTAAATTTAATAAATAATAATATGCTTTGCATAATTTTGCTTACTTCAAAGGGAATACCATGATGTACATACAATACCATGTATGTAGGATCCTAGACTTTCTTTCTTTTCTCTAATATTGCTTATCACATTTTTCATGGAAAAAATATCAAATACATCAAAAAAATTCAGAAACTGTAAAGGCAAAACAGATTATTTATTTTATAGCCCCTGGTATTTAGAAGTCCATGTTTCAATGTCATTTCTGAGGAAATCATGGAAAGAAAAATAATAATTACTTATTCAATCTTTGCTTGATTTATTTAATTCATTATAAGGTCAAAGACCAAGACAAGCATACCAAAGAAACAAAAACACATTGCAAATAATCAAGAGGTATAGACAGGAAGACCATAGAAAGTGCTGAAATTATACCAGCTTTACTAAACAGGCCTCTGATGGCAATGGCACCTACAACAAACTTAGCAACTCTTCCTGAAATATTCAGTGACTTGTTAAGAAGAGTTAGTTCACCAAGAAGAATGGTGTTCTCCTTGTCAGAGCTGGTGGAACCATAGAAGCAGAAAGGTGTTATGAGGCCAAGTCGCCATGCTGTACAGAATGGACAATACAGAAGCACATGGGAGACTGTTTCTATTTCTAGCAGTGCACAAGGCCAGTCTCTCTTGTGCCAAGACATCTATTAAATCTTCCTCCCCACAACCTAGATGTCAAAATATTGTAGAGAGAGAGGGTTAAAGCTCTTTATGGGAAGGGTAAGAGCTGTTTGCTAAATACTTGCAGGAGAGAATCATCTCCCCAACAGGCCCTCTCCATAAATGTCTGGGTTTTGTCTAGCAAATTATCAGTGCTGAGCACCCTTTCTTTCTGCTCAGACCAAGCAAAGTCAAGTTGTGGGTTAATTCTCATATTATCTTGCAGACCCATGCTTTGACAAAGCACCATCCTCCTATTTTAAGTGAGGGCTCTGCTTCTGTTCTTTTATAAGAGGACAGTACAGCAATCCTCTCCCTAACACAAGTGGGCTTGGGTTGGAGCTTCACGCTCTTGTTTATTATTGCAGTGAAGAGCAGCTAGCCATCCATTACAGCAAAACTAAAATGGTTGCCTTCTTCAAAAGGTCTGTTATTTATGGCCAAAATCTATAGGGTGCCTATTCTTCTGATTCTAGCCACTGCCACTCTTGGAAAATTCATAGCTTTCACACTTATCAAATTAAGGGTTTCAAATATTGGGGCATATCTTTCCAAGCCTCCAAGACCTGGAATCAACAGCAGAAGAATATCACTGCCAGGGCTCATAAACTTTCAGTTTCAGTTCTGCATTTTGCCAATCATAATGGCAACGACCATATTCCAGCTGAAAGAAACACATTCAGAGCTAAGGTCATTATCCACCTGTTATATGGCATGCAGATTAGATGCTAACATGAGTTAAGGCGAGAGGAGGCAATCCAAACTAAAATTTTGAGACCTATGCTGTGATCTTATATCAAATTCCTTCCTGAGACTGGAATCTACCCTAATTTTTATGGAGACTCATGTGCAGCTTTGCCGCTTGAAATACTGGATTAAATTACTTTTTTTCTTGCAGTACGGCCACCTTGACCTAGCAGGATAGTTTTATGTCCTCATGAAAGAGAAATATTATCACAGACTTAAAGCATTATGGACTATATTAAATCTCGATTATATCCCCAAGCAAGAATCTATGCATTCATTACTAAAACACAAATAATATACACATGAGCAGGGTTTTAAATCCTGACCTCTTTTCTTCTCCTATCTGTAGGAACACATGTTCTTCTTCTAGCTCTTGAATAACTAGGGTAGATGGTGAAATTCCTCAATCTTCTCTCCTCAGAGCCTTGTTTCTAAAGCTAGATCCTTCCAGATGTATTGGATTTCAACTCCAGGTACACAGGAATAGGTCTGGCAGGGAACTATGGGAGCTAAAAACCAACACATCTTGGCAATACCTGGATAACTGAAGAGTTTCATCTAATTCCATCACTGTCACATTGGCCACATCGTGTTCTCTATTAATCTCATTTTTTGAGACTTCATTCACTGTCTCCACTTGGATGTCTCACCAAAATTTGAAAGTCAGTATATTCATTCTTCCTTTCATTTATCTTCTTGACTATCTTCCTCTGTTGACCATCAAGCATCACTCTTTTAAATACTCAATTATTTAAAAACACAAAATTTTAGCTATGTAACAAATATTATTTTCTTGTCATTATCTTAGACCTTTTACCTCTACCCAGAACACCACTCCAAAACCAATTCATCCTTTTTACCAACTGGCAATCCATCTTCTTCATCCTGAACAAACATGTTGTCCCACTTTCCACCACACTACTCCCCAACTTTTCTATTTCTAGCTGTTCAAAAAAACCCCAAAGCCTAGTTCCTTAAATAGCTGCATATTTTATTACTTGATTTCCCCAGTTCTTCAGATCATCTATGTAGTGTTGCCTCTTCCTGTCCTAAATTTTATCTGTCCGTGACTTCTTCAAGTATTGAAATGTAGCTTCCTCATTGACAGGGTATGTGCTCTTTTTAATTATGCTAATTTAGCCTGCTGAAATGCTAAGTTCTTCTCAAAAGCTTTCTTGGGTTCTCCCAATTTTGGAGATGAGACATGTTGTCACCTAAAATAAGGTCTTACAGTTTCATTGCCCATCTCTTAAGATATTTTCCTTAGAGAGGCTTGTGTGATCTGAGTGCCAAGATCTCCCTAGTCTTCTTAAATCTTTTAGTTTCGCCTGTCTTTAGCCCATGACATCATTTTTTTTGTTTCTAAGGTTTACTTTAATTTTCTAGCAGTTTAATTGCTTTTAAATGATATACTCTTTCTTTAACCATTGTTAAACATACCAAGAAACCCTCACAGTATAACATTTTTCTTATTACCAAGCTTTATTACACAGAACTGTTACAGAAGATAATTTTGTAAAAATGAATCACAAAAGGATATATTAAACTCTATTTCCACACAATAGGACAAATGGTTATCTTTATTTTTTGCTGGGATTTTAATCTCCCAATTTAATAAAAAGATAGACTGAGCATCTTTTATCACTGAAGCTGAGGGTTTCTTTTCGTAATTCAAAGCTAAATTAGTTACAGATCCGTCTGGATGCACAGACAGACTTCTTTTATAAAACCAAACTGGAAAAACAATATTCATGTATCCCAACATTATCTCCAATTCATATTCAATAGCAGAGGAAGACAAACAGAAATACCTCAAGATATATAATCAATTATGATATACAATTGAGAAATATCTGAATGCATAATGTATTCTTCTGGACAAATGCACCCTTTTATAAGATCTAAGAAAGATAAGAATCTGGGGTCAGTTATAAATGATGCCATGCTCACGATCTTCCTTAAATGATCTGTCCATTCCTTTTGTAAAATGTACCCCTTAATTCTTTTAAACTGTAGCTTGAAACTTCCTGTAAATATTATTAGCTTAATTCCAATTAGCTTATCCTTTCAGCCTAGAAAACAAATGTTAAAATAGATTATTTTAGCATGCTCTTATAACAGAGCTTTGAACAACAATGTATAGATACTGATCCTTTTATCTAGTTCTGACCGTCTTGTAAAGCGCTACTGTATAAGGACAGAAAATGAATTAACTTGTTCTCTCATAAAAAAGAATGAGGATCAGTTAGCTTGGCTTATAAAGGACGTTACGAAACTGCAGGTTCTCCAATTTCTTAATAAAAAGGAGTGGGTTTTTTTTTTTCAATAGAAGGTAACCCTGGAGTGAACAGATTAATGGCAATGAGTCATATTTTTGGTATATGGCATTTGAATTTAATAGATCTTTTTAGGCAGTGGGTTATGTGAATACAAACATTAGAACTTGCAAACCATGGTTTATGACTGCTTGTTCTATGAACTCAAGCACTTGTGGCTTATACAATGAACTAAAGCTTGTGTGAACCTAGTCATGAACTCGTGTGGTGGTTTAGCTCTTGGACTATAACTAGGAAGACACAATTTCAAGTTTCCTCTCAGCCAAGAAGGGTTTGGGGGCCAGTCAACTCTCTCATAGCCCAATCTACCTCACAAGGTTGTTGTGGGGAAAAATAGGAGGGAGCACTATATTTATATCCTGCCCTTCATCCACATAAACATGCACATACATAGACAGATATGCTCTTTCACAGGGTTATTTTAAAGACAATAAAATAGAAACATATGGGATGTGCTGAGCTTCTGGAATAACAACCTATAAATGTAGGGAGCAATTAACCAAATTACTTGCCCTCTTAACTTTTTTGACAGTCCCTTCCCACACACACACACACACACACACACACACACCAAGATGCCTTTTAGCAAAATTTGCCTGTGGAACCTTCAAGGTAGATGGGCTTGATTTGTTAGATGAACTTTAAGACTGCAATTGAAATCTAGGATTACAATTTGAAAACTCCTAATTTCTGGAACTCAGCCACCATGAGAAGCAAAGAGTTAAATGAGTGAGATAGGTTTTTAAAAGATTAAGAATTAGCAATAAGAGCTGTTTAAAAGGAAAGGAAGCCTGAAGATAGGTTTGCTGAAATATTTCAATACAATCCCTTTGGAAATTTCCTTAATTTAGGGAGATTATTTAGTAAGTATTATTCATTAAATCTGATTTTGAAATATTACTTAGAGCAGCATGAACAATGATCACTGAAGGTCTCAACATGTGGCTGAATTTTGTTAAATAGAATTTCAGTCAGAAGGGAGAACTTGTCAGCACTGTACTAAGCTGTGGACTATTGGGTTTCATAAACCACTATGGCTAGGCTCACATAATGTCAAGCTATAACCCATGACATACAAACCATTGAGACTGAGTTTACGCACTGTAGAAGCCAAAACTAAACACACTATATTGCAGCACATCACAATTCATGAATACAAGCGTCAAGAATTATTTGACTGGAAAGTCTGAATTCCACATGAATGGGTAAATAAAAGAAAAAAAAATTCATGAGTGGAATATATACAAGTGTGAAGGTTTCACCTTATCGTAAGGATAATTAAGTTACAGAAGAGAAGCGACATTATTTTGCTTGGTAAAAAATGGAATAATCACAAGAAGATCTCCAGCGTGAAGAGTAGGTGACCTAAGTGATTCCACAGAGTAACACGGCTTTCTTTCTACAACTCATCCTTGAGTTGAGTGAACGAGACAGCTATCATGCCAGACTTAATTGAGGAGAAATAAGTTCTGAATGGATAGGGCAATAGCAAACACATGAAAGGAGCACTCAAAGAAGTGAGGAGGGTTTAGTGAGTAATCATCTAGTAAGGATCATTCATAAGAGACTGGAGTTAGTGGATATGTTTAACGTTCTCAAACTATTTGTGACATCTGGAAGGTTAGCACTTTGTATCACTTGTCGGATATACACGCTGTTATCCTAAGTGAGCGTGTGTGTATGAATCATAATCCTATACTCAAAATCCTCCCTGCGTCCAATGAAGGGGACTCTTAATCTTCAAAGGCACCGGGGGACCCTTATTCTTGAAGCAATTGGAACAGGCCTTCTTTGGAAGATGTAGGAAGCCCACATGAAGGGCTTCACAGTGATCCTGGAGGACTTTAGGGAACCCAGCTGTAAATATGCCCAGAACTAAGCCCCTTGATTTCATCTAGCAGGTATCCAGGTGCGGGAACTGGGCAGAGGAGGGAATAATACAGAAGGGGGATGCTTGGGCAACAGGAGATGGGCAACATCAGAATCAGGCTGCGCTTCACCCGGAGGTACAGCAGGTAGGAGCCGATCCAAGGGTGAATGGGGGCGACGGGGGGGGGGCTAAATAAGGAACTGTCTATAAGAAGCAAACGAAGGCTGAGCGTTGTAGACCTCAAGAGAAATGGGGGGGGCGGATTTTGATGATAAAGGGGAGGAATAAGCCTTGGGGGGGGGAGGGAAGCCTCCTGGCCAGGGTGTCGGTCGCGGAAAAGGTGTCAGGGCCCTGCGGGGAAGTTCGGGCGCGGGAGCGAAGACGGCGCTGCCCGGGCTCCCTTCCGCGCCCCGCCGCCGCCGCCGCCGCCGCCGCCGCGAGTTCTCCCCGGACGGCCCTTCCCGTCCCCTCTGCCGCGACTTTCCCGCCGGCGGGCGGCCTTAGCTCACCTGTCAGTGCCCCTCCCCGCCCCCTCTGGCTTCCCCTGCGGCGGCCGAGGCTCCTCCTGCCCTGTTTTCGGCCGCGCGCGCCGCGTCTTGCCCGCCCGCCCGCCCGCCCGCCGCGGCCGGGGCTCGCCACTCACCGAATTTGGCCTCGGCCGCGGCCACGGCTCCGATGCGCAGGAGGGGTCGGTGCCGGGCGACGACGAGGAGCAGAAGCAGCTGCCGCAGCAGGCGGAAAGGCGGGCGGCAGCCGGGCGACCCCATGGTCATGCGTGGCCCATGGCAAGCGCCCGCGGCTGCCTGGTCCCGGCGGACAGCTCAGTCCATGCCGCGCCGCTCCTCGGCTCGCCGGCGGGCAAGGCTGCTGGCAGCGCCACCGGCTCCGGCGTCTCCAAGACCCAGGACAGCGACCAGCGCCGTCCCTCGCCCGCCTCAGCCCCGGCCCCTCCCTCCCCCCCCGCAGGCGCCTCCTCCGCTCCCTCGCCCGAGCCGCCCGCCGCCGGGGCTGCTCCCGCGCCCGTGGCCGAGCCCTGCGCGAGCCCTTCCCTCCGCCGGGGAGAGGGGCGCGGGCCCCCGGCCCCGCCCCAGCCCGCCGCTTCTCCCCCTCGGCTCGGGCGGAGCGGCTCCAATTCGGGGCGCGGGTGGCGAGAAATCGCCCGGCTGAGGCGAGCCCCAGCCGAAAGGGAAGCCCCGCGCCGGGTTCCGCGGGAGCACTTTCGACCCTGCCCGGGCTCGGTGGTCTTACGCCGCGCCGCCTCCCGGCTCGGCAGTCCGGGGCCTTCGGTCGTGGAGCCCCGCGGCCCCGCTGTCGCCTCTTCCAGCCTCCCCTCCCCAGCCTCGGAGCTGCCCCCGCAGCCTTCTGCGCCCTTAAAATTATGCCGCCTGCCCCCAAGGCTAAGCGGAAGGTGGAGGGCCTCCCCGCTGCCGTGGCGCGGAATACGTTGATTTGGGAGGAAGCACCATTTTGTTTCAGGAAAGGCTTTAAAGCAGACACATTTGGACAGCCGTCCGGCAAACGCCAGACATCGGACGCGTGTCCGGCGGTTCTCTACACCGGGTCGTGTGAGAGCAGGAGAAAGGCGCCTCTGCGGAGCATCAGGCCCAGGGCCTCCCGGGCCCTCCTGCTGGCGCGTGCAGCAGGCGAGGAGACGCCACCCCGAAGCACAAGGATGGCCTGCAGCGTCTGGTCAAAAAAGTCAAGGCGTGGCGAAAGTCCCGCCTGTTTTTTGGCGCATGCCTCCTTTGGTCCTGCAAGAAGTACGCCGCCATCGTGTTTTGCAGCCCCCTCCACGAGGCCCTGGGGCATGAGGGTCTGATCCCCCTTTAAAACCTTCCTGGTACCTTCCCTTCACCTCCTGATCAGAGCAGGTTCCACCATGAAAATGACTTGTTTAAAAAACCATGGGCGCCAAAAGTGTTAATGTGGCATGAAGGTGGAATTGGGTCAAACTGAAGAGTCTGCTGATCAATTGCATCTCATTTGATTTAGAAGTCAAATGTAAATATAATAAAACCAATTTAGTGCCTCTGACCTAGAGTTTGACCATTAGCTGCGACCGCTTAGGTAATAAGATCTGTATATGTATTTGAAGGTGATGAGTGGAGGGGAAATTCGTGGAGAGCTGGAGAAAATGCGGCCTCCTTTTACCATATTCAGTTTAAATTCTGTACTACCAGCTGTGTATAAAATTCCAAACTGTGTTGGGAATGCAATCTGATCTAAAGGATGAAGGAAACGATCTCAATCTGTCCAGAAGTCAAGTATGTTTTGAATCAAGTTTGGTTCCATGTCCATGCCACTTTCCTATCAACAATATGAAAGTAACTTCCCTTGCCTTACAGCGCTTCCTAATCTAATCTGCAGCCATTGGATCACCTGGTGATCTCCCATCCAGCTACTAACCAGCTCAATCGGGTGCTGCCACCTAGTGGCCAGAAGTACCTCTGATTTAAAAGCTGAGAAACCCCAAGGATGCTTCCAATCTATTTTACATAACCAGATTATCAGTACTTGATAGGAAACAGACAGCAACAGCGTACTACCATATTGGCTGTGTTTATGAAAACCTGTCACTGTAGGAATTATCTCTTGAGTCTGTCCATGGTTGTTTAAAACATGAAGGGAGAAGTGTGAGAAATTCCAAAACACAGATTTTTAACACATGGCATAATGATCTGCCTCACATGTAACCTGCAGCTGCATAATCGACCTGTCTTCCCCTCCTTTCCCCCGCCAGCTCACCCCAGTTTAAATACTACATCAGTCAAGCTACTCTATGCTTCTGAGGAAATGAACTGCAGCTCAGAAAAGCTTGTGCCTCTTAATAAAATGCGTTAGTCGGAAAAGGTGCTACCAGACTTCTGATTTGGGGGGCAGAAGAATGTGAAGTCCTTCTCTCACAGTGGGGCATCCACGGGGAAGGGGGGTGTTAAAAAAGTAAAAATGGCAGTTCTAACCACACAATTGAAGCCCCGCCCCCCTTTTTTTGGCATATTCACATGGGTCATCTTCACTTTTCTTATTGCCACTCTGCAGACTTCTAATATTTTTGTAATATTAGAAGTAGGGAGGTCATTTCAGGGAACCTGGTTGATAGTAGATTCAGGACGAATAAAAGAAACCACTTCTTTTTATGTTATAAACTGTAGAGACTTTGTCTTATTAGGTACCTGATACGACCTAAGTTAAAAAAGATATAGAACATACCAAAAAAAAAAAATCTTTCCCCACAGGAGACTGTGAGTTTTAGTCCTGCCTTAGGCATGAAAGCTGGCTGGGTGACTATAGGGCCAGTTCCTCTCTCTCAACCCAACCCACCTCACAGGGGTGTTGTTGTGGGAAAAATAGGAGGAGGAAGGAGTATTAGATATGTTCACCGCCTTGAGTTATTTATAAAAATAATAAAGGCAGGGGAAAAAATTTTTTTTTAATGTGGTTACAGATAATAGCTCAAATTAATATAAAAGAGATTTGGGGATGAAAGAGGTGAATGCTATTAATGGCTATAAATCATGGCAACTGTAGAGAAGATTCAAGGTTGGATGCAGAGTGTCTGCTGAAGTAAGAGCTGCTTTGGAGAGAAGAAGAAACTTCTTACGGCCCCCCTGAAGGTTTTACAGAGCATCCAGTTGGCCAATATGAGCCCAGCATTTTTTGCAGTTTCTGAATTATAGAAGCTCTGGAAATTACCTGTGAAGGGCTGAGGTCATATGAATCCATTCAGAGCTTTTACAGATTCCCTTTTCTCATCCCACTCCAGTCTTCCATGCAGGGGCAGGGTCAAAAAAGTCAAGATGCCAGCCACAACCATGTGACCATGTGATCAAAGCCCCATCCCTTAAAAAAAAAAAAAAAAAAGCAAGGCTTCAATTGCATGGTCATGATCATCATCTTGACTTTCTTGACCCCATGCCCATGGACACCCTTGCATCCATGTCTCACTAAGTTTTGGAAACCGGGACTCAATACAGCTGAGCATGCATTAAAGGAAACACAACAGTGTGCCCAAATCATGTTTGGACTCTTCTTTATTCTAGGAGGGAGCATTATGTGTGATTCTGAGATATACAAAATAAAGGTGGGATAGACGTGTAATCAGTCAAATAAAACAAAGAAGCATTTATAGACTGCCAACTAGCAGAAGTTGCAAAGTGGTTTAGAAACCATAAACACAAAATGAAATGTTTAAAAAGCGATCTAAAATCCAGATTGCCTCAGCAGGTAGCAGGACCTGGAGAACCTGGTTTGGGTTTTGAAACTAAGCGGGATTAAATTGGATTAGTATTTCAACAGGAGACCGCCAGAGCATCCTAGGGCTGCAGGCCACAATGGAAGGCAGAGAAAAACATTCTGAAAGAAGTCAGTGGTAAACCACTTCTGTGTTTTTGCCAAGAAAACGTCATAAAAATGTCCATGAAGTTATCAAGAGTTGAGAAGAGTCTCTACTCCATTGGGTTATTGTTGTAGGGAAAAATGGGAGGAGGGGGCACTGCGTATGCTACCTTGAGCTCCTGAATAAGAGGTGGTATAAGTAGCTACCAAATAAATCAAATCCTGTTGGAAAGCTTGATGAAGAAAAACTATTTCTAGGCCTTCTTTGAGATCATCAAAGCTGTCAAGCTCTGTATTTCTGAAAACAGAGCTTTCCAGGGCCTGGAAGAGTTACTAAGCAGGACAGCAGATCGGCAATTGCTAGCATTCAGTGCTTGAGTAGGTGTATTTCTTTAAATTTTAAGGTGGTCTGTTACGTTTTTGGCTGAGCGCACTGTAAACTTAAGGAACTGTGGTTTGTTCAACCATTAGGATTAAAAACATGGTTTGGTTTAATGTATGAATCCAGCCTGGAAACAATTTAGTAGCCAATGTCATATTTTTAACAGAAGAGTACAGTGTTGTCCTTTGGGCAAATGTCATGCAGTCATTCATCTGCAAATACAAAATCTAGTATCAAGGTCACTGAATTTAAAATTTATGGGTAATAACTGTACACAGCAAACAGCGCATTACAAGTAAAAAGTAAGCTATCCAGATTTAACACCCATTTATTACCAATCATCTTTATGTGAGTTTTCTGGATATAAGATTTGCAAAATAATGGTAAGCATTTTTTAAATGCTATACTTGATTGTGTGTCTGTGTTTTTTTTAAATATGGTTTAGATAAAAGCTTTTGTTGAAAAAGTATGTAATTTTAAAAAGATAAGCTGAAAATAAGTAGTAGAAACAAAAAAAATGCAGAGATAGGCAATACAGAAAGGACATAATGAAAAATGGGTTTACAGAAAGGTAAATTGCTGAATTCCCATGGGCCGAGCAAACCATATGGCTGGGGGGGACAGGGGGAGCCCAAACTGAGTGAACATGAAGTGGGAAAAAATTATTCCAACAGCATATGGTAAACAGTGAGAAGACAGGTTATTTATTATTATCATCAGTTTCCATTTACCATACTGCAGTAGCAATCTCAATGTAGTCTGTTGTTTGCAATCAGCTGGCTATGAAGCTGTTATGCACAGGTACAGGGGTGCCCACAAGATCTGGTCAGAAAAGTCAAGGTAGTCCTCACTTACTAACTGCCTCGTTTAACAACCATTCTAAGTTTCGGTGGTGTAAAAAAAAAACCACACAGTAGAGAGCCAGTTTGGTCTAGTGGTTAAGGCACCAGGCTAGAAAGCAGGAGACTGTGAGTTCTAGTCCTGCCTTAGGCATGAAAGCCGGCTGGATGACTTTGGGCCAGTCCCTCTCTCTCAACCCAACTCACCTCACAGGGTGGTTGTTGTGGGGAAAATAGGAGGAGGAAGGAGTATTGGTATGCTTGCCACCTTGAGATATTTATAAAAATAATAAAGGTGGGATAAAAAAAAATTGAAAAATTAAAAAAAAATCCCGCAGTCATATGATCACCATTTGCATGCTTCACAACTGGCTTCCAGCAAGCAAAGTTGATGGAGAACATGGAAGTAAAATCACGAGTTGCAGTCACATGATTATCTGCTCAGCAACCATGGCACTTAGCGACGGAGTTGCTAGCCCCAATTGGGGTCGCTAAGTGAGGACTCCCTATAGAAAGGAACAGGTAGGAAACAACACGTGAGGTTAGGCAAAACTACATCCAGTACCTGGTTAATCAGTACAGGGGCCCCTCGGGGATGTGCGCTTTCCCCGCTGCTTTTCACCCTCTACACCAATGACTGCATTTCAAAAGACTCTTCTGTTAAAATCTTGAAATATGCGACTGATACAACTGTCATTGGTCTCATTCGAAATGGAAATGGAAATGAGTGAGCATACAGACGGGAGGTTCAACAACTGGTCTTGTGGTGCGGTCATAACAACTTGGAATTGAATACACTTAAAACCGTGGAGATGATTGTGGACTTTAGGAAGACTCCTTCTGATACTCCTCCCCTTACCATACTCGACAGCGCAGTATCAGTGGGAGAGTCCTTCAAGTTCCTGGGTTCTGTACTTTCCCAAGACCTGAAATGGACACTTAACATTACAGCCATCATTAAAAAGGCACAGCAAAGGATGTTCTTCCTGCAGCAACTTAGGAAGTTTAAATTATCCCAGGAACTCTTGGTACAGTTTTACAGGGGAATCATTGAGTCTGTTATCTGTTCCTCTATAACTGTCTGGTTTGATTCTGCAACCAAACAGGACAGACTCAGACTCCAACGGATAGTTAAGTCTGCAGAAAGGATCATTGCAACCCGCCTGCCTTCTATAGAAGAACTGTATACTGTGAGGGTCAAAAGGAGGAGGAGAGGATATCTGCAGACTCTTCCCATCCTGGATATAAATTGTTCCAACTTCTTCCTTCAGGACGGCGCTACAGAGCACCATATGTTAAAACATCTAGATATTGGAATAGTTTTTTCCCTTGTGCCATTACTCTGTTAAACACTACGTGACTCGATATGTGCTGGACAGTGGCTTCTCCCTTTGAAAAAGTTATTTTACTGTGTAGTGTTATTGTTTATTATTTTTCTGTGGCTATCCAAACGCACTGTTGATCTTGCTGTTCGTCACCGAAGACAAATTCCTTGTATATATTTTATACTTGGTCATTAAAGTATTTTGTATTGTATTGTATTGTATTGTATTGTACTGTATTGTATTGTAAAGCACCACCGCAGCCACCATCTTGACTTTTTTCAAACCATACCCTGCAGACACCCCTGTACCAGTAAAAAAAAATCTTGCCAACAGGATAGAAAGCTGGGGGTCTGCCCCCCGAGCCTCCACCCAATACACAGCTGCAGCAGTTCTCAGCCTTGGCTCTTCGGTAGGGTTGTTTCTTGGCAAGTCTCTCAGATCTAGAGAGTTCTGCTCTCTGTAGCTGAACTCTGCTTAGGACCGGAAGGTTGGACTTTGGACCTAAGAGACTTTCAGTGGGTGCAGGCAAGGCATCTTGGGGGCTTGTTGGGACTGCCCCAGTGACAGTCACTGGCTCCACCAATTCCTGGAATCACCCATGCCAAGTCTGTTCTCCTTAGATGCCCTGACTCCACTTCCTCCCCATCTTCCTCATCAGAGGACGTGTCCAGCAGGGTCCTAAACATAATTAAAAAAAAAAAAATCTATAGCCCTGTACACCTTCCCCTGTAATGGCGAGATCCTCCTATGCAGCTAATAAGGTCTGGCTTTTCCAATCTAGTGATAGGAAATCGAGCAAGAGATACCTTATCCCACCCCACCCCACCCCACCTCTCCACAATTTGTCACCAAAATTGACGTCAATGCACTACGTCACTCTCACCATCAAGTGATGGAGAAGGAAAAGCTAACGAAAATGTAAGTGTTGCATACACCGCAAATCCCAGCTAGTGTTTGGGGATCAGAACTGTAACATGAGGATTGGAGAAGGTGGCTGGCAATCCTGGGAACTGGCATTCCAACACAATATGGCCACTGTCATGCTTCACAATGCAAAGAAACCAGATGGGGATGAATCGGTAGGTCCTCCCTTTGGCAATTGGGCACTGAAGATGTTACCTAGTTGGGTAACAAAATGTCTGCAGGAAAACAACCAAGCTCAGAGAACCCCAAGGATGCCACAGTTCCACCCTGAGCTACATATATTTTCTTCTATTGGTAGATATGGTGAGAGAGAGAGAGAGAGAGAGAGAGAGAGAGAGAGAGAGAGAGATGCATTCTTATAAAATAGCTCTGTTTATTCAAAAGATTACTTGAGTGTTTTACAAGTGGCAGAGGTCATAAAACCTCTCAGCACTTGCTTTGACACAAGAGAAGTAACACATGTCTTTATCCAGGATCTCTCAAGTACCTGAACTGCTGCTTGAGGACATCTGGGATGGGGGAGTTAGAAAAGAAAGCACATTTGGTTCAGCATCATACAGCCACCTGGATTTATACAAAATCATAAATAACAGGGAGACTCTTGCAGCAAACCCAGGAGCTTTGAGGGTGGCTGAAATGTCAATTAGCATTAAAAAAAATCACAAGCCTTTTAAAATATTTTACAGCGGAGACTACCAGATTCGAGATCTTTACTGAAAAGGTTTCTTTTTCTGCAACTGCCTTTAAAAAAAAAAACCTATAAAAATCAATATGGCTAGTGGTTGGTGTCATTTGTATACTGCATCAGTTTGAAGGTGCAAGGATTCTCCCTGAAAGTTAATACAGAAGAAAAGAGCCCACATAGATCAGCCATCCATTCAAAGGCAGGAGAAAAAGTAGCCGTACATTAAAGGATTGTTGAAGAAGAGCAAAATTGTTACAGCACTGACTGCAGCAAACGAACAAACCACACAAAGCCCAACATCTGCAATGCATAACTATGATTTCTTGTTTGTGCCTTCAAGTCAGTCTTGACTCACCTTCTCTTCCTGGCTTAGGGATCTAGTGAACCATCTAGTGAACCTTCCTGGCTTAGGGATCTAGTGAACCATCTAGATTCTCTTCCTGGCCAGGAAGAGAATCTAGATGGTTCACTAGATCCCTAAACCATCTAGTGAACCTTCTCCCCACTCTAAAACCCTACAACCATCCAGATATGCTAGTTAGACCTGATTGGTACTTAAATGGGAGACCTCATGGGAGACCAGAGCTTGGGCACAGGGTAAACTGAGCCTCCATTGGAATCTGGCCTGGAATTATGGCTTCTTATACCAAGACATACAAATTCTGTTGTGTGTGTGTGTGTGTGTGTGTGCATGCGTGTGTGTACTTCAGAATAAGTTTTGACCCCTGGCAACTGCCTGGACAAATTTGTGCAGTTTTCTTAACAATGTTTTCAGGAGTGGTTTGCCCTTGCCTCCTTCCCAGGGCTGAGAGGGAGTGACTGGCCCAAGTTCACCCAGCTGGCTTCATGCCTAAGGCAGGACTCAAACTCCGAGTCTTCCAGTTTCTAGCCTGGTGCTTTAACCACTACACCAAACTGGCTCTCAAGTATGATTAGTAAGCCAGGCCTATTTTTATTAGAAAATCATACCAAGATCATATCCAACCTGTTTATTTTCTTTTGTGTTGCCTCTCTTCCAAAAATATCAAACATTATTCAACTAGATAGATTGGCATGTTGGGTAAGGCTTCCAGAGTGTGCCACAAATGTGCTAGAAATGCTACACACAAAGATAACACAGTGTGTCTCTGTGTCCGGCTAGGGCTCTTTCCTCACTCTTACCAATGGTGTAAATCCAATTTATCTTCCATGGAAAATAAAGATTCCCAGTTGTACCACTTTCAACCGTTAACCAGTTTCCTGGGCTAGCTTTTCCAAACTCTTCAGGGGAAGAAATTGAGCAAGTAGATTACAAGTTTGCTAGCTTTTTCTAAACAAACAAAAGTATGAATTATAATTACAAATGTTTCAATCATTAACTTGCTTTTTATTTTGCCACATGTTTAAATATTTTATTTACTTATTTATTTAGAAAGTTGCATTGCCCTTACTCCATTAACAGTGCTTACAAAGGTACAGTAAAAGCATTTATTAAAATATTAAAGCATAACACATATAAAACCTATAAAATAGGTGTTTATAAGTACTTCTGTATCACCTAGTTCAAACAACTCCTTATGATTTCCAGAATAAAAACAACATACATGTATATTGCTAATCAGAAGAAAGGGAGGGGGGAGCTAAAATTAAAAGGGTTGAGGGCATAAATTCATTTCAAGTCCCATCCTAGATCATAATAAAGGTGGAGAGGGTATTCATAACTCCAATTGCTTTTTATTCCAAATAACCTCCGTCCAGTCAAAACAGAAGAAAAAGGTTGAGTCCACCATGGATGTTAATCATACCCAAATTTGCTCTTTTCTGAAGACCATCCCACAAAGAGAGTTTTGCAAAAATCTCTTGAGAAGCCTAATTCTCCTCCAGGTCAGCAGGTATATCAACCAAAAGATATACCAACCAAGCAAGATTCTCTCTTCACCACAGATACTTTAGGGTCACCCAGTCTCAATGGTGGATCCAGAAGGACTGGGAACCTGTTCCTTAAGAGGGTGTGCACCCCTCAAAGCATGTCATCCAGCCCCCAGAATCAACAACAATTCTGCCTTATCCAACTTACCAATTAAATTCAGTTTAATTTAATTCTCAGATTATCAGTTTAAGAATAGGATACCTTGAATTTAATATGTAAACAAGCACTGCTTTATAAATCAAAAAAATAATCCTGAGGGTCATGGAGAATGACTGAGAAATGTATGTACCTTTGTACAATGATTTATAGACCACCCATTTCACAAGGACGTGAGACAGTCTCCAATCACTACCATTCTCCTGCTCTTCAACGAACACAACAGAACAGAAGTCCATCCTGAACTAACTGGCGAGGCACCCAGAGTACAATCAGTGACCAAGGCCTCAACAGAGTAAGAATGTTTTCAGGACCTTTTTGAAGACCAAGAATTTGGGGCCATTCCTTATTATGAGGGGAAATTGTTCTCCTTCCATTGCATCATACAATATCTTCATTTGTTTGTTTACAGGCATAGTGAAAGATGATGATCCTCCAATGTCACCCTTCCGAATTCACTGTCCGTTCCCTGACTCAAGGAGAAGTTCAAAGCATAAAGTACTTTGAGTGTTAATCTGTGTGTGTGATCTCCAGAGCCAAGAGCCTTCCCACCCCTACTGACACATTGTAGGCTAGCTGCAAGTTCAACATCATCTTCAAGGGCTGCTCAGCAAAGAACAGATTGGAATAATTTAACCTGGAGATCATCAGTATGGGTGTCCCGGTATCCAAGTTTCTCTCCTCTGTGCAAGTCATATATTATGGAAATAATACATTTATTAAGACTAATATAATAAGAGAGTGCTACAAAATAGTTCTGTTTAGGCATCTCTGGATTCATAAATGTCCAGACCAAGTAGAGAACAAGGTTGTACGTAGGGTTGTCTAAAGGAGGGGTCAAAATAGGCAAAATGGTGGCCACAATCATGTAATGAAAGCACTGCCCTTTTTCACGAAGCATGGTTGTGGCTTTGATCACATGGTTGTGACTGGCATCTTGATTTTTTTTTTTTTTTTGCCTCCCCCCAGACATTTCTGTCTGTGTAAATCCATCAAAACAGATGCTTTGAGATGCATGGGTGTGCTTTACTCCCATGCATTTTGATTTGGCCATGTGCTTGGAAAAAGACGTGGTTGTTTAACGATTTGAAAGGAAAAGTCCTACATGCATGATCCCATATATTTGGAAGATCTATTTGGAAGGATTTGCACAGCCATAGAACAAATAACCTGACCTCACCTCTCTCCAACTTTCACATACCCAGGTGGGAGATCTGAAGGAGAATACAAAATACATTTTAGAGCCAGATTTAAAAGCAGGCTCACTGAAATTAGCGGTACTTAAGTCAATTTTTATCATTCAAGGTCCATAGATTTCAATAGATCTTCTCTATGACCTGGTTTACGTGTTTTCAGTCTTAGTATTGTCGTCTTTGGCAGGAATGTTAATATTTTCAGGTGGCAGTCATGGGATCAAAGTTCTTTTGCATGTGTTGAATGATGCAGGTAAAAGTGCGTGGGGTTCGATCACACATCATGAGTGCCAAGGGTACGTGTGGCCAAATTCTGCTATACTGTTTGTAAAATCAGACAAAATGCATGTAACTGCATCTATGATCTTGTGATAAAATATATTGCTTTATTTTGTTCCATCTGCTTTTAATTTGTTGAATTCTGGTCAGTCGTATATGTTGTTTTGAGGGCACTCTACAAGTTGTGTGCAATGATTAAAGTTAAGCTCTTTACACCGGCAGGAAAAAGGGGCTCAGACGATGTTAGTGAGGAACAGCTCAGGTTAAGCCTGCCACCTTAATTTTATTTAATTGTTTATATATTTTGTGCCCCCTTTTCATTATAACCTGAGGTACTGAGTGTATGTCTGAAATATTTCATATTTTCTTGCTATTGCCACATATTCATATTCTCCCACTGATTTTTTACAAGATGCTTGTAGCAGAAGCCAGGCTAATTTGCATAACTGAAGTGATCTATGTTTGCTGGTCTTGTAAAGATTATTTGAACACTGTAACTCAGCCATACGAATATAGCAATACACCAGATACATATTTGAGAACTGGAAACTTCTTAAGACTCATCACTGTAATGAACCACAGGAGGACATAAGATACATTTAAAATCTAGTCTTGCATTGTTCTAGAGTTTTGTCACAAATTAAGATGAATGCATTTATCATCCAGATGGGAAAACGTTGCAAAATTGTTTTCATAATGGTAGGAGTGGGTTGAGATTTCCTGTAATATTTGAAGAGATTCTAATATTCTGAATAGCTCATTAAAACTACATCAGAAATAACTGTCTCTTTCTTTTGCTCCTTAAGTCTGTAAGCATATTCCAATGTCTTCCTTGCCAAATAGTTTACCAAGGGAAGGAAAATTGAAGGATTTGTCTTGATTGAGCTCAGTGAAGTATTAAAAATACTGATTTTTAGTAACTACCAGTAGCTTGAGATGTGATATTTTGTCTCCTAGGCTATAGCTAAATGATGATGATATTTCTGCAATGTCATGAAACAGCAGCTGGAAAAGAGCTTTCGAAAGGGGGTGTCTCCTAATTCTGAGGCTGAAAGTGTAGTTAGTCAATACCTGGGAGAAAAGCTAAAGAGGAACTAAGACTTGTGTTAAGTGAAAATGCTAATGATAAGTGAGAGTTAACCAAAGACCTGAGCATCTGTTTAATGTTTACTTCAGCATATTTTCAGCCGATCCAACCTTAACTAAAACCCTTCAGCAATTAGCAGGAACGAAGATCTGTACTTTCTAGGAAAGTTATTTGCAGGTTTATCACCTCCCTGGAGAAACCAAATTTAAGAACCATGGAAATGTTTCCTAACATGACTCCCCTCTGATTTAGAAATCAGAGCAAATACAGCTGTCTGAATATAATGCTTAACCATAGTCTAGCATTATGATAAGCTTGAGGCTCAGGCCTTCTCTCTTCCATCCCAATATGTCCCTCCCAACTATTGTTAACATTAATGTTATTAAAAAAACAAGTCAGAAAGATTAATCGTGATTTGGCTGGTTCTCTAAAATATTTTTGTCAACTATAGTTTTGTCTGAGTTCTATTTGCTAATCCATTGTTTAGATACAGGTAGTCCTTGACTTATGACCGTTCATTTAGCAACCATTCAAAGTTATGACACACTGAAAAAAATGGGCTGACTGGTCCTCACACTTACAACTATTGCAGTGTCCACCCAGTCACATGTTCAGAATCCAGGTGCTTGGCAACCAGCTCACACTTACAACAGTTGCAGTGTGCCAGGGTCACATGATCATTATTTGCGACCTTCCCAGCCAGCTTCCGACAACCAAAATCAATGGGGAACCACATGATTCACTTAATGGCCATGTGATTCGCTTAATGACTGCCACGAAAATTGGGTATGGTCACGTGATGCCTCAATTAATGACCGCACCACTTAATGAAGAATTTTCCAGTCCCTATTGTGGTCACAAGCTGAGGACTACCTGTATGCATCTCTTCAACCTATGGCACTTCCAGCCTTCTGTGAATTGCTGTGGAGGTATAATAGGTCTACCAAGTTCTTATGAATTTATCAATTTTTGGTGGTCTTTCACTTATTCATTAATTTCCATAAATGTTACTTGTTCTTATCATTATTGTAAAACAGGCGTGGTACCAGTATTGGTGTTAATCAGGGGTTCATAGGGGCTGTCAAAAAAATTAAGAGGATGGCCACAACCCTGCAATCAAAGCCCCACCCTTTTTAACATGTGCCACAATTTTCCCAGTTAGAATTAACTCCAGTGCTTTATCCTAGAAAGGAATATTGTTGAGAGCTCCCACCCCCCAAAAGATCAATTTTTGGCTACAAGATTGAAGAAGTGGTCTCACAGCCAACCTGGAAGTGTTTAGACTGATCTTTCTTCTCAGAGAGGGTAACCAGCATAATTTCTTCTTGACTAGATATTAATAGTCATAACAAGCAATATTCAAGTACAGAAATATCTGTACATCTCCAACTCTTTCAACATCCTCTGGTTTTACTAATGAAATTCATCCAAAGAGAAACAGTTGGATGGACCTATACTTATATTGAAAAAAGTACCACATCTGAATTAGAGTTGGTGCAAATGATCTTACCCATGAAATATTGCAACTAGTAAGAACTCTAAATAATGATATGGATAAAATCCCAAGTTCCCTTAAATGACTCTTCTGGACCTCAGGTGGATACAGTGGGACAGGGAGGTCATCTCCATCCCTTACAAAGTAGGCTCCAAAATCTACTTTGCCTATACTGTATTTAGTTGTGTTTGTCCTAATTTCCACACACACCCCCGCATCTGTATTGTTCTACTTACAACTATATGGGTGTTTTTTAAAGCACCAAATGGTGGCATCCTTTGCAGCATAAGCCTCCAATCACTGTCATCACTAGACTAGCAAAAAGTCCAAGATTTTTCCACACAGTTTTGCTCAGAAAGTGATTGGTCCTATAAATCTGCAGAGAATGCTTCTTCTTGATAGCAGGAACAATAGACACATTTTAAAGCAGAATGGTCTCCATTAGTCATTCAAGACAACAAAAAGAAAAAGGATGAGAAAGGCATATTGTAAACAACAGGAGGAACAATTCAGGCTGTTTTGATTTAGATTAGAGTTGTGGTTCTGTCAATGGATTTTTGAAATGCTGTTTATGTCACGAAACTGGATGAAGATGACAAGAATTGCACACACTTAGAAGTATCATTTCCAAATCAAAGGAAGTAATCATTCCAACTATACTCTGAATTGGTCAGGCTGGGTCATCGCTCTTTAAATCAGACAAACTGGGAAAGAGTTAAAGAAGAAGAAAAAGATGGAACAGGGAAACTAGACAGATTTAGTCTTGCAAAATACAACTGAGGGGAGAAGGAGATGCAGTGGTATCACACAGAAGACCAAGACCTGTTCTCTCTCATTTCAGAGTGCAGAAGCCAGAATAATGGACTTAAATCGCAGGAAGACAGATTCCAGATGAATATCAGGAAAAACTCCCTAATGGTAAGAGCATTTGACAATGGGAACAGCAACAGCATGAAATAGGGGACTCTTATTTGGTGCATGTTTTTAAGCAGAGATTGAATAGCTTAAAGGGATTCTTAATTGGGATTCCTGCATTAAGGAAGAGAGAGGATTCAATGGCCCTATCGATTCCATAATTCTACGAAATTCTAGAAAGTTCTATACAGTAAGCCTTTTAGAAATATTTTCACCTTCCAGAAAATAATAGATGTGAGAAAGAACTCAAAAGTACACCTTAGTTGCAGTAATATTCCAAATAAACATCTGGAAGTATTTAGATTCTAAAAAAGATACTACTTTATTAGATTTATATCCCACCTTTTCTCTAAGACAGCATTTCTTAAACTTTTTTCTCTCAGGACCCCTTCCCATGTTTAAAAATTATGGAGGACCCCAAAGAAGATTTTGTTTGTATGGGTTATATCTATCAATATTTACTGTATTAAAAATTAAATTTGACGTTCACTGCCACTACCACTTCTCACGATTGTTTGATGGGATTTTAATATTGTATTATTTTTCAACATAGCAAATAATTTTGTTTTCGCGGATCCCCGAGAGGGTCATGGGGGATCCCAGGGGTTCTAGGACCACACTTGAAGAAACGCTACTCTGTGAATTCAAGGTGGGGTCCATAACTCTTCCTCCTTCAATTCTGACCTTGCAACAGCCATTCAGGGAGGCAGCTTTGACTGAAAGATAATGACTAGCTCAAAGTCAGGATGGACTTGAATCTGAATTTCCTTACTGCTAATCAAGTACCTTAATCACTACATCACACAGTACTTGATGCATTAAAAATATTCCTAAAGCTGGGTTGCATTTCAAGGAAATGCTTTTCTTGGAGAGCAATAGAAATACTGCTTTTGGTGAAGATCCAAGTCCATGGAGGACCTCTGTATTGTAGGCAATAAAGGATGTAATAAATAAATGTAAACAAGTCTCGATTCAATCGAGGAGGCCTCATGTGAAAATAGCCACTTTCAGTGCTGAAAATATGGACTAAAATCTCTGCAGAAGGGTAAGAATACTGTTTCCACCCAAAATCTCCCTTAGTTTCCTAAATGTAGCAAGTGAGATAACTGGAAATGATGGAACAGAAACTTGAAGGAGGGGGTACTAAAAGTTTGTCATAATAGGTTTTATCCCAAAGGACTAAATATTCTGCTTTGGCCTACTAATACATTATATTGAGAGAACAAGCTGTAACTCTCCTATAGTCTATCATTCAGAGTAACACAATTCATTTTCAGTATCATATTTAATCAGAGTTATAGAAATTATTAAGAAATAAGTTTATATGAAACAAGTTTTAAAGAAACACAGAGAAACTCTTGTTTAATCAGGAAGGAAGTATCAAATTGCTATGGAGAAAACTTACATTATTTAACATTTCTATTTCGGGATGGTCTGTGTAGGAGCAATCTTTCCAAATTGAGAAGAAAATCTTTTGGCAAATCAGGAATGCACAACTATCCTAAGTTATATTTAGGCTTTGATTTTTGGGGTCCTACTCCAAAAAATAATGGGTGGAACCAGGCCAAAATCTGAACATTATTTTATTTATGGTTGATTATGTGCCATCAAGTCATTTTTGACTCCTAGTGACCACATAGATTTACTCCATGACAATCTATCCTTAACCTGTTCTTCCAAGTCTCCCAACAGCACACTCATCACCACTGTCACTGAGTCCATCCACCTTGCTGCTGGTTGTCCTCTTCTTCTCTTTCCTTCCATCTTTCCTAGCATCAGAGCCTTTTCCAGAGAGCTGGGTCTTAACATAATGTGTCCAAAGTAGGATAATTTGAGCCTGGTCATTTGTGCCTTGAGTGAGAACTCTGGGTTGATTTGTTTGATGATCCATTTGTTTGTTTTCTTGGCTGTCCATGGCATTCTCAGGACTCTTCTCCAAAACCAAAGTTCAAAGGCGTCAATACTCTTCCTATCCTACTTCTTTAAAGTCCAACTTTCGCTTTCATACAGTGTTACAGGGAATACCATGGATTCCATGATTCTGATCTTTGTAGGTATGGACACATCATGGCATTTGAATATCTTTCCAGGGCCTTTATGGCTGCTCTAATAGTAAGAAAAATTAAATAGAATGGATAGCAGTCCCCTGTAATGTGTTTGCACATGTTTATCATTCTTTAAGATTAAAAATACAATTTTTAGATTTTTTTATCCCACCTTTATTTTTTATAAATTACTCAGGGTGGCAAAAAAACCCTATTTTCCCCACAACCACCACCCTGTGAGGTGAGTTGGGCTGAGAGTGACTGGCCCAGTCACCCAGCTGGTTTTCATGTCTAAGGCAGGACTAGAACTCAGTCTCCTCGTTTCTAGCCTGGAGCCTTATCCACTAGACCAAACTGGCTCTTTATTTACTACTTTTGGAAGTCTATTGATGTTAACGTTTAAGGTTTTCCAGGTGTATACTATCATTGAGCCCTGGAAGATACTACGTCTGTGTAATCTAGTCAGGGCTGACAGGTATTTTGCCACTGAATTTCCATCGGGAAAAATGCTAATAATCTGGGATTTGGGAGCCTGGGCTAAGGATGAAAATGAGAGTCATTTACCTCCAAGAGAATTTCAGACAAGGCCCTTCCAGTGATGTTACCAACAGTAATGGAAGATCAAAAGATCAAGTTGATAGCCCAATGGTTGAGCACAAAATGATGACTCCAGGAGAAGCCTATTACCATTTCAGATCAAACCGAGATTCTAGAACAGGTTACCTCTGTAAGAGTTGTTAAACCTAGAAACCTTCCTAAACTAACTTTAAATAAAGCTTACATAAACTTCAGCAGAGAGAAGATGAAGAAGGGCAGGATCATTGCAGGCTAGAGATAAGACAGGTAGGTAGTGGTCCTGGCACTATGGCAGAAAGTTAAATATGAGAATAAATATGAATGGAACAGAGAATGAGTGGGAATGATGCATAAACAAATGAGATTTGCTTTGGTATCTATTTACTGTATGTGAACTTGTACGAATAGATACATGTGTAAGCATGAGAGAGAAATGAAATATGGTCCCTACTTTTCCCAGTTGGCCCAGGCAGGCATCCTGTTTCTTCTCCATGGTTTCCACCTCCAATCTATTTCACACCCAGAGATTATCATACAAAATGCAGTCCTATGCAAAATAACTATTGCTGTATTGTTGTTCTACCGATTGCATAATTTGAGTCAAATGTTGCCTTAAAAAAAGATTTCATAGAAGACATTTCATAGAGACCTCCTCTGTTGGAACCACCTATTTCTGGGGAGCTGGATCATGACTGCCCACCTACAGTGTTCCTAACATGTTTTGCATCTGACATAGCTGATCTTAGGAAACCATAAATTATAGGTAAAACATTTTGAATTTTTAAAAAGGAAGCTTCTATTTTTATTACTTCTTGACATTTAAAGTATCATTATCTCCACTGGCAAACAAAATCATTTTTCAGCTGACTAGATATGTTCCCCTAAGACCATACTGGAATCTGAAACAACAAATTGACTGACTGTATTATTGGGGGGGGGGAGGAGGTCCCTTGTAACAATTTTTTACTGAGACTCCTGCCTGCCAAGATGTAGAGAAGGGTGCATAGTTTCTCTTTGCATAAGTAAGTAATCAAGGAACAACTTATAGATGCATACATGAACAGCTAGAGAGTATCTCCTTCCAATAAAGTTTCTTGTAGATAGCATGCATCTTTTACAGGGCTGTGTAGCGCTTCAGAAATAATCAGGAAAAATTGTTCTGGAACATGTGCAACTGCAAATGTAGCACCTGTCTGAGACTCTTTAAAGCAGTTGTGTCTTTTCCCATGATGGTGCAATTGCCCCTTGATCCTAGAAAAAGACAAGGCTCCTTTAAAGAGTTGCAGAAAAATACTATTTTCCCATTCCCACATAACTTGAAGCACTGTTTTGAAAATGAATCCAAAGCATTGCATA
This sequence comes from Python bivittatus, assembly GCF_059951505.1. Classification (NCBI taxonomy): domain Eukaryota; kingdom Metazoa; phylum Chordata; class Lepidosauria; order Squamata; family Pythonidae; genus Python; species Python bivittatus. Next base: position 9,387,645 of record NW_028277088.1, read on the forward strand.
GGTCTAAAGTTTAATTTATCCATTATTTTGTATCAGTTATCGAAATGAAAATGTCTATTACTGCTGATCACATCACCGGTCACAAAAGATTACTCAGTGTTTCATATTAATATATAAAATCCTTTAGCTAAGCATCAGTGATTGAAAATATGTGCCTTATGAGTCTATGCCGCTCTTCAAAAATAAGGTTTAATGAGAAAAGCTCTGACTATTCAAAGCACAGAATTCCTTAAAATATATGTACAAGGGATAACAGAAGCATTTACAGTATACAATGCTAAAAACAGTTTTTTTAAAAATCTGCACATTTTTTATAAATTTTTATAAAATGAAAATACAATGGATTTTTTTTAAAAAATCATCTATAACAAAAACATTTCAAAGAAAAACCAGTCAAAACAATATTCTTTTTCCACTTGAGGCAAAAAACTATAAGGCATGTGGTTCTCTCTGGAAACTTTTGAATATATCTTCTATCCTGTTTTCTTGTCTACATGATCAAGGACATAGCATTTCATTCACAGTGCCCAAAGCAGCTTCACACAGCATTCTGAAAAATAAAAATAGTGAACAACTGCATAAGATATGAATGACAGTAAGTACATTTGTTCCTCTTTAGCTCTAATATGACACCTGATGCAGATGAGACATCACCGAAAGTTAATTGCTTCATGGCACTATTATTAGCAATGCGTGCATGGCATAGATCTCTTGTTCCTACTATGGATTTTATCCCTTTGCAAGAGCAGGAGCAAAAAGCTGTTGTGAAGAAATGGGAGCTGTATGCATGCCATAAGTAGAAGCTCTCTCCATGCAACCTATTTCCCACTGCATCTCCAGATAAATCTCACTGTCTGCATGGAATGATCCACATAAAATAGCCTGTAAAAAAAATACTGATTGCCCTTGATGGATCCAAGGTCACCAAGATGTGTCAGACTTCCTACAACACTGAAGTGGTGGCTGAGCTCACAAATAATGTTAAGCAAGGATTCTTAAAAACATCCCAGATTGATTCAGCCACAGTGACTTGATTCGCAGCTAATATTAAGCTTTGATGGGTGACTTCACATATCCAACGAAGTTGAAGTGGAAGGATATGATGGATTAACTTGGTCTTCCCAACTTGTGGACCAGAACTGCCAGAATTCTCCATCTAACATGGTCATTGCTGAGATTCCTGGGAGTCCACAAATGTGGAAAAAGCCCAGGTTTGGGGCAGTTGGCTTGGTGTTATTTGTATTAACCAGGTCAGTGACTACATTGAGATATCATGCTAAACTGTGGTGTGACATGATGAAAAGAAGACAACGCTTCCTCCTTTCTCTCTAATGCAGCAAGAGGGAGGTACATAGAAGCTTCTGTTTTCCATGAACAGCAATATAATGTTTACCAAAAGGAACTGTAAGCTTCCCATGCAATTAGCTGTATACGTTGCTCAGCTTCTAGATTAAAACTCTGTATTGTTCCACCAATTTAGATGCAGCAACTGAACTTCAAAGAATGTATTATTATCGACTGTCTTAACACTACAGAAACCATCCATGACCCCTAGATACAAATACATATATAAAATAAAAGCTCTTAAAGAAATAAAACTCCTCCCAAATTACCTTTCCATGCCATTATCTTCCTTGGTAAACTCACTGTACAATGTTAATTTTCTCTGAAGGGTAGATGCAATGTCCTTCACATATGAAGGGTTTTGTTTACCTGTCAAAATACATGATTATATTGAAGACCTGTGAGACTTATCGGAAAAGAGAAATATGCCTGTTCTCTATGGCAGCAGATTAAAAGCCCCTAGACTTCTCTTCCCCTTGGAAAGCCACTTGTTTTAAACCCATCTAAGTATTGCTGAAGATTGGGGGTTTGTTTCATCGTCCATCAATACTTATACAACTACGTTTGCTTTTTTAAAGACTATGTACCCAGATCCTTCCACAGCATTTCCCAGCCCACTTAAACATTCACTGTGCTGAATAATTTGGTATCTGTAGCAAATCTCATTATTTCACCAGAAGGCATATCATTTATAACAAATGCTATCGGCCCCATACAAACCCTAGTGAAGTTTCATGGTTCTCCCAGAAGCGAGGCAAGAACTAATCGCTCCTGTTCCTTCACCCTGAACCGCCAAAAGCACTTTGGAAATTCAGAAACTGGAATTAATCTTGTACAACTTCACTGGATTAGAGAGACTAGCTTTTGCTCACCTTCCATTAAAGCAACAATATACACAGAAGCGGTAAGACTAATAATTCCTTCAATTTCTTCAGACTCAATGGATTCCATTAATTCATGTAGAAAAGACCTGAGTAAAATATGCATGAAATTAAAGGTAAACAGATTAGCTATCAAAGTATGAATTCATGAACTTGCAGAATGTTTAGGTTTTAGAACCTTTTATGAGGTCTTCATAAGACTGTTAGAGGTTCTCAGCATTTACTTCCATTACTCTCATTTTGCAACCTTTTGAAATCCAGTCCTTCCTCCCTCACCAGACATTGCTTCCACCTTTAGCATTCAGACCATAATCCTCTCTCTTCCTTTCACAATCTCTAATGCTCCTTCTTTACTCTCCCTGTTCTAATATATTTGAGAGAGAGCATGGAACAAAATAGAAGGGATTTTATTTCTAGAATCAAATATATAATTTCTGCCTTTTGAAAATGGATGGGGGTTCTGGAACTGAGAACCACAAAATCAGCAAGTCTCCAGAGACCAAAAGCCATATTCAAGTGGAGAGAATAGCATTCCAGATTCATTTAGCTGCACTGATGCTTTAGAGGCATCAAAAGTAGGTTTGTAACATCCTTTCAGCTAAAAAATCCCTTCATATTTGTATAGCCAGCATGGGCTTCATCTAAGCATGAGCAAGCAGTGAGCTACAGCTGCCAAAAGAGTCACTGCAATCTTGGGTTGCATCAACAGAAGTATAATGTTAAGATCGGGGAAGTGATGGTTCCAGTCTATGCTGCACTATTCAGACCACACTTGGAATATTGTGCCCAGTTTTGGTCATCATAATGCAGGAAGGATGCTGAGGACTGGAAAGTGCATAGAGAAGAGCAACAAAGATAGTGAGGGGCTTGGAGGCTAAATCTTACAAAGATTGGTTAAAAAAACTGAGTATATTTAGCCTAAAGAAGAGATGGCTAAGGGGAAACATGATAATACTCTTCCAATACCTGAAGGGCTGTCACAAGGAAGAGGATATGAATTAATTCTCTGTAGTGCCTAAGAGTAGGACAAGAACCACCAAAGTGAAAATGTCCTGACTATGAGAGCTATGAAGCAATCCTAGAGTCAGGGGTGGTCCATCTCTGGAGGTTTTTAAACAAATGTTGGACAGCCATTTGTCTAAGATGATCTGGACAAGGGAGATGGACTAGCAGTCTCTTGTTCCCATATATTTAATATATAATCATATGCCCACAGTGCTCGGTCAAAAAATTATATTCATTGTTTTTATAAATGCAGCTTGCAGTTTTCTCATGATCAATCAAGATTGATGTTTCCTTCATGGTGGACCTTGAGCTATGGACTGATATCCACGTGCTCATCCCTCGATACAACCTGTAATTGATGCTGTTAAATGCAGATCCTTCCCTTTACAAATATCTGCTTTTTTTTTTTTTTTTTTTGCCATGCTCAAACTGGCCTCCCTACAATGCTGAGCTTTGGAACATGAACTACAGTAATTGGCTGGAATAGCCCCACAGACAATCTAAAAACTTGACATGCTATTTTAATAAAGCCAACAGCTTATGTTCCAGAGTAGTGACCTAGCAGAAGTAGGTCTTTGTATGAGTGTAAAATCAATTTTCCTGAATCACTGCTCTGCACTGATAAGTACTCAAAAGTACTAATTATTTCAAGAGTTCCTTTGCTTCCATTTTTCATGTTAAATGTAAGAAAAAGGTGTCTGAATGTTTAAAATCCTGTTTTGCCCTATGATTCAATAGCATTTAACGAGTTTTCAGTAAACTACCACTAATACTACTAAATTATAGTTCTAATTTTTAAGAAAGGGCTACTTGCAAATGGACTGCAGTTATGAGATTCCAGGAGTATTTGTAGAATATATTCAGTAGTTCAAAAAATAAAAATAAAAATCCAGTTCAAAACCAGAATTGCATATAAGTTGGTCAATATCATGGTCCTTAAGTATTAACTGCTCCAGTTCTTTCTTTACTTTGTCAAAACTTTTTGGCTTAATTCTAGAATTGAGCAATGACATAAGAACATAACAGGTGAGGTCACCAGCAGGGCACCAGAAGAAGAAGACAAAAATCTCTCCTCCATTCTGAGAACAGAAGCAATACTGTGGGAAAACAGAAGAATCAGGGCTAAGCGGTGGTCAAAACCCCCTCTCCGCTTAAAAGAGAGCTTACCTAACCCCATTTGCTGATTTATTCACAATCGCCATTAAAACGCTCGAAAGCGGCGGGAGATCTAAGAACGTCTTAGGTGGTGTTAGCTCTTCTGTATTTGGTGCCTGGAGCAAAAGAAATATAGAGGAATGCTTCCAACAAACCAGAAGTCAATAAACAGAAGAAAAACAATTGGCATTTGATATTACTTTCCTCAGTCTTTTACGATCATTGAAATAGCTACTGTCTGGAAGGAGGAGGAAGCCAGGCAGCATAATCCTGTGGGTGAAGAAAGAACAGCTGCACAGCTGCAATCATGCTTTCTGGAAGGCGCATAATATCATCCCCCTTTGAAGGCTAAAAGCTTGACTGACAGCTCAGGACCTGTTGCCTTGAGCCTTGGAAAAAGAGGTTGGAGCCAGCCATTTTCTGCTCAGCCCCTTCACACCACTCGAAGCAATCCCAAAATATTCAAGGGAAGGTTTCTTTTTACCGCAGACGAGCGTTCGATAACAAGGGCCATCTAAGAATTCGAGAGCCCTTGTTCTACAGGTGTAAAAAGAGACATGAATGCAGAAGATGTTTATAGAAAAGCCCTTCAAAATTGCACTCCTTTTGCAAATACAGCACTAGCTAGGGCAGTGTTTCTCAACTTTGGCAACTTTAAAATGTGTGGACTTCAACTCCCAGAATTCCCCAGCCAGCCTTGCTGGCTGGGGGATTCTGGGAGTTGAAGTCCACACATCTTAAAGTTGCCAAAGTTGAGAAATGCTGAGCTAGGGTGATGTGATGAAAGCGCTTCCTGTTTCCAGCCATCTGTGGGAATCTCTCCCCACACACTCCATGCTGAAAAAACCCTGAAAGGTCTTTGGCATCTCCTGGTATTCTGTGTGAGTAGGAATGAGGATTCTGATCCATCAACTCTCTGAATATCAGATTCTATCTGGACCAGCAATGGGTTGAAGCCCACCCCCAGCTATGGATGGCTTGGGGCCAGTTGCTCTCTCTTAGAAGAATCTTAAAATATTATTATCCAAAGCCTTCTTCTGGGTTCTTGATGGGGGCCTCAGTCCTGCTTACACTGGGCTCACATCTGAGTGAGGAAGAAGAATGCAGGTCTTTATTGATTCTCGAGGACGTAGCCAATGATGAGCTGCATGTTTGGCTCTCACATTCAGCCAGATCATAAAGTTAAATACTTGCAGAAGAGAATATATGTAGCTCAGGGTTGGACTGTGGAGTCCTTGGGGTTCTAGCACTGAAGACGTTACCTAGCCGGGTAACGAAAAGTTTGCAAGAACACAACCAAGCTCAGAGAACCCCAAGAACTCCACAGTTAAATACTTGCTAAATTCACACATCACAGTAAGCCATAAAATGTAGCTTATTAACCACAATGTTCAGATTCATGTAACAGGCTAAAACCCAAAGTACATTATATCACAGAGTGCAAATCATGTCCCTGTGATGCTGTCTTTCCCTGGTCATTTTTAATTACGGCTCAAAAAAGGGATGTGATGCCGTTGTACTGGTGAACCTCAAGAGGTCTGATCTCTACCACATCTGACAGACCCTTGACTATTTGCTTAGACCATCCTTACATGCACACAGAGCATATTTGCAGGAACAGTAAAGCAAAACCCATTACCTTTTGCCTCAAGTTGCAACCTATCTCAACCACTGCTGCCGCTAACAGAGAAGAAATAACTCCACGGTGAACAGCTGGAAAAGCCAACGTACAAGACTGGACTACATGTATGAATTCTCCAAGAGGCTCTTGAACAGAGTGAATTAACTAGGAAAGAGCAAAAATGAGCTTTATAGCAAACATGCCTACACAAATAGATATATTTCTTTTAAAAAACCTGAGACAAGTATGTCTTTATGGCACAACTACACAGATTAAAGCATACAGTACAAAATCCCCAGAAAAACTTTGAGTAGTTTAAAAGCTGCATCCTTTCCAGATTATTTTCTAAAAAACAGGAGCAAGATGCTTCTCTTTTCACACAGAAATGGGAACTCTCCATTCTGGAGGGACCAGGCGAGTCTACCATCTGTCTATGCTTTGTATAGGGGCAGGTTTACAGTATCCACTTTCCTTATGACACTACAGCACAAACTTCAGAAGAAATAACCAATTTAAAGTATTCCAATTCTCCCAGTGCTGCTTCAAGGAGGTTGAAATCAATATCAGAGTCCAGGTGCAATCGTTTTATAGAATTATTTTTCCAATATAAAGAGGAGTTAAAAGGCTCAAGAAGAAACAGTCGTGAATCTTTATAATCTGAAACAAAAAAAAACCTGAGGCTGAGAAAAGAGCTTAAGAGCCTTGCCAAGAATTGGAAATACAAAAGGCAGGCAGCAGAGAGAATAAAGGTGACACCTTCTGGATAAAACAATACAAAGTTTAATTTTTAAGCTAGTCCATCTCTAATTAATATTGACCTGGAATTACCAACAAGTCCATGAAAAGAAACCAAGAATAAACATGGCACGATATCTAGTAAAGCAATTGAAAGTCCTGTGAGGGCATCTCATGCCTACATTGTCCTGTTAGGAGGCAATCATTTTATTTCTCTTGCCCAGTGTTTCTCAACCTTGGCATGCTGGCTGGGGAATGCTGGGAGTTGAAGTCCACACATCTTAAAGTTGCCAAGGTTGAGAAACACTGCTCTAGCCAATGTTATCGTGTCTCTAAGAAAAGTTATCCTATCATCTCTGAAACTTCCAGATTTTTTTTTTTTTTGTAATTACACTCCTGCCCTGCCTATCACTGACCTTTCTTACAAAGTGGTTTTCAAAGCGAAATTAAAAAATAAAAGGAGGGTAAGTGTTATCTCAGAAAATGTGGGACTGAATAATGATCTTTATGTGGAGTTGTCAAAGCTCCCACTTAAAACAACACCAGCACGTTCCAAGCGATTTTTCGTTCTGTCACTGAACATCACCAAATGTCAACCTTTTCATTAGAAAACGGAACACCATTGCTAATAGGGATTGGTTAGAAAGTAATTGTATCTTGTTATTTTAAAAGAAAGAGGAAGTCTGAAATATACTGGAAATATTCAAAGCAAAACTGATAGTCTGCAACTTTTGTTGAGGACCGTTTCTTCCAATTACAGTTGCTAGATTCTTTCTATTATAAACAAGTGAGGCCTGGCCTGGTTGATGCAATTAAGCACAATAGCTGAAATGGGAAAGTTCACAGATGGAAAAAAAAATACAAAAATGATGGCCAATTTTAAATGCAACCAGTACCTGAATCCCTTCTTCTTCTTGTTTTCTGAGCCTAAGTGCGATAGATTCTAGAATTTTCTGGAACATTTTCTGAACACCGTCTAGAAGTTCTGCTATGTGATCAGTGTTGACAGTGTCATGGGCCAAAGAAGCTTCAACCATCTCTCTCAGGATAGAAAGTAACATTGGAATGAAAATGGAGCCTTTTTCTAACAAAACAAACGAAAAGAAAAAACAGTGTGATGCTGTTGCAAAAACAGTAAGTACACTCCAAGGCTATATATGCAAAAGTGTAGTGTCAAGATCAAGAAAAGCCATTGAACCTGTTCATTCTGCACTAGTCAGACTGCTCCTTATATCCAGTTTTGGAAACCCTATTTTAGAAAAAACTTGGACAAACTGGAGTGTGTCCAGGGGAGAGGAACCAAGATGATAAGTGGACAGGAAGAAAAAACTTATGAGGAATGGTTGGAGACATTGGGCAGGTTTAGCACGGAGAAGAAAAGCCTGTGGGGAGACATTATAGCTGTCTTCAGGTATCTGAAGGGCTGTCTTGTAGAATGTGGAGTAGAACTGTTCAGAATTGCTACAGGAGAAGTAACAATGGGCTTAAATTACAAGGAAGCAGATTTTGGTTGGGTGTCAGGAAATATTTCCTATCATCTGCTCCACAATGGAACAGCTTGCCTTGGGAGGCAGTAACCTCTCCTCTGCTGGAGGTGTTCAAATATGATCACTTCTCATGGACGGCACAGTAGTGGATTCCTGGACAGTACAGAGAATTCAGTAGCTGATTTCCAAAGAGCTTTCCAACCCTTACATTCTATGAAAACATAAGATGTGTAGCAGAAAGTAAACTTAGTTATTCCATTCCAAGATATCGTTCAGTCTTCCCCAACATGGTCACTCTCCAGCTGTTTTCAACTCCCAGAATTCTCAGCAACAGTCCTGACTGTTTCAAATTCTGAAATTGAAGCTCACATGTCTAGACGGACCCACGTTGGGGAAGGCTGATAAATCCTTCCTTCCTTCCTTCCTTCCTTCCTTCCTTCCTTCCTTCCTTCCTTCCTTCCTTCAATTCCTGGAAGTTGTTGAATTTGTAATGTTTCAATAAAACTAAAGTTACAGGTATTCCCCCTATAGAGATAAACTGAACCCCAAACATTCTCTTAAGAAAACAGCAACAGTTCAGTTACATTCCATCACATCTCTTTTCATGCATGACAAGCAATGCTCGACTCTAATTCTAAAGGTTACCTAAGGTTAAAGCTTACCTTTCAGCGGTCTGAAATAAAGAAACATCCAAGTTTTGTCTTGAAAACAAAACATTCAGAAAAATACATGGGAAAGCACACCAACAGTGAAGGCCGATATATCTATACTGTATAGGACAATGTTTCTCAACCATAGCAACTTCAAGATGCATGGACTTCAACTCCCAGAGTACCCCAGCCAGCATGCTGGCTGAGGAATTCTGGGAATTGAAGTCCACGCATCTTGAAGTTGCCAAGGTTGACAAACACTGGTATAAGACATAAATGTGAGAATTCTGTTATTCTGTTACTATATTTATAGATTGTGTTGCTTGTCACTGACCTTATACTGTCCTAATGGTTTTAGGGTAAGACAAGATCAGTCTTTACTATCTGATACAATCTGATAGGAAGATAGAAATACACAATATTTAAAAAAACATACCTCTGTGTATGATCATAGCTACCAAGTTCAGAAGACTGGCTTGAAATTCGAAATCACCAAGTCCAATAGCTATTAGATCTTTGCACACCGTTAGGTAAGTCTTTGGACAAAGAACAGAAAATGGGTACATATTACATTTATAAACCAGTAAGTACTTACTTTTCATATACTTCTAAAATGGAGCAGCTAAGATTAGGTCATTTTTCAGATGATTTATTAAGAAACAAGTTACTAGTTCTCAATAAAATAGGAAAGGTTAGGAGTTTAAATGCTTTTGTCAGATTTGTTTTTAGAAATCCCAGTGTTTCTTCATGTCCTACAAGCCCTGCTGAAGGAAAAACAGAATGGATTTTGCAGAGGGAAAAATTTAGAGTGCTTTGAGTGTGTCAGTAGGTGTGTGGAGGAAGGTAACCATATAGATATTATATAACTGGGTTTTCAAATGCCTTTGATAAAGTTCCTCATCAAAAGCGTTTGGGTAAACTTAGTGGCCATGGGATAAGAGGACCTCTCATTGTATGGATTGCTAACTGGTTAAAACACAGAAAACAAAGAATAGAAACAAAATGGGCACTTTTCTCAATGAAGGTAGATAAGAAGTGAAGTCCTTCAAGGATCTGAGGGAACAGATTCTTAAGTTGATCCTAAATAATCCTAAACAAATTTGATTTTTAAGTTCTTGAACCCTGCAACTCCACCATAGCTGGCTAAGTCTGCAAATGACACCACAGTATTCAGGGTGGTGAAAATCAAAAGTGAGTTGGAAAATCTCCATGAAGGTCTCTTTAAAATGGGTGAATGGTCAACCAAATGGCAAATATGGTTCAATTGAATTAAACGTAAAGATATGTACACTGGGGCAAAGGTCTTTAATTTCCTATTTATACAAATGGGGTCTGACCAGTAAAATGGTCATGGTGGACCAGCGAAGGTGTGAACTCAGTATACAAGAGCTGTCAAAAAGGCAAATTCTATAGAAATCTATAGAAAAGGGACTGAAAATAATTACAGCAATGTTGCAATTTCCTTATACAAATCTGTGGTACATCAACACTGGGAGTAATGGGAACAGTTCTAGTTGCCACGTTGGAGAAAAGGATATAAAAGAGCTAGAAATGTGCGGACGAGAGCAACCAAAATTATCAGGGGGTCTTCTGTACAAGAAAAGAATGAATGCTTAGAACTCATTCGTTTGGAAAAAAGAAAACCGGGAGGGAACATTATCACGGTATCTAAAATCAATCAATCAATCCTGCCAAATGATTCTGTAAGCTGTAGGAGGTTTGAAACCAGCTTTCCACAGGCGCACATCCCCTGTGGGTGCACAGAGAGACCATAGTGAAGAATAAAGGATGCCCAGCCTTGTTACCACATTCAATGTATGTACTGGCCACCATCTCCCTGCCTGGTTGATTGCACAGGATTGTTAAAGGATGAAATGAAAGGAGGGGGAAGAGAGTGGGGTTGAGCTCCTAGAGGAAAACTGCAATATTAACATAAAGAAAAACATAAAATAAGGTGTTTCTGATCAGAGGGAAAACTAAAATGCAGAAGCAGTTCTAAATTCTAGGTTGCCTCTAAGCTGGGAAAACAAATTATGTTTGGGCCACTCTAAACTAAAGTCAATGCAGTCTACGATGGGGTGATGTCTAAACTGAGTCAGTATTATATTAATGCACAATCCAATAATCACCGTACATAAGGAGCATGCTAACCAGGGTACGCGTGCGCGCACACCCACCCACGCGCGCGCACACACACACACACACACACACACGGAGTACCTGAATCACCAGTTGAGGGATTTCCCTGGATCGCTCCAAGCTGTCCTCCTGTTCCTCTAACATGAAAGGAGGCAGAATGCTATTTTCTATCCAGGCCCCCGACTCCTCCAAAGCCGACAGATAATCCTGTTCTTCAGAGGCAAACTGTTAAGAAAAAGAAACATATCCAGCTACAGGGGAGTTGCCGGGTTCAAGAACCTTTCTACTCAAATGAACAGTAACTCTCCGACTTACGGCACCTTGTGTAAAAGATGTATATTTAATCTGCAGTAGAGGCTGAAGGCTCTCACTGCTGTTGCTTGATAGAAGCCACAATATGCTGGGTCATGCCCTCGGATATAAGAATCTAGGACATCCTACAAGTTGGGAGAAGAAATATTAACCTTTTAAAAAATATCCCACTATAGGCATGCTCTTTGAAAGAGCGGTGCCCTTCCTGGGTTTCGTTCAAATCTATGGATGTTTAATTATTTATTTTAACATGTTTTATACTGCCTTTCAAAACAGAAACGTCCAATATTCCAAGACCTAAAAGTATGTGGGACTCGAGTCACGTTGGGTGACACATCACATTTGATGGGAGCTGATTTTAATTTCTGCTTTTGATTTTAATTGCAGCGATCTCGTTATGTTTTTTTTATTATTTTATATTTCTTTTTAATTAATAACAAAAACAGAAAAAGAGCAAAACACAATGAAGATAATGGTGGAGGTACACTGTCAAAGAGGGGGAAAAAACCATAAAAAGCGCTTTACAAAAAAGTGAAAGAAGTACGACAAAGGAAAAAAAATAGTATGATATGTCATTATAACAGCAAGCAGTTACAGTTCTATAGATACGCTTATCCGATGCAAATATTATTCAAGTACTTTGCTGTTATTTACTTATATTTATATTTCAAATTTGGTCACCGCCCATCTCACTAGGAAGTGACTCTGAGCAGTTTACAGTAAAAAAAAAAAAAATATTAAAATACAGTACAAACCATATTCATACGTAAATAATACCTTCCAAGGTGCTACTGGTAAAAAGGATATTAACATACAGGAGCATCTTCAAGGTGCTAACCACCCCCAGGGTTGGTTGCCCCTTTTCTCGCCCCACGCGAATCGGCAGAGCCGGGTCTTAACCCCCTTCCGGGAGTAGGGGCCTGCCTCACCTCCGGGGGGAGGGCATTCCATAGGGCGGGGACCACGCCACGTGCACACACGTTTATATTCTGTAGTTCTGTAATTGCAATAAAGCTTGAGTGTGTGTATAAACAGCAGGGTGGGGTAGGCATTCAGTGATAAAGAAACTGGGAGTAACCTGCGCAGGCTGCTTTTCTTCTAACAGACTATGTCGTAGGAGACAGCCAATGCAGTGGCATCGATGCAAATGGTCAATGCGTTGGTTTGCTTTTGAAACAGAGGTTTATGCCCCTTCCAAAAGTCCTTGTGCCTCCACTACGTTTTTAAAAAGACAGGAGAAGGACGGTAACGACTGAACCCCATCCGAGAGAAAAGCTTTCTGTCCATGCAGGGTTTTCTGGCCGCTTCTCACTATCATCCTTTTGGTAGCTTGCCCATCTAAAGCAACTTCAGACTCATCCTGGCAGAAAACTAATTTCACACCACAGACCCGTGTGTCAATACACATCACTCCATCCAGTCGGTTCCCTTGGGGGCCTCTGCTCTGTATGGCCAGGGAATGTTACCCGAATCAGCATTGCCCCATATTGCCATGTGCACCGGGCACACGGAGACAGCCCTTTTTCTAAAGATCAGCCCGCCCCGAGTCAAAGAAGCGTTTGGTACGCTTGTTGGAAGAAGCTGCTTAGAAGTTTATCAAGCCCTTATGGGATGAATAAAGGACATCCAAGAGGAAATGAACTGCATCTAAAGAAAGCTTCGTCAGAGATATTTGTTAGAACCGATTCAGATGATAGGGTGAAAAGGGTGGTGCTGACCTTTCCGCATTCAAGAACTTTCAGAAGCTGGTTCAGTTTGTCTCTGGAGAGGGACAAAAGGCAATCTCGATTCATGTAATGAGTCAGTAAATACTCTAAATAATCAAGGGCCAATTCCGGTTTGGGCTCATTCGTTTCTTGGATACGTACTCGCCGTTCAGTCTCATTAGCCTAAGAAGAGGGAATAATATCCTTTTATTTGTAAGCAAGAAACAGAGAACAATAAAACTAATCAACCTCAGAAGCTGCACAAATCTATACATTTGAGGTGAAACTTTCTCTTTTTTTAAGCATACCTCCATCTTGCTTGGCTCAGCTGTTATCCAATCACAGATTAATTCAAGAATATGTCCTAATTTGCCCCAGCGACACAGACAGTCAAGTAGGGGAGAGTATTTCTTTTCAGTCACGCCATTTTCCAGGTTCTTCAGCTTTGAAATCACACCACAGCTAGTGACAAGCAGAGAAAAGGTGATCCATTAGATTAGATCAAACAGAAAAATCTAACTCAAAAAAATCTTTCCACCCTTTTGGCTAGAGGACTTCTTTTTTCCCAGTCAGACCTAGACCACACCTTTCAAAGAAAAGGTTTTGACCTACATTTTCAGCTTCACAAAATAATAAGCCATACCTGAATGTAGGAATAGCAGCAGGTGAGATGAAAGATGCCAGAATAATTATTGGAGACACACAACGATCATCCTGTTAGAAGCACACACACACACAGAGACACAAAAAGAAAAACCCCAGAAATCTTTATTAAGGAGAAGAATTGAGAGTACAATATATGTCAAATGGTATCCCTGTATTTTAAAGCATAACAATAAGCTTTCGGAAAGGTAAATCAGCAAGTGTCAGCCTGACACTCATTAACATATCTTCTTGTACAACGCTTACCCACTAATTTGGGCTGTCTAGACTGTGCTGCAAACATAAACTAACAACCCTATTGGAACCTGCATTCGGTTGGCTGAAAATGTTCACAGCTGGATAATTGCTCCTAAAGGCATTTTCATAAAATGGTAGTAGTTCTGTATAAAAAAGACCCCACTCATTTTAGCTCCATGAATAATAAAAGCTCTAGGCTGAAACAGCACTCATGCCTTAAATTAGAATAAGATTTATCAAATGTAAATGAAGATTGCAATTACAGTATCAAATAAGAGGTGTCAACAATGAGGTACAATGATGCGCAAAAGTGACTTCATAGAACATTGAAAAGATCATTATTTTCCTTATTCTGACCCCATGTCCGCCCTACTCCTCAAGATACTTCCTGTTCCCTTCCCAATCTCAAGACCATGCTTTCCCCCAGCTAAACTCTAACCTTAGCCTAGTCAGAGACAAAGGCCATGCTAGAAAATGCTACAATCCTTATAGTTTCATCTCTTTAATGAATGACATTAAGCCTTTGCATTCAGCCCATTGTGCTTCTAGGTTAAACTAGGTGTTTAATGGCAATGTATGAATTGTTCCAGCTCACAGTAACAAACTTTGTGGGATCTGAGACTAGTTAATGTTATTTGATGTTTTGTTCTCAGCTGTCAATCACAGTGGATGGTACATATATAGAGAACAAATTAAATTCTATTTTATCTGACTTTACCTTAAATATTTTTAAATATTCCGGTAGCACAGAAGCAAACTTTTGGACAATATGATTTTTTGCTTCTTCATTGCGATCAAGTGCTTTCTGAATACTCCTCCAGAGAATTACAATAACTTCAAGCAAGCCAGCCATTGAAGGTATGTCATCAACTGAAAGTACATTATTTGTTACCTGAAATGCAAAATACATTATAATTAGGGGGCTGCTATTCTTAAATAATGTGTCTCAAATTAAGGTTACTTTAAAAAATGGAATCTGAATTGATATGCATATTAAAAAGACTTGCATTATTTAAGTCAGGATCGGTGCTCCTAGAGTGTCTGCAGGGGGAATAAAAAAAAATTACAACCTGTAATGATATGTGGGAATAACCTTGGGAGACAGGAGGAAGAGCCACAGGCTAGGCAATGGTCTGACAAGCAGCAGCTGAGCCCAGAGAAGGAATAGGGGTGTGGCAAATATCTCAGAAGAGATCCTCCCTAGTTTTTTGGTGTGATGGAATGTGTCTACAAAGGGGGAGGTGATGTATGGACTACAGTAACAGAGCAGGTTCTCAGGAAGGAGGGAGCACATTCCAGGAAGGGGGCAAGACAACAGACCACACAGTCTGGAGCTGGATCATGGGAAGAGGAAGAGATTTAGGATAGGCACTCCCTAGAATCTCCCAGGGTATATCCACTAAGTTAGAGTAATACAGATTTCGTCTGGCAAGATTCTGTCTATATGGTATAAGAAATAAAAGAACTGAACTTGGCTGGTCTGTTTCTCGGTCGATCTTGGGCTGGGCCTGACACTTGGACTGTAAAGGCAAGCGGGGAGAGATGTACTTTGAGACTTGCAAGATTGATGTCAGCCTTGCGAGATAGTCCAGACAAGAAGCACACCCAGAAGTACCAGCTCTATCTTTATTGTAAGGTTACATTAACAGAATCTTGCAAGTCTGAAAGTACATCCCTCCCCCCTCACCTTTACAGTCCAAGAAACTAGGGAGGGTCCCTTCTGAGACGATTGCCATGCCCCCATTCCTTCTGCGGGCTCAGCTGCCTCTTATCTGACCGTTGCCTAGTCTGTGACTCTTCCACCTGTCTCCCAAGGTCATTCCCACATACTATTACACAACCCCATGATCAAAGTCTTTTTGTAATGTGCACACATCTTAACTTTTTTGACTCCCCCTCCAGATGCTCCTGACTAATCCATTAATATCATTAGCATTTCTTTTAATACCCTGATATTCTGAATATGCAGCAAGCTTATGTTAGGCAAAGTATGCCAAGCTCATGATGCCTTCTCTTCTACATCTGCAAACTGAATGCAGATGTTTCAATGGAAATTGTTATATGAGCAAAACCTCATCTCTGTACTAGCTCCAGGCTCTGGATATAAAAACCACATAATACAAAGTTAATTCCTTCACTATGAGAACCGGTCTGGTTTAATGGGTAAAGTAGTGGGCTTGAAATCGGGAGACCATGAGTTCTAGTCCTCCCTCAGGCACAAAACCAGCTGGGTGACCTTCTCTCAAGCTAACCCACCTCACAGGTGTTGTTGTAGGGAAAACAGGAGGAGGGAGCATTAGGTATGTACACCACCTTGAGTTGGCCAAAAATAAAGGCGGGATGGACAGAGCCATCAAGCAATAAGTTCATTGGCATCTCTAACAAACCACAGTGACATCATATGACTTGTGTAAACCATCACACAAGATATAATTCACACCATCACCTTCCTGCACATACCTACATCACCTTGATATATATTTTAGATGAAGGTAAGTGGACAGACAGGTGAGATCAAAAGCACAGCTTGCTACCACAACTGCTGATGGCGGCATTGATTGGGGATTTATATTCACAAAGCTTTAAAACTATAATCTAACACTCCTCAAAAATGATGTAATGGCCCACGGACATTCCTGCTAGGTTATGCGCTATGTTGTGGCTCATGTAAAACTGAGCTCGCTACTCACTCAGGGCAAAATTGAAATTTAAACCAATCCTTCAGCACAATTTATGAAAGATTCCCTTTGAAACGGACGGCTATAATGCTGAGAAACATTCTCATTAGATAAAGCGGCAAAAACATGCCAGCTATATTAACCCATAGAACATCACAAATCCAAGTCAGTTGTCACAAAACCATTTTCAGTTAAAACCCTGTTCTTCTTACGCTCATGTTTTCTTTCTCACTGTCCTCATCCCCACTTTCAGATGCCTTTAATTGCTGTTGGATACAGGCGTTCAAACAGCTCTGAATGGTAAGCATCAGTTTAGCTAGAATAAAAGAACAAAGTGTCTCAATTATGAAAAATGACAAGCGACAGAGTGGACAGCAAAGCTACTGGCTCAATTATTGCTTCATTAAAAAAAGGGAGAAGCACCGTGCGTTTATGCTCCAGCAAAACAAACAAATAAATAAATAAATGCAGTTTAATAAAAGCATGCAGCTGTTTGGATTAATATTTCATCAACTGTTTTTCTTGTTAGGGATTTCAATGGATTTCTAAATGGCTTTGAGCATGTTCCCGACTATATATTTTAAAACCACATCAAAATAAATTATTTAAATGGGACTGTAGTTAACACTCAATGGATATATTCTGGGGAAAAGTTAAGTACTATTTCCGTTTAAAAATAAGCCAGCCCCGTAATTAGCACCTTCTATGCACACATTACACCCAACTTTTTGTCACCTCCTCCTGTTCCTTCTTCCTGACATTTTCAATTTGGCCCAGAATTCTTCAGAAGCAGTTATGGGTGCCTGGGCATTTACCAAAAAGCAACAGAGGGCTTCTTTGTGGATATGGGGGAGTAAAACACCCCAGTTGTTCCATTACCCAGGTCAACAACTCCAACATTGCTTTTCACACCATTACCTATGTTGGTGGGATTAGCGTACTCATGAGCGTATTGATAGAATTTTCTGGCTGCAGATGCATTCATTTGGATGAGTGCCACACAGCGTTCGCACCACACTTCTTCTGGTTGATTGACAGGCAAGAAAGAGCTGATCAGAAGATTTACTAGCCGTCGGGACACAGGCCGCGAATCAATCTCAAGGCGAGTTAAGAGGTGCTCTATAGGACAAATTTTCCAAAACTGATTTGAGAGGATGGGAATGGGGGAGAAACAAAGTTACTGTGATTAGATTTTATAGTGAATGTACCTTCAGATGGACTCCCTGCTGACTGATTATCTGATATCCTGCATTCTTACACAAGTTGCTTTTTCTGGCTAGAAACTTCTACAAAACTCTCCCTGGAAAAACACAGCCTATGTTTTGCAGCATTACTCTGGCAAACAGCCTCTATTCAACTTGTCTTTTGCTACTCAGGAATCAAGACAGATTATCTGCCTTACTCATTGATTTCCGATTAACCACTTGCAGACAGAACATCATAGCAGCGTTGTGTCAATGTCCAATGTTGGGCTGATGTTATATACGCTGCAGGAAAAAAATAAATTCTGACTCATGCTACTGCAAGTTAACAGTCTCACTTTCATCTCGTGCAGCTGCCCAGGCATTTCATTCACCTCTTTATAAAAATATTTACCTTATTTTTCATTCAAAATAATCTCAAAGCAGGGTGCAATAAAAGACACTGACACAATGATACAAACTTACCAAAGTTAAAGCCATAAAAAGGACCCACAACGTCAGAATCATACCAGATTACAAAGCACCCTTAGGGATGTCTGGGGGGGGTGGGGGTGAAAAAGCTCAAAATGGCAGCTGTACCTATGCAACCAAAGCCCCGTTTCCTTTTTGTGTGTGTCACATGAGATGTGTAAAAAAGGGTGAGGCTTTGTTTGCACAGCCATAGTCACCATCTTGACCTTTTTGACCCGCTTTCTCCCCAGTGCCCTTGAGCAGCCTAAATTTAGCCAAAACCAAGGGAGGACACCTAGGTCTTTGGTTGGCACCACCACCTAAGCAGGCAAAAGGCCAGAAAGGGAATTCACAAATGGCCAGAAAGGGAATTCCATAACTGGGGGCTACCAGTATTAAATATGAACATGCTTTGTTTTCCAACCATGGATTAAAATAAGAATAACTAATTGTTTGTGCCTTCACAGCCAGAGTTCTTTTGATATCGCCTCCGCCAAGGTAGCCCACGCTTAAGCAAGGGATTCTTCGGACTCTGAATTCTGACTCCAAAACTGATTCAGTGTTCAGAATTAAGTACTGTACAGCTGTATTAAAATAATTGCACATCTTCTGGGAATGAGGTCTGGACTACAGAGAGTTCTATTAGACAGGATAGTTTATTTTGTCATCTGATCTTCACTGATCTGATTTGCTGATGCTGAGGATAAACTGACAATACAACCATCACTCATTTTCTACTCTCCGATGCCATTCAGTGACATCTCAAACCCATGCTATCCCTTCAGCGGGATGGTACTTTGCAGCTGAAAAAATAAATTCAATCCCTTGCAGAGCAAGGGCACATGATTTCAAAAAATAAATCATCAGGAAATAATAAAATGCTACTTTTTAGCTGTTACTTTTCTATTGGACCTGCCATCAAGATAACTGCTCGAAAAACTGCAGGGAAGAAAGGATGCTAAAAGTTCCTTCTTATTGAATAAATTAAAATATAACAATGGTAAATTGTTTGGGGTGAAATGCTAATGAATTCTTTGGACCCCTTTCCTTTTAAAATATTGATGAATGCACATGCTCCAGAATAAATTGCCTAGTTTTATGCGTCGTGTCTGCAGCCTAGCAAACTAATTTATCCCACCTTTGCAGCCTTCACAGCCTTAATTTTCAGCAACATATCAACGAAAGCCACCCTAACTTTCTCTGAATTGTCATGGAGATTGTATTTCAGGGCTGGCAGGAGCTGTTCCAGTAATGGGTGGCTTAGTATATTGTCCAAAATCATAGGCAAGCACTGGAAGGGAAATAGAAAAAAATATCAATAAAAGGTTATCACAAGAAAACAGGGGATTCTTGCATTGAACCTATTCTACCTGCCAAATACCTGCAGCTAAGAGGACAGACGCTGGGGAATGACAAAGAGCAAGATGATCCATTTTTATTAAGCATGTCGTTTAAATGCAAAGTGGTATGTGTGGTGATTATATAAATTTTCTATTAATATTCCTTCAGAGAATGTGCTGCTAAAGCGGAACAAAGGCATCAGATAGTTATGAAGGAACCTAGAACCAAAGATTTTAGAAGGTTCTCTACCCTTCAGATGTTTTATTTCAGGTTAAGGTACCCGTTGGTCCACTTATAGTTCTCGAAACAACATTGATTCAGATATTAAAATTCTAATGAGATATGGCACATTTTCAAAGCTCACCAACACTTTGCAGCATGCTTCTGATTTATGATGTGCGCTTCCCATGGCCCTACTTTGAAGATTTTTTTTTAAAAAGGAAACAACGCTACAATAGAGGCAGTCCTCACTTAACAACCAATTGTTTAGTGACCATTCAAAGTTACGACAGCGCTAAAAAGTGACTTACAACTGGTGCCTGAAGTTATGACCGTCATAGCACCCCCACGGTCATGTGATTGTGATCTAGGCGCTTGGCAACCAGCTCGCACTTACAACGGTTGCAGTGGACTGGGGTAACTTGATCACCATTTGCAACCCTCCCAGCTGGCTCCTGGCAAACAAAATCAATGGGGAACCACGTGATTCACTTAACAGTGTGATCTGTTTAACGACCACATGATTCACTTAACGACAATGGTAATTCGCTTAAGCACCACCACAAAAAGGTCGTAAAATTGGGTCCGGTCACGTGATGATTCTTTTAACAACTGCATCGCTCAACAACCTAAATTCCGGTCCCAATTGTGGTCGTTAAGCGAGGACTACCTGTACTCAGCATAGGAAGTTGAGTATTGTAGATCCATCTTTGCCACTGGACGCTTATATGGACTCAGCATTCAAGAGCACCTGCTATCAGCTTTGACTAATACGATAACTTTCCTGAACAAAGATCATCTTGCTGCGATAGTCTACACCTTAATAATGTGGCCTTTGGCATCCACTGCAGCAAACCAGAATCCCTAAGCAGAATCTGGAGTTATGCAAGGCGCAGCCTGTAGTGCCCAGAACAATGTTATTTGATGCTAACCAGAAGCTACTAGTCCCTCCTCAAGTTTGAAGGAAAAGGGAAGAGGGATATACCTGTAATCTAAAGCCTAAGGGCATTAAGCAAGTCAAAATTTGCTGTTACCTCTGCATGAGGTAATTTTGTTCTGAGTTATACGACAAGGGAGCACACTGACAGTTCAAGGAGAAATTATAATGGCTAAACAAAAGATACCTTATTTACTCACACTTACTTTAAAAACAGCACATCGGACATCAGCCGAACTTGTATCAAAAGCAAGATCTTCAATCAGAGTTTTCAGAAGATCAGCAAGCACTGCTGCAGGAATCATCTCCCAATATTTAAATGCTATTTTACTAACACCAAGCACTCCTGTTGAGCGGACTAAGGGTTGAGGATCTTCTAAGAGAGCCTATGAATAGAATTCAAATAAGCAGAAATAATACTATGACATTCACTCTACTTTGCATTTAGGCAACTTGGCTCCATGTCAACAGAATGCTGGAGACAATCTCAAGAGATTCTAACTTGAATTGGTTTTATCTTCTGGCCTCCTTCCATTAGCAGAAGAGACAATATGTTGGTGGGGGGAAAAAAATCCCTTCTGCACTTCTACACATCTGATCTGTAGAATTCAGGGACCTGCTGAAGCAGATCTAAGAGTTTGCTGGAGGCTACATGGAAAGCAGAAGAAGGAAAACTCGTGTAATACTGGATGTTGTACAACATTTTTAGAGATACCAACCTTTTGTTAAGCTACCATGCCTATATAGCAGTGTTTCTCAACTTTAGCAACTTTAGCTGGCTGGGGAGTTCTGGGAGTTGAAGTCCACAGGTCTTAAAGTTGCCAAGGTTGAGAAACACTGCTATATAAGTAAGTTATCATATCTTCAAAATATCTCATAACCTGTATTTTCATTTGTTATTAAGATGCTCATTAGCAATTTAGATTCTGAATCAAGAAGTTACATCTACATAGGGAAGAAGAATGAAATAGCATTCAATATTCAGCTGATATGTTTTGGATGTAGTCCCCATGCTAAAATATGGCATTATATGTTGCAGTGAGGATTTATGTCACCACAGTTTTCCTTTCTAAATATCCTCTGCATACTAACATACAGAACAAGAAGAAAACTTGGCCTGGGGTGGGGAGGGAATACCTCAAGCATGGGGTTGGCTAGCCCCATAGAAGCCTCCTGTCTTCAGCCCCAGATTTTTCATTTTCTTGGACTCTCCTTTCCTTTTTTAGAAATGTTTTTAAACTGATGTTTTTATGTATTTATGTATATTTATGGTTTTAGTGTTCTGTGTGAGTCGCCCAGAGTTCCCCCATTGGGGGGAGATGGGCGGGGGAGAAATGAAATCAATCAATCAATCAATCAATCAATCCTAATTGTCAGTGAGAAGTAAGAAAAGCTATCCAGGCTTCGATAAATAGATAGACAATAAAGTAAATAAAACAGACCCAACAGAAAAGTTCACATGAAGAACTTAAAAAGTACTTACAAAAAGTTCATCAAATTGCTTCTGGATTTCTTTATCCATATCTTCTTTGTTAAGACTGGGATCCAGAATAGGGAACGCGTCAACAAAAAGTAATGCTGCATTTGAACGGACTTCAGAATTCCTGGTCTGATAAATTACACATACAACAGCAGAATTTGGAATCAAATTTAGTCTAGCTTTTGAAAATTATCTGGAGGGAAGTAGGACAGTTTGATAGAAATATATTACCTTCAAAGCTCTCCAAAGAATAGGTTGATAAAGTCTATAAAGAACTTCTTCAACTCCTTGGCGACATTTATTTTGTTTGTGGAAATAGCTCAGCAGCTAATAAAACAAAAATAAATTAAAATGATTTAAGAGTTACTCCAAACAATTTTATCCAGCTCTTCGCAAAATTTGACCCACATGGTACCTATATATGAAATTTGCAATGTTCTGCAGCAGTACAGTTCTTTAATATGCACAGAAGACGATATATATCTGCTTTCCCTTTCAGTAACATATATAAATGAAAATACAGGTGTGTCAACCAGTAAGAGAATCTCAACAACTAAGTCTTTGGTAGCCAAGCAGCCTTCCCACATGCCACACGGCAAACTGTTTCTAAGTCAAACATTCCTTCAAAACTGTTGTTGAGCAGGGATCCCAGAAGTATCTGAAAGCAACGGCTTGAAATAACAGCTCACCTCTCGCACTTTAGCGTGTAGAGGAGAGTTCCGGGGAAGGTGAATTGCATGATGCATGAAATCCTGAATGCAGCTATGTTCAATTACCTGAAATAAGAATACACGCTCTGCTTAATATTCAAAAGCTGAAAAAAATACAAGCACCTTAAAGAAACTGGCATCCAACTTGCATCCACAATGCCACTTATAAAGACCATTAAGACAGGAGCAAGAAATCTGGAGGAATATCAGCTTAACTATGTCTTGAGCCTCTCCTCTTCTCCATTTCATTTCATTTCCCATTTCTCTTCCATTTCAGGACATTCATCCTGTCTCCTCCCAAATGGCTTTCTGCCAAGATGCTGAAGCCTTCTTTATTGGGGACAGGAAGAACATCTCCCTTTTACTGAACTTTCACAGGACTGCAGGTAATGTTGCTCTGTAAGAGCTTGACCACAGTTTTTAATTTTTACCCAGCTGATTTTAGTAGTTGAGTTTGGTACTATTTATTCGTTTTCATTTTCGTTGTCAACTTGAACTCCGTTAGGGACATAATCGACTACTGACAGGAAGCATTTATTTATTTATCTACCTTGCTACCATAGACGTCACTCACCTCAACTTCAACCTGCTTGGGATAGGATTTCATGCTTAAATCTAACTCAGGGGTAGTTCACCGTATTGGGCTCAAGAAACATTTGGGGCTCTGCAGGACCATCCCAAAATGGCTGCCCCAGGGATGGGGCTCTTTACAATTCAGGGGTTCATCTTTTATCAATGTTTTAAGAAATTACCCTGAAACCTTTTAAAAACTGCTTTTCCCCTGGCAGAGGGTGGATTTTCAACCCTCTATACCCAGTTTCTAGCAGACAAAGATTCTCTACTATTATCTTGCATGGTGGAAAATTGCCAGCAGCCCACTGGTTGCCAAGAGGAGCATCTATGCAGGGGTGGTGCAGCTGTCAAAAAAGTCAAGATGGCAGTCACATCAGTGTGATCCAAGACCTGCCCCTCTGTATGTTTCTACAACATCAACACTTGTACAAAAGCAATGGGACTTTGATTGCATGGTCTAGACCACCATTCTAGTCACCATCTCTCCAGACCCCCTGTGGCCCACACCAGGGACAAGCCATCATTTCTTGTCATCAGTCCCCTTCTTATGGATCCCAATTCTCCTGAAAACTCTTTGCAGAAAAAATGAAAAATGAAAAAGTTATGTAACATCCATATCCAGCTTTTTTGATATCAGGGATGGCATTTAAGACTGATTTGAGGGCATAGGTTCCCAGCAAAGTTTCACTTCATGTAATGCTAAGCCAAGTTTGTTTTAACCATGGTTTATTGAATAAGCCATAAATGGCTGGGTTCACACATCATGCAGAAACAGAAACCAATGTTGACAAACTCCAAATACCTTGTGTTCACACCAGTAGCCCCTCAAATTCAAGCTTAGTATGTTGTGTGAATCCAGCTATTTGCCAGTGTGATGTGTGAACCTATCTACCTACCTATGAAGGCATGCTAACTTGAAAACTGAAAACACCCACACATCTGAAAATACCTGTTAACCATTTCTTTATGTATTTTCCTTAAATCCATTTTGTAATGAATTATAATTATTCTGAAACATTATACCTCTGTTATCTCCCCTGAACTCTTCTTCCAGGCTCGGAAGTAAATCTCAGCAACATGGTTCATCAGGGACCTGGGTCAGTAAATTAAAAGACACACTACGGTGAACCTACAGGCATTTATTTAGTTTCAAAAGGCATCCAGGCATTTTGCAATTTCCTTCCCCAAGCTAAAATTCTATTTTAGGTCTGGTGGAATACAAAACAATTTAGCTTAAGCCTCAACATTTTGTTACATTCCCTATGGCCTCTAAACATACAGGATTTCTTTAACTGCTATAACTAATAAGTGCTCAACATCTTACTCTGTATCTTCTAATAATATTTTTATTTTCTGGTGTTTGTGAACAGATGCTTTTGCAGTTTTAACTCTCCTTCCTGCTGGTCACGGTTGAGACAGACCCTAGAAATGTTCTGCAAGACTCCTTCTAAAGAAACAGCTTCCTGTAAAAATGTATTTTTCATCTTCATACCTTCACCAAATGGGTAAGGTGAATCTCCATGCAGATGGAACGCTCAGCATTTTTCTGCAAGTTATTAGTGCTTCAAATTGGTAAGCAAGTGAGGGCAACACGGCAAAGTATACAGATGAGACCACTTGCCCGTGACCAACAAACCAGAATTCAGGAAATCCCCAAGTCACCATTTTGTAGGAAGAGAAACTTACCTAGGAAAACACTGCAGTTGATTTTTAACAGTCCCATGTATCATCTTAATGAAATTTACGTTCCATGTGAAAAGAAAGCTCAAGAATCTTCTTCCCTGGAAAAAAATCAGACAATATTACTTCTTAAGTAGACATAAACCCTTTTAAACTGACAACTGTGATATTCATACGGTTTGTCTTTCTTTTACTTAAGGCTAGAATCCTACATATTTAGAGAGGGGGAATATGGCCTATTGAGCACCATTTGACAATTCTTGAGTGAATATGAATAGGACTAAATGCTACAACATGCTCTTGAAAGCTTTTAAATATGTTCACAGCAAAGTGTGAAATTAAAGCAAGTTTCTGAAGAAGAACATTAAGCAAACAAAATTTAAGCACCCCAAAAAAGCAAGCTTTGACTACTTTCTTCAAGAAGGCAGGGAAGCGTACCTTGCATTTTTCAGCTTTTTGGTAACATATTTACCTACAATAAATCTCACTCCCTCTTTAAAGTTTCTTTTCTGGATATTTCTGAGCAGCAGATACTCTATCTATCTATCTATCTATCTATCTATCTATCTATCTATCTATCTATCTATTTATTTATTTAACAAATGTATAAGGCCACCCATCTCATATCTGGGCGGCCAACAATTAAAGCAAAATAAAAACAGAATAAAAATACAACCAACAATTAAAAACATAATTATGTTTAATAATATAATAATTATTATTTTAATAATAATTAAAAATGTCATAAAAACATACAAAAAACAATACAGCATCAAATAGCAGCCGATGTAACCCAATGATTTCACTACTCTGGTGTAAATATTACAAGAAGTCCATGCACATTTAAAAATATACAGATTCATACCTCTTCCTTTTTAATATGGCCAACACTCATAAAGCACTGAAGTAACAAATCTTTAATTTCATTACTCTCTTCTGAGTCATAATCGAAACACAGCAGAGCCCGGTGGTGGTGCCATAGACGGGTTATATCTGCCCCCTAAAGGAGATGAATAAGATTGTTTCATGACACCGAGTAGGCGAGGGACATAAATCTGCAGAAAGTACAATGACGAGATATGCAAGTGTTGTGATCACCAGCGATATGCCCGCGTCAGCTTGGAGCATCATCTGGTTGGATGGTGACACTTGGATGGTTCTCACGAGTTGACACTGAAGAGCTCCTAGCTGTGGTTGTAAATTTTGGAGCCTGGATGTCTTGCTACACTACCCTGGCATATCATTCAACCCAGGAGAGATACAATTTATTACTTATTCACCCATTCCTGCCCATAGTTCTAAAAGCATCCGACTTCCCTCGGGTTTATCCAAAGGAAAGGAAATTAATCCCCTTTAAAAGATTTGTGATGTACATTAAAAAAATAAGTGTCACTTATCTCATTCATAAACATGCACGTATCATTCTAGGCATTGTACATGTATTGCATACCACAACTTTCTTCCCCTGACTCCTCTTCAGAAGCATAACAAAAGCCGTTCTCCCAAATTGTTCTCTTCCTTCCAGTCCCTTTTCCCACCAGCATTCGCACAGGCGCTGAATGGCTCCCAACAGAGATTTTTCAGAATCAGGTAATGCATAAAGCGTGCCTGTAACACAGTTATTCAATGAAAATGCAATCAATTTGGGGGCAACAGAAAGGATGTTTGCAATCTGCATATGCCTCTAAAGACGTATTGCTAAAGGTGAAGTTTTTGACGTGGCTATTAGGTATCAAGTATCTTTATGGCAGTCAAAGACCAGTACATGATAAAACTCAATAGTATAAAATAGGTTACGTGTGTGTACAAATTGTAGAATCAACTGAGTTTATTGATCAATCGGCACCACATTTTGCATATGACATAGCAGAATTTAGGTATATTTAGAGCAGTGTTTCTCAACCTTGGCAACTTGAAGACGTGTAGACTTCAACACCCAGAAGTCCCCAGCCAGCCATGTCAAGGTTGAGAAGCACTGACTTAGAGTAACAGAGTCATGAACATCTGAGACATTGCTATCCAAAATGCCAGCTGTAAAAAAAAACCTTTTAGAAAGTGTGTTTTAGTGTTAGATTTAATATGCCTACATTTTACATGTTCCTTAAGGAACAGAATGGTACATCATGCAAGGTTAATGCAGTTCTGGATAGATTGGTGTCCAACCAAATCTCCTTGGTTTTGAAAAATTAACCATAATGTTTTCCAATCTGAAACTCATACAATCAAAGGAATGTTAAGCTTGGAAAGCAAATATCCAAAAAGCTTGGATACTCAAATATCCAAGTTGTAAACACATCATGAGATTCAGTATTTATGTCAACATTTTAGATTACTAGCTTGCTGTTATAAGAATCTTCAAAACAACAAGAGCTAAGCACGTATAGGGGATATGCAATCATTCTAATTGCACCACTGAAGTACAACCTGAATAAATTAAAAGTAGGTTAAGCAAATATGTGACTCTATGGAGAAAAATCACAAGCTTCAGGCCGGGACTACTGCCAGTAGCATACAGTTATGTTCATCACACACATAATACGTACCATTTAATATCAGAGCACATTCTAAAAGAGCTTTGATGTTAACATTTTCATCTACTGTAGGAATGGATGCAGTAACTATAGTTGCTACACCTTGAATCACAGCTGTAGTTAGCTCCTGAAAGTTCAGAGACAACATAATTAAAAAGAGAGATGTAGTACAAAAGTGTATATTTTAAAAAAAGCAAGCTCAGAAGATCCAGCAAACACATTTTTGGAAGAACTGCAAAAGATCTAGTGAATAAGATTTTGAAAGAACTCTTGGCTTGATTTGGATATAAATCCATTTGCTTTAAGAACACTTAACTTTGTCCTCTGCAGTAAATGCACTCAATAGTTTTTTTTTTATTTCTGTAAATAAATATTTCTACAGGCAGAAGATAGATTACCCCCACCCCACCCCAGCAGCATGGCATACATATGCAGAATTAATGTTGAACTGCATGTATGTACCAAATTTGATTTTTGTGTCATTTTTAGATTATTTTAGTCCGGGCTATCTATGTGATTTTATGTTTCATCTGTTTTATGGATTTTTTGGGGGGGAGGGTTGTATGCCACCCAGAGCCCATTGGAATTGGGTGGCTATAATAAAGATAACTATAAATTAAATACCTCTGGGAAGAAAATTAAGGAAATGCCTATTTTTAAATGAGCAATAATTAGCTCAAATCACTATTCCAGTCCAAAGTAACAGACAGTACAGAGTCACATTACAACAAAAATAGCTTGAACAATATGTGCACCTTAGAACATGACCAGCATGCTACTTTTAAGAGCCAACTGCATACAAAAGCATAGTAGCTAGTAACTGAAATATATTCAAGTAAAATTACCTTTGTTGCATTTTTTTCCGTTTCCAGAGCATCGTCCCTTTCTTCTCTCACTCTCTGCCATTCTTCTATGGGGTTATCTAGCAAAACCTTTGCTAACAAGTCCTTTAATCTCTTCCACAATGCTTCCTTTTGCTTTCTTGATAGCTCTTGAAGCAGTTCACTTAGATCAAAGGAATCTGAGGTATCCTTCTAAAAAATGGTCAAAAATAGCTCATCACTCAACAAACTGTTTCATACTGCATCTCACTGTATTATAAAATCACATTTGGGCTTTAAAATGCCACCAAATATCAATTTTAAAAAGTAGTTCAGCTCTATTTTTTTAAAAAAACTCATTTTGAAGACTTAAAATTAGATCCCTACAGTACAATTACACATGTCCACTCAGATGACCTCTCCTACAGGATGGAGATTGGACAATGAAAAATCTTACTCTCAAGCAGAACAATACTACAAAAGACCAAATGAAATATAAGTATCTGTTGAAGTCATTGCTTTGGATATCAGTACTCTCAGGATGAATATGATGATCAATGATAAAATAAGATGCTAACAAAAAACAAATAAGAGACAATAGACAATGCTCCTTTTTGAATAACAGAAGTACCCAAAAGAGTCTCATCTCAAGAAATCATCACTTATGCCAAAAAGCACTCTAGGCAGTTGTTTCATTACCAGCTTTCCTTTGAAAAATTCTAAAATCACCTTCAGCAATTTGTATGGTTGCTATTTTTTTCTGTCGAACCTAAACCCACCTGCATTTTAAATCTGTAAAGCCATGTATACCTGCGTCAAGAAATGATTCCCCAAAGTTTTGCCTTTTTATCCCCTATCAATTATGCATTTGCCAAATCATTTATTTTTCAAGTACATTTCTCCGGGGCAGTTTCTTCTGTCCTCAGATTTAATTGTAAGCTGAAGAAAAAACTTAAGTTAAACAGAGATAAGATTCAAGAACAATTAATTACAAACCGCAACCCACACAAAAGAAAGGGGGTCGTTCTGATCTTAACGCTGATGTTGGCCCTAAAAAACTCCAGAGAAACTCAGCAAAACAGAGCATTGGGAAAAAAAGTTGGGAAAGAACATGTAGAAAGAGAAGCCCTGGAGTGGGAAGGAAGGAAAAATGATGAAGGATATGGACAGGAAAGGCTAAAGGAATGCCACCTGGGTTGCCTGCAGGGTATGGTCAAAAAAGTCAAGATGGTGACCACAATGGTGTGATCAAAGCTCCAAAACTGTTTTTTACATGTGTAAAGAAGGTTGACTGCCTCCCTCCCTCCCTTCCAAATCTGGACATATTTACTCACATGAAGCTGGATAAAATGCAAAAACTCCTCAATGGCACCATTAAACACAGTCCCTAGGAAAGCCTCACGTTTTGTCATGTTGCACTATTTGTCATTCACAGAAGTCTAGAGAGAAAATATTATGACAAAGAATTTAATAACACAATTAAATGAATTGCAATTCAGCCAAAGTTCTAATTTCATAGGACACTCAGTTTGAGCTTATTACCAGATCAAGATTTCAATTCCAAAGTTGTGGAATTATGACTCAAAATGAAGTAAAATAAATTTGCCAGTATCAAATTTAATAAATCACTAGAACAGCCTTCTCCAGTCTGGTCAGCCTTCAGACGTATGGATTTCAATTTCCAGAATTCCTAACAATCCCTGGGAATTTTCCGTAAGCCCCTCAGAACCTGGTTATGGCATCAGGCCTGGGGGTCCAAGGGAATGGTGAGTTGCTGAGGTGGCTCCATTGCTGTTAATACCTGTTGCCCTCTCCTTGCTTTTTAATCATAATAGCATTTTTATTTTACTTGTTAACTGTTTTTATATTACTGTTTTATAGTTTTTTATTGTATGCCACTCAGAGTCACGTTTTGTGAGATGGGCAGCCATATAAATATGATGAATGAATGTTGAGACCTTGGTGGTCTCTGAGCTTGGTTGTTTGCTTGCAGACATTTCATTATCCAACTAGGTAACATCACCATGATGAATGAATGAATGAATGAATGAATGAATGAATGAATGAATGAATGAATGTTGGAAGTTGAAATTCACATATCAGGAAGAAACCAAGGTTAAGAATGGCTCCACTAGAAGTTTAAGGTAGAAATAAACTCATAGTATTGGCTCAGCCCAAGACAGCCACTGGTTTTCAAAAAACAACTCGGTGTCTAGCACAGGGTTTCTCAACCTTGGCAACTTTAAGACATGTGGACTTCAATTCCCAGAATGCCCCAGCCAGCATGGCTGGCTGGCTGGGGCATTCTGGGAGTTGAAGTGCACATGTGTTAAAGTTGCCAAGGTTGAGAAACACTGGCCTAGCAATTACCATATGCTGAGCAAAGGAGAAAGCAGCTTCTTGAAATTGCACTTTAAAAGTTTAGCAAGTTTTGAGGATAATGGGATTTGGGGTGGTATATAGCTACAATCATCTGCCATGGATAGATACAGCTGGTACAGTTGACCACCATCGGACTGAAAGCTCTACCTGATGAGGTTTGAGACAGTGCCACTGGTCAGCCCACAGACTAGCTCTTTGGAGAAGAAATGGCAAGAGATGAGATTTATACAGGTAGTCCCTGGCTTAAGAACGCCCAGTTTACGGATGACCCCTAGTTAAGAACGGAGCCTATTGTAGCAAAATTCGAGTTAAATACACAATGGTTCGAGTTCATTACACAATACTCCTTATATAGTATTATACAATAATACTGTTCCAGCGTACATACAAATTCGAGTTAAGGACAGACCTTGGGAACAGAACTCATTCTTAAACTGGGGCCTACCTCTAATTCAGAGAACTGCCATGATTTACAATTATACAAATAATACTTAAGGATATAAACATCAGTTTTTGAGAAATCATACGTAGACTGAAAGATTTGTTTAGGAAAGAGGCAAGGAGCTTTCAACTTGCTCAGTGCCATACCCACGGATTACTGTATTGTGTTGGCGGCCCTCAACTTTCCAACAATATGCATACTTTTTAAGCATCCTAGATTAAATAATGGGCTCAGGACCAGTTCAACTCAGAAATAGCTCTAGGTATGGCTTGCAATCTTCCTAACCAACTTACAGCACAGCATTTCAGGTAGCCAGTCAGTCAAACGTTATTTCAGTATAGAAACAATTAACAAATTGTTTAAAAGTAAAAGAGGAGGACCAAACATAAAACACTATTCTTCTCCCTCTCCCCCTCTCCCCATGGATGATGTCAATACCCATAATCCGAAACCAGCAGAGCTGCTGCAGGAGGATTAAGCACACACACACACACTTTTCTGGCATCTCCAGCGCGTTGCGGCAGGTTCCTGCGGACTAGTAACTTGAACGCCTTCCCCTCTCAGGCTGTCTAATATGGGATTCGAGCTGGGAGACGTTCCCCACCACTGCCACGTCCAACTTATCCGGCGACAGTTCAAACGTACGATTTTTCCCACGGACAGCGGCTGCCCGGCTCCCTTTCCCTGGACTCACAGCCAAGACGCCGCCGATTCGATTTGGCGCTTCCGCCGCCCGATTCGAATTCTCCCGCGGCCGACACCGCTGAACGACTCTCACTGAGCATGCGCACGCAACGTGACTCACGGCTGTCTTCGAAGGGAGAAGGAAGCAAGGTTTGCTGCGCGTGCGCACTTGGGGTTTCTGTTGGGCGTTGTTGCGGGTGTTGCTTTGCTGCTTAAGTCGGCCTTCCCCAACTCGGGGCCCTCCAGACTGGGTGGACTACAGCTCCCATGATCTCCGCGCATGACCGGAATAGAAACCAGAAACGTACAACGATAAGAAAAAAAATGCGCTATTAACTTGGGTTGAAGTGCATTTTATCATCACCTGGTTCTACAGCAGTGTTTTTCAACCTTGGCAACTTTAAGATGGGCGGACTTCAACTCCCAGAATTCCCCAGCCAGCTTGCTCTACAGCAGTGTTTTTCAAACTTCCAAACAAGCCAGTCGTGGGGAATTCTGGGAGTTGAAGTCCACCTATTTTAAAGTTGCCAAGGTTGAAAAACACTGCTCTGCAGCTTATTAACAATTAGCCTATGGCAGAATACATAAGACAGGGAAAGGACTGGCAGCCCGTTCACAAATTAAATTCAGACAATCACAAAGCATCTACTGATATATGGTTTACTGTTGCTTTCTGGTAAATAGCAGAAAGCAGAGCTTGTTGTTGTTTAGTCGTTAAGTCGTGTCCGACTCTTCGTGACCCCATGAACCATATTGCGCCAGGCCTTCCTGTCCTTCACTGCCTCCCTGAGTTTGCTCAGTTTCATGCTCATTGCTTCAGTGATGCCATCTAACCATCTCATCCTCTGCCGTCCTCTTCTCCTTTGGCCTCCCATCTTTCCCAGCATCGGGGTCTTCTCCAAAGAGTCCTCTCTTCGCATTAGGTGGCCAAAGTATCTGAGCTTGAGCTTCATTATCCATCCTTCCAATGAGCAATCAGGGTTGATTTCCTTTAAGATTGACTGGTTTGACCTCCTAGCAGTCCAGGGGACTCTCAAGAGTCTTCTCCAGCACCACAGTTCAAAGGCATCAATTCTTCGGCGCTCGGCCTTTTTTATGGTCCCCTTATCTGATCTTGAAGAACTAAGCAGCTTGGACCTGGTTATACTTGGATGGGAGACCACTAGGAGATCCAAGGACTATTGGCTAGATTGGGAAGAAAGAAAAGTCCTGGAAGAAGGACAGGGCAAACCATTTCCATTTTCTTGGCCACAAAACTACATGGACATGACCCTGGAGTCACCAGGAGTTGAGCCTGACTCAAAGGGTGTTACCTTTTGCGAGGCAGTTCCTCATCATTGTAGAGCTCAGCTTGGGCATATTTCCAGACAAGCTTGGGGCTGTACATCATCTTTTTATTTCCAGTAGATCCCTACACAGTCCATGGGGATTCTCTTCAATAAAGAAAACACCGGGGATTTTGGGTACAACCTGGATTTATATCTATTCCATGTTCTCAATATGGCACGTCTAATAAACTTTTTTAAAGTCCACATGAATTTTAACTGTATTGTACCATAAATATCTATGCCATCCAAACCTCAGGTCGTGACCTTCTAACTGTAAAAGTCTCGTGTTTCTCAGCAACATCCATTCCTTCATCCAGACCAAACAAGCAGTGAAATACAGTTTCAAATCCGGTAAACCCAGGCCTCCTCTTCCCTTTGCATCTTGTAACACTTTATATTTAACTCATGGCTTTTTCCATTGCCATATAAATTTAGATATTTAGATATTTTTAGAACGTATAAATTTAGAAATTTAGATACTTTTTGCCATTGTTTAAATGGCACATCAGTTGTCAAAACAGGTATTGTCTGAAACAAAAACATCATTCTTTCAGGTAGTCCTCGTTTAGTGACTGCCTTGGACAGTGACTGTTTGCACTTACAACAGGGATGAAAAAGTAACTTTGCAACCAATTCTTGCATTTACGACCTTCGCAGGCCTGTAAAGCAAAGGAAAGCTGACGTCAGATCATAAGCACAGTTGCGGTTTCACTTAGTGACCACTTTGCTTAACAACCAAATTGCTGATCCCAACTGGGATCAGTAAGTGAGGATTACCTGTACCCCCAGTGCATCCCAATGGGAGAACAGCTGGGCAGGGGCTTGGAAAATTGCTGTCTGCTCCATTCTAAGCCCCCTCCCTCCTCCCTCCTGGATGGAACCCATTGGTCTGTTCTGCTCTGTTTTTCCAGACAGGCAGACAGACAGGACAGCAGGGGCATCTGCAAGGAGGCAGAGACTTAACAAAATCAAGAGGCAGGGCTTCATTTGTATGGTAGTGGGCACCATCTTGACTTTTTTAACCCTCCACAGATGCTCCTGCAGGATTGAGCCCCCTTTACTTCATTTCTTTCCAACGTTCTGGTGGATTGGAAAAAATAAAATAAAAAATAAAAACCATTACGATAGCAAAAGAAGTAACAAATTGATGATGGCATAAACTAAACCGTAATGTGGGTTATGTGTTTTAAACCACTGCGTAATGCCCAAGCCCAAAGACCACCAAAATAAATGCCTGAAGAGGTGTCATCTTTAAGGAGCCGCAAGGCTGAATTCTTTTTTTTCCTGTTAAACCATAAAAAATCAATCAGTCAATCAATCAATCAGTGGTCTCCAACCGGGAAAGGGAGAGGTTGTGAGGGATCTCTCCTTAGACCCAAGGATGTGTATTCTGTCTGGGAAGCGGCCCTCAGGCTCGTGACTGTCGGGTGGCACCACCACGCCCTTCGCCCAAAACTTGCCACGGGAATCTTAGCAGACTGAACGTAAAAATCAGATCTGAAGCGATTGTGGCAGGAAGTGACACTTTCTTTCTTCGAATGGTTTTTGCAGAAACAGCATGAGGCAAGTCTTTGTCAGCCTACCACCCGAGCGTCAGTTTTTATCAGGTATCCTCCTTACAACCCTGATCTTGCACGCTTCCATTTTAACCTGTCTGCATGTTGGCTGGGAATTACGGGTGCCTTTTAGATGAAGCTCCCTCTTCCTTTCGGGCTGCCGTCAAATCTGGTGAAAGTGGTCCTGAGGATGCCATTCCCACAAAGGTTGCCGAGCAACCGCAGACGCATGTTTGCCTACCGGGCATCCTTTCATCCCTCATTTTCTTTTCCTTAAGCGAGTCCTCTTCCTGGCTGACAAGGAGGCTAAAACACCTCGGGAAAAACCATTGTGATTTTGTGCATCATGCCCCGTTTACAGCAACAGGAATGCAAGTAAACTATTCCCTCGTTGTGACACTAGACAATAGATAACAGCTGAAGCCTTTTGATTAGGCCATCCCTACTATTTCCCCAATATTTATTTCAACATCCGAGGCAGTTTTATTTTATATGCACTTCAGTACTGAGAAGGCTGGTTAGGAAAATAGATCTGTTTATATCGTGGCTAAGTTGTTATTTCCATGGAGGAAACGGTCTTATTTTGGTATTTGTTTTCCTTCCAATGTGTCCTGCGCTGATTTTTTTTTTCTCTACTTCTATTTTCTATTTCTTTCTTTTTTTCTTTTTAGGTGTCACAATAATGAAAGTTACACAATATAACTGTGCTCTGTAGTTTTTGAAAAGTATAATTTTCCCTTCTGGGAACAGTGCATGATTCATCTGTATTTTCTTTCTATCTTTTTTTAAAATTACAATAACATTATTTTGAAACATGATTCATCGGCCGTGCATACAGGACGGACAGCCCTGCAGGACTGTATGTCAGAGCTACGGACCAAAAACTGGCTGAGGCTAAATCATAGCATCTAATTTATGAAAAAATTGTCAAGATCCCCCCTTTTTATCTGTTTGTTTGTTTATATGGTAGCAGCTTCAGCTTGAAAATGTGGCTGTTTTACATTTGGGCTGCCTTCCGTAGGGCAAAACTCTGTTTCTGCAGATTCTGTGTTGACAACAGAGGTCACATCCGTGTCCCAAATTAGCGGCATCAGAAAATCGTCTTCAGCTCAGGCGTTTCCCCGGCTCCAAATACAAAGGGAGAATCGTTACTCACCACACCCTGCAGCACCATCTAGTGCTGTATTTGAATCACTTAAGCGACAGAAGAAATTCTCCATTTCTAACTGCAGCAGCCCAAATTGTGCTTTGTGCTCAGAGCTTAAAATGAAGCAATCAGAATACGAAATAAAATCTAACGCTTAAGCCATATATTGTCCGCTACTTTTAGAAGATAATTTTCTGGATCTGTCTGTTAGGAAGACTTGCGTTTTGTTTTGTTTTTTGAATATTTTAAAAAATAGATTTTCACAGGTTAAAGTATGTCTTTTATACCTATGCAGAGGCAGCTCCCTGTGCACGGGGATGTTTTTAAAAGCCCTCAGATATACGAAGGATAGATCTGTCAGGCCTAAAGCTGCAGTTCTGTGTAGACTCACTGAGAGGCAGGCTTAGTGAAGTAAAACAGGTTTATTAAAATGTAAACACACTTAAGTTGATGTTGTAGATGTCTTGTTTGAACAGCATGTGTGGAGGATCAATGCTGGTCAGAGGCCTTCACCTGGACATTAAGGAACAGAATGGTGGTTTAAGTAAAGATCTGGTCTGCTCAAGGTCTCCCTGATTACAGTGGCCGTGATCCACTCTCTTGCATAGACTTCGTATCAAAGATCCCGAAACCAGCCTGTGGAAATGATTCTGCTGCGTCCAGCGTCTGTCATCCTTAGATAACCTTCGGGGTCAGTGAGCAGAATTCGTAGCATTGGTGGACATTCTTGGGCCTTATCCATCCACAAAATGGCTACTCTCAGGCTAATGAGAAAACCACCATCTTGCGTAACCTTTCTGTTTCGCCACAAAACGGGTCTGAGCTTGGTGCCGCAGCCAAAAGACATCCAAACACGAGGTGCAGAATAAAGAGTTGCTTTTATTAAGGTACCAGAACAAAAGGACTCCAGCCTGTAAGGCGGCAGGAGTCCCGAACATAATTTGGTCACAATCTTTATACAGTGGTACCTCTAGTTACGAACGCCCCTCCTTACGAATTTTTCGAGATACGACCAGCTCCGACCCCAAAAATTTACCTCTATTTGCGAACTCCGCCTCGAGTTACGAACTGGATCCGCGGCCATTTTCCCTGCTGCCACGCAGTCGCAGCTTCCTGTGGGCGAGATTGTGGTAGCAAGGAGACGTTCGGTGAGGCTTGTGGTGTGTTTTGTGGTGTTTGGAAGGTTTTTGGTGTGCTTGTCAGCATGGCTCCAAAGAAAATGCAGAGCAGGCTGGCAACTGACTTTAGACAGGTTTTTCCCCAGAACTGAGCCTGCAGCTAAGAGGCAAAGAAGAGAGGAAACCCCGAAGGAGATCTCCCCGATGTCCCTTTGGAGGGGGACTCTCCCTCCAAACAATAACTGCCTCCCCACCCCATTCTCCCTCTTCATACTGTGCTGTACTGTACTTTTTTTCATGTTTTTGTGGTTTAAAAATAAAATGCATATGTTTCAGAACAGATTAACCGTATTTACATTGAACCTTATGGGGAAATTTGCTTCAGGTTGCGACCAAATTCGGAGGGCGGAACGGATTAACCATATTTACATTGAACCTTATGGGGAAATTTGCCTCATGGTGCGACCAAATTCGGAGGGCGGAACGGATTAACCGTATTTACATTGAACCTTATGGGAAACTTTACCTCGACTTGAGACCAACTCGAGTTGCAACCAGAGTCACGGAACGGATTAAGTTCGTAACTAGAGGTACCACTGTACTTCCCAAATTCCCTCCCCAGCTCTTCATTGGTCAGGTACTATGGAGTTCACAACTTATCAGGTACGCCAAATACAACTTCCAGTTGTCCCGCCTTAGTTTACATCTCCCACTACCCTACTCTAAAGGCCCTTGCCCTTATTTACAGTTATCCATATTTGGGGCTTCTACTTACGTGTCCCTGCAGGCTGCAGTTTAAACGGACAGCACCCTGTCCTAATTATCTACATTCTCCTCCTTTCCATATGACGCAAGGTCCTTTAAGCCTATATCTAAATTTCACACATCCTGTTTTCCAGGTTGTGGGCCCTCTTGCAAGTGTTCCAGCATGTTATCTCCCCCCCCCCCCCCCCGCTTATCCGCTGCCCCAACAGTGGGTGGTCCGGCTCATTCCTCTTCAAACTGGTGTTGGTATGGCCTCAGTTCCACATATGAACCTGGGGGGAGATTAACCCCCTTCTTCTGACCCTTCATTTCTTTCCCCCCAAGCTGCTGCTAATCCAGTTTGCTGTGAGACCAGGCTGAAGCTGCCATAACCTAAAGATGAAGTAGGCACATAAGCAGAGAGGACAAAAGCCAGGAATCTTATCTATGAGATCCCTTCAGGGAGGTAGATAAGAAGGAAGCAAGTCGTTAAGGAAAAAACAAAGAACCTGAACCAGAAAGAAGAAGTTGGGCCTGAGCACATGGAAGCCCTCACCCCAATCCCATCAATTTGTACAGTACTTTTGGGGATAAAAGGGGTCCCAAAGCCCGCCCACTCAGAGTCCTCTTGGTCATCTGAGTCATCCAGACTTGGCGGCTTCCTCCCTCTAGCTAGTGCCTGGCAGCCTAGTTGGGAAGGACGTGGGTAAGTGCCTGTGTGTGTATGAGGAAGAGCAAATGTACCTTGCAACCAGTAAAGTTTTGCTGTTACTTTAAATTCACTGGGTCTCCATGTATTACAAAGAACCT
The DNA here is from genome assembly GCF_059951505.1 of Python bivittatus. Taxonomy (NCBI): domain Eukaryota; kingdom Metazoa; phylum Chordata; class Lepidosauria; order Squamata; family Pythonidae; genus Python; species Python bivittatus. The sequence goes on from NW_028277088.1 coordinate 9,426,413, forward strand.
CTTGTGCCTCAATGTTCGGTTGGAAGTGATTTGTGTGCATCTCCAATTATTTCCCCGCTGTTGACCAGGGCTGTGTGTCTCTCTGCTCCAGCCGCACCTATCTGGAAAACCCAGGTAGAAAGCAAGGGGGGCTGACAAGATCCGCGTGCCTCAACAGGCTGTGAGTGTGTGAGTGAGTGACCATAAGCCGAACCTGGGAGCAGCGTGTGTAACATTGCCTTGTCTGGACAGGTTTCCTAAGAAAGCCTCAGGGTGCTTTACTGTTTTCCAAGAAAGTTGATGGGACCTGCCTGGAACTAGACGCGCTGTTATAAAGACCCAAACCCACCCACAGACACATAAAGCTGGAAGCTGGTTATTCAGCCTGCTTCGGAGGACGACCACTGACCTATCCTTCATATATCTGAGGGCTTTTAAAAATACCCCCATGCGTAGGAAGTTAGAGTGCTGCCACTTTCCAAATTATTATTATTATTATTATTATTATTATTATTATTATTATTATTATTTCAATTTATATAGCTGCTCATCTCACCACAGTTGACTCTGGGAGGCGTTTTTTTTTTTTTTTTTGTCTGCGCTCAGTCATGGCTGACCCTGCAGTGACTGCTTTTTGGACAAGTCCTTTGCAGTTTTCAAGGCAACTGTTTTTTCGGAAGTGGTTTGCCAGAGCCTCCTTCCTAGGGCAGAGCCCAGCTGGCGAGCGCAGGAGGCGGGGTTTCCGTTGCTTAGCGCCCTTTTCGGGCGCACGCGGTTTTTTCGCGCTTACCGGCAACGTACAACAAAGCTAAAAACTGTAAAATGCATTTAAAATATATAAAAACATAAAAGAATTACAGTTTGAGTTTTATGAAATACGCACATCCGCGGCAAACATAAGCCATTTCAGCATTTGAGAACGGGTGGCAGCTTTTCTCCTCTTAATGATATCACAGCCTCTATATTTGTAGACTAAGAAGTCTTGGAAAAGGGGGCCTTTGCCCAAAGACTTGTAGTACAAAGTACAAATGTCAACAGGGGCTGCTAAACATACCTTCCCCCTGCCACTCCCGTGATTGTTTGCCTGTTCGGACAAAATTATAAGATTGCTACCGCTGCATCTTATGGGTGTGCTATAAAGTTCTCCCAGCAGGATTTTCTCAGTCTATCCTAAAGGATGTACTCAGTCACCCTTCCCTGAGATTACACAATGTTTTCCCAAAATGTTGGTTTTACATGAGCAATATCCTGAAAATGCACTTCTTTTCCTGGCAGAACTTCTGAAACATCCCACTTGGCAGAATTTTCTCCAAATATTTGCCACGAAGTTTCTGCATCACTGCCAAGTTTCTCTACAGTACTTCAGAACAACGTGAAAGCCAGGCTCTTGGACCAGGATGCAAAATAGTACTTTTTAGTAAGCACAATAATACAGAGCTATAAATCTAGAGAGAATCAACTGAACAGTGGAGTCATTTATCCTCCACCTGAAAAAGTTCAACGAAACGGCCTTCCAAATTGCTCAGCTGAAAAATAGAAGTAATTTTGGAAATGGCATTTGTGTAAGTTTTGCAGGACTTCACAAAGCTTAAACACACATCCATGCGCAGATCAGGGAAAAAAATGTCAGCTGGAGCCTGACAGTGCAGTTACCTCACCACACAGCAGCTTCCACATGTAAGAATAGAGGAACCCAAACTCCAGGACCGATTGCAGCCTTCAGAGGCTTCTAAGTGCAGGTAGTCCTCGCCTAACAAACACAGCTGGGACCAGAGGCTTCTAAGTGCAGGTAGTCCTCGCCTAACAACCACAGCTGGGACCAGAATCTCAGTCGTTGAGCAAAGTGGTCATTAAGCAAGACATCCACATGACTGCTTTGCTCAATGACTGCAATCTGGGCATTCTGTTAGGGTCGTTAAGCGGACAAAGAGCTGTCTGCTGAAGGATTTCAGGACCAGTCAGCACTTTTGCTCCATCCTCTTTCCCCTGCCCTCTCTCAGCGGTGAACGGAGCACCTGAAGATTTGAGGTCCCACTCCTGAAAGGGGAGGGGAAACCTCCCAGCGGTGGGCAGTTACAGAGCTCAGTCCTTCAGGATTTGAGTTCCATTCCTGCACACCGCCGCATCCTCTCTGCTTGCAACCTTCCCTGCCAGCTTCCAATGGGGAAGCCGGCAGGGAAGATTGCAAATGGCGATTACATGATCACAGGGTGCTTGGCAACCAGTTGCAAATGCAAGCCAGTTGCCACGCGCCTGAAATGCAGCCATATGACCATGGGGGGGGCGGGTGGCACAATGTTTTACGATGGCTGGAAGGGCTTTACAGGCCATAAAGCACCCTTTCTGAGGCCATCACCATTTTGAACCATTGTTAAACGGCCATTAAACGAAAACTACCTGTACAAGCGATAGGTGCAATGCAGACTGCAATGTCTTGGGTCATTTTTAAAGCTAGCTTTTGTTATATTTGCATAGCAGGCCTTAGTCTACCAAAAGGAACAGCTAGCAAAGGAAGCCTAGGTCAGCATGAACTAGTCAGCATATTTTGCAGAAATTCCCAATGAATGCTGAGGAGCTTTTGAACGTGACCAGCATTTCTTCCTGACACCTGCCAAGGATGTGTGCAGTCAGAGTTTGGAGTGGTTTTGTCAGCCCTCCAAGGTAAACCAAAGTTAGAAACCAAAGATGTGGAAGCTAACACTACTTTCATTATAAGGGTATGGTAACAGGATCTTGCAAGTTGAATGCGCTTCCTCCCCCACCTTTATCTTCATGAGAACTGGGGGGTCTTGGCTGAGGTACTTTCTCACATTTCTGCCTTGGACCCAGATTTCTTTTATCTGATCATTGTCTTGGTTGAGTTCTTCCTCCTGTTCCTCAAGGTTATTCCTTCCGCCCATTGCATGCTTTGATGTTCTGTAATTACCTTTTGTTTAAACCTCCGCAAATATTAGTGCCCTATTTTGGTCCGTTGGCAAAGTAGCAAGCTGTGTGCTAGCTGGCCCTACTCAGCTCATTCTTCCTTCTTCATTCTAGTGGAGCACCGGTAGGGTACTAAAAGTTGCTAAGTTCCTTGTATCACTTCCCACCAGCTCCTCGTCACCTTTCCTACCCTAAAAAATTACCTATGACTCTCACTGAGGTTATTTCTCTGGCATGTTTGTCCCAATAATTAAATCCCCCATTGGGGGGAGATGGGCGGGATAAGTCAAACAAACAAATAAATAAATAGTAAAAAGATGTCAGGAATGTATTTGTGTTTCATGACAAAGTTTAGGAATATGCACATATCATCCTCCCAAATTACCCAACCTCAATCATTTCTAAACTATTTTCCCTTATGTTTGGACATTTTATGTATTATTAGGCATTCTAAGTAAATTTTACTGCTTCACATTCTTCCCTCCGCACCGATGCATTTAGGAGTGTCCTGTAGCAATACAGAGGTATTGCTGTTAGTGGTAACTTTGCATACAGTTGGTAACAATCATAGATCCTAGCTATTTTTAGTTGGTTCTGTGTGACTTCATAGCTCTTTGTACTTCTTTCTGGGATACATATTACAGTTGCATGGATCTAGAGTGAGATTTGGTTCACTTATATATATATATATATATATATATATATATATATATATATACTCCAATTCTATTGTAATAAAAAATGTACAGTTAAGGAGGCAAAAGACAGGATGATGCCAGCTGTATCACTAATTTAGCATTTCTTGGACACTGGTAATGTCCCTTTAGTTTTGACAGTGTGAAGCAAAGGTGGGAGCATGTAATTGGGATAGGACTTTTGGTCACTAAGCGATGCGGTCATAAAGCGAGACATCACATGACCGCATCACTTAGCAACCGCAATCCCGTCTCTCCACATTGCAGTTGTTAACCAAGAATCGCAGGCCATTAACTGAGTACCCACCCCAATCCAAGCCATTCTGGTCTTGGTCCCTCCCAGCTCCAAGCCAACTCCCCCCAGCTGCCTATCTCCCCCCATCTATTCCTTTTGGCCACCCTGCACTCTGCCTTGCAGGGCAGCAAGCTTCAGCAAGCAGCAGCATTCACTTATGCGCCAGCATTCGTTCACTCCCCCCTAAGCAGCAGTATTTGCTCGCGTGGCAGCATTCCCTCACTGCCCCCAAGCTGCAGCATTTGCTTGTGCCCCACCATTCCTTCGCTCTCCAGCTGCCTTCTCTCCCAGTTTTCCACACCAACCTTTCTCCTTTTGCGCCCAGCCACTGCAGCCGAAGCTGAAGCGCCTGGCTGCCTTTGCCATCTTCCTTTTCAGACCCAGCTTCTCCAATGAACAGGTGGCTCCCTGAGCCTTTCAATTCAGCAGCACTGCCTTTTTAAAACATTTCTTCCCAAATGGGATCCAACCATAGAAAAACCATAGAGATTCTTCCCACGTCTTAAAGTTGCCAAGGTGGAGAAATACTGCCCTACGGTAATTAGTTTGTTACGGTCCCAAACCCATACTGTTCAAAACAGGGAAACCTGGAGACCTTTTCATAGAGATGTAATGTGCATATAAATTATTTACAGTGGCACACACGTACACATGGAAAGTTCTAGACTTCCCCACCAGATGGCATATAAGCCACATAATAGGAGAAGTATCGACCTATAAATTCAGCCTGGATTTTGCCTTGTACAGTAGAAGAAAGTTACCTAAGCTGGTGAAACAAGACTCTAATATTAATCCAAAATTTATAATTAAAACTCAGAGAGTTTATTGTTGTTGTTTTGGGCATTTACAGAGAAGGAAAAAATGAAAAGCTACTGACAGCCGCCAAAGGTATATAACAGGCCATAAGGAGAGACACGTGTATGCAATTGGTTCATCAACATAGCAGAAAATGTACACGCATTTTCCATTTTTAGTTCTTGTATATAACCATGGATCAGCATTTCCTGTTTAAAGCCAGCGTTTTGCAATGTTTGATCGATCAGACCAAGCTTTGGCTGCTTGCTTTAGCCCATATATGGATTTTTGTGTTCTGCAGACCAGTTTTTCTTTCCCTTCTTCTTCAAAACCTGGAGGTTGGCCCGTATCGATCTCTTTCAGACTGCCACCCAGAGGGGCTATCTTAATATCCAGATAATATTTGGATACCAGCATTTGGATTCTGATACTTGGAAGAGAAGGAAGGGAAGGGAAGGGAAGGGAAGGGAAGGGAAGGGAAGAGGAGAGGAGAGGAGAGGAGAGGAGAGGAGAGGAGAGGAGAGGAGAGGAGAGGAGAGGAGAGGAGAGGAGAGGAGGGAAGGGAAGGGAAGGGAAGGGAAGGGGAGAGGAGAGGAGAGGAGAGGAGAGGAGAGGAGAGGAGAGGAGAGGAGAGGAGAGGAGAGGTACATTTAGGTCTAAACAGAAGGAGAATTATAAAGATCTTCATCACCATCTGAAGTGTTCCTTTTCTCCTATTTTCTTGTTTTTATAGGATCCTGTGAGATCCCTCTCAAATAGTCCAGACATAGAGAGGATGAACTTAATGCTGTTTTGTATTTTATAGGTTTTTAAGGTTGGCCTGTTTGTGTTCTGGTTGTTTCAGAAAGTTTTTAAGACAATGTCTTCCAAGAGATAGATGTGTGTGTGTGTGTGTGTGTGTGTAATATCTACATCATAAATATGTATTCTTAGAGGGCTTCCTTTCCACCCTTCAAAACTATTGCTATGAGTCTGACTGGGGAGAGTTATTGCTACTGCAAGTGGGCACATACTTGTTCTATGCTCATTTTTTTATGTCTAGTTGGTAGCCCAGATCGGTGGAGGGCTGCAGTGATGGTTGTCCTTTTGGAACTTTGTCCCATCTCCACACAGGATCTCTGGAGCTCAGTCAGAGTGACCATCAGGTTCTTGGTCACCTCTCTTACTATGGCTCTTCTCCCCCGATTGCACAGTTTGGCCGGGCAACCAGCTCTTGGAAGAGTCCTGGTTGTGCCAAACTTCTTCCATTTGAGAATTATGGAGGCCACTGTGCTCTTGGGAGCCTTCAGTGCAGCAGAAAGTTTTTTGTAGCCTTCCCCAGATCTGTGCCTTGCAATAATCCTGTCTCTGAGTTCTGCAGGCAGTTTCTTTGACTTCATGGCTTTTGCTCTGGTACAGTATGCATTGTCAGCTGCAAGGCCTTCTATAGAGAGGTGTGTGCCTTTCCAAATCATGTCCAATCAATTTAATTTACCACAGGTGGACTCCAGTCAAGGTGTAGAAACAGCTCAGCAACTATCAAGAGGTACCTGAGCTAAATTTCAAGTGTTGTTGGAAAGGGTCTGAATACTTATGCCAATGTGATATTTCAGTTTTTCTTTTTTGATAAATTTACAGACATTGCTAAAATTCTGTTTTCACTTTGTCATTATGGGATACTGAGTGTAGATTAATGAGAAAAAAATGAATTTGAACAATTGTAGTATCAGACTGCAACATAACAAAATTGAAAAAAGTGAAGGGGGTCCGAATACTTTCTCAATGCACTGTATTTGCAATAGGCCCTGTGACAATCTTAAGATCATTTTTTTACTTCTAATCCCTCAGATATGGGTTTTGTATTCTTGAGTCTCTACATTCAAACTGTTTTTATCTTATGATCAACTACTAGTAGTTGAATTTCTCTCCACCTTTCTCCCTCTCTCTAACTCAGCCTTTCTCAACCTTTTCACCTGGAAGAACCCTTGAAATAATTTTCAAATCTCAGGGAACCCCTGCATAAAAATTATTATATCTACAGATAGTATGGTGCACAGAGTTAAAAAATTATATATTTGTATGATCTCTCATGAAACCCCTAGTGACCTCTTGTATGAGAAAGGCTGCTCTAAATTATCTGCTGTGGGGCTACATCTGTGAATCCCCTGGACACAGACAGAGATGGGATTAACAATGTCCTCCACAGGATATATTTACAGCAGGAAAAAGCGTCCTTTTGTAGCCAAATGCCATCTGAAGGTGGTATTTCCATCAATCTTACAGCGTTGAAAAAAGAGTAACCGTTCTTCTTAAGGGTAGGGGCTGCAGTCTTGATTGGGCTCTTGAGTTTAGAGTTCAAAAGAGAAAGATGCAGCATTTATCCATGAGACCTCTAGGGAGGAATATATAAGTGAGTCTCTTGTTCATCCTTTTGAGTATTCCCTACAGTAAGAATGGGGCAGATGTAGCCTTCCATATGTTTTGAGTTCAACTCCTCATAGCCCCAACCATCCACAGTGAAGGATGCTTGGACTATCATTAAAGAAGAAATGATGGGCCACCTGTTCCTTGGGAATGATTTTGCAAGGTTTCACAAAGGAATCTTTTCCAAGCGATGTGAGGACTTGAACCCTTTATATTCAGAATTACTATTGAACTGTTGGTAAAAAATCAAGAGGAGTCTGGTAGGATCTTTTCTGACTAACATTTTTTATTAAAAGGCATAAGCTTTCATGAGCTACAGCTCACTTCATCAGATGCCTTTTCTCTTCATAATCTTTTCTCCTTCAAACTCTCCTTCCTTCTTTGGTAACTTCTTGTTTTGGTGTTTCAACTACTTCCTCTTTGGCCTATGTTTTTCATTTTTTTAGCTTAACATAATTAAATTCTGGGTCTGGATTAAATAGATTTTTTTTTTCTGAAACCCATTTCATGCAAATATTTGCTGTTATCTTCCTTTCTGAGTTCCTCTTTGAAGACAGCTTGCTACACAGAACTAGAAATAAAACTATTTCCCTTTTGGTGAGAGAAAACATAAATAATTAATCCACCCTTAATACAACTAATCCCTTTATTTACACTGGCTGTTCATATACCTGTTTTCCTTGACAAAGAATTCCTTTGGAAACATGAAGTATGCTTCCTTGTACATTTGTCCTAGATGTTTTATGATCTTCCAGTACAAGGTTTTTCACTGAGGGTTTAGACAATTGTTTCACCTTCTCTTTTAGCATTTCTTCCTACAGACCTTTCAAAGATGCTTCAAGCCACTCCTGTACATTAAGATGGCATGTTTCTGGCCCTTCCTCTTGGAAGTGGTTGATGGAGACATCAGCCACTCATTCACATCTTGCCTGGATACTTCAGGACACTCCTGAAGATTTTTTTTGGATTCTTTAAGCCATTCTTCCAGGTTCTTTCTGGATTCTTCAGGGGATTCTTGCCTGAGACTTTTCAAAGATTTTTGTAGCCATTCTTGCACGTTCCTTCTGGATGCTTTAGAGCCATGCTTTTGGAGACTTGCTACAGATGCTTGAAGCCATTCATTCCTTAAGCAACTTTCAGAGCAAGCAGGTTCTACAAAAATCACTCCCTCCCTGCTCTTTCCCATGCTTGCTTTTGATGACTGTTCTCTAAAATCCTGGATGCCTTTAACAGATGCTTCAAGCCATCTCTGTGTACCTAGATGGGACACTTCAGGTCCTTCCTTTTCAAGGTTATTTATAGATATTTCAACCCATTTTTTTGCATTTTGTTTGGATGCCTCAGGACTTTCCCCATCAAGGTTTTTCAAGGATTCTTTAAGCCATTTTTCCAGAACTGGTCTGGGTGCTTCAAAAGATAACAGGCTTTCTAGGGATCCTTGAAGCCACTGCAATGTATTCTCCACAGGTCCTTCAGAATATTGCTTCTTGAGGTTATCTATTGATTCTTCAAGCCATCCATTTCTTAGGCTATCTTGAAACTCTGCCTCAGACTTCTGCAGATCTTGAATGCTTCAAGCCACTCCTGTACATTAAGATGGCATGTTTCTGGCCCTTCCTCTTGGAGGTGGTTGATGGAGACATCCAGCCACTCCTTCACATCCTGCCTGGATGCATCAAGACCTTCCTTCTGAAGACTTATCACAGATCCTTTAAGCCATTCTGCCATGGTGCGTCTTGATGCTTTAGAAGAATCCTCTTTCAAGCTTTCCAGAGATTCCTGAAGCCATCCCAGTATATTTTGTGTGGATTCTCTGGAATTTTTCATTTTGAGTCTGTCTATAGAAGCTTTAAGCCATCCCTTCTTTAGGTGTTGTTGTTGTTGTTTAGTCGTTAAGTCGTGTCCGACTCTTCGTGACCCCATGAACCATATTGCGCCAGGCCTTCCTGTCCTTCACTGCCTCCCTGAGTTTGCTCAGTTTCATGCTCATTGCTTCAGTGATGCTATCTAACCATCTCATCCTCTGCCGTCCTCTTCTCCTTTTGCCTTCAATCTTTCCCAGCATCAGGGTCTTCTCCAAAGAGATCTCTCTTCGCATTAGGTGGCCAAAATATCTGAGCTTGAGCTTCATTATCGATCCTTCCAATGAGCAATCAGGGTTGATTTCCTTTAAGATTGACTGGTTTGACCTCCTAGCAGTCCAGGGGACTCTCAAGAGTCTTCTCCAGCACCACAGTTCAAAGGCATCAATTCTTCGGCGCTCAGCCTTTTTATGGTCCAGCTCTCACAGCCATACATTACTACTGGAAAAACCATAGCTTTGACTATGCGGATCTTTGTCGGCAAGGTGACGTCTCTGCTTTTTAATATGCTATCTAGGCTTGCCATAGCTTTCCTCCCAAGGAGCAAGCGTCTTTTAATTTCATGGCTGCAGTCTCCATCTGCGGTGATCTTGGAGCCCAAATAAATGAAGTCTGTTACTGCTTCCATTTCTACCCCTTCTATTTGCCAGGAATTGATGGGTCCAGATGCCATGATCTTAGTTTTTTTAATGTTGAGTTTCAAGCCAGCTTTTGCACTCTCCTCTTTCACCCTCATCAAGAGGCTCTTTAGTTCTTCTTCACTTTCTGCCATTAGGGTGGTATCGTCCGCATATCTGAGGTTGTTGATGATTCTCCCTGCAATCTTAATTCCGGCTTGTGATTCTTCCAGCCTGGCATTTCTCATGATGTACTCTGCATATAGGTTAAATAAGCAGGGTGACAGTATACAGCCTTGTCGTACACCTTTCCCTATTTTGAACCAATCGGTTGTTCCATGACCGGTTCTAACTGTTGCTTCTTGGCCCGCATACAGATTTCTCAGGAGACAGGTAAGGTGGTCTGGTATTCCCATCTCTTTAAGAATTTGCCATAGTTTGTTGTGATCCACACAATCAAAGGCTTTTGCATAGTCAATGAAGCAGAAGTAGATATTTTTCTGGAACTCTCGTGCTTTCTCCATGATCCAGCGAATGTTGGCGATTTGATCTCTAGTTCCTCTGCCTCTTCGAAACCCAGCTTGTACATCCGGTAGTTCTCGGTTCATGTATTGCTGAAGCCTAGCTTGTAGGATTTTGAGCATAACCTTGCTAACATGTGAAATGAGTGCAATTGTGCGATAGTTTGAGCATTCTTTGGCGTTGCCCTTCTTTGGAATTGGAACGTAAACTGACCTTTTCCAATCCCGTGGCCACTGTTGCGTTTTCCAAACTTGCTGGCATATTGAGTGCAGCACTTTAACACCATCATCTTTTAGTATTTTAAATAACTCAGCTGGAATACTGTCATCTCCACTAGCTTTGTTGTTAGCAATGCTTCCTAAGGCCCACTTGACTTCACTCTCTAGGATGTCTGGCTCAAGGTCATTGATCACACCAGCGTGGACATCAGGGACATTAAGATCTTTCTTGTATAGTTCTTCTGTGTATTCTTGCCACCTCTTCTTAATCTCTTCTGCTTCTGTTAGGTCCCTGCCTTTTTGTCCTTTATCATGCCCATCTTTGCACTAAACGTTCCTTTCATATCTCCAATTTTCTTGTAGAGATCTCTAGTCTTCCCCATTCTATTGTTTTCCTCAATTTCTTTGCATTGTTCATTTAAGAAGGCCTTCTTATCTCTCCTGGCTATTCTCTGGAAATCTGCATTCAGTTGCTTATATCTTTCCCTTTCACCCTTGCTTTTTGCATTCCTTCTTTCCACAGCTATTTGTAAAGCCTCATCAGACAGCCATTTTGCTTTCTTGCATTTCTTTTTCTTTGGGATGGTTTTAGTTGCTGCCTCCTGTACAATGTTACGGACCTCCGTCCATAGTTCTTCAGGCACTCTGTCTACCAAATCTAATCCTCTAAATCTATTCATCACCTTCACTGTGTACTCACAAGGAATATGATCTAAGTCATACCTGAGTGGTCTAGTGGTTTTCCCTACATTCTTCAATTTAAGCCTAAATTTTGCAGTAAGAAGCTCATGATCTGAGCCACAGTCAGCTCCTGGTCTTGTTTTTGCTGTCTGTATAGAGCTTCTCCATCTTTGGCTGCAAAGTATATAATCAATCTGGTTTCGGTATTGACCATCTGGTGATGTCCATGTGTAGAGTCGTCTCTTGTGTTGTTGGAAAAGAGTGTTTGCTATGACTAGCTTGTTCTCTTGACAGAACTCTATTAGCCTTTGCCCTGCTTCATTTTGTACTCCAAGGCCAAACTTGCCTGTTATTCCGATTACTCCTTGACTTCCTACTTTAGCATTCCAATCCCCTATGATGAAAAGGACATCTTTTTGGTGCCAGTTCTAGAAGGTGTTGTAAGTCTTCATAGAAGTGGTCAACTTCAGCTTCTTCAGCATCAGTGGTTGGGGCATAGACTTGGATGACTGTGATATTGAATGGTTTGCCTTGGATACGCACTGAGATCATTCTGTCGTTTTTGAGGTTGTACCCCATTACTGCCTTTCCCACTCTCTTATTCACTATGAGTGCAATTCCATTTCTTCTAAGGGTTTCTTGCCCACAGTAGTAGATATAATGGTCACCCGAATTAAATTCACCCATTCCCGTCCATTTCAGTTCGCTGATTCCCAAGATGTCGACGTTCAATCTTGTCATCTCATGTTTGACCACATCCAGCTTGCCTTGGTTCATAGATCTTACATTCCAGGTACCTATACAATATTGTTCTTTACAGCATCGGACCTTCTTTTCGCTTCCAGATACATCCACAGCTGAACGTCCTTTCGGCTTTGGCCCAGCCGCTTCACTCTTTCTGGAGCTACTTGGAATTGCCCTCCGCTCTTCCCCAGTAGCATATTGGACACCTTCCGACCTGAGGGGCTCATCTTCCGGCGTCATATCTTTTAGCCTTTTGACATTGTCCATGGGGTTTTCTTGGCAAGGATACTGGAGTGGGTTGCCATTTCCTTCTCCAGTGGACCACATTTTGTCAGAACTCTCTGTCATGACCTGTCCGTCTTGGGTGGCCCTGCACGGTATAGCTCATGGCTTCACTGAGTTACGCAAGCCCCTTCGCCACGACAAGGCAGTGATCCATGAAGGGGTTCTTTAGGTGACTTACCAGCAAATGAGGTTTCATCTTTTCAAGACTTTCTGTCTTATCTTCTGGTTTTTCAACATCTGCACTTGTTTGCCATACATGTACAAAGATTCTTTTGTCCTCTCTGTTCATATGTAATCCTAAATGGTCTTTATCTACTTCATACACCTGTGACCTGTAACAGTCTTTCCTCAACTCCTGTATCTGTCTGTAAAAATCAGAAGGTTAGATATGAATCTGGAACAATAACTTGAACAAAATATTCTTAGTTAATTATAATGAGAATTGCTTTGATGTTGGGAAACTCTCACTCCAAAAGCATATAAACATTTATTTATTTTTTGAGGTGGGGGAGTTCAAATGACCTATCCAATACATATCTATTGAAAAGTCCCATTCACTTCCATGAAACTTACTCCTAGATTTGTATATGTAGGACTGCAACTGTAATGAACCATAATACATTAATTTCTTTCCTTTTTGGGGGGGGGTATTACTTTCAATATTTGGCAATTATTGAAGAGTGATATATGTAACATTCAGCTAACAATAATTAGTTACATTGTCCTTAAACATCCATTGTAATTTATCTAAATATTTATAAGATGGTATTTATATTTAATAATGACAGAAACAAAACTAGGAAATCACTATATCACTAAAATCCTTGTATAAATATCATTAATAAAAAGACTTCAGTTTTGATATACAGGAATGCAATATAAAATAGTGTGATATATATTTGTGACTAGGAACAATAATAGTAATAATATCATTATAGAAATTAAGATTCTTTTTGCTCTTTTGGAATATTTTTTATAGAATGATGGATATTTATAGTACAATAACATTTAGTAGTAACTGTCTTTCAAATGTGGCCTCCAGAAGTGATGAATTTTAAGGCTCTGGATTATGAGAATGGTGTTTAACCTGCTGCAACTATCAACTTGGGGATGCTGACTAGTGTGTAGGAACATGAAAGAAGACAATTAATTTTTCTATTAGGCAGTGATAACTGCTTATTCTCTGGATATCAAGTTTCAGTTTTATTTATTTGTTTATATCATCCTTTATATCCTGATTTTCTACCATGGAAAGGAAACTTAAGACGAATATCACACATAACATTTTTAAAACCCCTTTTTAAAATGGTACAGTAAGAATAGTCTTATAAACACAACGATAGAGTCTAAGCTAGCAAAAGGAAACCAATAGTGATATGAATTCTTCTCTATTCTCTTTTATTCACTGTCCATGATTGCCTTCAGCTGCTATGCCCATATTAAAAAATCTGCCCTGGTTGCTAATTGTTTTCCAAGCCCAGTTCCACTGGAGCTCTGCCAAACCCAGCCAGGATGAGAAATATTTCAACAGAGGACAGAAGAGAACAAGAACTAGAACAGAAGAAAGGGAATTGCCCATTGCTCTGTCAGCTGCAGAAGTTTGGAACTGGGACCATCAGGTGACATCAGGTCAATCAGAATGCCTAAGGTGAAGCAACAGCAACCCAGCTCTAGTTATAGTGCAAAGGACCCTGGGAGGAAATAATTTACACCATCTTGATCTACAGGTCTAGATTTCTAGGAGCAGCCAGGAGTAACAGAGATGCCCCTTTGTCTGCCTCTGCAGTAGAGTGATGCTACTGTGATGTTCTGGCCAGTGGTCCTAAGATGAAGGTCTGTAAAGAGGGAACAGTGATGGGGAAGGAGACTAGAGCCAACTTTGGGTCTGTATGGGGGTTGGCAACCCCTGAGCCACATGCAGAGTTCACCCATATTTTTTTGCAGCTTGCAGATCCACTGGGAGTCCTGCTTGCTTTCCCCAGCAGTGATCTGTAGCAGGATTACTGGGAGTGAAGGAGAAGCTTAATTTATTTCCTTATACTTCCAGTGAATCTATTCAAATTGGCTAATTTCTCCTTGTCATCTGCTATAGATGCCACCAGTGACCTACAGCAAATTGCTCAAGATCATTCGGATGGAGAGAAGCAAGGGAAGGAGAAGAATGAACTTGTGCAAATAGATACATATTATTGTTGATTAGTTATTTAGCCTTTGAGTTTTTTATTGCTATTGTGTTTTATGTATTAACATTTGTATCCCACTATTTTATATTGCATTACTTTATATCAAACTGAAGTTTACTTAGCCTTTTTATTAATGATATTTATAAAAGGATGTTAGTGAGATAGTAATTTCCTAGTTTTGTTTCTGTCATTCTAATTTTTACTTATTTTTCCATAGCTTATAGGGTAGCTTGTTCATTCAAATAAAGATTTGAATTTAAATATAGATCAGGAAATGGGTGCATGTGTCATCAAATTCATTTCAGTTGGTAACCAAAGTGGTCTTCCAAATTAAAAGTGTTGCCCTTGCCTATGCTATATGCAAGTCCATTTCATTATTCCAGGAGTGGTTTGATTCATACTTTATACCAGTCTGCAGCTAGCATAGATGCTCCTCCAGTTGTTTTCAGTTGTGAAAAATTAACAGTTGCCTCCATGCTATGCTTTCTGTTGTTTTATTCCTCCTTATCTCTGCTGAAAAATTTCAGCACTTCAGCACTGGAGTAAATTTTCTACCATTACAATCACACTGTACGCAATGGTGTTATTAGTACTGGAGTACCAGAGTGCATTGTTAGAAATACCAAACTATCTCAAACTCCATTGCTGACGGGTTTTTTCCCTAATACAATGGCCAGTACCATGGTAAATGTAGAAATTACGAATATTCCGTTCAAAGTATAGCTACTTCATAAGATTATATAAAGATTTGAAGGAGTGCTTCAGTTCTTTGATCGTCTCATTATAACACCTTCACAGAATAAACCAGGGATTTGTTTTGAAGCAGCAGATTCAATCAGGTGATTCATAAGGAAATGCTTGGCAGGTATGATGGCTTTTTTACTGTTCCTGGGGTTGTTTCCGTCAATATACCAAGTAGCTTCTGCGGTTCCAAAATGCAGAGGGGAGTTGGATAGATAATGGGTTCTCTGCCATTGACATGGGAAGTCAATCATTTTAATGCTTTATTAAACCTTTCCCTATCAGAGCTCTTTGGGGTTGACAAGGCTAACTTAACCTTTTTTTGTCCATTTTCTCAGCTCAACTCAGCACTGACTTGATGGCATGTAATCAGTCAAGATAATAAACAGCAAATTATTGCAAAATAGTTTTCGGAAATCATTCTGGAGAGGGTATCTAAAAATGTTTGGGTGGTGTGTATAATATTAATACATTTAGAATATTTATGTCCTACCTTTTAATATACATTTATTTACCATCATTGTATATTATTTTATGATTTACAGTCTCAATCAATTGTAATAGATTATATAACATGGAGTATCCTCTACATTACTCAGAGATACAAATAACGGTGAACGAACACAGTATTAACGTGAAGGAATTTTCTTTTTAATTTAACTGATTTCAGTATGAATTATTTGAGAAATTAAAGTCTTCCCTTAAAACTCCAGTGACATTAAATAATTCAGTTTGGCTTGGATTTAATCTAGTTATCATGCTATAAATGACTGCCATAAGGTAAACTTCGATACTTGATGGATGTAAGCAGCACGACACAAAAAAGCAAGAACTCTGGGCAATTGAAAGTACACCTTTCCAATATGAAAATACACCACATAAGGATATTTTCAATTATGCCAAGACTTAAAAGAAGCCCGTAGCTTAAAGTTTCTGAGCTCTTCTTCCAGGAGGCTTTTTTTAAACTGAAGAGTCTGGAAAAGTCAAAATGCATTACAAATTAGAAATATATTTATATATCAGCCAACTCACACATACACACCCTACTGATGCTGGGGTTCTTCACCTCTAATTATGAAATGAAATATTTTTCAGGCTATAATTTCTCATGATTTAAACATAAATGGCTTTTTCACAAGGGAATTTGTTGTGTGAGAGAACTGATCCCTCAGCCTGATTCATCCACATGTGAAAATGATAATGTGAACATTAATTGTGTAAGTAACACTATAAAATCTATAGCCTGCATTAGTAGCTCAAACTGGGTCTTGGAGCAGTTACCAAAGAATAGTTGGCCCCATGAATGTGAGCGTATGTGTTAGGGGTAGGTAGGCAGATCCTACCCAAATTACTCCAGAAATAGTTAGAACTGAACTAACTAGAATAATTAGAATTCTGTATAGATTGAGTTGTTAACTTCTTCAAGCAATAGTATTAGTGCTGCAGTCTGTGTTGATTAGACTCAAATGAAACCCTCCACTAAGTAGCCAGTAAGCTTGGCCAAAAAAGAGAAATTGTCAACCAAAAAAAGAACCCAGTCTGGCTAACATCTACAGATAGTAATTTGTATGTATGCAATTACAGAGCTCAAAGCTTGAATACAGCCTCCAAAACTCCTGCAAATTTTAGGTGGGAATGATGAAATGCCTAGGAAGTTTGTTTGTTTGTTTGTTTGTTTGTTTATTTGACTTGTCCCTGCCCATTTCCCCACAATGGGGGACTCTGGGCGGCTTACAACAAACTAAAATCAGAAATACAATTAAAAGTTATAAAAACCAGACATTACAAAAATAAAAAAGCTAAAAAATCCAAGAGGCCGATAGGGGCCACACCAGGCCACTAAGGGGCCAGCCAACCCCATTTCTGATATCCTCCCTCCCCGTCCCAGGCCAGATGGCAGAGCCAGGTCTTCAAATCCCTCCGAAAGGCCTGGAGTGAGGGGGCCTGTCTCACCTCCGGGGGCAAGATGTTCCAAAGGGCGGGGGCCACAGCAGAGAAGGCCCGCCTTCTGGACCCCGCTAATCGAAGTTCTTTTACCACGAGGATCCGGAGCATGCCCTCTCTGTGAGATCGGGTGGGACGAGTTGAGATCGTGGGGGCGAGGCAGTCCTTCAGGTAACCTGGCCCCATGCCATGTAGGGCTTTAAAGGTGATAACCAACACCTTGAATTGGACCCGGAAGCAAACCGGTACCCAGTGCAGCTCACGGAGCAGAGGTGTTATATGGGTCCTTCTTTGGGCCCCAAAAATTGCTCACACGGCCGCATTCTGGACCAGCTGAAGCTTCCGGATATTCTTCAAGGGTAGCCCCATGTAGAGCGCATTGCAGTAGTCTATCATATAATGTAGTTGTAATTGTCATGTTAATTAAGTGCCTCATTCACTTTGCCCAGCAGGCCTTTTAAAGGCCACATGAGCACAAAAAAGTTGCATAGCTCTGATACAGAGGGACTAATTTCCAGGGTTTCCTCACCCCCACCCACAATAAAAATAATGGAGGAAGAAGGTCACGCATTTAAAAAAACATATACTTTCCATTTTAGCACCTTAAGGATGGACTCTGATTTGATTGGCAAGGAAATAAAGATGACCTAACCAAAAGCAGTCATACTTACATTCATTGCTAATGTCTTGTACACTGAATGCCACTAAACACGATATACCTGAGAATGTCTCCTTTCTTCTGTCAGAGCTCTTCTTGTTTCCAGTAGTTCTTCACACGGTGCCAAAACACACTGTTTTAAAAAGACAAACTTACCGTCAACAATGAAAGACACTAATTTTTCTAACAACAGTTTTATCGGGGGGTGTTCACCATTGTTTCTTCATCCTCAAATCTTAGGTACCAACTGATACCCTATGGTACCTAAACTTTGCACATTTGCCCGGAAGTAAGCACGACTGATTTATTAGCTTCCACCACAAGATTCTGTCTTGTAGGTGGAAGCTAATAAATGCTATAGGACTATATCTGTATGTCTTGTGGAGTTCTTTGGGCTGAACCTGACATCAATCTCGCCAGACTGAATCTAAACTTCCCATGCCAGCAAGCAAACACCGCGAATTCCTTAGGGTGGTGCCAGTCTCATCCTCTTCACCTTCCCACGCTCATTCTGGGGGCTAAGGAAATGCTTATCTCCCCGAGCGCAATCTTCACCAAACCATTCCATCATGGTGCCTTCACTGGGAAAGTTGGGGATACATTCAGAGATGTATATGCCTTGAAAATAGCCCATGTTGAACTGTATAGCACGGTCAAACATCAGCACAGGAAATGGTGTATGACATTTTGTATTATGTTATACAAAAACTGTATACCTTTGAATCTGAAGGGTTACAAGCTGCATTATACAGCTAAAAGAGAGATCCTAAGGTATCAAATGTCTCAGGCAAAGTTTGTTAATAGAAGCAGCAAAAAATGGGAGAGTAAAGACACAGGGCAGTCCCTCAAACAGTCCAATGAAAACTGAGCATACAAAATGGCCTTAAACTGCTAAATACTTGGGGGGGGAGGAGAGAGAAAAGAAAACCAACGGAATGGAACGGAACGGAATGGAATGGATTGGAATGGAATGGAATGGAACAGATGCTTAGCTGGCTTCCTATCCTAGAACAACGAACACTGCAGCAGTTTGTTGCAGGCACTAGAGATGATCTCTTGAACATCCCAGCCAAAGGGAGATTAAGTGGATCACTCAGTTCCCTCTCAATTCACCATCTCCCCTCCCTCTGTTCTCTATCCTTGTTCCTCTGGCCCACTTCTCTTTCCTTCCATATAACTGGCTCTCTTCATTTAATTTACTTTGAGATTTACTTTGTGAGCTGGGATATCTTAGGCAGGTGGAGTGGCTGGGAAGGAGAGACACTGACCATTATATCATGTAAGAAAAGATAAGATTTCAAAGTCTCTTTGCTCCAGAGGTGGAAAATCTATTTCATCCCAAAGGCCCAACTGATTGTGAGAGGCAAGGAAGGCGGAAAGAAGGCCAGGAGTGGGTGGGCCCATTCCTTGGGTATATGTGGATACCCCTGCATACTTCCCCATGCACCCCAATACACTCCAAAACACTCTGTGGCACCCGCTCTTTGGAACATCTTCTCCCCGGAACTGAGATTGGCCCCTGGCCTTCTGGCCTCAGGAAGGGCCTGAAAACATGGCTGTGTCCTTGTGCCTGGGGGTCTGGTAGGAGAAGTGAGCCTTTTCAAGGCTTATACTGAATGGGATATCTGGTTGTATTTGCCTGCTGACTGTCATTATGTTTTGTGTCTAATTGATCTTTTAATGGTGGTTTTAATATGGCTGTACGCTTGTTGCATTTATTGATATTTTTATTGTGTTTTATTCCTGTTGTTTTTAATTGTTGTGAGCCCCCTGTGAGATGGGCCACTATATAAATCTAATAAATAAATAAATAAATAAATCCTACTGCAGGTATGTAAAACACACAAATTCCATCACATACATGAGTTTATACACAGAGTGGAATCTTATTTGCAAAGTGTCAGTTGTTTGGCTGGGATACTTACAATTTAGGTGGTATCATGTGAGGCAGATGAAGGAGCTCTCTTATCTGGAGGTCATCATAGCGGGGGAGGGGGGAAGCCAGCATATACTACATGCACACTCATGCACACGTGCACACACACACACATACAAAATCACTGGCTACTGACATGCCAGAAGGGGCAGTGCAGTCCCGGTTGGTAGCAGAGGTGTGAAGTCAAGAAGTTTAGAGCTCTTATCTAGAACTGCTTATTACTCCAATCTAGGGCTTTTCTGGCATAAAACCAAACGTTTACTCTCCAAGTTCTTACTTCCCTAATCCAGAGCTTCTTGGATACAAAATAGAATTTTATTTTCCCAAACTGTCTACCATCCAGGTCTTTTCTGATAAAAAACCGTATTTTTATTTTCAAAATCTTATCATTGCACAATGTCCAAACCAGGATCCAGCCTAAATCTTTTGAAATCAACCAGTTCCTCTGTAGAGGGCAGGGCATTTTGAAACATGTACGTCTTTTATGAAACACACGCTTCTGAAAACAGAGCCCAGTGCCAACCCAGGAGTCATGTGTGAAGTTTAAAGAAAGTTTGAAACGTCAAGTAGATTCTATAACTCAAAAGCAGGGTCCAGAGTTGGTCTAAGGATGGAGAGTCAGTCCTAGGAAATCAGTAAAAGGTCAAAGCTGATATGCAAAGATTTTTTTCCTACCATGTGCTTGCCAAATAAACTGTTGGACTGCAAGTACTGGGAAAGAGACATTGCTATCATTATCCTAAATTACATGACTTCATATCTGAACATAAACTCATGCAAGTTTAAAGGCTACAGTTTGTATTTCCAGATGTTCAGTGATGGGTTTCAAGATTTTAGCATCTCTCTTCCATTTATCAGTAGCACTGAATGGAAATTTTGTGCAAGATATTGGAACACTGGGTTGTGGGCCTTTTCAATAAAATATCTGCTATTCCATTTGTTATAGTTCTGTTCATTGTTTGGAATGATTTAATGATTTAATGTTCTTTTTCGTACGCCACATTCAGAAACCATGACAACCACTTGCCAACCTCCAAGCAATCTTAAAAAGACAAACCTGTCAGGCACTGAAATCTCTTTTACTGCAACTGAAGTATCTGAGGATATCGATGATTTGCCCTGAAATTCCTTTCAAGAAGCTGACCTTCAGATTCTGACCAAAAACAGAAGCAAAAAAATCAGTGATGAATAGCACTGAAAAGATTGCTCTGCTTTTGAAAATCCAAACATCCATGCACTCTGGCTCTTGCCCAGCAAGAACTTCAGGCAAGACTACACTTAGCAATAGAAAGTTCCCTGGGAAATAATATATTCTCCAGCAGCAAGGTGGATAGTTTTGCAAACCAGTGGAGCAAGAAAGGGAGGGGTGGGTACCAAATTTCCATTGCTTCCCAGTGACACTCCTTGCTCAGGTTCTAAAGCCCTTTGCCAGCTGTCCACAATGGGGTCCTGCAAATGTATTGAACTACAATTCCCAAAATTCTCAGCCAGCATAATCAATGTTCCCACATTAGGGAAGGTTACCTAAGCAGTCTGGGATCCTAGTTGTTGGCCTCCTCCATATCAGTCTGTCTAAAAAGTTCCATGCTTTCTAAGTTACAAAAAATGGCCCTCTTTTGCTGTGGCACTAGGTGATGGTCCTAGCTAGCAACATTTCTAGATTATTTCTTTTCAAAGGAGCTGCTGCTCTTGTTCCTTCTGAATGTTTTAAGGCTGCTGCTGCTTTATTTTTAGAGCACTTTGACTAGTGTCTTTGCTGTCATTTTTTTTTCAGACACCCAAGCCTGTTTGGTTATAGTTTTTCTGGAATTCAGAAACAGAAATGCTAGCAGTAAATCAACAAGCAGTAACAAATAAATAAAATCTAAATAGATCTTGGTCACCGAGATCGCTATTATCTATTTCTAAGCACCATTTGCAAACAACTCATTATAGCCATAGCATTCGACTAACTGATGCTTAGAATAATTTCTAGGGAACCCCCAGCAGCAAACTGAAAGCTGGTACAGCAAATTATCTAATAGAGTTCTATGGAGTTTATTAAAAGTCTGATATAAAATACTGAGGTAGACATTTTATGAGAAATCCTGGTAAGACTAGGAAGTGGGTAGGTAGGTAGGTAGGTAGGTAGGTAGGTAGGTAGGTAGGTAGGTAGATAGATAGATAGATAGATAGATAGATAGATAGATAGATAGATAGATAGATAGATAGATAGATAGATAGCGTAGTGGAGCAGCTGGGTAATGTAGTGGTTAGAACACCGCCCTTTGACGCGGGAGACTGGGGTTCAAATCCTGGCTGGTACCTATCTTACCAATAGGGGCCCTTGGGCAAAGACCCCTTAATGCTTCACCTGCCTACCTCACATATGAGAGTGACACAAACTAAGAGAGTCATGCCGGCTCGGACGTTGCCCAGATTAACAAGGTCCGCGTCAGATGTTGGGGAACCAGGACAATCTGATGTAAAGTGGGCTACTGGAACAAACCATACATGGAGGAGACAAGAGAACCTGGAATTGATAGAATGCTACTACAATAGTAGTCCTAATGAGAGGGGATATATGAAACATATGAGGGAACTATGGATGGACAGAAGACCTACATCCACACTAACTGAGAAACATCTCATTACCCAGCACTTCAACATAGTAAAGAAGCTGCTCTCACAACTTGAGACAAACCACCTACACATTACATCGTGGACTCAAGAAGACCAAAAGAACTGGATGCACAGCCTCAACACCTGAAGCTGGAACATCACTGCCACCCCCTCCATTTTCTCTCCATACTCCACTCCATCCCTCCGCTTCTTTGGTTTGGTACCTCAGAGAGGACTTGCATATACTAAGAGAAAGTCTTGGGGACTTTGTGTAACCTGACAGATCAGGTGAGAAACTTTTACCCCAAAGGTGACAATCAGTGAGCAGAGGGAGATCGTGGGGGAGAGGAAGGCCCAGCAAGAGCCTGGCACAACTGGCACCTGTGACTAAGGGGAGACTAGAAGTGCAAGATGGTTGTGGCTCTCTTTGGTGGCTGCAGAGCAGCTCTTTTCCTGTAGATTTTCAGCAGCATCAGCAGCAGAGCCTGGACAGCCTTTCCGTCCTCGCGTAAGTACTGCGTTTCCATATTAAGTTATCCACAGGTAGCCCTTGCTGGGGCAGATCGGCAAGGGGAATCCTGTAAGGGCCCAGAGTTGCTTTGGGGGATCCCTTTTGGGACAATGCTGCCACGACTGCTAGAGAGTGGAGCTGGTGCCAATCGCTATTGGAGCGGAGATGCTGGTGGCAATCAGTTGGATCAGTTGCTGACTGGCTTTCTTGCAACGACTTGCTTCGCTCACTCTTTGAGGGGTTTTCTGGTTTGACTTCTAAAAAGCAAAGTAAGCATGCTAGAGAATGAGACGGGTGATAGCAGGCGACTCTCTGGATAATTTGGTTAAAGGAGGCATGATCCTTAAAAAAGGAAAAATTTGATTCATGAAAGAAAATCAATAAAATATAATCCTCAGTGATTCAGTGGATTTCACTTGGGGGTGGTATCTCTATGTCCCTTGAGAAATTTTAATCTAGTTCCCAGATC
The DNA here is from genome assembly GCF_059951505.1 of Python bivittatus. Classification (NCBI taxonomy): domain Eukaryota; kingdom Metazoa; phylum Chordata; class Lepidosauria; order Squamata; family Pythonidae; genus Python; species Python bivittatus. The sequence continues at coordinate 9,449,474 of NW_028277088.1, forward strand.
CACTGAACTAGGTGCAGTCCACTGGAGTTGGGTGGCCAATCAATATAAATAAACAAACAGACAAACAGACAAACCTAACAGGTTTAAACCATTAAGCAAAAATGTATTATGTGTTGGCTGACATCAGAATAAAGTACACAATCACTTGTCCAATGTCTATAGAAACCTGCTGGGTGGGGTGTGTGTGTGTGTGTGCGTGCACGTGCAGATGTTTACTGCATTCCCTCCAAACAGCAGCACTTTTATGTTTCCCTTCTAAATGAAAGTGGCAAGCATAAGAGTAAAAAAAAAAAAGTGAATGCATTAATTATACATTAATTAACCAAAATCAAATTGTAACAGGCATTATATCCTAAGAGGCAGAGCACAGTAACTCTCATCTGAGACTGTTGTGGAGACGGAACGAGCAGGAGAGGGGAGAAGCAGAGCGAAGTGGACTTTTGGATGCCTCCCCCTACGAAACTTACCATAGTGCCTGAGTGCATTACAAATTCACTTCCCATTACTTTAGCACAGCTTTGTTCCTTGCTTCCTTCCTTGTGTGTATTTTCAATTGCAGAATAGGGGGGGGAAACACATAAGCACATCCTCAATGGAGCCTTCCGCAGTCCTCTTTGCTTGTTTGACCGGCAAGGTGTCCAGCAACTAATTTGAGTGCTTAGGATCGCTCGGAAGACTTGCTGGCTGGACTGCTTCGTTTGTAGCTGGATCCCAGGAGGCTGGAGCACAGGCAGACAGCCTCTACCATCTCAGTTTTTTTGTGGGGGGAGGGGGCTTCGAAGGAGAAGAGGAGCAGGCAGAAGACAGGAGGTGGTTGGTTATTTTTCGGTTCAGAGCAAAAATAGGGGGAGAAAACAAACGCCTTGCAAGGTCAAGAAGGAGAGGCTTCCAAATTCAGTACCATGGACAGCACCATCGCCCTTCAGCAGGTGGTGAAAGCGGCGCCTCCCCATTCCCCTGTAGGCACACCTGCGCGGGCCTTTGCGCAAGGCTGCGGGGGGGGGGGCGGGGGGGGCATTTAGCTTCCTTTCGGTATGAAACTAGACAGGTTCGCTAGGCGGCCCTTCCAGCTAGCGGGGAGCATATGGAAGAGGAGAAGGGTCGGCGAAAGGGCAGAGAAGCAGGAGGGAAAGATTTTCTCCTCCCTGCTTCCCAACTCCCGCCACCTTTAGGTTGTTGGTGATGCGGCTAGCGAATGGTGGGTAAAGGAAGAGAGAGATGGTCAAGCAGTTCCTCTGCGGCGGGAGTGCCTCTATCGCCTCGTCTGCTCCCTGGCCGGCTGCGTGCGTGCGCTTCGTGTGCCTGTACAGAATCAGCAGAGCGGTCAGGCTGCGGAAGGCTCTGGGAAGCAGCCCTTTGTGGTATGGACAGGAGGACTCTGGCGCGGGGCAGCGGGCAAAGCGTTTTCTTCCAATATCCCGCTCCGTCTCTCCAAGCCCTTCTCCCCGCGAAGTGACATCCGTCTTTCATACTTTGTTGGCTTGGTACCTTGAGGAAGGCCTGCGTATATCAAGAGAAAAGGAACACCGAAATATTGGGGACTTCATTTAAACCAATAAAATAGGCAACAGTGTGTGACTTCTACCTCAAAGGTGACAGCTGGTGAACAGAGGGAGATGGTGGGAGAGGGGAAGACCCAGCAAGAGCTTGAGTGCACTGAACTTCAGTGCACTGAAGATGTTACCTAGCTGGGTAATGAAACGTTTGCAAGAAAAGAACCAAGCTCAGAGAACCCCAAGGACTCCACAGCAAGAGCTTATTTGCGACTGACGCCTGGGACTAATGGGGGGTGGGGGTCTAGAGGTGAAGGACTGTTGTGGTTCTCCATGCTGGCTGCAGAACAGCTCTCTTCCTGTGGATTTTCAGCAACACCAGCGGCAGAACCCGGACAGCCCTTCCGTCCTCACATATGTACTTCCACAGCAAGCCATCCACGGGTAGTGTTTGGTGGGGCAGGTAGATAAGAGAAGTCATATAAAGGTTTGGAGTTGGTGTTGGGGCTGTTTTTGGGAGACTCTTCCTGATTGTTCCCTGCCACCAGTGTTAGAAAATAGAGCTGGTGCTGATTCTGTGGAATGAAGATGCAAGTGGCAGCTTTGTTTAACTGAGAATGCTGGTAGCTAGTTTCCGGCTGGCTGTCTTGGAAGTTCTTTGCTCACTCTTTGTGGAGTTTTCTGGAGTCTGACTTCTAAAAAGCAAAGTGCTCAGGAAGAAGTAGAAGTAGAGCACAGTAACTCTCATCTGAGACTATTGTGGGGACGGAGCGAGTGGGAGAGGGGAGGAAAGGGAGAAGTGTGTTTTTGGATGCAGTTTCCTACAAAACCTACAACACAACAGTGCCTGATTGCATTACAAGTTTGCGTCCGTTACTTTAGCACAGCTTTTTTTCCCTTGCCTCCTTCCACGTGTATATTTTAAATCGTAGAATAGGGGGAAACACACACACACACACACACACACCCCTAATGGAGCCTTCCAAGATCCTCCTTGCTTGTTTTATGGGCGCGATACTGAGCATCTCATCTGAGTGCTTAGGACTTCTCGGAAGACTTGCTGGCTGGACTGCTTCGTTTGAAGCTGGATCCCAGGAGGTCTCTACCATCTCCGTCTGAAGGGGAAGCAAAGAAGAAGAGAAGTAGGGAAAAGAGGAATGTCGGTTCGTCGGAGACCTCTTTTTAGGTCCCGAGAAAGCGCGAAGGGAGGAAACCAATCTCCTGCTGAGATCCTGAAGGTGGTCTCCAGGTTCAGCACTATGGATAGCGACACCGGCGCCGCCCTGCTGCTCGGAGCAGGCTCTCTGCTTGCGGGGTCCACCGCGCGAGGCCGGGGCTGTTGCTGTATCTTCCTTCGGGTTTAAAAGTACGTAAGTGGGGAAGACTTGGGGAGGCGGCTCTGTCAGCGAGCGAAGACTACACGGAAGAGGAGCCGCCGCCGAGAAGAGAGAGGAGCAGGAGGGACAGGTAGGATTCTCCCTCTTCCCTCATCACCGCCGCCTCCTCCTCCTCTAGGTTGCTGGTTATGCAGCGACCGCAGGGTGTCCTCCTGCGGGTGAATGATGAATGCAGGAGGAGAGAGGCTGTAAGGTTGCTGTCCTGCGGTGGGGGAGTCTCCATCGCTCGCTCCCTCGCCCGGTCTGAACGCGCACCTACTTTCTGGCTGGCTGGGGCGCGCGAGTGAGTCCCGCGGATCTATTCCGCAGCAGCAGAACAGCCAGGCTAAGGAAAGCTTTTTGAAGCATCCCTTCTCTGTACAGAAAAGGGCTCAGTAGCTGTGGCTCTGGAAGAGTGTTTGCGCCATCTCTCCAAGACCATGTCCCTCCAAGAGGTGACATGCGTTCCTCCACACATTAAAGGTATCTGCTTTGGATAAGGGGAGACTGATCTTGGTTTGAGGGCAGAGGAACATTCCCTAAAAACATCCCAAACAGGAGGGGAAGCATTGAGCAAAATAGCAAGCAAATATTCCCATTACCACCAAGCCCATAATCCCCAGAGATCTTGTCTTTAAGCAGGCGAAGTTCGGTAACCAGGAGGTAAGCCATGAGAAATCAAGGAAGTCCTGACTGTAACCAATATTGTGAATCAAAGTATTTAAATCCCATATATTTCCTCCTATTAACCTGGAATTATCAGACAAATTAAATCAGCTCGTGCCTTCAGGAAGGAAAAGGAAAATGTTGAATACAGGGCAATCCACCCCTACAAGCGATCTCTTAAAGCCCAGCTTACCCTGAGTTTCACTTGAGGGGTTTTACCAAGCACCTTACCTGCCCATTGTATGTACTGCAGACACACGGCATACCAACAATAAAAGCACATTTTGAGCTTTAGTTGATTATTAGAGAGTGCTGGGTTCACACCTGCTCTCTCACAAAGCCAAAATTGTCACAAATTTCAGAGTCGTTCACTGGTTTTGTGTAGACAGGGTATCTCCCTTGCAAGTGATGAGGCAACAGCGATGGGAATCTGGTAGCTGAAATGCAGGTGGTCATTGTCAGTCTATGCAGTGGTCAGTGAGAGGAAGAGGCACAGGAGAAGGTCAGGCAAGCATTGTCAACCAGCACAGCCATCTGCTCCCTTCGTCCTTGCTTTAAACAGACTCATGCCTCAACTCAAGAGCCTGGAAAACTCCTCCTGAGGTGACTGCAGTCCTCCTGGTGAGTTCCCATTGAAGTCTACTTGTGATGGGATGGTTTGGTGAAGGCCGTGCTCAGGGAGATAAGCATTTCCTTAGCCCCCAGAAAGAGCATGGGAAGGTGAAGAGGATGAGACTGGCACCACCCTAAGGAATTCACAGTGTTTGCTTGCTGGCTTGGGAACTTAGGTTCAGTCTGGAGAGATTTCGGTCTTGAGGTGGAAGCTAATAAATGCTGTAGAACTATATCTGTACTGACTCGTGGAGTTCTTTGGGCTGAACCTGACACTACTGAACAAAAAGACAATCATTAGCCATTCTTGTAGGGGAGTCTTCTTCTATCCGGAGATGTGAAGCATTTTTCCCAGCAGGGCACAATACTTCACTTACTTTCAATCACCCACACTTTGGCTCCTGTGGCCTCAAATGGTCTTTCCCCCTTTCCGTTCCCCTGTGCAGGGGGGTCCCCTTCTGTCACATGAGGGGAGTGACTTTGTGCAGGATCAGTTGCACCACTCTCTCTCCTGCTGTGAGGCTCATTGCAGGTCTGTCTGGGTCTAGGTGGAGAAGCACTGTGATTTCTCCTTGGTAGCCAGGGTCTATTACACACACCACACACCCCATACATCTATGCCCAGTAGTGCCAAGTATGTTATCAGGTGTATTTGTCCATAGGTGCCAGGGGGCATTTGTACCCCTAACCTCAGGGATACCTCAGTTGTCTATCCTAGTTTTACACTGATGTCATTGAGTACTCTCAGCTCTGCTTCAGCTTCCTCAGTTGCAACCACTGGCAGGAAAGCATCAGGTTCTAGCTTCCACACATGGAGCACGCAAACCTTCTTTCCTGGGGGAAGGTTCTGATATTGGGCATAGACTAGGTGGGGGCCAACAAATCATTGATTGAGCTTTCAGGATGGCTTGATCCAATAGTGGTCTCTAGCCCTTCAATGATTTGCTGCTTAAAGAGACCTTTAAAATGTTTGATGAGTGCTTAACTAGCTTGGGTTGTTTTCCAGCTTTGTGCCAGAAGCTGGTGGGGCACCTGGTTTGGGCATCAGTCTGTTGCCACAGTCCTTAGGAAGAGCTTGATTCAGTAGGGACAACTTCAAGCTCAGATGCAGGCAGTGCGTGCTTGCCCTACCAAAGCTGAAGTGTGTGTCTTCTCTTTGCCACATTTCTTCTTCCCTGTTGATAAAGTAACCAGAGTACCTGTGAAAGGTTCAGTGCCAATATCCCAAGAGATCTCCAAAAGACTGACTTTGCCTCACAGTGCAGGGAGTGGCCGAGTCCCAGATCCAGTTGACTACCTTCGTAGGGATAATCCATTGCTTATCCAGTCACAGCTGGTCCTTGAGCCTTGTTAGGATTAATTACCTGATCATGCAGCATAAGATGAAGCTGCTAGGGTGATTCTTACTACCATAGGGAAGACAAATCATGAGAGGTTAGCATAATTGTAGTAATGCATACCCAGATAGTAGGCCCTCATACTGTGACAGGGTATGGGTGAACGCAAGCAGCCCTGAGACAAAACTTGGACTGTTCATCATATTCCTACTTAGATGAAGACATTATTATATACTTCAACTGCAAAGGACTTTAACACCTTCTCATTCCTTTTAATTTCCTAGAATGAGAACTTGCAAAGCTGGGAAGAAGAAATCTACATTGACATAGGAATTTATAGAGTGTCTGGATTGCTTCCAGAGCTAAAAGTTTTAAAAAATATTTTTCTTTTGTTTTCAGATAGACCATACCAGTCCATGGAGGCTCTATCAAATATTTGTCCTAAACATTGTTCCCCTTTTATTCATAATATCCATACTGAGGGACAAAGATGAAACCTAGTAAACTTCTCCTCATAACCCATTTAGTTTAGTTTAAAAGGTAAAACACACAAAGAGCTCCTTTAGGGCCAATGCTGGATTCTTGCTGCAAGGTAGAGGATGAGATTGTTGATAAAAAAATAGAAATGCAAAGAAGTCTTGGGGGCAGCACAGCAGATAAGCAATGGGGTAAAAAGTGTGCTTCCCTTCCCCCTTCTCTGAGCTATTGCTTCCCTGAAATTGCCTTGGTCTTGAGAGAAGTGACCATTTTTTTCTTAACAGCAGCAGCTGTGAGAAAAGAAATTGGCAAAAGAAAACATTTGAGATACAGATCTTTATTCTGAAAAAAACCTTAAAGCCCAGCCCATTTACTGCAATCACCTTTTTTATGTTAGAGGGGGAAGCAAGCTTCTCCCCATTGCTTCAAGTCTGATAGGCTGGAAAGAAGAAAAAAAATGTTCCTTCAGGGCTTTTGTTTTTAGAGAACTAAAGCTCCAAATCCCTAAGAAGGGTAGGAAACTTTTCATAACATTTTCCTGAAAAACATTAGGCTGGGGTTTCTCCCCTGATGTTTCTTATGCTTTTGAGTCTCCAATAAACCATATGCCATGGAGTGGAGTTATTTTGTAATAGCATGTATAAACTACAAAATACTGGAGTGTGTTGCAAAGATGTTTGCCATTACAGTAGTATTTGAGCTGATGTGGTGACAGCTATTTATATAGATACCTGTGAGCAACATGATTTTTTTTTTTTTTAATTCAACATCAAGAATCAGGGAATGATTTCTGAGTATCTTGAAGCATAAATTCAGTCTCAAGGACTTTGTCATAACATTGTCAAATCTCTTCACAAATCTCATCAGAAGCTTATCAAATGAGGCATCATATTTCAAGAATTAATCCACTAAGTCATTAAAAGTGTTATTCTGTAACTACTATAATACAAGAAAATTAAGAGAAATGAAAGATATTTCTTTGCTAATGGCCCACAGATATAAAGATCTGGAACAAAACAATCTCTATAGCAGATTGTAGTCTGTGGACTTATCTTTCTTTATCAGAAAGTGATTGTCTTTCAGGAATAAAGAAAACTTATACATTCAGGCAGTAATAAAACATGGTATGATTTAAATCTTTATACTTTTAATCTTTTACTTTTTTCTTGAGGTATTCTGATTATCTACTGCAGTGTTGTCCAAACTTGGCCACTTTAAGATGAGTGGACTTCAACTCCCAGAATTCCCCAGCCAGCATGGGAATTCTGGGAGTTGAAGTCCACTCATCTTAAAGTGGCCAAGTTTGGACAACACTGATCTACTGTATGTACTTCAATTATCTACATACACCTGACGGCCTCTTAGGGACTGTGCTCACCTGAAGTTAATTATAAGAAAATAATCTTCAGCAATCTCTGTTCTGAAAACATGGAAGGAAGGAAGGAAGGAAGGAAAGATTAACTCATGTTTCTCCCTTAGTCTTTGTTAAAGTCTTCCTGGCAACATTTCTCAAATGTAGCTTGCCATTGCCTCCTTCCTAGGGCTGAGGGAGAGTGACTGGCCCAAGGTCACCCAGCTGGCTTTGTGCCTAAGGCAGGACTAGAACTCACGTCTTCTGCGTTCTAGCCTGGTGCCTTCACCACTACACTAAACTGGCTCTCTACAAAAAAATGGTTTGCCTTCCTTTCCTTGGCTTCAAGAGAGAGGGAAACAAATTTAGTACACACATCTAACAGCAACCCATCACCTCCTTTACAGTGGCAGGGAGTTCCAAATGCACGTGCTTCATTAGATCTTAAATTTCATTAAGCAAAAGCACGTCAAATTTCATACCTTTTTTTTCTCTAATGCCCTCAAATACATTATTAAACAATCCAGACCAAAGTGCATTAATCAATCAGATATCGACGCACAACATATGCTGACTTCAAACCCTTTGAATCACATTATAAGCTTCCATCCCCCCCGCCCCATTTCACTCTTGATGCCCACGTTTGTGGGCAAAGGAACAAACTGTGGAAGGAGGGCCCTAGCGCCCACTGGGCATCCATGGTAGTCCCCAGAGTGCCTTTCTGACAGTGAGCACAGAGGGATGGGGAAAAGGAGGAGAGATAAAGCCTCAAGGAGATTTTTGCTAAAGAGGCCTTCTTAGCAGGTCACCCTGAAGAGATTAGAAAACCTAAATTCCATCAAAACAGAGTCACAGGAGAAAAGAGAATTGGGAGAAAAGGCATGGAGGTCCTATAAAAGGCAGTGAGTGACTCAGAGGCAAAATATAGAGTAAAGAAATCTTTTGAGAAGTGTTTAGGAGGCAAAGGACAGTTTTGTTCTTCTTTACACCTAACAACACGTTCAGGGATGGAAAGGTGATTCAAAAGCTGAGATACAGTTATTTCCATCAGCCTCATTGAAGCTTTGGTTCCTGTAATAAGGGATTGCTAGCTGTTGTAATAGAAATAGCAAAACTGAATTAATTAAAATGTATGGGTATGTTCTAAGTGATTTTATAATGCACATTATATTTTGATTGTCATGCATAACAATCAAAATATAAGGTATTTTTAATTTTTTTTTATTTTAAAAAAAGTTTTGATGATTCAAGTAAAAATCTATGGGGTCTAAGGTCACTCTGGTCTTGATATTTTACAGAAACATGAAGACGACTTCAGTTCTAATGGAAAAGACAAAACAGCTCACAGTGGAGAACAAGTCCTTTTAGTGATATGAATCATAAACTACATGCTGAGAGTCAGAAACTCTCTAGACAAAAGAAACTTCTTGAGGAAGAACTGATCAGGTGAGAAAATTTTAGATAGCTATCCTGACTTTCTCTTTCAGAATTTCATATTAAATTCTCTTTAGCTCCCTCCCCTGGACATACAGTATGCAGTGTTCTGGATTTAACTGCATTGCCTGGAAAAAGGTTGGGGGAAAATAAGAGGTGACTCCTTTCCACTTGTTCAAAAAATTCTGGCTCTCCAAGCATCTCCAGCTCCAGGAGTCAAGGATCATTCAGACTAGAGGAATCGGCACAAAAATGGAAAATGCAGTTCAGGTAAGTGTACAGGTAGTCCTTGTCTTACAACGGCAATTGGGACCGGAATTTCTGTCGCTAAGTGATGCGGTCATAAAGCACAATGGGATCACTAACGACAGCAATCCCTGCAGTACAGTTGCAGTTGTTAACTGAATCCCATGGACATTAGGTGAGGCAACTTCCTGCCAGCATCCCACAACCAAGGTCAGCGGGGAAGCTGGCAGAGAGTTGCAAGTCCCAGGCTGGCAGACAGATAAAGTGGCTGCTGTTGGGTGGGGCAGGGAGTGATGGGGTGAATGGGGTACAGGGGAAGGTTGGAGAAGGTGCCCGAGGGTATGCAAGAGGCACCCTGTGCCATGAGGGTTGGAGAAGGTGCATGAGGGGGTGAGTGAGAGGTGCCGTATGGGTCAGGGAGGGTAAGGGAGGGGACACAATGATGCAAGGGGGTGCGGGTCAGGGAGGGTGCGAGGGGCTACACGAGAAGGGCTGCATGGGTTGGAGAGGGTAGGGAAGTGTGCGGGAGGGGACAAGGGGGCAAGGGCATGTACGAGAGGCACCGCGCAGGTAGGGGAGTATTGGGTAGGGTGTACAAGAGGTCAAGGAGGTTGAGCAGGATGTGTGAGGGGTTGGGTGAGGGTGCAAGAGAGGCGCGGAGAGGGTTGGTGAGGGTGTGCAGGGGTACGCAAGTGGCCAGCGCAACAGGAGCGCTGGTGCAGAATGCGGCAGCACGGGCAGTTATGTGTGCCCCTAGAAGAGCACGTTACACTTCTGCTTCACAAGCTGCATTGTCTGCCGATTTGCTTCCAGGTTCAATTCAAGGTGCTTTTTTTGACCTTTAAAGCCCTTCAAGGCATGGGCCTGGGTTATCTGAGGGACCCCCTCTCCCTGATCACGTCAGCCCGTCCCATTAGATCCGACAGGGAAGGTATGCTACGCGTTCCATCAGCCAGGGACTTGCATTTGTTGGGTCCCAGGAGGTGGGCCTTCTCTGCTGTGACTCCCTTCTTATGGAACATTCTCCCCCCTGAAGTTAGGCTCGCCCCTTCCCTGCTATCATTTAGGAAGTTCCTTAAGACCTGGTTGTGTCATCAGGCTGGGGGGTCTTTGGGAACTGGAGACATTCTTAGATGGCTCCACTGTAATTGATATTCTGCTCTCTCCATGGGGTTTGTATATTTTAAAATCTTTCTTTTTTAATCTTTTTAAAAAGTTGTGATGTTTTTACTCTAATAATAACTTTTTATCTTTGTATAATGCCTGTTTTTGTTCACTTGTTATTTTAATTGCTGTACGTCACTCAGAGTCACTTTGTGAGATGGGTGGCTATATAAATGGAATGAATGAATGAATGAATGAATGAATGAATGAATGAATGAATGAATGGTCAGTCAGTCAGTCAAGCTGTAGTTGGCATTATAGCGATCTCATTCTGTGGAGTCCTTGGGGTTCTCTGAGCTTGGTAGTTTGCTTGCAGACGTTTCATTACCTGACTAGGTAGCATCATCAGTGCTAGTGTGGGAGGGATTTGTTTATCCCTGTTTATATACAGTAGCTTGCCCTGCCAGTGTTGGGGGTGTGGTTTTCTCCTTGGTAGTACCTTGATTAGGGTATTGTTTTCTGCTTGATTGTTTGTCTGGTGTTTGTCTGGGAAACTGTGAGCATCCTAGACCAAGCCAAATCCAAAAATGCTAGGGAATTCCTGGAATTCCTAGCTTGGCATTCAGACAAATCAGCCATCAATAGACACATACAGATAAACCACATTTACACACCATTCAAAAGAGACAAGAAAAAGCTAAGAAGGAAACAAAAAGACCAGAACACATCCTCTCCAGCAGCCAGCACCCAGATAAGGAGGGATTAACACCAGACAAACAATCAAACAGAAAACAATACCCCAATCAAGGAATTACCAAGGAGAAAACTACACCCCCACTAGCACTGGCAGGGCAAGCTACTGTATAGGGAGCAAACCCCACACTTACTAGCACTGATGATGTTACCTAGTTGGGTAATGAAACATCTGCAAGCAAACCACCAAGCTCAGAGAGCACCAAGGACTCCACAGTTCAACTCTGAGCTACATATATTCTCTTCTATTGGATCTCATTCTGCAGATACAGAGATTAAAAAATAGTACCTTCCACAATGTTTCTTATATGGCAAGTTGTTGATGTTCTTTCATTTTTTTTCAACAACTGTAATAATTAAATATTGTTTTAATTTGGATTCTTGGCCTAAAGCCAGAGGTGGATAAAATTTTCCCAGTACTGCCTCTCGTTTCTGCTGCTTCTAGTGTTACTAGCATCAAGCTCAGCAAATAAATAATCTGGAAACATATCAGCAAGTATTTTCTGTTGTGTCTTTCCAGACTTCTTGCACCATTTTGGAATGAGCGATATACTGCTTTCCTAATGGAATATGTTATTGGAACATGTGCTTTATAACCAATGAATACTTGCCATCAACAATGATTATCTAGAAGCAGCCTTAGGTTTGTAGGAATGGGAAGGAAGGATTCAAAACAGAATCAAGGAAGAGTTGAACAAGCATGATTTTTCCCAAAGGGCCAAGTATGAATAGACAAAGGGCTAGGTAGGTCCAAGACTGGATGTGAGACACATTTTGTGAGTGAGAAGTAATCACCTGTAATAGCCTAGAGAGCACAGCTCACTAGGAACAAAGAGATGGTGGTCAGCCAGGAATTACGCCAGTGAGAACCAGCTGACTGAGAGCAGGAAGATAACAGTCAAAGTTAAAGAGCAGCCAGTGTTAGCCTATTAAGAAATCTGAAGTCAAGTGAGATGTTAGAAAAGCTGCCACCAAGCATCTGGTTGAAGGCTGTGGATTTAGCATTAGTGTAGAAATTAGATCAGTAAATACTGACAAGATTAGTTTTTAGATGCGCATCTCTGTTTCTATGTCTTATCAAGAGGAAACACTTTTTTCATAAAGAATACATACCAGTATGACACAGTTCAATGTGAATTTATCCTATGCAGGCATAATTCAAATGAGATATAATTCAATAGCTAAGAAATTGGGCTATGGATCAGAAAATCTATAAATGGCCTCCCCATGAACTCAAGAGACCATGAGGAACGCTGCACCCACATACCCCACTCTGGCATGTCCCCGAGGGCCCTCTCCCTCAAGGGAGGAAGAGGGCTCACCTGTCGACTGCCAGCACCCCCCAGCCAGCCCTACCTCGCCAACAGGCATCCAGGTCACTCCCTCATCCTTCCCTCAACGCCAACTGCCATTAAGAGATTTCAAATTTCAGCCTCGGCTCCAAAGCAGCCAAATGCTGCTTGCCTGTTGGGCCTTGCCAAGTGATGATTGGGCATGAGCCAGAGGGAGGCAGGAAAGAGGCTGGGGATCCCTCTCTCCCTTTTCCTTCCCTTACTCCTTCCTTCTTTCCTTCCTCTCCACATATAATATAGGATTGCACCATTTACCCTCCCCCGTGGCTCTCAGGAGAGCGCCAGTGAACCTGCCTCTTCCTCCTCAGCTGACCACTGGAACTGCCCGCTACTTTGGTGGGGGGAGGTGGAATAAAGGGAGCTGTTGACCATGAGGAAAACTGCACCCCTGCTCCCCATTCTGGCGTGTCCCCAAGAGCCCCCTCCCTCTGCGAGACCAGGCTGAAGCTGCCATAACCTAAAGATGAAGTAGGCACATAAGCAGAGAGGACAAAAGCCAGGAAACTTATCTATGAGATCCCTTCAGGGAGGTAGATAAGAAGAAAGCAAGTCGTTAAGGAAAAAAACAAAGGACTTGAACCAGAAAAAAAAAGTTGGGCCTGAGCACATGGAAACCCCAATCCCATCAACAACTGCCAGACTTGTGAATCAACAGAGCAAGGACTTTGGGGTATAAAAGGGGTCCCAAAGCCCGCCCACTCAGAGTCCTCTGAGTTGTCTGAGCTGAGTCATCTGAGTCACCTTTGGATCCAGACTTGGCGGCTTCCTCCCTCTAGCTAGTGCCTGGGAAGGAAGTGGGTGTGGATGAGCGTGTGTGTGTGTGTACGAGATGTACCTTGCAACCAATAGTTTTGCTGTTACTTTAAATTCACTGGGTCTCCGTGTATTACAAAGAACCTTTTGTGCCTCAGTGTTCGGTTGGAAGTGATTTGTGTGTATCCCTAATCATTTCCCTGCTGTTGACCAGGGCTGTGTGTCTGTCTTCTCCAGCCGCACCTATCTGGAAAACCCAGGTAGAAAGCAAGGGGGGCTGACAAGATCCTCATGCCTCAACAGGCTGTGAGTGTGAGAGTGAGTGACCATAAGCCGAACCTGAGAGCAGCATGTGTAACACCTCAAAGAAGAGGGCTCACCCGTCAACCACCAGCATCCTCCAGCCAGCCCTATCTCGCCAGCAGGCATCCAAGTTGCTCCCTCCTTCCTTCAACGCCCACAGCCATTTTGGCTTTTGTTCCAAAGCAGCCAATCGGTGCTCGCCCATCGGGCCGTGCCACCAGCTGATTGGGCGCAGGGGTCAGAGGGAGGCAGGAAAGAGGCTGGGGATGTGCCTATGATGACATGACCTGGGCTGACCACAGTAGCATGGCAGGAATGCTGAAGCAGCCACAAATTTCCCAAATTTCAATCCCACAGGAGTAATGAGTCCCAGATTTTGGATGCATTCTGTAAGTTAGCCCATTTGAGGTACCTTGGTTCAAAAATTGTTGCCATATGATACACCGTTTTGCGCAGTTGAAGGTTATAGACATGAGTTTTAATAGTACAGGTAGTCTTCACTTAACCACCATTCATTTAGTGACTGTTTGAAGTTACAATGGTGCTGAACGAAGGGACTTACAACCAGTCCTCACACTTACAACTATCATAGCACCCCCATGGTCACATGATCGCAATCCAGGTGCTTGGCAACCAGCTCGCACTTACAATGGTTGCAGTGTCCTAGGGTCACGTGATTGCCATTTGCGACCTTCCCAGCCAGCTTCCAACAAGTAAAATCAATGGGGAACATGATTCACTTAACAGCCACAGTGATTTGCATTTGCATTCACATTCAGAGTGATCAGGCGCACCTCGCTTAACCGCCCCACTTAATAAAAAATTTTCCGGTCCCTATTGTGGTCATTAAGCAAGGACTACCTGTATGTAGATGAGGCAACATTTCCTAGATTCAGGTTTGTACACAGGAAAATATGTAACAGCAGCATACAGAAAGCTGAACAATAAGTTAAAATATTCTGTTTCTTTTGGAGTTAAAAAAGAAGGCAAGTTAAGGGCAAAGGTAAAGAAATGATATGTTATATCCATCTATTGGAAAGGACTGCGGAATCATCCAGATTTTAAATGGCAATGAATCATCTCAAGTATTTCATGCTGTGTTCAATATAGTTTTTAATTAAAAGTGTGAGCCTATGTATGTTTGCTCAGAATTGTGTCGTCGTACTTCAATGCCTCTTGTTCCCTTGTGTTTTCAGAAATGCAGCCTATATTACTAATTGTCAGAGAGATAAAAGAATTGGTTGGATACTCAGATTCTGTTCAGCTAAAAGTAAACTCACTTATTCTAAAAGACATACTGGGAGGAAAGGAAAGATAGCATCAATTAAGGGCACGAGAAGCAAGATTTTACTCATGTGCATGGCAACCCTCTTCAGGCAGTTGGCACTTCTTCTTTTTGTATACTTTCATCAAAAGCCTTAAGAAACTGACGTCAGGTAATTTCCACAATTCCACAGAATGGATTGCAGATTACAACAAAAAGTTGTGATTCTTAAGAAAATGTAATTATTTCATCTCTGTTCTTCCTTCCTATAAAGCAGGCCCTTTCATTGTTGGTCAAGGTTATAACTTAATCTAAAGCTTGATGGTTTTAGCTTTAGATCAGTAGTGGGCAATCTTGTTTCGGGGGGCTGGGGTGATGAGATACGGAGCCAGGATCTTCTGGAGGGGGTCTTCGGATTTGGTTGTCTTAAAATGACAATTAGACTATCTGTGGGATTCCAGTCCAATACCCAGAAGTAACCAGGAAATGCTTCCTAAGCCAAATTCTTTTCAAACGTTTAACTTTAAGCATACGGATAAATCTCTCTTCCACACCACAGAATTCATATTGATTTCAACGTACCGATACGGAATACAATGTTTTGGGAAGTGAACTGAGAACACTAAAACCTGCCAATTATGTCAAGCAAGCTTAGCAGATGGCCTTTGAATGAATGAAAGGAGGTGCGCACTGCAGTGAGTTCCGTATGAATCATTTACTGAATAAATACATGCAATAGCAAAATTAGATAAGCAAAAAAGGCAATTTGTAGTCAACCAACTACTCCTTCTTTTCTTTCCCCCAGTTGCTGCAGTCCTGATAGAGGGTTCAAAACAGGGAAGAATGTTAAATCCAAAAGTCAAATAACAGCTGCATTGGTGGTTAGATTACAACAGCTCTAAATACAGAATGTAGCAAAAGACTGCACCGAACAGTTTCAATACCACATACAGACGGATAAATACAGAGGACAAAGCTTGGCTTTCAATATATGAAATATTTAAGCTTTTAAGGCACAGGATAGAAAACACAGAAATCTAGTCTGATGATACTCAGTCCTTGATTTGCTCATTGGAACTTCATCATATTCATCAATCATTTCCTCATCATTCTTCAATGAACCACCATTAAACTGTGAACAGAATATTCATACATTCAGCTTCTATGTACCAAAGGCAGAAAAAATGTTTTAGTAATCATTCAGATTTTGGTCCAGTTTTTCAAGAGAACTCCATCGCTTTACTGCAGCTACTCCAGTATGATATCTCACACTGCATCAATTCAATTTTTTGAAAGTTTTTTTTTTTAAAACAACATAGCCTCATGCAAGAGACGTGGCCATGTTGGAAAGAACGCTGTAGATAGTGGGGAAGAAAAAATTACTTACTTCAAGTTACTGGTGGCCTTCATTTTTCCTCAAACTTTTATTCCTTTGCCAATTTCAGTTTTTGATTGCAAAGAGAAGCCCAATTGTGCTGGATCATTCTGTGTACATTTGCTGACATTATAAGCCTCCTCTTCTCACCACACTCTCCCTTGTTAGTAGAGTTGAAATGCAGCTTTAGAAATTACTACTTAAGCAATGCCACCAGACAATACTCCTACTTACTGATGTCACTTTAAGCCACAACAAAATGCAAAGGTTAGAAGATCTCTTGGTTTTCTTCAGTAAGACTTCACTTCATGGGGTTTTTTTCAGCTTTATTTTTCATAAGTATAGTTTATTTGTCATAATTATAGTTAATGGCTGAGTGTTCTTCCTCTTGCATGTTCTTCCTTCTTAGATTTCCCTCAAGGTTGTCATGCAGTAAATGCATTTCTGTCATTTAAAAGGAAGTGAGGACCATGAACCTAAGCTGTTATGATAAGCGGACTTTTCACAGAGTTAGTCATGCTATTCTGTATGAAGCCAATGTCTGAATGATGCTATAAAGTCTGCCTAACGAGGCATATCCAAAATAAAACATAGGAGAAGCATACATACCCATGTGCGTGTACATCACACCGAAATATAAATGAAAACTGATTCTTAAAACGTGGTACAAACAGTCTGCTACATATATTACAGGCACTTTGGTATCCTTAGTAGTGTAGTTACTTATAGGGCGCAAAGGGAACATCTTCTATACAAGCTCCAATGAAGAGTGCTTCTTGTGGAGAATTTCTTCAAAACTGTCTAAGCCAGAGTTAAAATTTTGTAAGTTCAATTATAAAGCTAATTTCCTTAAACTTTATTCACCCATAAAAATCATTTGTGGCCAGAAGACACTCTTAAGACTCTCAAAGTTGTGACAAAGTGTTATTTTATTTTCAGAAAGGAATTGCATATATATCAATATGGTGCGCGGCTACTATCTGCCATGGAACTATGCAATTTCTTGGGTTAAAATACAAAAATGTATATTTTCATTAAAACCATCTGAGGAAGTTTTCAAGAAAATTTGAATAAATATAATTAATGCCCCATTGATTCTGTTCTGAAAGCAACAGTGAATAAAATGTTCACATTCAAACCATCAAGTCCATTTTTGGAAACTGTTCTTGCATTTCCTAGGCCTGTAAAAATCATATGGAAAAAGCTACACTGATTAGAAGATACATTTGATTTTAAAGGACTCGCTGATGTTCTTTCCTGCATTATCGTAATTCAGAAGCACTGTGTATCAGCTTCAGCGCTGCTTTTGCACACGCTCTGTCCTCCCATTCTGCACTGCCAGATTCCTTAGTGATGATGTGTGAATGAATCAACTTTGGAACTGGTACTTTCAAAAAGAATGCTGTGGCAGATGAATGCAATGCGACTATTACGCGCATGGATCCAAAAGAGAGAACTGCTCCAGGCACCAGTACTGATCGTACTGAAATAACTCTGAAAGAATCAAGCAGAAATCCAGAAGTTTCCATAGTGTGAGCTCATATTGGCTGGCATTCTAAAATACCAATTGTAAACATGCCTTAAAAACCCAGTTATAAACTGTTCCCTATCCGTAGCGATCAATGTGACATCACACCAGCGTTATATCAGAGCGGCTGCCGAATCCTAATTCATTATACATTTTAAGCATACTGTTGCATAGGCAATTTCCTGGCATTGTGGATGGGGCGAATAAACCTTTAATAAGAAGCGGTGAGTGGAAAAAACATGGTACTACTGAAGCATTCAGTTTCATATCCTGGATGAATATACTGTGTTTTCAGTGTATTGATGATCTTATATATAAATATATATATATATATATCTTCATTTGTGAATTATATGCATTATCTGAATGAAATTCAAAGAATACATTTATTTCAATATAAATATTAAAGGTTAATATTTTGTAATTTCCCTTTTTTGCAAACCTTTAATCACAGATCATTACATCAACACCTTTCATTTTTTAAAAATAAGAAACCTTTAAATCCATATTATTAGTATGATTAAGACCATTTTGCTATCCAGACTATTCTCAAGACATTGTCTTAAGGTTTTTATATCATACTTTTTCAAAGAAAATAGATTGTTTTCTTTGACATTTCCTTCTGCCTTCATACCACTGAGGAAAATGCATTTTAAAAAATAGTTATCTATTTACATGGCAGACACCTTGGTGAGACACTAATAAGATAGGAAAAGTGACAGACACTCCACTTTTCTTAAGGATAGAAATGCCATAACAGGATCTATTGAAACAAATGTTTACTCTACAAACCCTATTGCACATTAAAATTGCTGTAACAAATGAAAAAAAAATGGTTTACAAGTAAGCTGACTTAAGTCTACAATAAAATGTCAAGGTGTTATAAAACTGTTGGGGAGTGGTGATGGGCCAAATAACTAAGAGTTATAAAAAATAATATTGGTACAATGCTGATAAAATATATAAAGATTGGCAAAGATATGCTAACAGGAGCTTCTGGAAC
Organism: Python bivittatus; assembly: GCF_059951505.1. Lineage (NCBI taxonomy): Eukaryota > Metazoa > Chordata > Lepidosauria > Squamata > Pythonidae > Python > Python bivittatus. The sequence continues at coordinate 9,467,901 of NW_028277088.1, forward strand.
CCAAGATTGCCTAAGGTGCAACGTGTGGTCTTGTCCCATCCTCAGTCAAATCATACCTATAAAACAAACGGAAAAAAAAAACAGTTAAGTCTTACCCAAACTTTCAGGTAACACTGAAACAGCATCATCCTTGTGACTGTACTTACCACTGAGTACAATTTTTGGAAAGTTCTTCTGAAGCCAGCGGTATCAATACCTGTAAGAAGAAGCAGCTAAATTATGACAGGAGATTCTGTGTGCTTTCATTTTGGGGAAAGCAATCCTAGATTCTGGCTTTGAATCCTAAGCCCCTGAATTGCATAAACTCATTGCTCATCAAAGTCTGGTCTCTGATTCCAATACGATGTTAACCACTTCACTGACTGACTCTATTTTATAAATATTTTTCATAGCTTCCTCTCCACATGCACGGATCTTAAATGTTTAGAAGAATATTCTGTCTTTTTTAAAAAGAACAAGAACATACATCAAACAAGCAAAAGGTAATGTCTGAGATTCTTTCAACACGAATCTTTATAAATCAGCTAAATGAGATCTTACTATATAGAATGCATAAAGGAAAAAAGTAAGCAATTCTGTTTCAGAATCTGAGCTATGTAAAGTTCATGGGATTACTGTTCCAAAAGGAGGAATTAACCTCCTTTGGAAGCTGATGTGTTAGAATATTTCAATTCACATTTGTTGGCCACATTATCCAAGCACCTGAGTTTTTACATCTGTGACTCACCTTACCAAGCAGACCTTTATCTTTGGACAAGAAACCTCCACTGTTCTTCACTGCAACATCTAAGGTTCTTCTCTGTAGATCAGACAACGAAACACTGAAATCAAATCTGAGAAGGGAAAAATGTTTCAGACAGAATGTAATAAAAGTACTTTGAAATCTGTGTACAGGAGATCTATAGTTTGGCTATTATTTGGTTACAGGAACTTGAAAATCTGCAAATGTCTGAGATTACAACTGATCAACTACATAATGAACATTTCTCTCTGCAAAATTACTTGCATTCCACTGTTTCTGTGCTCATTTTAGTATCTATTTTTCCCCAAGGCATGGCTCCAAGTTCTACTTTGTTAAATTAAAATATTTATATCAATTAACATTCAACTGATTAGGCTTTTTTGACAACTTATTTTCTACACAAGAATATTTTGATTGTGTCTGCACTGGTATAAGACCCATTATTTACAATCGTATTTATAGAGGTGGTAACAAAATAAACCATGGGCTGCTAATGGGCTACAAACTGCATCTATTTTTGTCTTCCTGCACTGCACTTCTAGTAACCCCATTTCTAAATGACTTCTCAAAGGTCATTACAAGTCATGTTTCAGTACAAACAAAGTAATTTTAATCATTTCCCCAACTCTATGCCATAAAATCAGCACATGGAGATTGCGACATACGCCTGATCAAACACTGGATTCAAGTTCTTCTTTGAAACGCTTGTTTTTCTTCTTCCCGATCTCCTCTTGTCTGGCAATAAATACATTCGAACATAGGGGTCAGAGCCTTCTTCTGAAAAAGCGATTAGATTTCTATAATCAAAGAATACAAAATATCCAGATCAGATTTAACGTAAAAAGCAGCACTTCTGCAAATTTTGGCAATGCTCTGTCAAGACACCTTTCGCCTAGATTCACTGAACTCTCCTTTCCCAATTGCCTGGATAAAGGCACTCACCCTGGATTCCCAGAGAGAATCTTGGTTAGTCAGAGTTGCAGTTAAACTGAGAGATTTAATTAGAGGAATAAAGCTCAGCATTTTTGATAAGATGAAAGCAAAGAGAGCAGAGCCTTCCTAGTTCTCCAGCATAGCCTTCTTGTAGATAAATTGACAAATGCAAGAAATACATAATATGATCACCTGCATGTGTGCACCACCACCATAAGTTTGTTTCTCTGCGAACTGTGACGAATTGTTAACTGGATCTGTCCCAACGGAGACTGTCCCAACGTTGTTCCACTATGAAAATCAGGTTAATACGAACTGTCAATACTGAATTTCCACAATGACAAAACAACAGCTCTTCTGTTCTGATTTTGTAAATATTTTATATCCCAACGACAGAAATATGAAATAAATAAATATTCAATAAGGATACTACAGTACTGTTCTAACCCACCTGTATACATAGACAAGGTTAGTGTGGTGCTACGTGCACAATCCATTCTGATTTTCCAGACACAATAAAATATAACATTACTGAATAGGAAGTGGTCGCTGATTTGTGAGGACATGTTTTGGTCTAGAGATGTAAAAATATAGAACAAAGGCTGCTTATTGTACTAAAAACGGGGGGTGGGGTAGGAAAATTGGCAATATATAAATTGTGGGGCAGCGGGACTGGTGCTTTTTAAACTTGCAAATAAGTATCTGAGTCAGGGTGGACACCTCGGTGAAACTGTCAACTCAGTGTGCAGCTGCCATAAAACAAAATGCAAATTTTATGCTTGGAATCATTAGGAAGGGAACAGAAAATAAAACCGCCAATATAAGAATGGCCTTAAAGCAAACTGCGATGAGACTGCACTTGGAGTACTGTGTACAGTTCTGGTTGCTGCTCCTTAAGAAGGATGTTGTAGAGTTGGCGGGGCGGGGGGGGAGGCCGGGAGCACTTCCCTTATGAGAAAAGGCTAAAGGACTGAGATTCCCTAATTTGGAATCAAGGAGGGTAAAAAGAGACATAGCAAAGGTACATAAATTCATGCAGGGCTACCCATTGAAATTCAGTGCAGGTAGACCCAGGAGGAAATCCTTTTTCATGGTGTGTGTAATTAACCTGTGGAATTCACGACTAGCAGCCAGTTTAGATAGTTTTAAAGGAGAATGGGAGAAATTCATAGAGGATTAGGTTATCAGCATCTATAAGTAGTCCTTGTTACCAACTGCCTCATACAGTGATTGTTCGCAGTTACGACAGTGATGAGAAAGTAATTTGGTGACCAATCCTCACACTGATGACCTTTGCAGGTCGGTAAAGCAAAGGAAAGCTGAAGTAAGATCATAAGCACAGTTGTGGTTTCACTTAGCGACCACTTCACTTGATGACCAAGTTGCCAGTCCCAATTGTGGTCACTAAGCGAGGACTACCTGTACTAATATTGATGGTTGATTTGTTGTTCATTTGCTTCTGACTACCTGTGTCAGTTGGCCAGGACTGTCCATCAGTAACTGCTTTGTTAAGTTCTTGTAACTCATGCTTCTATCATTGGTGTTATAATCCAGCCTCGGTTTACTGCATCCTGAATGCATACCTCAAATAATGATTGATGGGAAGTAACCCAGAAAGAGTACAATCATTTCAAATTAATCAGGATTTTGAACATCCCAAATGCATCCAATCAGCTACTATGTGGCACAGAATGATGGACTAGATGGGTGTATGGCCTGATCCAGTACAGCCCTTCTTATGTCTTTATATATTCTTGAAAGCTACAAAACAAAATCTATACATACTGGTTTCCTCATAAATTTCATATGTAAATGGAGAAATAATTCTGGATATTATGAAAAGCATAATTAAAGGAAGCTAACAGGGAAAATGAATTTTCAATCTAAGTAAAAAAGAAATTCACTAGATGTCTTAGATCTGAAGATGAAGGATCCAAGTGATAAACTGTAGTCAATCATACTGAAATCTGACTCATTTTTAAAGGAGTCTACATATGGAAATACAATGTTAAGAATGCAATCCTTAAGTAAAGCACTCTTTGGATGCTACATATTCATTTCAAATGAGAAATATTTTTATTATCTATATGATGCAAGATAGGTTTTGTTCGCATTTGCAGAGGGTGCTAGTCAATGTCTAAGTGCACAATCCTTATTTTCAGACCTCAGTCTATGATTAATTTGTAAAGTGAGCCACTCAGAAAAAATGCAGGACCTGTCAACAAGTTTTTGTGTAACAACAGTCATACACATTTTCTGAAAGACCCACTGTACAGGTTTAATTTTAGTTTTATACCCTGACCAACCGTTATATTTATAATCAGGAAATAATTTTATTTTTAGTCATAATGGCTTTCAATACTGATCTGGCTCTCTCTAGTTTCCCTGTTTTGTCTACATTAGTTGACCTGTTCTGAAAATACATCGTTGGCGTAATTAAGCTTGATGGTAAGACAATGTCCTAGCATCAGTCTGACTGCTTGCAAGTGTTTATGATTATAAACCAGTATAAAAAAGAATTTGGGACTGTACTTTTCAAGTTGCCTCAGTCGCTGTCGCAGCTCCTGCGTGGCAATGGGCAGAGAGATGTCCGAAGCTATACTTGGAGTAGGTTCTTTGACTGAAAGGTGACTGGGAGAACAGCTCAGATTGGATGTCAGGAGACTGGAGGAACTTCTGCTGAGATCTGTTGGCCACTGTGAAGGAGGATGAGAGGGAAGACCTGTTTCCGCCCCGTCAGTCCTTTTATCAATATCCATTCCTGCAGAAGTTGGGGCTTTGCTCAAGCCAGCAGCTGGAGACATGGGGACCTGAGGCTTGAAAGTACCTTTCCGCCCGTCTTTGGAAACAGAAGGCCTCTTCACTTGGGCCGAGTGTTGGTGATCTGGAGATCTCTCTCGCTTTTCAAGAGAAAGGATCTAATAGCCACAAAACAAACAAGAGGGCCTTCATTCCTTCTTGCAGTTCAGAAGAGTTACACCTGTCATTGAATGGAGATTCAAGGGTTGCAAAGCCCAGCACTGGGGAGAAAGCTGAGGTACATGAACAGATTACCAGGGAACCAGAGCAGACCTAGAGAGTCACCTTTGAGGCTATTTTTCCTCTCTGTCCAACAGTTCTAAAGAAACATACATGGAAAATCCCATATGTGATTTATCAAGGAACTCTGCATAAACTAGAATGTTTGCCATTCATCCCCACTATTATGGGGAAAACAAAAGTCCACCTGAATTGAGTTAATTAATAGGAAATAGTTTATACTCTTCTTACATTTTACAGAAGGAAAGCTTTCAATGGAGCACCTACACATCTCACTTGGTGGAAGTTTCCATTTTAGTATGACTGTGGAGAATTAAAAGTACACACCAATCCAGCCTCTTCCATCTGTCAAGCACTGGCAACCTTGAGATTCCTCTCAATACAGTTATGATTTTTGCCACCAAGCTTTTTCAGAATCTCTCACAATCTGTCTTGGAGTTAATCCCTCAAAAGAATTTGTTTTGGATGGCTTTATAGGTACTCCATAAATTATAGACAAAAAGAGCAAGTGAGAGAGAAAGAGATGCAAAAATCCTATTTTTCCTGTAGTAGCTAAAATATTTACTGAGCTTGGCTGTTGCAAGATACTATTTAGATTACAATGTCAAGTATGAGAAGAATAGTATGAATCGTATGTGCTCCTACTTTTTATCATACACACACACATACATATATAGTGTAGGGATTAGGCAGTCTAGCATTTTCAGATGTTCTGGATACAATTTCCCAGAATCCCTGATCACTGGCCATTCTGGCTGGGGTTTATAGAAGGGTAATGCAAAACATCTGGGAGATACCAGGTTGCTTGTTCCTGGTGTATATGGTGTACTATGTGAGTAGTTCTATCTCATCAGAGAGTACCCTTGTTGATAGTTTGTTGCAAAGATAGTATCTGCCAATTACGATGGACTGTGTATCATTTTAAATTCTTGATCTTTCCACTTTAAAGGGATATATTTTGAGCTAAGGAACATTCCAATTGCAGAACTTCCTGTAGATTAAGCTGACATATGAAAAGGAATTGTTTCACGCTAAAATTAGACCACTGGGCATTTCTTCTTAATTCAATGGGAGAAAAATCTCCAAAGCTTTTAAGCAGAAGTCTTAATCAATCCAGGTATCAAAAATGAAGCATGGCAGTGACTGAGCTGCTGCACGCAAAACATTATGCTCCATCACTGAAATACAGACTCACTCTATGGAATACAGTGACAGTTTCACCACTGGCTGCAATTTTGATCTCAAGAATTTCCAATGTGCCACTCAAACAACTAATTACAGCTTGTCATTCCCGACCAACTACAGCTTATAAAACCTTTCCCTGTCTTTTTTTCTTTCTGCAAATATAATTTGCATATCACTACCACAATTCTTAAGTGCTCAATTTTTATATACATTTTAGGAAACTTTTATAATATACCCTGAGTGCAATCTTCATGTTTACAGTACTGTTTGGACCAGAATTGCTAAGATGAAATCTCTGATGCATAGTTAGATCTTCACTTGCAAGGAGCTGGTTAAGAGGAAGCTTAAAATTTCCCAAGGAGCACTGGTGTTGTTCATCCTTGACCTACAGAAGAAGACAAAAGAATGGTTACATTTAAGTGAAAACCTGTACTAAAAAGATTTGTTAAATTGCTGACTCTTTAATGTTAATTGACTTGATTCTGTTAGTTAAATGTTAGGCACCTTGGGTTTCTCTAATAAAGGAAAAGAGAATATTTAACAATAAATCAATAACAATGCCAATATCCATAGCTAAGCAGAACATATCTGCTTCCTATAGTCTGAGCTTCAGTGTACTGCCATTTTTTCTACCTATACACTCAAATGCACCAGTAGAGAAAAGCCAAATTTGCTGTGACCTTTATGCTATATTTACCATAAAGTAAACTTTACACTGTATTACATATACATTACAGAACAGATTTAAAAGGTTTTCTGATCACCTACGACAAATTTGTTAAGCAAATGATTCAGCACAGACAGAACCATTTCCAATTCCAAGATAGGATTCATCATCTATTCAGCAACACATTTGCACATTCAGCAACACATTTGCAAATTTTGAGTGTACATTTTTTTGCTGCAACACTCACAAGGCTGCAGCCACGCAGGCATTCTACCCTCAATGCTCAACAAAGAAGAATCCATCGATACCTCAAAAAAGCAAACAACTAGAGATGGCCTACCTCAACTTCTAGCTCTTGTCGTCGAGGATTATGAACAAAAAAAGTGAAATGCTCTTCCCAGACTGGTTCATTGGTCTTATAGCGGATCTGTTCAGAGGCAGGATGCATTCTTTATTAACTTATATGGCGAGAAACAAAGTCCATTTACAGACACAGAGACCTTCTTCTCCTTTCCCTCCAAGGACTGCATGCCCTTGGGCACAAGACAACAGTGAAAATGCCAGAGCTGGGTATTCAGCATACATGTGCATATACAGTGGGGCAAAAAAGTATTTAGTCAGCCACCAATTGTGCAAGTTCTCCCACTTAAAAAGATGAGAGAGGCCTGTAATTTTCATCATAGGTATACCTCAACTATGAGAGACAAAATGGGGAAAAAAATCCAGAAAATCACATTGTCTGATTTTTAAAGAATTTATTTGCAAATCATGGTTGAAAATAAGTATTTGGTCAATATCAAAAGTTCATCTCAATACTTTGCTATATATCCTTTGTTGGCAATGACAGAGGTCAAACATTTTCTGTAAGTCTTCACAAGGTTTTCACACACTGTTGCTGGTATTTTGGCCCATTCCTCCATGCAGATCTCCTCTAGAGCAGTGATGTTTTGGGGCTGTCGCTGGGCAACACGGACTTTCAACTCCCTCCAAAGGCTTTCCATGGGGTTGAGATCTGGAGACTGGCTAGGCCACTCCAGGACCTTGAAATGCTTCTTACGAAGCCACTCCTTCGTTGCCCGGGCAGTGTGTTTGGGATCATTGTCATGCTGAAAGACCCAGCCACGTTTCATCTTCAGTGCCCTTGCTGATGGAAGGAGGTGTTCACTCAAAATCTCACGATACATGGCCCCATTCATTCTTTCCTTTACACAGATCAGTCGTCCTGGTCCCTTTGCAGAAAAACAGCCCCAAAGCATGATGTTTCCACCCCCATGCTTCACAGTAGGTATGGTGTTCTTTGGATGCAACTCAGCATTCTCTCTCCTCCAAACACAACGAGTTGAGTTTAGACCAAAACGTTCTACTTTGGTTTCATCTGACCATATGACATTCTCCCAATCCTCTTCTGGATCATCCAAATGCTCTCTAGCAAACTTCAGACGGGCCCAGACATGTACTGGCTTAAGCAGGGGGACACGTCTGGCACTGCAGGATTTGAGTCCCTGGCAGCATAGTGTGTTACTGATGGTAGCCTTTGTTACTTTGGTCCCAGCTCTCTGCAGGTCATTCACTAGGTCCCCCCATGTGGTTCTGGGATTTTTGCTCACCATTCTTGTGATCATTTTGACCCCACAGGGTGAGATCTTGCGTGGAGCCCCAGATCGAGGGAGATTATCAGTGGTCTTGTATGTCTTCCATTTTCTAATTATTGCTCCCACAGTTGATTTCTTCACACCAAGCTGCTTGCCTATTGCAGATTCAGTCTTCCCAGCCTGGTGCAGGTCTACAATTTTGTTTCTGGTGTCCTTCGACAGCTCTTTGGTCTTGGCCATAGTGGAGTTTGGAGTGTGACTCTTTGAGGTTGTGGACAGGTGTCTTTTATACTGATAACAAGGTCAAACAGGTGCCATTACTACAGGTAACGAGTGGAGGACAGAGGAGCCTCTTAAAGAAGTAGTTACAGGTCTGTGAGAGCCAGACATCTTGCTTGTTTGTAGGTGACCAAATACTTATTTTCCACCATGATTTGCAAATAAATTCTTTAAAAATCAGACAATGTGATTTTCTGGATTTTTTTTCTCATTTTGTCTCTCATAGTTGAGGTATACCTATGATGAAAATTACAGGCCTCTCTCATTTTTTTAAGTGGGAGAACTTGCACAATTGGTGGCTGACTAAATACTTTTTTGCCCCACTGTAAATACAGGTAGCCCTTGACTTATGACCATTTGTTTAGCGACCATTCAAAGTTATGACGGTGCTGAAAGTAACTTACGACTGGTCCTCGCATTACGATCATCACAGCGTCCCAGTGGCCATGTGATCGTGATTCAGGCACTTGGCAATTGTCGTGCATTTACGATGGTTGCAGTGTCCTGCAGTCACATGATCACCATTTGTGAACTTCCTAGCCAGCTTCCAACAAGCAAAGTCAATGGGGAAGCCGGAAGGGAAGGTCGCAAGTTGTGGTCACGTGATATCTTGCTTAACAACCAGTGATTCATATAATGACCGTGGCAAAAAAGGTCGTAAAATGGGGTGCAGTCACATGATGCCTCACTTAACAACCACACTACTTAACAACAAATTTTCTGGTCCCTATTGTGGTTGTACATTGAGGACTACCTGTACACACAAATGTCAAAGTGATCTGCACCGGGAGATAGTACCTCGCACTGTCCACTGGGCTTTGCCCGCTCAGTGCAAATTACAGTTATCAGATATACCTTCATCCAGATTAGACCTGTGGAATGGGCAGCAGAATAGCTTTAAACTTTTGTTTTACCCTGTACACCCAATCCAGATCAGACACCTAGCACCTGCAATTTGCAATTGGAAAGGAAAAAAAAAAAAGATGGACATGAAGGATATTCTCCTCTTAAAGCAGCTTACAAGCACAGCCTTCTTGATCCAAAGGAGCTCACAGCAGTGTATGCATTTAAGAAAGAGCATGACACCCATTCCTTCCACACCAGGATTCTAATTCAGATCCAAGTGCCTGCAAATTGCTTGGGGGGTGGGTGGGCGGGGGTTCCATTAGCTTTCAAAGAAAATGTTATTTTGACACAAGACTGATGTATGGTCCTATATACAGGAAACATGGAAAAATTAGGATGGTGTGAACTATTTTGCCTTACAGAAGTGGGCAAAAGCTGGTAAAACTTACCTTACTTTCTTGTGCCTTATGTCCAACAGTCATTAAGACAAGGGGATTTGGATTGCTGTTTATTTTCTTCCCTGACTGAAAATGTAGAAAACAGATTCTATTACTCTTATTTTCTCTCCATCCACATTCCTTACAAAACTGTGTCACAAACATATACAGAATATAGGAATCACATAACTTACCTTGAGAGATTTTATACACAGAAATCATTGGGGCTTCCGACCCCTTTACAAATATTATCCCTGTTTTTGAATGAACTGGTTTAAGAAGTTCAACCTTTTGTTCTTAAATAAGCATTTCATCCCCCAAAGCTAATGAAGCAACATCAGAACAAATAAATGAATGTTGCAGTCAGCATGCAAAAGGGGGATATGGAAAAAGCGCAAGCTTAGAAAACTAATCTTATATATGTGGGATGGATTCTGTGATTAAGCAGGATGTCAGAATCATAAAACATTTGGAGGGCAGCAAAGGAGGTGGTATGCTGTGGCTTCTATGACAGGTTTACCCAGTTTTCTTACTAGAGATCAACCATGTGCCATGTCTGACTTCCTCACCAACTGAACAGTTCTAAGTCAAACTGCAAAAGTAAGCAATTATTTGGATAACTTTAAAGAACTCAAAGGATTCCCAAATTATGAATGTCTGTTAATAGGCTCTGTATCAATCTCTCAGATAAATACTTTTTGTTAAGAAGGAGTTACAGAAGTTAATCTGAAGCATCTATCAATGATGTTAATACATTAGCTAGCTTATTAATAATTAATTTAAACTGGAACTCCAAAAAAGTAACATGGTTAAAAGAGACACTGAACAATGTTAGACAAAAATTGCAGGCCAAAGATGTGTGTGTACTCAACACACAGTGTTTTGAATTTTTAAAGAGTAACACATATTTAGTGTAATTTTCCCAGCATTCTGCTTTTAATTTTTCCTGAGTAGATTGCTAGATTGACAGAAAATCCATACAGATTCTCCCAGATTAGTTATGTTTACTGAAATTTATCTTCAAGGGCAAAAATATGCGCCATGGGGATGTTCACCAATATCCTCTTCTCTTAAAGGATCTCTATTTTTGAATCACTTATGCGGCAAGCTCTCAATCATGCCTTTATTTGGTAACATTTATTGAATTTCTGGCCTGTTCAGATACTTATTTCTTATTTATGTTTTTCTTAGCTTAATCAGTTTCTGGTTTTGCAAATGCTTAAGTAATTTAAGTAATTTGAGCAAATGCTCAAACAATTTATTTACTATGGCAAAACTGATGGATAGGCAAAATGTCTCTTGGAATATAATACATGACCACTTCAATAATAAGCAGAGCTTGTCTGTAACAGACAATAACAGAGATCCAAGTCTTATTCCTTGCCCCAGAAAACAAGGAGGCACATCCCTATTTTATACATGCTGCCAATTAAGTTCTGTACAGGTAAGAAGTAGGCATGTACTGTATATACATCAGCTTGCACCAAGCCTTTCAGTTCAACCAATGATGCTGAGGCTGTGGGCCTGCACAATTTATAGACTGGCTATTCTGTGCTGTCAGCATCTTCAATAACTTGTTTCTCCTACTTTCCACTTTAGGACTAAATTTAGGTTACCACTGGCAATCTGTCTTATGCTTGTATCCACAGTGGTGATCCTGAAACTAAAAGGGTAGAATTAATAAGTCTGCAAAGAAGTTTGTGTTTCATGATGACTTAGTGGCCCTTATAGTAGTCTCGTTGTGAAGAATTTGTCACTATAACCCGTTCAGTAATAAACAAATGCATTTACACTCCAAGTTCAGCAAATTTACTAAAAAGGGACCAAGGAACTTGGAACTTCTCTGGATTAAAAAAGCACCAACAAGTATAGTAAAAGCATGCTTTTGAAAATGTATTAAACATTCAGTACTATTTTAGAAGAATTAAAATAATTTGTCTAATATTAGCAATATAGCTTGGTCTCCAATACCAACTTTTTAAAAAGAATTGCTCATTAAAATTAGACTACTTGTTTCTATAATTTATGTAATGCAACACTGATGGGATGTGCCTTCTACTCACAGGCAAATTAATGTCACTGTGTCCTGATCTTACTTTGTGACACTGAGTTTATGTCCCCTGGCATTCAAAATACAGTGGAACCACGAGTTACGAATTTAATCCGTTCCGTGACTCTGGTTGCAACTCAAATTGGTCGCAACACGAGGCAAATTTTCCCATAAGGTTCAATGTAATTACCGTTAATCTGTTCCGGCGTCCGCGGACCATGCGTCAGGGGCAGAAAATGGCCGCGGACTACGTGGCAGGGCGGAAAAACGGCCGCGGACCACGTGGAACGGGTGGAAAAATGGCTGCGGACCACGTGGAACGGGTAGGAAAATGGCCGCGGACCACGTGGAACAGGCGGAAAATGGCCACAGACCACGTGGAACGGGCGGAAAATGGCCGCGGACCACGTGGAACGGGCGGAAAATGGCCGCGGATCCGGTTCATAAGTTGAGGCGAGTTCGCAAGTCGAGGTAAATTTTTGGGGCTGGAGCTGGTCGTATCTCGAAAAATTCGTAAGTAGGGGTGTTCGTAACTAGAGGTACCACTGTACATAAGGATGTTTGTTTATTGTAGGCAACCCAGTGTCTTCATTTAATTGTGTGACTTTAAATGGAAAATTGTATCACTTTTACCTTTAAGACTTTCTGAACAGCAGACTTCTTCAAGGCTTCTGGATTATAATCTAATGGATTATGCTTTTAAACCAGAAGAAAATGAACATACGGAGGGTTAATACGACATGCAATGAAGTAGTTCCACTTGGTTAATTAAGGACAGGACAACAATGGCAGACCAAACAAACTTTCTCAGAAGAAAGAGAAAAATGCTTGAACCGTTATTACTATAAAATAATTTGACACATCCTTTATTGTTTTTCCATTTTAAATTATAACACACGACTGACTTTTTCCAGTCAGGCTAAGATTCTCCTGTTTGCAGTAACTTTCTTTCTAATTGCTCCAATGCAACAAAAATTTCTTATTTGATCTGATGATATGGATACAGGAAAGTGGGGTGGATCTAACCAGCTGACCATTTCCATCAACAGTTTCTAATTTTATTTCAGAAAAACTGCATCGTCCTGAGGGTAAATTAGGAATTCTTAAAAAAAAGAAAAAAAAAAGCTGGGTTCTAGGATTCCATTTTGTTCCAAAGTTTCTGAGATGGAACACCCAAAGTTAAATTCCACTTCAGAACAAATGGAATGGAACCTAAATTGCTATGCAAGCACGCTGCAACTCAAAACAGGAAGAGGAGGTTGAACTCTCTGTCCTCCAAAATGACCGTTTCAAGCTTTGACTGCAATGAGATTTGTTTTCAATGGGAAAAAAAAGTTACAAAAACTTGTACATTTGTCTCAATGTTATACATCATGTGGCTGAAAAATCATACCAAAAAATGACAGAAAATTTATGTCAGATGCACAGAAGACTTCTTGATCGTTAACCAAGCTTGTCAACCAAGAATGAACTTACTTCTGAACTGTATCACTCCTTTTAGTCATTTAAGATCTCTTTACCTTTCTTACTCAATTTCTCTCTGTCTTCCTGGCAGGTAGGCACACTTCCAAACAAAGCTCCTCCCCAACATTTACCTTACAAAATCTTACGGAGGCTGTTTAGGTGCAGAACATTATTGCACATAAAGATGAACTAAAGGCTGACACTTTGCTTTGGGGGGCGTGCCAGCTCCCCATTTTCTCTAACTAAACAAATCTTTAAAAAAAATCAGATGGGCAAGGAGAAAAGTGATATGACACTTACAGGTACACATTTTTAAACGGAGGTACTGTATATTCTTTTCTAAACTCTTCTTTAGACTTACTAAAAAAGCAAATTGGCCGTGCTCATTCCATAGCCTTCTGTTTGGCTGGCTACTTAAGTGTGATAACAACTTGGTGCCACATATAATATACAGAAAAAGTGCCCCCTCTCTATGCATCTAAAAGCTTTGGGCTAGCAATAGTTTTATGTTGAATGTACATCTGCCTAGACTGGAAAGAGTCTCCTCTTACTTTTTCCCATATGGTTTCTTAGCATACAATTTTCAGCTCCTGATAGTTCTTACTACTTTCTTTGGAGAAGTTCACACAGGTAACAGATCCATTCAACACTACTGTGAAATTTGCTTCACTTTTTTTTTTTAAATTATTCTCAATTTAGGATGAACACTGTAACTGCTTTTTATCAAGGGAAGCCAACAGTATCAGAGTAAAAATAACAGATGACAGAGATGTTTGCTGTTTGCATGCCACTGTCATGCAAACACCGTAATGCTTATTAAGGAATCTTTAAGCTATAAAAAGAGAAGAAACATTCCAGCCCCACAAAGAAAAAAGACAATGTGAAGTATAATTTGGGTCAAGTTGCTGTTAAACGTTTCTGTTTTCTGAATCAACCCTCATTTGCTGTAACACATCATTTCAACTGCCTTAATAGAGTTGGCACCGTTTTAATAATGCAGTAGAACCAAGGTTTAAGGATTGGTAGTAAAATAAGAGTATATGAGAATTTAGTTATGACACATTGTTTTGGTATTACATATGATTCTTTCCAACTTGCATCAAGCGTAAAACCAGGCACGCTTCTAAGCTGATTTCAGAAACTCAGATGACTCAAGGTTCTCAAAGCAAACCCAATAATCAGATGCCACGAAGTAGGAAGGCAGGCGATTTGCGAGGTTGAAATGAGAATGCTATGCCATCCTTATTTTATTTTATTTTTGTAACAGCTTTCAAGTTCCTCCTTGACTGTGGAGCTCAGTGGTTATCTTTGCATAAGCCACTATTTTGCAGCAAAACCTCCTTCAGAGGATGAGTGTTACAGGGGTTAGCCGAGGAGAGAGATGCCACCTTAATATGAGAAATGATTCCATGTTAGGAGAGATCCATACCTCTTCCCAAGTTTAATCTCTTCTCCTCATTAAAGTTTTCAAAATTTGACATTAAATACCAGATTTTTGAGCTAAAGATGAATAAAGCGAACACAAACATCTATTACTATTTAGCATTTATCTCGTTGTTGGTAAGATGAGGGCAACAGTATGTTTTCTTGTAAGGTAGTCTCTCAGATCCTAGCTTACACAAAATAGTGTGCTTGGCGTAAAATTGGAACAGTACTTTGGCAATGCTGGCCCAAATGTGCCAAAACTGGTACTGCCCTTGTTGTTAGCAGGAAATGCTACACGTGGCACAAATATGGCTAAGGCTGGTAATCCTGTCTACACTGTTTTGTTACTACTAACAAGTGTTTTGTGAAAACCTGAATTAACCAAAGTCATGATGGGTGGCAGGGATCAGGTGATGACCATGGCATATGAAACACTGTGCCTCAGAAAGTAAGAGACATAAATGATAAAAAGCATTAATTAAAAATGAAATGAATGAAAGAAAAATAAGTATGTTACATATTTGTGAAAGTAACAGGAAGGGGACAATGTAATAGATCTGATGAAAGTGGTCTGATCTTTTGGAAGTGCAGTTGATTAATACGTGGAGGTGAGCAAAAGTGAAAGTTTAATCATGAATGGAAGAGCTAAAATATATATCAGAAATATGAATTAGTATCATCTAGGTCAGGGTTCCCCAAGGTGGTCAATAATGACCTCCAAGGATCAATGGGACTATCTATTATTGTTGTTGTTATTCATAACACCATTAGTTAAAGTAGTATTTATTAAGTTATTTTCATATAATAATGTTTGGGGGTTGATGAACAATCTGAAACTTCATGAAGGGGTTGATGAGCTGAAGAGTTTGGGGACCCCTGATCTAGGTTGTTGGAGGCAAGTATAAAGCAGGAATTCAGAGTTTAGTGACAGCTGCATGTTATGCTCCAGTGAATAATATTAATGGAAGAGCCATGTGAAGAATTGTGCAACGTTCCGCAATCCAAGTGAAAAATGGTGGGTAAGGATGGGATGAAAAAGTGATTGGGCCATTCAGTGTAATGGAAGGCATATGTGAGGAGGATACTGGAATGGAGGATCAAGGTTATCAGGAGGGAGGGGGGGCATTCCTGGAGAGGTTTCATAGCAAGCGCTTCCTCAGCCCGCAGCAGGACCGTGAGAAGGTGAAGAAGCTGAGACTGGCCCTTCCCTAGAGTCTCACAGGGTATAGCCACTAGTTGCTTTAGCACAGGTTGAGTCTGGCGAGATTCTGTCTATTAGGTGCAAGCTAATAAAGGAACTATACTGGACTGGACTGCCTCACTGTCATTCTTGGGCTGGGCCTGACATTCAGAGAGCCAAGAAAGAATGAGAATAGTGTGACTGTTTTGTGAGTATCTGCTTTAGAAAAGGGCCTATTTGTTTCAAGTATGTGGTTTAAGCAACAGTCTGTTCATACCCACATGCCAAAAGAATATCAATTTAAAAGCATGACTGATTTGATTATTTGTTACAGAAGACCAGGGAATTAGTGAAGGGTAATGAGAAGTTCTGAATGTGGGAGGTACCATTTTTTTGGTAGTTTCAAGAATGGATCTTGGGAGAAGAGCGGACCAAGAAGAAAAGGAAAGACAAAAAAACCCTTAGGGTGAAGATAAAATAGTGGTCTTCTCAATTCTGTCAGAGTGTTGAATGATGTTAAGTCTGCAGGGATAGACTGTGAAACTGGAGAAATATTAAAATATTGATGTGGTTGTTTATGAACGGCATTGCAACTTGTTTAATGTGTGTTGAGACTGAAGATTGGAAGAATGCCTTGTTTGTTTACTTATTTATTAAAGAACTTATATGGCCACCAGCTCAGACAATGTAACTCTGGGCAGCATGCGAAAAAAAAGAAAAGAAAGAAAAACTATAATCAACCAGTACGAAACGTATCTCATTAAAACTTACTAAAACAATAAAATGATGATTCAAGCTGAAATCTCCTGTAATTTGTCAAACTGGGAATTCCACTCATCCTGACCCCAAGGATCAGGAAAAGAGCCAGGTCTTAATCACTTTTCTAAAGGCTTGCAAGGTCAGGACAAACCGTATATTGGGGGGAAGATCATTCCAAAGGGCTGGAGCTGCCACTAAGAAAGGTTGCCTCCTGGGTCCCATAAGATGACACTGTTCCAATTGTTCCCATATTCAAATGGGAAGGCAGCAAGACCTACAAGGCAATTAGCTATTAATCAGGACTTTGGATTCTGACAGAAAAAGTCCAAGGGGTAACAATGAACAAAATTTGGGGAATGCATTGTAGCTTTATGTGGGAATGTGAGAAGCAAAGTTTATTTTTTTATTATTTCTTCATTTAGAGACAGTAAATAGGTCTGAATTACAGAATGTTCTGTGCAAATTCAAGTTTGGCTACTCAGTATAATATGACAGAAGTAAAGCATGTGCAAGAGCAAATGGAAAGTTGAACAAATGGTTCAACCCTGAGCAGAAAATAAGAAAATAATATATAATGCCTCCTCAGTTGTGTAAGGTATTTACAGATAAATGTAAAAGGAATGCTTGTGGTCACATTAGTGGTATGTTAGTTGAGACTATGAATCTATGTTTATGTCGATGTTATGAATCTGAATATTAATATATCAAAGACCAAGTTAGTTACAGGTAGTCCTCGGTTAACTTTCATTCAGCGATTGTTCAAAGTTACAACAGCACTGCACAAATGGTACTTATGCTCAGTCTCCGAAGTTACAACCACTGCAACACCCCTGTGGTCACTTGATCAAAATTCAGGTGCTTGGCAGCCCACCCACACTTACAACTGCAGGGGTGCTTCAACTCCCCCCACCTATCTCCTCCCTCATCCCTGCCCTTTTTGCTGCCCTGCCCTCTGCCACCACTACCACCCTGAGCTCTGCTGGCCCTGCCACCCCCAGCTGACCTTCACTGTCGTCTTCCTCCCACTGCTGAGGCACGCCTGAAGGTCAGCTAGCAGCGGCAGGACCAGCACAGCACAGGGCAGCTGGGTCAGCAGAGCTCAGAGCGGTAGGGGTGCAGGGCAGTGGCTGGGGCTTCGCACTGTGGGGCTGGGGTGGCTGGCTGCAGTATGGGGCTTGAGGCAGCACTCCTCAGTGGCAGTGGCGGCGGTGCTGAGGCTGAAGGAGAAGCCTGGGGGCAGGGACAGCCAGCTGAGACTGCTGAAGGCTCTGGGCCTCTACTTTGGCCCCAGCGCTGCCACACTGCCGAGGAGTGCCACTGTGCAGGGTGGCCAAAAGGGCAGAAATGGGGGAGGAGATAGGCGAGTGGGGGGAGCTGGAGAGGAGGCAGTCCTTTACCTTACCGAGGCTCACGGCTAGGAGGGACCAAGCTGGGAATGGCTTGGATTGGGTCCTTGCCTAATGACCAGGTGGGATTCACTTAACAATGGCAATAGGGACTGCCAGGATTGCCGTCACTAAGCGATGCGGTCACATGATGTTGCACTTTACGACTGCATCACTTAGTGATGGAAATTCCAGTCCCAATTGGCGTCGTTAACCGAGGACTACCTGTGTATTGGGCAGGGAAAGTAACATGAACAACTGCAAGTTATATACAAACAGCAAAAACAGCAAGTAGACGAGTTTGTGTATCTTGGCAGAATGTTTCCTAAGAATGGGAAAATTAATACAGAAATGTTAACATGTTCAAATGATGTTAGAAAGATAATGGGGTAGAATGTGGTTTGTGGCAAGAAATGAATACTTGATGAAAAAAGTAAAAATGGCTATGTGAGAGATTGCAAGCAGGCTGAGAAAGAGGCTGGAGGACCTCTAGACATAAACAAGTAACAGAAGGGAAAGGAGTTTATTAGTAGCTTATCTCATAAACAGCAATTCAGTTCTGGGAGTTGAAGTCTACACATCTTAAAGTTGCCAAGTTTAAAAAACACTGAGATAGAGTCAAGAATGAATGGTGTTGAATGAATGGAGACCAAATAAAAAAATGAATGACTGCTACAAAAGAGAATAAGCCACAATCAAATGGCAGAATAAATTTATGAAGAAAAACTGGATAGCTTGAAAGGAAGGGGAAGATGGAGAAAGACTTGTGGTGGATAGATGTGGTGAGATCCTGAAAGAGAGAAAGATAAGAAATTTTAAAAAGTAAAGGCAACAAATGAAGTGGTGCATGGATATGGAAGCAAGGATGGTTTGTCAGGATACAAAGGTTTGGAGGTATAGTAATTGATGTCAGTGTAGATACAGCCTATGTTTACTTTTTTTTAAATTATTGCATGTCCATGTCTTTGGCTTATTATTTCTTACTCTTTTTCTGCACTCTACATAATTTTGTTACTCCAAAAGGGAATAGTTTAACGAGTATGTATGCACTAGTGAAAACATCTATCTTAAAAATTTGCCATATTGTAATGACAAAAGGTCACACAAGGTGGTGTATTTTTCTGTAATACACATTATTCCAATTTTAATTATGCAACTTGAACCAAATTAAAGACCTTCTGGGCCCTTCCATATGCCACACACAATACTTGCACTTACTTTCCAAAACAATCACAAAGTATGTTGATTTTTACAATTCATGACCATTTCATTTCTCTGCAAGCGTCACATTTCTTCAAGAAGATAACAGAGCATGCTAGTCTCTGAAAAAATTAGCAAATTTAGCTAACAAGCTAAACTAATAACACAACTGGAAAAAGTAGCAAAAACAATACAAACGTTTGAAACCATGCACTTAAAACAAAAAACTGCATGCTTCTCCATTCCAGTGTTAGGGCAAAGTGGGTTTATAAACACCAAGGTTAAAAAAAGGTTTGTTTTTTTTTAAAAAGGATAATATACACGTAACACCTGAGAACTCACAAATAGTGCTCTATAGAGTGAGGTAGTATTTTCACAAAAGACTAGTCCCGATGCTCTCCTCTCTTTTAAGTATCCACACCCAAACTTTCCCTCGTAGATACTCTTTAGGAAAATGCAAATGGAAGGAGAAAGCAAAAAGTGATGGGATTCGGGCAGTCTGAGTGCTCAAGCAGCTTTACAGAAAACAGTCAAAGGAGTCTGAAGTACTGATAAGCATATGAAGAAATGATAAACCAGTGGCCCTTTTTTCCACTACTGACCTAGCTTCAAGGCAATTTCTTTCTCCTCTTGCAATATTGTGCATTTTAGTTGCAAATATCACTTGCATAACAAAACCACACAACCTTTCAGTAATGACTTTTTAATACACTTTTATACTGCCTTTTTATGCCAGACATCAATAAGGTTGCTGCCATTTTAAATGAGAGGAAAAAAAAATTTCCAAACAGAGAAGTTGTGCTGTAATCTTGGACAATCTGTAGCCCATCTGGGCAAAGGGAAAAGCTCTATTTCTTCTAAGGAAATCTTAAATATGTTATACTATCAGGTGTTAGGCAATAAGATCCATTATTACCCTTTGTTTCTTGTTTTTATTTTAAATAAAAAGTATTCTATTCAAGAGTTTCAGGGCATAAAATGAAAATAAAACTAACACAAATATAATAATGGGCCCAAGATTTCGCCCCATGTATTGCAGAAGGGCTCTGCGTACCCACGTGCCCTCAGATCACAGGTTGCCCATCACCAGTCCAGATAAACACTAACATTTTTACTGGCATAGTAAGGATTGCAACATCAGTCCTCAACAAATCATTCCAAAGGACTTTCCATAACTGGGAGATTATTCCCAGGCTGACAGGAGCTGCCCACTTCATTATTGAGCAATGATCCATGACTCTAGAGTAGACAGCTCTTTTCTGGCCTAGAGCCACACTATCTGGGAGTCAGAAGGGACATAAGACAGTGATATGATTCATCTTCTTGGAGGACTGGGTTTTATTTATTTACTTATTCCAGTCTTAGGATCCTCCAATTAAAAAAACATGGAAAAGGAATCCCAGCTGGCAGATTATTCATTAGAAACTTTTTATATTTTTTTCTTAACAAATTACCTAATTTGGAAAGGTTTGTGTTCATTCTGAATAGGAGTTTTTACTGTAAAAATGTATTGAAGGGAAGAATAGAAAAGCTTCACCAGAACAATATTACCAGTCAACATCCTATATACACACCAATATCACTGTTACCAACTTCACCTAAAGTTTACAAGGAATTCTGTTTTAGAAATGGCTAGGTCATAATTAGAAAGTTTCATAAAGACCATTAATACTTGTTCAATATTTTATCTTCAAATCACATTAGTCAGCTTCGTTGGGGGTTTCCTTCCTAAGGGCAAGATGAAGAAAACAATCATATGCTTCATTACAAACGTCTCTGAAAAAATATTTTTGGGCTTATTTGAGGACCATTCATTACTATTTGTTTAGTCCTGGATAGGAGGGTATTAAAGACATATCATGATTTCCAGCTTAAATCTATGGAATTCTCCATGAAGCACTCGAGTTATATATATATATATGGCCTCTAGTTATATATATCTTTAAAGATATACAAGTGAAAAATCTGCACAAGCAGAATAGTGTGTGTGGGCACATTTTATTTTTACAAAATGAAAGGTGGTTCCACAGCTATTCTAGGAACTGCTATTTGGGAACAGTAAACAGAAGTTTTCATTATATGCTTGTGAGCGTATGTGGGAAAGTATTCACACCAACCCTAGAGACCAGACTCACAGGAACCTTGCTCAAACATTTATGTTTATGAAAAATCATTACCAACTCACAACAGTTGAAGCCAGTTTCAGGTTATCTCAGCTGGTTTGCTACAATGAAGCATGATTTTTCCTTGCTCAGATCATCCTACTATATTGTACTATTTGGATCTTAAATTTTTTACAGTAAATAAGATTCCATTCACAGAAGAAAAGGCACTGATTGAATGCAAATATGCAAGTATATGTCTATAGGACAGCAGCTCTAGATTTAGAAGCACACAAATACAAACCTTGCAAAAGTTCAATCCTGAATCCAAGCAAATATTCATTCATTTGAAGGTGGAACTGACCACAACTGCCTGATTTTCTTTTATAGGACTGTCCACAGAATTTGTTTATAAGATTACCACATCAATAAATGCTGTAGATTTATTGTTAATTAAAATGGCATTGTTCTGTGGACATGATTAGAATACTGACACTGGAAAATAAATTCAGCCATAAGGTATGTTTATCATAGAAAATTGCCAATGTTATGGAATGCATGAGAAAAAGTAATTAAAACACAATGTGAATTAGTGAGGCAAAGTGGCATAGTAGTAAGCAATGTGTGACCAAAGAAAATTAGGAATCGTTCAAGAGAAGCTTCATTGTCACAAAAACTTACTGGCAAATTTCTCGCTGAATCCAAATAAAGAATAAGCAGTGCTGATGAAAGCCCATCGTTGGCTTGATCTTTATCAGCTCTAATACTTTTTAGCACCTAAAATCACAAAAGTATAATTAAAAACTCTAGTTTTGTGCATCGTTTCTAACTAAAAAGAAAGCAAATTATAAAATGCAAACTAGATAATTAAAGTGTTACCGTACCTAATAATTTAAAAACAATTAATACTATAACATCTTGTATATCAAAGAACAAGAGAGCCAACAGGTTTCTAAAAGTAAAACGTTTTAACTATTTCCAGACATAACCAAGCTAGATATGAGTAAGAATTCCTTATCTGAAAGGAATTCTGCAACATGGAAATTTTTCACAGCATTATTTCTTGTTTTCAATGCTATTTCTAAAGGACCATGGAGTTATTTTTCAATATTAACTATCAGGCATGTAAGAAATGATATGAAAAGGGTATGAAATTCTTTTTTTATATATACAATAATTTTATTAAAGATTATAATTGCAACAATGAACACTAACACAAACTGAAAAAATAGAATAAAAAGAAAGTAGAAGGTGCAGAAAAGGAAGAAAAAAAGGGGGGAATACAAAGAGAAATAGAAAAGAAAGAAAAATAAGTATAGTAAAGAAAAAGATATATGAAGAGTGACTTCCCACCTTCATCTCAACAAGTATAAACAATTTTAGTAACATCACCTTCTCTTAAAATACAACACATGACCTCTTCTTCCCATATCCCATCTCTTATCTATAAACAAATCCATAAAGCATCGTCATTTCAGTCCTGATGTCAGCAAAAGTCCATTATGGGTTACCAGAGATAACAACATATCTATTCTAACCTTGATCAAATAAACTAACTTATATTCCTTCCTTTTACTTCTAACAATCTTAATCTTTAGTCCCTTTAAATAATGTCGCAGAACTTGATTTCTTTTCATTTGTTCTTTGCTTTCTTTCCTTCTCACAAAATTCTTCAAAGCTTTAACAAGCCTCTTTTGTAAATCCAATACCGGAAAATTATCCAGGTCATTCTCTCGGTTTGTTGTTTGTATATCCCTTTTAATTATTAAGACATCAGCCAGTCTCTTTTCTATGCCCAGTGTAGCATCTTTTTCCATGTCATTCTTGTAGTCTGTCGCTTTCAACTCAGTCTTAGTCTCAATCTTGTCAGGTAAAACTTGTTCCCCTTCCATAACATCTTTTAGACACAGTCTATCTATGGAGGCAGACATTCTTAAAATTAACTTCTGGGTCCACTGTTCAAAAATATCCTTCAATATGTCCAGTGTTAAACTATTTTGCTTCATTCCGTACAGGTAGTCCTTGATTTTCAACCACAATTGCCACCCCAGTTGACTTTCGCCGCCTTCTTGCTCCGGCTGCTGCTGAGGTGTGCCCAGCCAGGCTGCTGGGCCAGGCTGGAGCTGGGATTCACGCTGCAGCTCTGGGGCTGCTTTTTGCTTTACATGAAGCAAAAACAGGAACGTGGCACAAAAAGCAGCCCCAGCACAGCACAGCGCGAAGCCCAGCCCCAGCCCAACTGCTCAGCGCAAAAGGAGTTCTTGGTGCACTGCTGTTCGGGGGCTGCAAGAACCAATCCCAGAGCCGCAGCTCAAAGCCCAGCCCCAGCCCGGCCCAGCAACGCGACACATAGCTGCAGCAGTCCCAGCCCAGTCCCAGCCACCCTCACCATCCTGCACTCTGCAGCCCCAGCTGACCTTAGCTGTCTTCTTGCTCCCGCTGCTCACAAGGCACGCCCAGTCTGGCCCTTTGTGAGGCAGCTGGTGGCCATGTGAGGCCATCTTCCCCAGAACTTGCAAGGAAACCGCCGTGCAAAACCTGGAGAAGAAAGCCTCATGTGGCCAGCAGTTGCCTCATGAAGGGCCAGGCCAGGCATGCCTCGTCAGCAGTGGGAGCAAGAAGACGGTGAAGATCAGCTGAGGCAGCAGAGTACAGGGCAGCAGGGGGCCAAAAGGGCATAGATGGGAGGAGACATGTGGGTGGGGGGAGCTGAAACACTCCTGTGGCTGTGGGTGGCTGCCAAGCCCCTGAATTTTGATCACGTGACTGCAAGGGAGCTGGAATAGCCATAACTTTGGGAAGCAGTCATAAGTCCCTTTGTTCAGTGCTGCCATAACTTCCAACGGTCACGGAATGAATGTTCATAAGTTGAGGACTACCTAAGTCAAGTTTGAGTGTACTTCTCCTTTATATTTTAGATTTTTTTTTAGATTTTTTTTATCCCGCCTTTATTACTTTTATTAATAATTCAAGGCAGTGAACATAATTTTTAGTTCCCTCTAGTTTCTTCTAGTGTCCAATTTTTACAATTTTATCTTTTGAATTTAAAAATAAATAGTAAGATTTTAAAAATTGGACAAAAGCATTTTCCCACAGGAAGGATTCTTTATAATTCTTTATAATTAATTCCAAATTTTATTTCAAATTTATCTGGACCCTTACTCCATTTGTAACTTTCTAAAATCAAAGTTTTAATCACCTTTTTGTTGTTTATTCCCCCCCCCGAAATTTTTTAAGTTCTTAAACTTGTAGTTAAAACTTCTTTTGCTAAGGATTGAAGGAAACTCACCCAGTGCTGTAAAACTTGTCAATCAAAACATTTCTAACAGCTGAAAAGCAGTTAACAAGCTATTTCTGAAAGTGAAAAGAAAAGGAAGTATGCAAACTTAGTATCCTTTCAAAGGCGCCGATCGTGGTTTGAGCAGGATGGCTATTCCTTCATCTCCCAGAGCTCTAAACCTGCCAGACACTGCTATTTTGCGATCTCCTCTCATGGAGCAGTTGTCTGGAGCACTTGTGAGCAATCTCAAGTCCTCTCCTTGTCCAGAGGAATTATTGAAGAGCCGGTCTACTCACTGGCTCTTCGTTTTGCCGTGGTTGTCAGCTCCGCTTTTTCCGAAGCTGTCTTCAGTCTGCCATTTCTTCTCCAGAAGTGGAAAAGCAACATTTCCTAATGGAGCCCATTTACTTTTGACCTGCTAGGAGAATTTTGGATTTTTGTACCTAAACAAATCTTTGCTTTTATCCTGCTTTCTTCTTGAAATAGAGCATATGTATATGAATGCGGATAATCACACATATAAATATATATTTTTAATGACAGTTTCTTCAAATACAGAAAAAAGAGTATGCAAACATACCTGATCAAGATCCTCAGTAGTAGGCTTCAATGTGAGCCATTCGAGTTTTAAGTGCAATTTTCCTTTGGAGACTTCATCCAAAGTAAACCACTGTAAGGAACATCAGTAAAATGTGGTAAGAACCAAAGCCATTAGCTGATGAATTAACCTACACTACCATAAATTCCTGGACTAGGGCAACTAAGGACACTTAATATGAAAACAGTAAAGATACTATAGCTGATAGAAAATAAGAAACCACTTTGTAAAATAGGCATGAGTGGTACTGTTTCTTGCATTTCATCCACAAAACTGTAGTAACATTATTTCATAAGAAGATATATCCAACGACTTTCTAAAATTAAGCATCTAAAAATTTATTCAGGACACCTCAAAACCGTTTAACAGGAACTAACCACCCCTCTCCTGGTCATTGTTTAGAATTAATTACTACCAACCATTCCACTCCTATGGCTAATGTCTTCAATTCCATTTGTTAACACAGGATGTTATAATCAAACCGAGGAAATCTAGTCGAGGAAAACTGAAGACTTTGCTGAAATGGTATACCAGATCCAGTGTATGATTAAGCACTGTAGAGTTATTGCATGAACTTTCCCTGTCATTGTCCTCCCCAGAGTGAACAGAAAGTTACCTCATCTAAGTGACGTTCCTTTTCAACTTCAGTTAGGTCTAGCAGCAGGCTATAAAAAAATAACACAATGCATTAGAACACCATTATCTGAGCTACAGAATCTGAAGCTGGAGTTTTATAGCAGCCAAATGGTGAATACGGTAGAAAAATTGATGAGCTACCTAAACATGTTCATGCTCTTCTTATATAACCAACAAGCACAACTGAAATAATATCTAAATGCTAACAGGGCAGAAAGCAATTCTGAACAACAAAAGAGGATTTATTAGTGAGGTATGAAGTAAAGGTTATCTTCTTTTAAGAACTGCGAATAAGATAGTAGGATTTGCTGCAGAAAAGTTTAGGTCCTTGAAGCAGATTAAGATGTTGGGGGGGGGACGCAAGGAGAGAGGCAAGGATAAACCATTTTATGGTTGTCCATTCCTTACCATATATTTGGTAGTTAAGGCCAAACTTATATTCAAGATGAAAACAAATTAGCGTACAGTAATTACAGCTATGAACTGCTATCTCTACTGCAATCAATACTGCTTTGCTTCACTTCCATATGGTAACTTTTAAACATTTCTATGCCCAAAGTATTGACAAATTTTTGAAGGCACAGAATTTTGCATGCATTCATGCACTAATGGAAATACATTGGCATTTGGAAACATATTAGTCTGTTAGCTTCTTTCTTGCCTTTTAGAGCTCACCTTTACTCCTCTTTCATTTATGGACTGATCTGGATAGTGAGATTCCATGGAAGGATTTCAAATTAAAAAAAAAAAAAAAAAGACATGCAAACTTATCTATTAAGATGGCTTGGCACTTACCTTCCCAGAAAGTCATCCTTGTCTGGATCTTCATCAAAGAGTTCAATCTCTAGGTCTTGTCCTGGATGTTCATAGACTAAGGCCTGGAAATATAATGAGCGAGCAAAAGAGCCAGTTCAGCACAGATCTATGACATGGCTTACAGCCCCTTTGAATTAGGCAAAAACATTAACAGATTCTTTTCAAATATACTATGGTTTCTCTCTGATGTGATTAAAAATTTAGGAAGCTTCTTTCTTCGGTGAGCTCAGGACAACACACATGGGGTTTCCCCCTCATTTTACCCTTATAAAACTTGTACAGGTAGCCTGGCTCAATTATTCTGTCTCAAAGCAAAGTCATCTAATGAACTCCATGACTAAGCAGGAACTTGAATCTGGGAGTCTCTTGCCTCAGTCGAACACTGTTTACTATATATTTGTATTCACTTCAGACCATTTGTTTACTGGCATTTCCACGGTTTTCATGGTACAGATTTAATGTGAAATTGCAACTTGTTAGTAAATTACAGCTCAGGAAATCAGAGAAACGGGGAGGGGGAAGAACAGGCAGGAGCACAAGGCTCATTTTTATGCTAAACATGGCTTGGTATTCTATCTGAGCCGTCCTACTGAACTGCAACAACAATTTTCCTACCAATAGTTTAAAAAAATCACGCAAGATCATTTTCTGTATAATAGAATTATATGACATCAGCCTTGGAGGTTCTAAGTGACTTTAATACATTTTTTTAAAAGTACAGTAATACCGGTCAGTACTTTCATACCTCATAAACTTCATTCCACTTTGGATTAAGATTTTCTTTGATGACTTTGCTTTGGAAAATTTGATTTCCCACTCGAACGATTCCGTAAGGGTCAGATTTTCCCTTAACGAGTCCTTTCAAGTAAGTATCTTTTCCCTCAAGATCCTGAGCTTCAATGAAGTGTATTCTTAGTACACCCTGACAAGAGGCAAGAAAAGTTGTCCATCATACAGCACTCAATAGCAGGGTCCCATCAGCATAACTGAATGGTATGTCCTAATGATTTCTATAAAGATGGAATGGAAACTAAGCTGATTTTTTAAACTCTTTATTTTGGAGACTAGAGTCTGGTATAGTAGCACTTCGTAGTTATGACTTGCTAAAACAATGCAGGTAGTGATTAACTAAATAAGTAACTAAAGGCCCAGTTCCTGCTAGTTGTCCTAACTGCCAAATACATGACAGGCTACAATTTTAGTTAACCTCTTCTCCATCATGATACTTTTGATATTGGTGTCTTTGAGCTTTTAATAAAGAAGCATGTACAATAAGCAACAGCAGCAGTCTTCAGGGTGTGTGTGTATGTGTCCAAAACATCAAGATGCAGCAGTGGAACTGAAGGCCTCTCCCCTGCCCCTTTGTACACACAAGCAATAGCAACATATGCACTAAAGGGGTGAGATTTGAATCACAACATTGCAATCACCATCTTTACTTTTTTGACACACACACACACACCCCCGCGCAGACACTGCTGAGCACTAGGATAAAGGAGGGAAAAAAAAGAAATGTCATGGAGATAAGCCGTCATTAATTTTGTATTATTTAAATATATGTCATGATTTTAATAGTAATAGGAAATGAGTACTGCAACAAAAGTAATTCCTAGATTCAACTGAAAACTCAACTACAAGCAGAGACCAATAAAGCCCAAACATTTTACATCTTACAAGTCCTTAGAAATGAGTCACTTCTCCACGGTTTCTTCCAGGCTGCCATGGAAATGTCTGGATGGAAGGGAACCACTGGAAATAGTGTTTCTTACATGAACTGGAAGAATCCACCCAACTGGCTAGAGACCCACATTGTCCAGGCAATATCCCAGTGGTGCAGAAAGAAGATAAAAGAGATTCTCTGCTATTGTGAAATTTAATGGTCCCATAATAACTTGAAAGCCACATTAAATGAATTGTTATCTAGCTTGTAGAAGTTTTTTGTTTCTTTAGTATCTGGATTTTAGCTCTTTTAGAGTAATTATTGCCAGAAGTTGTTCTGCAAACACTCTGATAAACAAACACTATGTTATGTCACAATATGATGTTAAAAACCTTACCTTTGGTATGGGGAACCGCAACTGAGCAATCTGCACTTCGCTGACAAGAGGGACCGTGATTCGATTTGGAAGCACTAGATAATTAGATATTATATCTAGTATTATAGTGTCTGATAATCCACTATGTGAAAAAAAAAGTTTATGTTAAGATTAGCATTAATTATACATGCTGCTGCTATCAAAACAATTACATGCAAGCCGCACTCACCCATAGCAGGGCAGGAAAATAAATATCCAAGCTGAAATTGCTCTATTTCAGTTTAACCCTCTGCTCAATCCAATTACCATTTTTTATAGAGTTGTTTGGGATGTCAAGTCATCAATACATTCATTCTTCCAACACATTTCTATCTTCTGTTCTAAAAGCCAGCAATATGATTTACAAAATCTGCAACCACTTTACATATAAAAACACTTGGTCTTAAAATCTGGATTAACTCCATGATCATCAAGTCGATCTTTCAGAGAGTTCTGTGATTTACTTTATATGATTTTCAGTGCTGCATAAAAGAGGCTACAGAGATAAAGCAGACAAGACAATCTGCTTGTCTCCATTGTTTTGGAATGTGGATTTGTTTTTAACTGTAAAGGATGAAAACAACAGCTACAATCAGCATGTTAAAAAGGATAAGCTAAATCATAGGGATAAGGAGCATCCCCAACCCGTCTCCCTTTCCTAAAAAATATTTGCAGGAGAGGAGGCAATTTTTGCACAGCCCTACTTGCTTTATGCAATGATGTTGATGATTTGCTTTTACAAATGATCCAAAGACGGAAGTAATTAAATCCCAAAGCATGTATGAGTCTCATCAATACCTTTAATCACCACAAGATGGAAATAGTAGTTTAGAGTAAGAGGGATGGCCTTATTATAGCTGTATAAACCTTATTCACTCCTTCCTGCATTATCTTTCATTGTCATATGAGTATGAAAGACTAGATCAAAAGGCTCCTTATTCTGAATTTTTGTTTTCTACACTGTAAATCGATGAAGCAGATGTTAGTTTACCACACGTAAAAGATATTATTCTATTTTTAAAGGCTAAGCTCAGGCAAAACAGCAAATAAAACACGCGGTCAATTTGACTATTTTATTGTCTGAGTGCCTGTGGCTGGAAATCATATCAATCCGCTCCCCTAAGGCTGCCATCTTGTTTATAATAAATATTATAAAGTTAAATTAATGATGGCAAAAATTATAAAGTTAAATTAATGAATATCATAAAGTTAAATTAATATATGAGCATACAACTATATCAATATTTTTTTTCCTATCACTTTTTTTTTGGAGGGGGCACGGGGGAGAGAAAGAGAAATGTTATGAATTGTCTCCAGATGACCAATTAGGAAATAATGAAGTCCAATCCATTAATTCTAATCAGGATTTCTTTTTATAGAATCAGTATAAAATACAAACACTGAGTCATCTCCTTCCCTGCCCATAAATACTATCCACAGTTGTCTGAGGTCCTGCATCAAGCCGGGAAGGAAAACAATAAAAAGGCTGGGGGAAGGACAGGCCTTCCAATACCTAGCCATCCTAAAATAGCTGTCCTTGGAAAATTTAGTGGTTTAGTGGTAGACACTGGCTGCAAAGAAGTGGGATGCAGGGAGCTGGAGGTGTTTATGTGCACAGGTACATTTTGTCTAATACAAAAGAGAGATTATTAACCACAGGGACAGGTGAGAGAAAACTGCAAATATTGGGCTCTCGTTTACATGAATCCAGTTCTGTACCTGGAGCTGTTCAGGATTTGCAAGGTACACGTTTTCAGCAAAAGCCCAGCTTAAGAAAACAATACTCATGCCTGGCTGGTATCAGTTCAGCTCAAAGAGCAGCAAGTATCATGGGATTTAAGTTGCTTACATGAAGTGCAGCTCATTTGTTTAATTAAAAAACATGCCTGCAGTCTACCCTTGGCTACTTTCAACCAGCTCCTAAATTAATGTTACATAAAACTGACAAATTTTAAACAATATCTGGTACTCACTTAAGAGCGGTTGACGAGCGGCAGTGTCTACCACTAAACCATCTAATTTTCCAAGGACAGCTATTTTAGGATGGCTAGGTATTGGAAGGCCTGTCCTTCCCCCAGCCTTTTTATTGTTTTCCTTCCCGGCTTGATGCAGGACCTCAGACAACTGTGGATAGTATTTATGGGCAGGGTTGAATAAAGACTAATTAAGCTTCACTGTAGGTCATATACACACACATACCTGCTTCTTTAATCTCACAAAAAAGATTGTGCCAATTTTGATATTTTACTTATATAAACTGCACATAGCTTTACTGAGGCATACATTAATTTATGAAACCACCCAAAGGTGCGTACTAGACTACTTTCAAGTCAATTGCATCTTAGAATGCAATTCTAAAATCTAACATTTTATCGGTCAATCAGAACAAGCAGGATGCAAATACTACACTGTCTTCATACTTTGCATTTCTGATCCATTTAACTTAAAGCAAGATCCTATCTTATTTATAAAACATTAATAGCCATGCCAGCCATCAATTTCTAAAAGGCTTCTGTAAGTCAGGTAGCACCTTATGTTTTAAACAAGTGAGTAATTCACAGTATTTGAATGCAAGGGAGAGTACAAAAACCATACTTTTCTGTATTGCACACAGAGCAATAGTTCTAGTGTTTTGCTATTTAGAAAGTTTTTTTGTTTTTGTTTTTTTTGCAAAATTGCTGAAATGATCCATATGCCTTTGAAGTAAAGGATTTCTGGATGGGTGAGGAAGGTCACCCCCAGGAAACCACCTCACTGATCTTCCCCCACAGCAGGGAAAGCTTTACTTTAAGGAATTAATCTATCAACTATACAGCAGCACAGAGCTGTTAATGAAGTGACCTTCATACTTAAGCATGAGATGGTTAAGTGTCAAATATACCACACTAGTGTCCCATGACCCTGGCTCCTCTGATGAACAGCTAGAAAGATGCAAGTTCCAAGCATCCCCCCCATAGAAACAGTTAAATATATTTTCTAAATAAAAGACACATGCCACTTCTAGCTTCAGATTAACCTAGCCTACCAGAAGTACAAACATTGATAAATCATCAACAGGTGCTTCGGATGCTACATCTCACTGATAATTCAAGAGGCCAGCAGCCAAACAAGAGGTCACAGCATACACTTTTTATTGTGTGATGAAAAGGGCCAGTATGTAATTATGAACACAATTGTACAAATGTTTATATCTCTATGGTGGGTGCATCATTATCTGCATGGAAAATTAGACCAACAACAACTAACCCCATATTCAACTTGAACTTGATCTCCTTAGTACACAATTGGCTGAGTATGATTTCTTAACCAATATACTGCTGTAGGTGCTGCAAGGCTACCTCGCCAAAATCTATGTCCGTTGCTGTGAGTTTGGCTTGTTTCAAGCCCAGTCTGCAATGGGCTAGATCAGTTACAGTGTGTCTGGTCCAGGGTGCCCTTGGTTGAACTTTCCCCGCACTGAACTTTCCATCCCTGTGCTCATGTTCCTCAGAGTAGTTTGCATGGGCAGTAAACTGGATCCATTCTGCAAATGTGCCCAAATAATGTCAGCCACCATTTCTTAGATTTCATCAACTATGTTTGGCTGACTGCAGCTTTGCTGATTGATGGTTTCATTTCTTACCCAGCCTACCAATCTGATGCCAAGGATCCTACAGAGAGAGTGCATTTGGAAGCCATCCAGGTTTTGGATCTCTGGCTATGGAAGCGTTCATGATTCAGCCCCATATAGTAGCAATGGTAGTATCACTGACCAAAACATTCACCTTTTGGTTTGTACAGTAATGTTAGGCACCAGATGAGTAAATGAAAAACTGCTGTGGCAGCACCAATTTGGTGCTTCACTTCAGCTGTTAAGATACTTTGCTTCCCCTGTGCTATGAGGCCAAAGTATTTGAATTCTTGTACTTGTCCTAACTGCACTCCATTTAAGTCTATGACTGCTGGTGAACTATCAGTGGTAGGTACCTTCATCTTTGGACAGCGCTCTTTGGAAAAGCACTTGCTGCTGAGATAATGCCACATAAGATCACATGGCTTCTGCAGCACACTTACAATGGCTCAACCTGTAGGGTTCACATCAAAAGTGAACTATCAGAGGGCTTCCCAGTCTGCATTGGGGCATGCCAGGGAATTGTGTCCTATCCTACTGCCATTCAATACTATAATACAGTGTTTCTCAACCTTGACAACCCAACCTTGACAATTTTAAGATGGGTGGACTTCAACTCCCAGAATTCATGCTGGCTGGGGAATTCTGGGAGTTGAAGTCCACCCATCTTAAAGTTGTCAAAGTTGAGAAATACTGCTATAATAGATGCCATCTTGAGAAAAGTCTTCGCAATTAGGTGTGGAATTTGGCCAGGGGCAATTCATCATTGATCATATATATGCAGATGACTACAAATACAAGCAAGTAGAAACACCCAAACACACCATCCTACAAACACTGGGACATACCATCAGAATAGCAGTGAAGTTTTGCTACAAGTTTATTTAGGAAGCTTAGCTTCTGTATTTTTATTCTCCTTCGCGTTAGCAGGGTGAGCTCCTGTTTCCTCCCCAGTTCCTGTAAACCCAACAGTTCGAAAACTCACGTGAGTAGATAAATGGGTACTCTCACTCCGGTGGGAGGAAAAATGCTGCCGGCACCTTGCAAAAAAGGAGTCAGGAGCAGTTGCCGGTAAGTGTGAAAAACCGTGCGCGCCCGAACAGGGCGCGAAGCAACGGAAACCCCGCCTCCTGCGCTCGCCAGCTGGGCTCTGCCCTAGGAAGGAGGCTCTGGCAAACCACTTCCAAAACACCTTGCCTTGAAAACTGCAGGGACTCGTCCAACCAGTCACTGCAGAGTCGGTAACGACTGAGCGCAGATAAAAAAAAAAAAAAAAGCTTCTGTATTTTTATTCTCACTGCTGGTCGATGGTCAGATAAAAGCAGAAGATGAAGCTGATACATATCAATCTAATTAAATATCTGCAACATACTGCAATCGCTAAATGCAGCTGATTTTGTTAAGATATGTTATTAAGATAGAGGAAATGTATGTATCAGAGTGTACAGTCCATCAATTAACCTCAAATATTTTCCACTTGATGTCTGGAAATGTTCTGACTGCAATGCAAGCTGGAATGACTTACTGTTTTTCTTTGAAAGCATGACCCAACTATAGCTTGACAGCTAGAATGAAAATAGCTTTTCATGCATAAAAACACATTGTTTTTTTCTGCATGTTACAGTATTAAAGATGACAACAGATGCTACTGATTCACCCAGAAAACTGAGCAATATAGAACTCCAGTTTTGTTACTGATAATTATATATTTCCCCAATGCATATTTTTCAACAGTCTAAAACTAAAACCCAACCTATCCATTAGTCTGTAGCTTGTAAAATGTTTAACAAGTTTAAAATGCCATTCACAACCCTACATATTGCATCCCTTAACCATTTTACAAACTGTAGGGTTTCATTTGTGTTCCAAGTTAAAATCAAGTATAACACTTTTCTAATTGACCATCACACGCCAAGTGTTAATATTTCTGCAGTCTTATATATCATTCAATTTATGTAATTGCTTCTATTGGAGGAAATAATGTATTTCTATTATGATGTAGATTGTTTTTGAGGGTCTTAAGAGATGGGATGAGAGCAGTTTGTCTCCTGGAGGCTTCCTGCTCCCCTTTCCACCCTACTCCCAACTCAAAAATGATCCTACCCTTCCAGTGATATCACCGGACATTATACAGCCCTCAGAAGTAGGAATGCCTGGTTGCAACCCGTGAGTCTTTCAGTGCTCCCCACCTCTGAGGCACACGTTTCAGCACAACAGTTAGAATGAGACGGCCAATTTGCATTTCAGAACAGATTATCAAATGCCTTGAACTTGAAGAGGTTCGTATCAGTCAACTGATATGAACTGGTGTCTATAGAAAACAGGGAGTAGCAGCCTTTTAATCTTCCGGAAGCAGGGCAGGCAAACATATGCTGTGCTAAGGGAGTAGGTTCATCTCATATCTTTTAAACTGTGGGCAACAAACAATAGTTCCACTAAGTCTTTTCTCTCTACTTTCATGTCAGGTATTTTAGCAGTTTTCTGCGGTATCTAAAGATTAATTCAGGTAACATATAAACTATATCACCTACTGAAACAAAGAGATGCTGCCTTTTTGTTGACAGTGGGAGTCTTACAGATAGTCCTAATAAAGAATACGCTATCAGGCTTTAACTAATTGTTATACAGGTAGTCTTCGACTTACGACAGCAATTGGAACCAGAATTTCCACTGCTAAGCAATGCGATTGTAAAGCGTGACTGCATTGGTTAGTGACAGCAATCCCTGCAGTCCTGGATGTTGTCGTCAACTGAATCCCATGGTTGTTAGGTGAGGCAACTTCCTGCCGGCTTCCCACAACCAAATCAGCGGGGAAGATGGCAGGAAGTTGCAAGTCCTAGGCAGCTTGCAAGCAGGCCAGCAGCAGGTAAGCGGCTGCTGCCGAGTGGGGGAGGGCACAAGGAGGTACATGAGGGAGGAGCAGCGAGGCTTGGGGAGGGTACACAAGGGTGCACAGGGGTGTTTGAGGGTGTGAGGGATGTGCAGTGAGGAAGGCACAGTGAGGGTGCAAGAGAAGTGCGGCAAGGGTTGGGGAGGCTGTGTGAGGTGCACTGAGGGTGTGCAAGGGTTGGGGAGGGTGCAGGAAGGTGTGAGGGAGGTGCAGCAGGGGTCAGGGAGGGTGCACGAGGGTGCGAGGTAGGCATCCGAGGCTCAGGGACAGTGCGAGGGGGATATGAGGAAGGCATGGCGAGGGGGTGGAGGTCAGGGAGGGTGCCAGGGGGTGTGCAAAGCAAAGAGTGAAGAGGGGCTGGGGGAGGGTATGTGGGTGAGGGAGACTTAGCCCAGCAACTTTCAACCTTCCCTGCTGGCTTTCCCACTGACTTTCGGGGGAAGCTGGCAAGGAAGGTCACAAATGGCAATCGTAATCACAGGGTGATCAGTCTAACAGTCTAACAGTTGTAAGTGTGAGCTGGTTGCCAAGCACCCAGATCACAATCATGTGACCGCAGTAATGCTGGGATGGCTGGAACTCCAAGGACTGGTCGTAACCACCATTGTTCAGCACTATCATAACTTCAACTGTTCGCTGCACAAATGGTCATAAGTTGAGGACTACCCATATATAGCATGTTTCCAGAACTCACTAAAGAATTCAATAGAGAACAGATGGAAGATACACATGTAACTTTTTGCAAAATTCTGATGAACACACATGCACACTAAGTTACACATATCTATAGAAATAAATTCATTCAATTTTCAGCTTACTTTAGTCCTGGAATATCCAAAAGATTGGTCAATCCTGTCCAGTTAATTTCCAAAAGCTGGAAAGATATGGAAAACAGTATTAAAATGTTGTTCAGAGCTCCTGCAGCTTAAGAAGCAGCATATGCTGATAGAAGAATTTCAGCTAAAATTCTAAAACTGAGGAAACCATGTGTTTAACTCTTTATGCACCAATGATTGGTTAGAAACAATATTCCTAAAACCCTAACCAGTTTAGTGATGTGTTAAAGCAATGCTGTCCAGCCTTTGCAACTTCCAGAAATCTGAACTTCAAGTTCCAGAATTATCAGCAATGACCATATGCAGCCCAGGGAATTCTAGAAGTTAAAATTCACATATTTGGAGGTTGGCAAAGATTGGAATGCTTTAAAATAATGTTTAGTGTTTTTATCAGAATTAGACTGAGTCACAGGATCTCAGTTTATGACCGTCTAGAATATGATAAATTAAAAGCAATGAAAGAAAATTTCTTTTAGGAAGGAAACTCTTAAATTCAATGTATTCAACACTTGTTCCATAGTGGACTCTCCACATACATCTAAACCCAAACAACTATCAACAAAACTGTGGTAGTCAAGAAAATGCCAGTTTGGTCTAGTGGTTAAGGCTACAGGGTAGAATCCAGGAGAGTTCGAGTCCCAGCTTAGGCACAAAAGCTGGCTAGAATCCAGGCTAGAATCCAAGGTTAAGGCTCCAAGCTAGAATCCAGGAGAGTTCTAGTCCCAGCTTAGGCATAAAAGCTAGGTAACTTTGGGCCAGTCACACTCTCTCAGCCCAACTCACTTCACAGGGTTGTTGTTGTGGGGAAAACAGGAGGAGGAAGGAATACAGGTAGCCCTTGCTTAACAACCATAATAGGGACTGGAAAATTGGTCATTAAGTAGGACAATCATTAAACAAATCACCATGTGATCAGACCTGATTTTACGACCATTTTATGATGTTTGTTAAGCAAATCACCACAGTTGTTAAGCCAATCACATGGTTATTAAGTGAATCCAGCTTCCCCAATGGGCGATTTTACTGGAATTCGCTTAATGACCATGTGATTTGCTTAACAACCAGTGATTTGCTTAACGGCCATCGTAAAAAAGGTCATAAATTGCGATCACATGACTGCAGTGGGTGGTGCAACAGTTTGCAATGGTCATAAGTGCGAGTACAGGTCATAAAGCACTTTTTCCGAGGCCATAATTTTGAACCATCATTAAATGAACGGTTAAACAAGGACTACCTGTATTAGTATGTTCACCATCTTGAGTTATTTATAAAAATAATAAAGGTGGGATTAAAAACATAAATTAAAAAATTTGTTTTCAGCAAATTTCTAAATTTTGTTTCTGATTATCGCTTTTTATAGCCTTCTTCAAATGCTGGTTTTAACAATTACTGGAATGCATATAGGTTTTTATCCTTCCTAGACATGCCACATTTCCAGTCCTACAAAGAACTCCATGGATGCTTCCCTGTAAAGCTGGTATGCCATAAATGTGTTAATTTTTTATCAAACAACAACAAAATCTATAAGCTGGAACAGTATGACTATATATGAGGCAAGCAATCTGAACACAAATAAAACTCCAGGATCATGTTTGGAAAAATAAATCTTTAGTTACTACAGCTAATCATACCAGGGCTTCTTCCACTTCCATCCCCCAGGAGATACCTTGATGTATGTGGTATTTAATATTCATAAATGATTTTTTAAAATATATAAGTAGGGTAATCTTCAGTGCTTTGAGACTAGGCAGTGACTCCTTTAAAATTATGAGTAATAAGTTCTCAATCACGTTTCATCTACTGTATTCACCAAAGCAGCAGTAGATCTGGCTATGCTAAGAACTGCGTGAACTGTAGTCCATGCACATCAGGCTGGAGAAGATTGCTTTAGACAAACAAATTCATTCACCCTGTGCTGCGTTATTAATGCAGAAAATCATGGTGCAGAATTTACAGCATAATGGCCAATGTTGACTTCTGTATTTGTGCACGATGGTCAATTTTATATACAAATCTATGATAAAGATATTTTTATTTTTATTTTATTTATTAAATTTCTCCCCGCCCATCTCCCCCCAATGGGGGACTCTGGGCAGTTCACACAAAGCATTAAAACCATAAATACATATAAATACATGAAACATAAAAATTTAAAAACATTACTAAAAAAGAGAAAGAGAGTCCAAGAAGATGAAGGATCTGGGGCTGAAGACAGCAGGCCTCTATGGGGCTAGCCATCTCCACGCTATATATGATATAGAACAATAACATAAGCTACTTGATGGTTATTTTCTTTTCCAGTACACATTAATACAAGGAGATTTTAGAACTTTCTTCAGATGCAATTTAGATACTGTACAGTATAAATATGGATGAACAAATTAATTGTGTCTCTTGTTCAGCTTAATGCATCTCTGTGTTACCCTAAGATCTTTCTCTGATAATGGCATGTGTTGACTCCTCCTTAGTTTTCCCTTACAGAAGCTATGCTTTTTACTGATTTCCAGGCTGCAGATATGCAACGTCACCCATCAAAGACAGCAATAAATGTTCCCTTTTTCCTGGGCACGGAAACTTATCATGTCAGTGATCCAAACTGCAGTTCACTGACTTTCTCCAACTGAAGAATTTAAATTTAGACAGTGACAGTAAATTACCCCAAGCAAGTATTTGTTAATTAGGAAAAGTGTGTATCGTTGCAGACTCGTTCTCATAAACAGTCTACTAACTGTAAAATCAATGTCTGGACTATACGTTTCATACAGCAAATACTGTATCTCATAGACCAAGTAGAGAAAGTTACATACCAAGGAGATGGGTTTTAATCTAATCTAATCTGCTAACTGACTTGTCAGTTTTCTATGTGCAGAGAATATTTATATGCACTAAAACAGTGACTTATATGAAGTTCCACTGGTAATCTGAAATCATACAGATCAGATGTAGTTTTATGCCTTCAATCTGTTTGAGGAATTTAGGCATAAGTCAGGACTTACCCTTTTTCAGCTGGTAGGCCCATTTACTGTAGAATTTTGAGATGATGTTGTGAATAATCTTGCAAAATAGCTGCAGGAAGGGCTTCCCCATTAACAAAATGGCTGTCATGGGAGATATACCTAATTAAAAAGCACTAAGGAATGGTTTCAACTACTCCCAGGGGATATTCTCTACTACCCACTTATCTTAGTCTTTTTTCTGAGCAAGATGGGCACACTTCCAATAAACAGACATAAACACACACACACACACACACACACACACAATATAACTACTCAGCATTTTTATGTACTAAGAAATATGAGATGCATCTGAGACTCAGAGGCAGTCTTGACAACAAAGATGATATTGATGGCTGGCACTCTGCTTTACAGCATGCCAGCTTGCTTTTTTTTTTAATTAAAAGGTTTTTTTAAAAAAATATAAACAGATAGAGGCAAGGTGTATGATAGGTGCCAATGAAAGGATCAGTGGGCCCACTGGCATCTACAAGTTCTACACCAGGGACTTCTGGCCAAAGGCCTTGAACATGAATAACTTGCAAAGGTTCAATTGTTTCCACAATGAAGGCCTGTTCTGTTCTTTATACACTCAAATTAGCTTAAGCCTGAAAGAGAATTTGCAGCTTGCAAAAAGCAAGTTAATTTACCAATGTGAACTAAATATAGAACTGTAGAAATCTAATAGCTTAAGCAAAACACAGATATGTACAGTCTGTAAAACCTTTAGTGGAAGAAAAGTTATAAGAAAAATGTGATGACTGTTTTCTAACTCACTTTGTATTTGCTAAAGATATTTTAATAAGCATCTAACAGTCATTCACACCATCTTCTGTTACTTTACCACAGTGACTGATTTTATAGGAAATACAAGGCAGGAGATGTCTGACAAAATCTTTGGCTTACAAACCACAGAAGACATAAGCAAATTCATTAGACAAGTATGTTCAGAACTATTAATTTAGGCAGTGCTACCATATATAGTCATCAAAGCCAGCAACAGACACTGACTAAAGAGTACACTGAATTATTGCCAACTGTTACTTTGGCCTGGAAAATATGAGAAGAAAAAAACGTTACTAGATGCCAACTAACCCAACTTTTCTCCCTCTGGACAAAATAGTACAGAAAATGTTTTCTTGCTGTAGCCACTGAAGCTCCAAGTGATAGAAAATGGCTGTAATAAAACTTCTGCTTCAAACTGTCATTCTGGAGGAAGGACAGATAAGAATTCTATTCTATTAAATATTTTAGAGTATTGTATTACTTTATTGCAAATTATAAACATTAGCTTCATTTTAATGGTTTTGAAAAAACCTAGGACCATGATCCTGGAAAACTACAATATTCATAGGGGGCTGTTCTTAAGTCTTCTGGCTCCAGACATCATAGCTGCCATGACAATTATGAAGCTTGCTCAATATGACAGTTGTCTAACAGATATTCTAACAGAACTCTGATTTATTAGTCCTGAGCAAACATGTTAATTTATATTTAAAGGTTTTGCACTGCTTTGAGCCTAGACTCCAGAAATAATTTACAAACCCTGGCTTACAAACTACTGAGGGAGGTACAAGCCATATTTCTAGCTTTGGATGCAATATCATTGTTGCTGATTATAAGAGGAGCCAAGGACTTGTCAATTACCAATAGCTCTTAGAAATTTTAGTTTACAGTGTTATGCTACAACAGTTATAAAGAAAAAAGAAATCTAGAATTTTCTACTTACTGGTTTCCTAAGGAAAAATAAAGATAGTGCTCCAATTAAGGGCATATCACCAAGCAGAGGTTCCAATATAACTCTCATTGTCCCATGAATCTAAAAAAAAAAAACAGCCATGGTCAAAGCACTAAGCCAGTTTGGTGTAGTGATTAAGGCATCAGGCTAGAAACCAGGAGACGGTGAATTCTAGTCCTGCCTTAGGCACAAAGTCAGCTGGGTGACCTTGGACCAGTCACTCTCTCTCAGCTCTAGTAACCAGACAGTGGCCAACCACTTCCAAAATCTTTCCAAAAAAACTGCAGGGCTTAGTCCATACAGTCACCAAGAGTCAAAAACTGACTCAAAGGTACACACACACAGCACTAACCATGAATTGAAGATACAGTATTGAGAAGAGTTATATATTATGAAGAAGTCTCTTAATAGATCTAACTAGAATTATGTCAAACAGAATAAAACTATACCATTTCAGTTGTAGCTGAGGACTGAAGATGTATTTATGGAAATTTGTACTGCTAATAAGGTATAATAGACAGGAAAAAATGAAACTCACCTGTATACTCTTCACACCAGCTCTACAGAAGTATCTCTTGATTTCCAGGTCAATTTCACAGTTTCCAACAAAACTGAGAGATATAAGGAAACACTATAATATTGTACTACACATACAATCCATTAATAAATGGTCATTTAAGATAACAATTTTAGGACACCAAATGTTTAAAAAATCATTTTTTTCCTAAATTATGGCAAGACTGTACCCATTGTGGCTTGGTTAAGACATAAAAATCCCTTTAATTATCTTGTATATGTTACACAACAACCGCCATAGCAAAATCACCAAATTAGCGCTGAAAGTTTCAGTAAACATCAGCCTGCAACCTAAAAATAGGAATTGCTGAAGAAGCTGACAATGATTTTCTTTCTTTCCTTCTTTCCTTCTTTCCTTCTTTCCTTCTTTCCTCCTTCCTTCCTTCCTTCCTTCCTTCCTTCCTTCCTTCCTTCCTTCCTTCCTTCAAGGCTAGTTGGCTATACCCGTACAATTAATTAATGACATTGCTGCCCTTCAGGTCCATATGGATTGGCTTAAGTCTTTGCAATACAGCTTACATGAAACATGATCTACTATTTGGACACTGACTGAAGCAGAACACTTTATCCGCTGAGTGCATAATGGCTGTGAACTATTTACAGCTAAATTAATCTGCAGAT
Organism: Python bivittatus; assembly: GCF_059951505.1. NCBI lineage: Eukaryota > Metazoa > Chordata > Lepidosauria > Squamata > Pythonidae > Python > Python bivittatus. Next base: position 9,509,858 of record NW_028277088.1, read on the forward strand.
CCCAGACATGACCAACAGACCTGTTACATATTTACAGAGAACACCCCCCCCCACATTTGCTTTTTATTTCATTAATACTCTCACAATTAAAAATTATTATTTTCCATACTGTGTGAAAGGGGAGAAGCAAAAGGGATTTACTTTCAATATTAATTAGCAAGAATACACCAACTACATTGCATTTCATCTGGGATGGTAGCATCAAGAGTATTTGTTCATTCAGAATGCAAAACTGAGTCCGTTGGCCAAAAAAAAGAATGAAAAGAGGAACCACTACAGCAGCTAAAATTAGATCTATTCTTTCATCAGAACATATATCATTTTTAGATGACACAGTGTTGTAGTATGAAGCTTCTAGCATCCTAGAAGTGTAAGAGCAAATAACACAAACCACACCCGCAAGAAACCTAGATGTCTACTTTACCCCAACACCTACACCAACAACATCATCACAGGCCCCAACAGGTACACACAGAAAATTAGGGGTCCCTTCATACACTCTTCCTCCAATGTGATATATGCCATCACCCACCAGCAAATGCCCCTTTGGATTCTATATAGGAAAAATGGGACAAACTTTGCCCAACCAAATTAATGGACACAAACTTGACATCAGGACACAAAACAAGGACAAAAATAATATTAGAGCATTTCAACCTCCCAGAACACTCTACTGCAGACCATAAAGTATCTGTTTTGAAAGAATGAGACTTTAACACCAACACTGAGAAATTACTGAACTCACATCAAAATCTTTCAGGCAATCTCAGAAGGTGTCAACAAATGCAAAGGGTTTTTGACACATTACAACTGATAACTGGTAAGGTACTTGTAATATGGCTCACATGTAATCTGATAACCCACCTGTCTTCCCTTCCTTTCAATCCCCCTCACCCCAATTTACATCCTACTTCACTCTAGCCACTCTATGTATGTGATGAAGGGAACTGCAGCTCATGAAACCTTATGCCTTTTAATAAAAGTGTTAGTTGGAAAAGGAGCTACTAGAGTCTGATTTTTTGCCACCACAGACTAACACAGCTTTCCTCCTTCAAAGCAAATAACATGTGATTTACAAATTATTTGAACAAATTTCTAAAAGCTAATTTAAACACAGCCAGTAGCATATTTACTTTTATTACATAGCACTGAATAGTTTAGGTAGCTAAAACCAAAGGTAAAAAAAAAAAAAAAAACAAGGCACAAAAACTAAGTATATGTTTTCCAGATTTGCTAATTACAGTATCTTAAAACTTGTTTTTAAAATGTGGGATTTCCATTTAATGGAGAGTAGACTGTTTCTAATAATTCACTTTAAATTTTATTATTTCATTACTAACTGTCAAAAATTGCTTAGACTGTAGGAGGTTATAAATGGAATAAATAAAATTTTCAGTTCCATAATTAACAGGAAGAAAATGGCTTGTTTCCAAATATACTATCTTCTATTATTTTCTCCTCTGAGGTACACCTGGGAAGAGGGGGTATTTGGAAACAAACCTTTTTTCCCCCTGATAATTATAGCAATGATGGGATAATGAATATAGACTAAACTCCTGTAAGAAACACACACTGACAATTTTTCATTATTGTTTTCATTAGTGCTATAATGAAAAAGCTGGATACATAGAAATTGATTCCCATATTATGGGCATGCAAGATAAGAAATTATTTATCCTGTTTTTCAAGAATCACATCTGTGTTTTATTCTGCTGTCGTACTATAGAATGGTGGCGTGTCATTTCTGCTAGTTTAATTTCTGGGTAGCAGCTCAATGTTGCATACTGGTCCCATTAACATTTAGTGTGTTTATTTTTTTAATGAGCTAAAAGACATTTCTTTCTCCAAGAAGTAAGCATTTCGCAACATTTTTGCCATGAAGAATAAATTTTAGGAAACTTAAAGAAACAATATATGTATACTATGACAAGATTACCTGATTTGTAGATCCAAAATGATCTGCCTTTTATCCACATTTTCAGTATACACTTTCACACCATTAATCCTAATGGGCTGAAATAAAGATTTCCAATTTAATAGATCAACAGGTCTATAAGAATGATGCTTAAATGTAAAACTCTTTCACTTTATTTAAAATGCTGTATTATGTGAAAACAGATCCAGATGCTTACAGAACTGGTAATACTATGGCAGGCTGAGGAGATCATTATGTTGAACTATAAAGACATACCGTATTTTTCCGACTATAAGACAATACTTTTTTCTAAAATCCTTACCCTAAAAACTGAAGGGGGTCTTATTCAAGGAAGTCAGCCGAGAATCGCGGTTGCAAAACTGCCAAACTTCGTTTCTGCAGAGAGGCTTCTTCCTATTGCTAGCCTCCAATCACAAGTGAAATAGCTTGTCTCCCAAACAGACTTCCTCTAATCACGAGCCTGATGTAACTGACGTCAGCTGATGCTGAACAAACCAATTAGAGGAAGGCTGTTTGCAGAGACAAGCTATCTGCAGTTTCACTCATGCTTGAATGTAATCAGTTATGCAAAAGAGCCTGGAAATAGAGCTGCAGAGACGGTTTGGACCTCCTCCCACCGAGTGTATCAGGTAAATGTTAAGTAATTACTAAATAAAAATGTGTTCTGCACTATCTTTAAAATATTGATTTTTTAATTTTGGGTTGGAAAAGTGGGGGTCGTCTTGTACATGGGGGCGTCTTATTGTCAGAAAAATACGGTATATGTATTTTAAAAGGCACTCACCAGGCAACCACTGTTGAATAGCAATCGCATCCAGGAAATCAGGAAAGGAAGTTTTAGTAACAAGCACTTTCATTTTCATCATTAATACTAGGAGAATGGCTTGAATTTAGGAAATACTATTACCATATTAAGCTTGCATGGGTATGATGAGAAATCACCTAGGAGCATAAATGACTCAGCTCTGAATGTGATGTGCAAAACTCAAATCTCATCCTGCTCACTGATATCTTTTAACTTATTTTTAATAAAAGTGCATGGTTGTTAGTCACCATTATTAAATACACACACCCATACACAGACGGACAATATGATCTGCAGAGCCGGGCACCCACTGCTTCAGGTTCTTAAATCAACAAAGCTGAGCTGAGCAAACAAAATCTGCCCTGAGCAGAAGCTTTAGTGATTATGTGCCTGCCCTCTGAGCAAATTTTTCCAAAGGAGAATGGAGCAACCTTTATTCAGTATATATATTTAGACTGCAAGCACTGATGTTCAAAAACATGAATAATCCTGTAATAGGAGTAGTTTACATTTTGGGGCATTAATACTCCTTTTATCACCATAGCAATCAAACAACTGATACAATACCTGCAAGATAGGAAGTATATCAGCCTACCCCGCCCCGCCCCACCCCATCTCCAAATAGTTATGCAGAATTTACTGAAGCCCAAACAAAACAAAGAGTAAGATACTTGGTGTAGCTGTTAAGGTAAGGGAGACCATGAAATCTAGTCCTCTCTTAGGCACCAAAGCCAGATGGATAACTTTAGGCCAGTCACTCTCTCTGCCCAACTCACCTCACAGGGTTGCTGTTATGGGGAAAACAGGAGGAGGGGGCATTATGTATACTATCTTGAGTTGTACAAAATAGGCAGAATATAAATGTTGTATCTTGATTCTAGGAATCAATATTCAGATAAACACACCCAGAGAATTTTCATTTTTCCAGGGTACCAAATTATTGCTTTTGCCTTTTCAATAGTTCCTGGTTTGCCTCCCTGTCCAACGACTCCAACTGAATGTTAAATAAAAGCAAAGCCATGACCTCGATATACCTGATGATTCATCCTAGCTTCCCATGTAGAAAACGCATACCTGATGCCCTATATCAATTTTTGTGAAGCTGAAAGTACTCAAGTGGCTGTTTGCTCCTCTCACTGCAGGCTCTATTGTTTCACGGAAGAGCTTCTCGATAAACTGGCAAATGAAAGGCCACATGTGTTTCACTGTCTGAAAAAGGAAAAGAAACCTCTAAGTTTTCAGTGTTAATCCATGATCATGCTATTAGCACCATTTCATTAAAAATGTGACCTTGTATATACTTTCCCATTTATATCACTTTACCTTAGCAGTCTCTTATTTTTATGGCCTCTTAATGCTACCTTATTACTACATAGTATTTTACTGTATACAGTGGTACCTCTACTTATGAACTTAATCCGTTCCGTGACTCTGATCGCAAGTCAAGTTGGTCGCAAGTCGAAGTAAATTTTCCCATAAGGTTCAATGTAATTACCGTTAATCCGTTCCGGTGTCCACGGACCACGCGTCGGGGCAGAAAAACGGCAGCTGACCACGCGGCAGGGCAGAAAAAATGGCTGCAGACCACGTGTCAGGGGCGGAAAAACAGCCGCAGACCACGTGGAACGGGCAGAAAATGGCCGTGGACCACGTGGAACAGGCGGAAAAATGGCCGCGGACCACGTGGAACGGGCGGAAAATGGCCGCGGACCACATGGAACAGGCGGAAAATGGCCGCGGATCACATGGAACGGGCGGAAAAATGGCCGTGGACCACGTGGAACGGGCGGAAAATGGCCGCGGACCACATGGCACAGGCGGAAAAATGGCTGCGGACCACGTGGCACGGGCGGAAAAATGGCTCGTAAGTCGAGGCGAATTCGTAAGTAGAGGTAAATTTTGGGGGCCGGAGCTGATCGTATCTCAAAAATTTCGTAAGTAGGGGCGTTCGTAAGTAGAGGTACCACTGTATTATGGTTGTGTGTAGATATCTCGGTGTGACCCTGGTGAGGTTGGGTGTCTACAGCATAGACAGATTACCTTCTTGGGTTCTTTTAAAGGGTAGCCTATAAATATTTCAATAAAGGTTATTCTCAAATTTTGCCTGCAGTTCTCCATATGCTACCTTTGTCAACTGAGTTCATTTTTAAAATCTTTAGCTGGACATAATTATACTTTACCCTGTTCTATGCTTGAGAAGACTATTACACTAGAGAAGGAGGATCCTTAACTGAATACTGACTCACATCCAATCACAATGAAGAAAAGGGACAATAAGCAGTGTAGTAATTAGGTGAATTCAAGAGCACAGGACACGTTACGGTCTATTTCCATAGCTACAAAATTGTGAATATAGATGAATATAAAACATACAAGTACAGACAAGTGTTCTGGTGAAGGGACACTAATAGCACACATACATAGATGCGTAACCATTCACGGATATAGAACTAGCTGTATTACTTTCACTGAATCACAGAATCAAGCAGCCTTATGTTGTCCAAATTATTGAAAGACCAGGATCTACACTAGGCAATCTACCTACCAGTTCCCAGATTTAATTACAAATTATAACACTATCCTCTCTGGGGATACAGTGTCAGAGTACCTCTGGGAAGGAAACAGAATTCTAAAGCTGTACAATCACAAGTGCCTATAGGGAGGAAAGTGATTAGACGTGCATTACAATATCATAATGTGAACCCCCCTCCCTGGTCTGGTTGCCTACAGTTACCTATGCACATAAGATTTTCTATTACAAAACAGGACGTGAACTTCCAAGTATTCCCAAACTCAAAGCTAACATGTTATTTTGCAAATCTTGAGTTGCCCTAATGAAAACACTGCCTTATTATTAATTTTATATTTTTTTCTCTCTAATTATCCTTTTAAATAAATAAATCTGTGTGGTTGCTAAGAGTCGGCAACAACTTCATGACACGTAATCAATCACTTTTCCTTTTAAAATTCCATTAGCATATAAGAACTAGCTAATATTACATTACAGTTACAATTTCAGAAAGATGAAGAACTTTTCTGTACAACTGCTTTTGTACAACTGCTAGCAGACTTTCCAGCCCAACAAAAAAGCCTCTGAGATTCTGGAAGATCCAGCATAGTATAATAAAAGCCTGCCAAGTGAGAAATCTATTTTGTGACAACACTGCATACTTTTACAAAGTCTTTTAAAGAGTAAGAATGGCAGCTTACCTTATTCAGCCACTCTGCTCTTTCAGTATCTGGAAAGTGAACCTAGTTTTAAAGAAAAAAGTTACAAATTAAGAAAGAAAAAAAATCTCCAAAAAGAAAATCACAATGACCAGGAAACACAAATGGAGGAATCTGAAAATAGGAAATTGCTTCAAACACATTAGTAGCCATTGACTACAATTTTCCCATCCAGCAGTGGATGAACAAGAGATATGGCCATGGTGATTCTGCATAAATAAGGTATATCTGGTTTTAGCATTAATTCATACATACAGAAGACATGATTCAACTGCTAAGGCAGTGCTTCTCAAACACAATCTAAATGACTGTGCGACCCTTTTCCCCCAGGAATAAAACTAATAATTTCATAGGTGTTAGGTCTGGGCAAGAAATAAAGATATCATTTTAATAACTAATTTTTAACCTATGTATTGCATAGATTCTCAAACTTTGCCGCACACTGCAGGTTTGCACAGGCAAAATGAGGAGCAGAACCCAGAGTGAGTTTGGTTAGTGCTCCTACTTGCCTACATAAGCCTGATCAGGTGGAATATGAAAGATTTAAAAAAATACCTGTAACCCCTGACCCACAGTTGGAGAATCCTTTGCTAAAATATTGACTTGATGCATTAAAAGTAATTTTCATCACTATAATTGGTTCACAGGAATCATTTTTGTATTTTGCCAATTTCTTAAATTTGTATAATTTTATATTACCCTCATTCTTCCACAGAAAAACTCAACCCTACAGATAGTTTGACTGGTGATCTTCTAAATATTATATCTTCAAATGATGTAAAAGCATAATATATAACATGCTAACCACAGTACTTTGATTCACTTGTCACAAGAAACTATGATTTGCTAAACTACAAAGATAAGCCTCTGGATGAGTGACAGAGCTTGGGTTTATATGCCATAGATCAACCAAACTGGAAAGTAAAAATGGCAGAATAGGAATTAGCAAACCACTTCTATATTGTTGTCAATATACACACACATCTATGTAGTCACCAGAGTTAAAATAGAACTGATGGAGACTTTTCTGTGAAGGATTATATGCATGGAACCATTAAATAAGTATGTTAAGGTTTGATAAAAAATGGTTATCAAAAATTGTTCAGAGTGTTAATTAAAGAACTGTCAACAGTTGGGAGGCATTGCTCAACCTTTCCCACCTGATACACATTCCTATCACAATGGCTGAGGTTTACACAGGCATTTGCCCATAGCTAAAATCTATACCAAAAGCAGCCTTAAGCCATGCTTAACCAGCATTAAAGCTGAACTAACTGGTTCAGACCCACAGACAAGAGATCACTTAGGCTAATAGTTTACCAGCATTGCAGAGAGGAGGGGTACTCTTATCAGTTAACTGGCACTCAATAATGGGATTTTTATTGATGCTGTTGGTTCACTGCAGGAAAAAACAAACTTAAAGCCGATGATTGACCCACAGTAAGAGCAGATTTTCAAAACTGCCTGCATATAGTTTTTTTGTTTGTTTCAAACTCGCAACAGACTAAAAGGGCTGATGGTTATGTTTAATCTGCTTAAGTACATGAGAACTATCAATAACTATCAATAATGTATATTGAATGCTTCTAAGTATTATTATACAATATTTTATTTATACAGAGTTCAAGTACAAGGGTCAAGTCCAATGCAGCTGGCAGCTACAAGCGATGTCTCCATACAACTTACATTCAGATCTATTCATTCCACCCCAAGAAAATTAAGTTCCTTTTTGGTCTGAATAAACTCATAATTTGAGTTTATTTTCATTGCCAAAAGGAATAAGTTCTATATTATAAGATTATAAGTATCTACAAAGCAATCAAGAGGCATATGGAAATTCTCAAGTGACAACTGACATTTTCTTTAATGTACAGTCATTTCTTCTATCTGCACATAAGGGTTGCAACATTCAGATTTTAAAAACTGCCAATGTCAAATTGACCTTGAGTTTGCGGTTAACGTGGTAAAAAAAAGTAAGAACAAGCATGCATTTTCACAATTTTAGGATTTAACACATTTAAGAAAACCTCTACTCATAAGTCAACAAAAATAATTCCCCTAAATACCATAGTTGAAATTATTAAAAATGTTTTTAAAGCAAAGACTTGCTTTAAAAACTTTTTTAAAAGGATGCATGACTTATGGGCATAGATTTTTGGTCAGTGCTACACTGAAATGAGACAGCAGGATTCATATAAATGTACAAAGCTTCCTAATGCCAAATCCCTTTTCCCCCCTTCACATGACTGCTAGTAGACTCCAAGAATGTAGAGCAGATCTGCACAACATCCAGCCCACCATACAGTCTTGGGTGACCCATTTTTTTAAAAAGTAGTACATTTATGCTGATGCTGCCCCGAAAGACATGCTGCCAAGCACCTCCAAGCTCCATCACCCTCACCAACTCCAGTGCTTCCACTGTTCTGCTAGCCACAGAACAGCTGATTGGCACTCCAGGTATTTCTTTGCAGCCCACAAGGATTTTTTATTTATCTATGTCAGTGTTGTCCAAACTTGGCCACTTTAAGATGAGTGGACTTCAACTCCCAGAATTCCCCAGCCAGCATGTCTGGAAGTCCACTCATCTTAAAGTGGCCAAGTTTGGACAACACTGATCTATGTGGCCCTTTCTCCTTGATGAATTGTGCAGGCCTGATGTAGAGCATGGTCTTTTCAATCCTGATTTTATCTGGAAATGGCAAGGATTAAAGTGGCAGTTTCAGCATCCCAAAATAGGAATTCTACTATTGATCTAGCTCATCTCTAATTTTACCTAGTCAAAGGGCAACTATGAAATACAGTGGGGCAAAAAAGTATTTAGTCAGCCACCAATTGTGCAAGTTCTCCCACTTAAAAAGATGAGAGAGGCCTGTAATTTTCATCATAGGTACACCTCAACTATGAGAGACAAAATGGGGAAAAAAATCCAGAAAATCACATTGTCTGATTTTTAAAGAATTTATTTGCAAATCATGGTGGAAAATAAGTATTTGGTCAATATCAAAAGTTCATCTCAATACTTTGTTATATATCCTTTGTTGGCAATGACAGAAGTCAAACGTTTTCTGTAAGTCTTCACAAGGTTTTCACACACTGTTGCTGGTATTGTGGCCCATTCCTCCATGCAGATCTCCTCTAGAGCAGTAATGTTTTGGGGCTGTCGCTGGGCAACACGGACTTTCAACTCCCTCCAAAGGTTTTCCATGGGGTTGAGATCTGGAGACTGGCTAGGCCACTCCAGGACCTTGAAATGCTTCTTACGAAGCCACTCCTTCGTTGCCCGGGCGGTGTGTTTGGGATCATTGTCATGCTGAAAGACCCAGCCACGTTTCATCTTCAATGCCCTTGCTGATGGAAGGAGGTGTTCACTCAAAATCTCACGATACATGGCCCCATTCATTCTTTCCTTTACACGGATCAGTCGTCCTGGTCCCTTTGCAGAAAAACAGCCCCAAAGCATGATGTTTCCACCCCCATGCTTCACAGTAGGTATGGTGTTCTTTGGATGCAACTCAGCATTCTCTCTCCTCCAAACACGAGGAGTTGAGTTTAGACCAAAACGTTCTACTTTGGTTTCATCTGACCATATGACATTCGCCCAATCCTCTTCTGGATCATCCAAATGCTCTCTAGCAAACTTCAGACGGGCCCAGACATGTACTGGCTTAAGCAGGGGGACACGTCTGGCACTGCAGGATTTGAGTCCCTGGCGGCATAGTGTGTTACTGATGGTAGCCTTTGTTACTTTGGTCCCAGCTCTCTGCAGGTCATTCACTAGGTCCCCCCGTGTGGTTCTGGGATTTCTGCTCACCGTTCTTGTGATCATTTTGACCCCACGGGGTGAGATCTTGCATGGAGCCCCAGATCGAGGGAAATTATCAGTGGTCTTGTATGTCTTCCATTTTCTAATTATTGCTCCCACAGTTGATTTCTTCACACCAAGCTGCTTGCCTATTGCAGATTCAGTCTTCCCAGCCTGGTGCAGGTCTACAATTTTGTTTCTGGTGTCCTTCGACAGCTCTTTGGTCTTGGCCATAGTGGAGTTTGGAGTGTGACTCTTTGAGGTTGTGGACAGGTGTCTTTTATACTGATAACAAGGTCAAACAGGTGCCATTACTACAGGTAACAAGTGGAGGACAGAGGAGCCTCTTAAAGAAGTAGTTAGAGGTCTGTGAGAGCCAGACATCTTGCTTGTTTGTAGGTGACCAAATACTTATTTTCCACCATGATTTGCAAATAAATTCTTTAAAAATCAGACAATGTGTTTTTCTGGATTTTTTTTCTCATTTTGTCTCTCATAGTTGAGGTATACCTATAATGAAAATTACAGGCCTCTCTCATCTTTTTAAGTGGGAGAACATGCACAATTGGTGGCTGACTAAATACTTTTTTGCCCCACTGTACACATGATAAAAAAAGACAAGAAAAACACAAATTAAAAATTTGCAAGGTTGCATGAGGACTGACATAGCATTCTGCCATCAATATCTCTATTATTGTCACAGTACATAGTACACAGTCCTAATAAGTAACCTCCATAAGGTTACTTACTCTTTCAAGATGTGTTATAAGTTTGCAAAAAAGTTCCTCAGAGCAAGTTTTAAGTTACAGAATGAACTGTAGAATTCTATGTATTCTATAAAACCAATGTTCATTTTTGTGAAAAATATCCTCTTTACATGCATATTTTTAGGAATACAATGCCCACACTCATGTCTCTCAGTCTTTTCACACAAGGAGGGATTACATAGCTTGCCACATGTTAAGGTTATCAGATTTTATTACAGTAAATGGCAGCGTAGTCTTTAAATTAATGGCCACAATAGATTTTTGGTCACATTTTGTCAGCCTTACTAGGTAGACCAGATAGGAAACAGACCAGATGAGCTAATTCTACTTTACTGTAAAGCAACATTAACAGAACCTTGCAAGTCTGAAAGTGCAATTCTCCCCGTCTCCTTTACAGCCAGCGAAACCTCTGAGCCTCTTGCGCCACCCACTATCCAGCTGTGGGCTATGCTGTCTCTTATCTGATAGTTCCCTAGGCAGTGTCTCTTGGCCCATTCCCAAGGTCTTTCCTAAATACCATTACACATTGCCAGATTTTTAAACAGCCACATGTTATGCTTGTTGTATGTAGCTTACTGTATCTGGGACAAGGGGTAATCTACTGCTTATTTTCAAAACTAAAGCTTCCTCTAACAAGACAGTGAAAGTGATAGATATAGCAATGACCTGAGATGGGAATTTTTTCCAGTGCTTTGTTCTTCCACAGCCATTCTCCCGCTCCAAATCACTAATGATGCAAGTTGTCTGATGCAAACCAATCCAATATGCATTTGCATCGGAACAGTCCCTATGCAAAGTGAACCTTCTTTTCTGAAAATTATCCCATGCAAGTTGCCATGTGAAAAATTCCTGGTTCAAAATTTTCCACTTCAACATTTTCTGGAAAATCTGCATCACTTAGCTTAACAAAAAAAGTACCCAACCATGTACTGATTGGGGATCCCACTGTGTAATAAAAGCTTTTAAACGGCTACATAAACTCTAGACAAGGACTTGCAGATTACAGTGGTACCTCGGGTTATGAACGCCTCTACTAACGAACATTTCGGGTTACGACCAGCTTCGGCAGGAAAAATTTACCTCGGGTTACAAACTCGCCTCGACTTACGAACCGGATCCGCGGCCATTTTCCCTGCTGCCACGTGGTCGCGGCTTCCTGTGGGTGAGGTCACGGTAGCAAGGAGACGTTCGGTGAGGCTTGTGGTGTGTTTTGTGGTGTTTTGCGAAGGTTTTTGGTGTGTGTGTTAGCATGGCTCCAAAGAAAATGCAGAGCAGGCTTGGCAGGAGTAAGGCTCTGAAGAGAAAATTGCCTCAGGTTGCGACCAAACTCGGGCAGAGGGTGGAACGGATTAACCGGATTTACATTGAACCTTATGGGAAACTTTACCTCGACTTGAGACCAACTCGAGTTGCAACCAGAGTCACGGAACAGATTAAGTTCGTATCCCGAGGTACCACTGTAGCTAAAAGCCATGTACCTGCAAGAGATGACTGTACTAACTATACATTTAGGAAACTTTCTCTTGTAACTTACATTTTGATTAACATTTAGGAAATCACTGCCAGTGGAAGGGAGATACAAGTTCAGATCGTTGAATTCTTTTTCAATCAGAACTCTAAAAGTCCACTTTGATTTAAAACAGATGGATTCCAATATGAGCAAGCCGACTCATTTTGGTGTCAGGCTCTACTTTAGAAGAGTAGGTTGGCATGCAGCTTCTAAAACAATTCCCTTCGTGAACCTCAAGAGGAACTATATATAGTTTTCTCTACTACCGTGTTGCAAACAAGTTACCATGCTCCCTTCTTTCAAAGCTCTTACCTCAAACTTATTTTGACTATAAAACCCAGTATCTGAAGAGCAGTTGCGTAAAGAGCTGCTTAGTTCTCTTAGTGTGTTAATTTCAAAAAAATTAACAGCATACATGAGAACAGAACAGGTTTAACTACTATCTACCTCTGAAACTAATGCCAAGATTGCTCAAACATTCAAAGGTAAAAATATGCAAATACACTTTTAATCATGTTGATTTCTGCACTCTTTTTGTAATGTATAGTCGGTAAGGCTTAAGATGTGTGATACTATCAAACTGAATGCCTTGAGGAACTGTTAGGGAAGAAGGCTGAATTATATAATTGTCAAGTTATTTGCAGCCTATTATGGTATTCCTGTTTTACACATGGCAGAAAAAAAAACAGTATTTTTTTAGAATATTGTATTGGGGTTTTAAAATTACAAAGTTAAAAGTTAGAAATGAAAAAGAAAATTGAAAATACAAATTATAAAAAAAAGGAAAAGAAAAGGTGAGATAAGGTAAAAGAAAAAGAAATGAAAAATAGATAACTTCCAATCTATCTCTGGTCTTAGGAATAATAAGAGTATCATAAATGCTAGTTTTTAATGCATTAAGTAGGAACAATTCTTTGTCAAAACATATCCCATTACATTTATAATCTAATCTTCAAATCCCCATGTAAGCTTCGCCCCGCCTAAAAAAAACAGTATTTTGACAAAATCACTAGAAAGTAAAATTAAAAATAATTTGGAATATATCACCTAGTTCTATTTTTATATCAAAACCAATACACTTTTCTTAAAGAAATGGTTATATAAACTATACATAAAAACTCAAAAAGCACCATTATCACACTTTGTCAGTCAACAAGGCTGTCAGAGCAGTTTATATATAATTAATGAGAAAAAAGAGTTGATCCCTGTTCTCGGCTTATAAAACACAAAAAGGAAAGAAATGTGGAGGGAAGAAAAAATATTCAAATTAATTCTTTAAATAATGTATATATCCACACTTGGATATATTAGGAGAAAGGAAGAGCCAGGAGATGTATTTTCCAAATTATCTATCTGTACTACTGTTCTCCCCCGCCCCCCAAGTCCTGCTATGTTGCCTCATTTTGGCTAGGGATGGGAGGCAGAGAATGTGTTCGTGGGAGGGATAAGTGAAGAAAGCTGGGAGTGCACCTAGGATTACATACTCTCAAGCAGGGTCACCCCAGCTTCCCAGCTATATTGGGCAGGCAATATAAACAAGCAGTACAGTGGTACCTCGGTTCACGAACTTAATTCGTTCCACGATTCTGGTTGTGAACCGAATCAAATTTCCCCATAAGGTTCAATGTAAATAAGGTTAATCCATTCTGACCCCTATGAATGTGGTCGCCAACCGATTTTGGTCACCAACCGAACCAAATTTTCCTATAAGGTTCAATGTAAATAAGGTTAATCCATTCTGAACCATATGTATTTTTTTTTAACCACAAAAATATGAAACAAAGTACAGTACAGTACAGTATGAAGAGAGAGAACACTAACCTTGCTTGAGGCGACACCAAAAAGCTTCATAGCACGTGTCTGTCTGCAACCGTGATCTCGCCTAGAGGAAGCCACGACCACGTGTCAGAGCAGGGAAGATGGCCACGGGTCGTGTTCGTCACCCGATGCGGAGTTTGCAAACAGAAGCAAAATTTTGTAAACACTGCTGTTTGCGAACCAAATTGTTCGTGAACAGAAGGGTTCATGAACCGAGGTATTACTGTACTTATATTAGACAGCAATGATATAGGAAGATATTGGAGGTGGATTATCACTTTACTGTAATGGCAAAGGCATTTCATAGTGCACAGAACATGCAATTTGGAACATGTCGTAACTTAAGTCTGGATAGTTTTACAAACAGACAGACCCTCGTGCTATTCCTTTTCATGTTATGCAAATTTTTATCATAAACAATGAAATCAGTCATGCTTTTAAACTTGTACTTTTGCCATACGTATTTATGAATAGATTAAAATTGTATATTCAGAACAAACTGGATCTCATTCATTCATAATGTTGTACAACTATCACCAACCTATGGATTCCTACTTTCATATTTACCCAGAGTATGGAAACAAAACACCTTAGACAACACCAATTCTGACATATTTTAGCCTTTTCAGTCATAATTAAACCTCCACTTCCCTGCACACATTCATCCATTTCATAAAACAAGATTACTTTCATTCCTATTACATTCTTTCCCTTTCTCTTAATTTTGCAGATACATAATATTTTCTTCCATTTCATTTGTTAACTGACATTTAACCATTTACTCCTCTTTTTACTTGTTCCAAGTCACAACCTTTTCAAATTTTATGGTTATCACCAAATGGGCCCATAGATATTGATTGCTATTGCCCATCAGGACCCTGGTCAATCAAGGTTTAACGTTTTTAGTAAGATCAAAAAGGAGTACACTAAGGTAGTAACCTTAATCATACCCATGCCAAATGCTAACAGTAAAGACAGTATCAGTAAGTTTTGGCCCATAAATGCAACCAAAGCCTAGTTTCACTTGAAGCATATTTATGATATTCTATGCAAGCTGTTATACTGTAGCCAACATCCCACCAACTTGGAAGTAGACACAGTGTACTGACACATACTCTGGATACACAGCACTTATATTTTTAGAACTGTATTACTGTATAGGAGATTAAGAGTAAACTACTGTTGATAATAGCGCAATGGAAGTTGCTTCACAGTTACACAATATATCTAAACCTGAATAAGGACGGTAAACTTGTACATGATATATAAAGATTACAGAAACAATATCCTGAAGCAAAATGCTAAGAATTACACTGGTTGATATATGCACTATTAACAATCTGATGCAACTTAAAATACATTTCACATATGTTGCCCATCATAAAGAAATTATTTCAATGTGCAAAGGGTTTTGCCTTTAAACTAGTAAAATGTAAGTCACAATTTGAAATATAAATAAACAATACTATATGATAAGGGCAGCCAAATTACAATGTAATGCTCATCACGATCGTTATTTTCAGCCAAAGACAAACTAGTGTCTCATTTTTAGCAAAAAAGTCAATGTACTTTATTCCATTAGAAAAGCAAATAACTTCTACTATAGTTTAGCATTTCAATTCTAGGTATTTATACTTGGAATACAGGCCAATTTAAATGAAACCTAGTTCTCTGAAAATGTTTGCATTTTCTCTTATTTGCAAGAAAATTGCACTGAAGTAAATGGAATTCATTTCTAAGGAAACATAGCTGAGATCAATGTAAAAGTCTAAATTACTACTGGAAAAGTTACAGCTGCAGATAAAAACATATTACACTGACTCACTAGAAGAGAATGCTAGTCTATGTTTCTTCCAGACGTTTCTGTAAACATATTCTACCCAAAAAAATACAATGGTTCAAATTTGATGGAAAGATTTGAATATCTTATTTTAGCCACTACAGTCTATCTATTAACCTTAGCAGAAACACATTGTTCATACGGTATTTAGAAATACACAGTGCAAATCCCACAGAAACAAATGACAATAAAATGGTATCAGCATTTCAGTTACTTTGCTGTCTCACTTGTGTTTAAAAACTTGAAACAATGGAATGCATGTACCTTTAAAAAAATGAAAATAAATTTAAATGAAATTTCATTTCTGTAATTAATCAACTACATCCTTTGCTACAAGCAATAATCAGCATCAAAGAGTTACAGCATCACAGCACAGGAAGGGCTACTGAGGCCTTTGAATCAATCCCATCTCAGTGTAAGAATCCAAATTAAAGCATCTCTGATATAGCTGTCCAAGTTTTACCTGAACGTATATAGCAAAGCAGAACTCACCCTAAAAACTGTGCAGTGCTTTGCACTTCATGTGGAAAAAGGTGCTTTTAAAGTTATATGCATTCCTATGTGTCAAGTTTTAAACTCAACTGAGACAGTAAAGCAGTAGAAAATTTGAAACCATTTTATTGTCATTTGTTTTTGTGGGATTTGCATTTATTTCTAAATACAGTGGTACCTCGGTTCACGAACGCTTCTGTTCACGAACAATTCGGTTCACGAACAGCTCCGTTCGCAAAATTTTGCCTCCATTCGCGAACGCCGGATCGGGTGACGAACAGGATCTGCGGCCATTTTCCCTCCCGTGACATGTGGTCACGGCTTCCTGTAGGGAGGGGGACTCTCCCTCCAAGCAATATCCGCCTCCCCACCCACCTTCCTGTCCTCCACGCTAGAAGTCGCGTCGAGCAAGGTTAGCTTTCTCTCTCTGTTCGTGCTTTACTTTGTGTCATATTTTTGTGTTTAAAAAAAAAAAACATTTGGTTCAGAACGGATTAACCTTAATTACATTGAACCTTATGGGGAAATTTGATTCGGGACGCGACCAAAAATCGGTTGGCGACCAAATTCGGAGGGGTCAGAACAGATTAACCGTATTTACATTGAACCTTATGGGAAAATTTGATTCGGTTCACGACCAATTTGGTTCGCGACCAAAGTCGCGGAATGAATTAAGTTCGTGAACCAAGGTACCACTGTACTATATTTATGCAGGAGTGTTCATGCAGCACCTGTCAGCAACTCTTTAAAGCATCTGAGTCTTCTGCGAGGATTGCACAGCTGCTAGCTCCAGGTAGGTTCTGATTTAAGAAGTTCCTTACAAGTGCATCATGTGCCCCTTGTTCCAAAGCACCTTTTTCTCTTTGAATCTGAAATGCTGTACAGCCCTACTCACTCCCTCTGTGGTAATTAATTTCACATCAGATGCATAACACACAGATTAAACCCAGGCACAAAACAAAGATATCACTCAGGTACTTTGATTCATCTTTCAGGTGAAATATGAGGATGAATGAAATCATGGTCTTAAGACAGAATATCATTAAACACAATTGTTCATAGGTGATGTATTAATTTTTATTCAAAATACTACCCAAGCACAATTTTAGTTAAATCATTTTCATGTGGTAGCAGTATTAGAAGTTAGCTCTGATAGATACTTAACACGTAGGTTGCAGGCTAATACATGCTTACCTGGGAACAAGTGTCACTGAACCTGAGGTGGCGTTCCTCAGAGAAAATTCATATAGAAATACATTCTGCAAGTTAGCCTTCATCAACCTAATACTTTCCAAATAAACTGGACACCGGCTCCATAATTCATTAATTCCACTATTTTAGATTATGCATCATAAACTACAAAATAGAGAGCCAATTTGGTGTAGTGGTTAAGGCAACAGCTAGAAACCAGGAATCTGTGAGTTCTAGTCCTGCTTTAGGAACAAAACCAGCTGGGTGACCTTGGGCCAGTCATACCCTCTCAGCTCTAGGAAGCAGGCAATGGCAAACCATTTCCAAAATCTTGCCAAGAAAACTGCAAGGATTAGTCTAGGCCAGTATTTCTCAACCTTAACAATTTTAAGATTTGTGGACTTCAACTCCTAGAATTCCCCAGCGAGTATGATGGCTGGGGAATTCTGGGAGTTGAAGTCCACAAATCTTAAAATTGCCAAGATTGAGAAACACTGGTCTAGGCAGTCACCAGGAGTCAACAATGACTTGAAGGCACAAAAAACAAAACAAAACTACAAAATACGCATCTGAAATTGAAGGAGGGCACACTTTTTAACTGACAAATAACTCAAAGTGTAAACACCATTCTTATTTTATTTCAGTTCACGGAACTTTGTTAAAAAGTCAAGCAAAGTTGATGACAAGAGGCTTTTGTGGAGCAGATGCTAATCTAGAGAACACATCAAAAGCCACATTTTTTGAACTACATCACACATCATAATTGTTCAGCATAAAGTTTGAAGCTTATGGAAGGTGCAGTCCAAACCTTAAGGGCAGGACAACAGATGACCTATCTTTTGGCAAGTATATAATCTTATTATCATGAGAAAGGTCAGGAAATTTTACTCCCAATCAAAGGAATTTTAGTAATAGTAATACTGTATTTCTCTCTGGCTTCTGGGATTCAACAAGGCTTAGTTCATACCCCTTCAAGGAATAAAACACATTTACAGGTAAGTCTGAGTGTGACCTGGAATAATGTATGAAAGGGTTATATACTTTGCCTTCCATAAATGGCCAAGTCAACCAAAGGAATGGGATGCCAAAGTGTCCCTTACTTTTGCTATAAACCACAGCTCACGTCTAATTACTATAACAGATGGAGAAAGAAGAGCAGGATAATACAACACTGAAGCAGAAAATAGCATTCTTGCAGCTGGGAATGTGCATATTTTTCTAGCAATTTTGCTATGTTCAATTCATCTATCTCCTTCACCACTAGAATTCCAGTTCTTCTAGTTATCAAGCCTTAAAAAGAATGAGATATTTTCATTCCTGATACATAACTCATGCAGAGTGCAACTGTTACCTTAACTGGTCTTCTACTATTACTGAAAGGAAGCAAAAGAACCACATCAATTATATATTCATCCAAGTTCACAAGTCCTATTAAATGCCTCCAAAACAAATTTATTTTAAGATGTATTAAAACTGAAGGTGAATCTGTTTGACATATTAATATGGACATATAGATGGACAAATTCTACAGTTGGTTATTCAGAGAAATTGTCATAAAAACCCCACAAAAATGTTAAAAAGCTATCTCAGATTAAGATACCTTTAATTCTTCACAATTCCTATTTTGCTTTTCACCAATGGAATTATAAATAGATCTGTGACAAAAGCTTCACTAACCAACTGGTATCTTTTATGTGGCCCAATGCTAAGAGCTACTGATGCAGTAAATAAGTATCTGTAATAGACATACTAAAACCTACTCCCACATATCATGGATGATGCCACCAAAAATTAAATTATTCAGCATTGGGTCCCTGGACTAGATACACTCTGCCTGACTCACAATACAGTCTCAACAATTCGCAATTCCATATTTCAGTGTTCCCTACTGCTTGACCATGCCCTAACAGCATCTTAGAAACAAAGATGTACATCAGTATCCATTATGTAAGATGTAACTGTGTACAATAACTTTACTATGGAAGTTTTTTGCCTAACTTCACTATGGTTTCTTGTTTTACATCTGTTTTTAATCATTTGTCATTGGTAAGGAACTTACATTAGCACCTAACTTTCAGTGTTCCTCAACAGTATCTTATAAATCAAAGGGGGAAGGGGTGGGTGGGAAAAAGAAACAATAGAATTGAGAAGTTGGAAGGGATCACAAGGATCATCTACCACAACCCTCAGCAATGTGCAGGAAAACCAATTAAACCATTTTTGAATAGTGGCTATCTAATCTTTCCTTAAAAACCTCCTGAGATGGAGAAAACCTCCATAGGTAGACTGTTCCACTACTCTACAGTTCTTACCATAAGGAAATTTTTCCATATATTTAAATGAAATCTAAGTATTATTTCTGGTACTAGTTTCAATGAAAAACAGTTCCTGATTACAGCACCCTTTTATATACCTAAACACCGATTGGTCTTCACTCAGTCTTCATTCTCCAGACTGAACATCCCACATTCCTTCAGCCTGCCTGCATAAGGCACGTCCTCAAATTCCTGTATCATCTTTGCTGCCTTCCCCTGAACTTGTTCAAACCTGTCAATCTCTTTTTGGAAATGTAGTGCCCAGAACTGCACACAACAGTGCGGGTACAGTCTCACCAGTGCCAAATAAAAGGGAATAAGGCATGATACAATGCTTCTTCCAATGCTGCCCAGAACTGTGTTAGCCTAATAGCAGCTGTCTTACACTGCTGGTTTATGTTCAGCTTGTTGTCAATGACTACACCTAAGTACTTCTCCAATGTAATGCTTCCAAGCCATGAATTCCTCATTCTGTATGCGTGGACTATATTTTTGCACTCTAAATGTAATACCTATCATTTCTCCCTGTTAAAGGGCATCCTTTTCCTCTCCGCCCAGTCTCATAATCTGCCCAGATTAGATTGCAACCTTATTCTGTCATCCTAGGTGTTGATCAGATTCCTCCAATTTTGTGTCATCTGCAAATCCGATAAGCAGCTCATCAGCCCTGATATCCAGGTCACTGAAAAACATGTTGATAGGCCCCAAGACCTATCCCCATGAGATGCCACCAGTTACTGCTTACCAACTTGAAGTAGAGCAATTAATGCTGACTCTAAGTGCAGTTAGCCAGCCAGTGATGGACCCACCTTACTATAATGCTACCCAAATTACACTTTAATAGTTTGTTGATGAGAATATAATATGGAAGCTTTTGTTTTACTGAAATAAAATACTGTAGATTATAAAAGTATATATATATATACATGGCATTCTTTTTTTCCACTAAAGCAATTATCTTGTCAAAAGAGATTAAATTTGTCTCACATGACCTATTTTTGACAAAGCCATACTGACACTTAGCAATCAAAGCATTGTTTGCAAGAAGTTTACAAATGACATGCTTATTATCTGCTCTAATACCTTGCTAGGTATTAATGTTAGGCT
This sequence comes from Python bivittatus, assembly GCF_059951505.1. Taxonomy (NCBI): domain Eukaryota; kingdom Metazoa; phylum Chordata; class Lepidosauria; order Squamata; family Pythonidae; genus Python; species Python bivittatus. The sequence goes on from NW_028277088.1 coordinate 9,530,669, forward strand.
CACTGATCAATAATTACTGGGATCCCCTTTTTTCTGAACAGGGGGACCACATTTGCTCTTCTCTAGTTCCCTGTCATTCAAAGACTTACAGAAGTCCCAATAGCTCTTCCACCAGCAACTTCACTATTTTAGGATGCAGTTCTCAAGGCCTGGGGACTTGAAGACATTCAAATTGGCTCCCTTACCACATCCTTACTGACCTGCACCCTCCCTGTGAATATTCATTTACAGTCTATGCTACTCAAATCACCATTTCCTTTGGATGCAGAAGAAAAGGAGTTGACTTCCTTCCCTTTTTTTTTTTTTGGGGTCATCTGTCAAGATTTCTCCACTTGGACTAAGAGTGAGTCCTCCTATCTTTTGCCTTCCTCTTGCTATTGACTTATTTGAAGGAACCCTCCTTGCTAGCCTTAAACTATTTTCTGCCTTTGCCTTCTTAACCTCATTGCTACATTTCTGAGCTTCCTTGGCTGCTAGCCTTTCCTTTCCTTTCCTTTCATATATGCATCCTTCTTCAGTCTCACTCCTTTACAAGCTGCCTATTCAACCACATTGGCTCGTTTTGATGTCTCCTTGTTTTTTTCCTCACTGGTATTGTTTGAGATGCATTATCCTCAATTTCCTTTTTAAGAAGTCCCAGCCAGCTGCCTTTTGCCTACCCACAACTTTCTTACTATTTCTCTTAGTTTATTAAAATCACCCTCCCTAAAATCCATAGTTTATGCTTGATTTTTCTTACAAAGCTTTTTAGTAAAATCAAGAACTCTAACAACAAGCCAGTTTGGGTAAACCAAGCAAAATTCTAATTCCTCCTCCTTTTTAGTGGGGTACCATCTAGGGTATAAAAGACCAAGCTGCTGCTTGGGTTTCTTAATGGCTGATGATTGTCTTGAAACAGAATGACTTGCTATAGCCCAGGAGCTAGGAGGCATAGAGACCAGAACTCCGATCAGGAAAAGCATGATCCACCCATAAATTCCAATACTGAAAAATAAAAAAAGACCATCTTTGTTCCACTTTCAAATAAATCAACCCAATGACAGCAAAAAAACTGACTCAGCTCTCAAAACAATGTCATCCGATCAGACAGGTCTGGAACCAATTTTCAACTAACACATGGAGGGGCTGTGAGATCTACTGTACTCAACAGTAACAGCTGCTAACTAAATATTTATATTTCTCTCTCATTATACATGTGTAAGATATAAAACATGAACATCTATCCAAAACTAACCGTGGACTCCTCCTTCACACAGAGATATTCTTCTTCTGCTTGTCACATTTTTAATGTAGCTTCTTCATACCTTTTCTTGACAAGATATGTTTCAAAGAGAAAGCTCTTTAACTACATTAGAATTTCTCCCCATCAGGGACTGACAACTTCATCAGCTCGCTCTGAATATTTTTTTTTAAATAACATGCTGTCCCTAATTGTTCATGCTGTCCCCAACTGTTTAATCAGGGACAGCATGAACAAACCTATGTGTCATGCTGAAACTGTATTAGCAATACAAGCTGAATCTTTTAATACAAAAAACTGAGAATTCTTGAACATTTTCTTACACATCAAAGTTCCTACTGACTGTTAAGGAAGACACACCCACTAATTACTCTTATATTTCAAGCAGAAACTAAAGGAGGGGAGAAAGGAAGAGGCCTCTCATCTGGAATAAAAACAGCTATTTAGAAAACTTGTGAATTTCATGCTAATGTGCAGATAATCAGCCTGAGCATGGGCAAGGTAGCTAAGATCAAACAGGTGTCATCCAAAGAATGTAGTGCATTTTAAAATAACTACCATTTTCCTTGTTCCACAACTTCAGAGACAACGCCTCTGCGGCATGTATGTTAACTCACAGGACAAAGTCTATATAGACGAGTCCAAGATAAATTTCACATCCTATGAGACATATAAGGGAAACAGTTCAGGGGTGCCTTAGTGCTCTTAACAAGGGACTCGAAAAGAAGCAATCTTTTGTATTCGATCTGGAAATGAAAGGACATCTAGAGAAAAGGAATGTGTGAGGAAGGAAATAAACACTTCCAGAAGCATGAGCAACAGAACAAGGAATGATCCACATTTCTAAATTGCAACCGAATATATTGCACCGGGCCAGGCTCCTGCATGGCTTTACAGATAGTTTTGCAGACATGAAGAGAAAACAAATACAGAAATCCATCTCCCCCTACACCTCATGAAGTAATGCAATCCCAGCCAGCCCTTAGTTATTTCTCCAGAAAACTCAGGACCGCCCATCCAACCTGGTTTCTATCCGTAGGGGGCCGAAACACTTGGTGACCGCGAAGTCTTCTCACACAGAGGAAGGTCCATTTCAATAAAGGCAGGGCTGTGGATCAGCATGACTCCAGCCAGCCTTGCCTAACTTCACGCCCTCCAGGCTGTCGGACTTCGACTGCCGTAATTCTCAACCCCCGGGAAATACGGGAGCTGAACTCCAACGCCTCTAGGCACCCAATAGGTGGGGAAAGACCGCAACTCTCAAACCGTCTGCACGGCCACAGAACCACCCGCAGGCAAAGGGAAGGGCGGCTGCTCTCCTGGGTCAGCCGAACCCTGTTTTAGCCGGTCAGCCCAACTTTCTGGGTTCTCACGAGCAAGGTTCAAACACGGCTGGCTCTTCTGCGGCTGCTGAAGGAAGACCCGAACCATCCCCGAGGGGGCTAGGGAGGCAGAGGCAGCCCGCAAGGGTCGCTCGCACCCGGGCATTTAGCCTCGCATCGGCAGGCAGGCGGGCGAGCAGGCGCCGACTCCCTGCAAGCGCCCCCAGGGGCCCGGGAGGCGCCTCCCCACTCACCCAGGCGGGAAGGTCTCCCGTGGAGATGGCGAGCCGCACGGCCCGCTCCTCGTCTTGCAGGAAGGCGAGCGCCCGGCCCAGGCGGGAGCTCTTTCCGCCTCGGCGCCGCTGCACCCAGAAGAGGCAGAACAAGGCGACCAGGACCCAGCTGAAGCTCAGCCCCAGGTAGCCCAGCACGTAGACGGGGAAGACCAGCGCGAAGCTCCGCGCGAACTGCGACACCAGCCCCGGCAGGTCGACGCTGAGCATCGACGGCGGCGGCGGCGGCTCCGAATCGCCCCCGGGCCCTGCCGGGCTGGCCCCAGGGGCCGGGGGCGGCTGGGCCCCTGCGCCACTCATGCTCTCCCCGCGGCCCCTCTCCGTGGGGCGGCTGCCGCTGAGGCGCTGGCGGAGGGCGGGAAGCGAGGGAGGGCGCGGGCGGGGCCGGCGGAGGCGTCTCCGCACATCTCCCTCCCTCGCCGCTCCCGCCTCGCAGTTGCTGAGGGACAACCACCGCCGAGCCCCGCCCCTCCTTCGGACACGCGCTTCCGGGTTCTGAGGGAGGCGGGGCAGACGGGCTCGGAGCGAACCATTCCCGAGGGAAGGGAGGTTCGGGAGGCCGGGTCTACCACGGAGGGAAAGGGGGGACAGCAGAAAAGAATTTCTCCCTGGGAGGAGCGGGACGATAGGCATTTCTTGCTGGGTGAGGTTCCTCCCCGCCTTTCCCTAAGGCGCGTGTCCCGTGTTGTAACTTTATTTGCACTGGGATAGATCGCTGCTCAGCACAGTCGTTCTCCTGGGTCAGCGTAGCCCAGTGTTTTTCAAACTTGGCAACTTCCAGATGTGCGGGCTTCGACTCCCAGAATTCCCTACCCAGCCACAGTTGCCAAGTTTGGAAGAACACTGGCATAGCACTTGCCTGTACCCACCAGGGCCGCAGACACAGGCATCCATGATGGAGTTCAGAAAAAGTAGATTCCCACCTCCAACATGTTTGCTTAAATTATAATGTGATTAGTTTGGGGGGTTACCATTTTAATTTGGAAGGCCTAAAGGCATCGTGAGACCTATTTTTCCCTCCAGAACAATCACCCTGTAAATGGTCCAGAAGGAAAACTGTCCCAAAATCACTAGGGGAGCTTTCATGGATGAGAGCTAGCAGCTGGGTCTCCTCCGCTTGCTCCTAGTCTTCCCTACAGTATCATACTGGCTTGCAAACATTTGCCAGATGTGGGGGCTCCTAGCTATGATTGCACAACAGGCTTACTGAATTAAGCTGATTTTCTGCTTTCAGAGGATGCAACAGAGCTATAAATGAATCCACACAATACTATATGACAGCCTAAAATGTAACTGGCTAATACAGTGTTTCTCAACCTCAGCAACTTTAAGATGTGTGGACTTCAACATGGCTGGCTGGAGAATTCTGGGAGTTGAAGTCCACACATCTTAAAGTTGCTGAGGTTGAGAAACACTGGGCTAGGATGTGCTTCACAGCACTGTGTGAGTTTGCAACAGGTGGCAGGGTTTCTCACTTTCTGCCTGATCTCAGAAACTAAGCAAGATAACCCCTGCTATATACTTGGATGGGAGACCATTAGGAAATCTCAGGGCTGTTGGTTACAGTTGAAAAACATGGGGAATAAGGCCTTGGCAAATAAGTTCCATGTTATTTCCAAGAAATGTGGTCACTAGAAATGCTCACAAGAAATTCAGCTCAATTTGAGGAATGTTTTATCCTTAAGGTGTTTTATGAGCCAATCATTGCTGGTTGTAAGCAATGGTTTATGGCTTTGTTTGGGGTGCAAATCCAGCCAACTGGGTTTACACATGATTTAATTTGTTCTTATTCAGCTCTTCTGATTTACACAACAAACTATGATAAACAAATTGTGGCTTAAAAGAAAGGGCAAATCCACTCATCATTTGATCCTCCCAGATATCTTGAGACCACTTTCCCAGATCTGCCAGGAGGCAGATAATAATCCTAACATATTTGGAGGGCACCAGCGGAGCTGAGGGAAATCTGACTCAGAATAATCAGAAAACCAGATAAATGTTGTCTAATAAATGTATCCTTTTTTTCCATGGTGGATCTGCATACAAATTACATTTTTCAACTTGTTTTTATTCAATACAACCTTTATTCCATGTTAATCCATGTGTTTTACTACAGAACAATTCTCTTCCCCGAAGGCTTGTAATCCAAAAAGCTAGAGAATTATTTTGATGCAGGCAAATTAATTTACAAATTAATTAATTTCTAATTTATATGACAAGAAATTTGCATAGTGGATGTATGACGTTTATAGTGTGTTATATTGCTTTCAACACTGCTGTCTAGATTTAAATAATCTGCTTAGTAATTGTGTTAACATGAATTTAAAAACAAATGAAAATCTGAAAAAGAGACATCTTTTCTTAAAGGAAAATAAAAATACTCTTAGTCAACAATTATTTCATTGCCATCTTATGGATGTGTTCATACAACACACTACGTCATGGCTTATTTAACTGTGATTTGTTGCTAAGCCACAGTTGACAGGATTCCCACAAAACAAAATCTATACAAATGCTCTTTAAAATAATGTAGTAACTGCAAACAAATAAAAATAATGAACATAGGATTAGAACTAACCAGTCAAGAAAGATATGTTTGTGTCTGCAGAACACACTGAACCTTAGCCTAGTCCACTTCATTTTAATCTAGTGTACTGTGTAAGTCCAGCCAGTATGGTTAATTTATATTCTACTTTCTCATGCAAAAACAGGCAGTGGGATTAGTTCATGAATTAGTGGTTAACTGAATAGTTTTGTTTAATAGTTAATAGTGTAACATGTGGTTTGAAAAGAGCTGCTGAAACGTATTGCTCTGGCAATATGTAAAGATTATAAGGAAAAAGTAGTTTGATCTGTCAGGGTGGGTTTTCACAACTGAGGAGCAACGCAATGGAGAAAGTCCTTGATAGGCAATGGATTTTCAGGAAGACAGAAAAGATTTTCCCAGGTCTGCTTCCCACAATCTTTTTTTTTTAATTGAAACAGAAATTGCCAAAGATTTATTTATTGGAAGGTTTTGCTCTACTATAGAGTGATAATTGTTCTATTTAATTTATGCCTTGCTTAAATTACTTATTCCCCACCTTTCCAGTCTGTTGATTTACTGTATGTCAGCTTACCTAAAAAGTAATTTTAAAAAGACGCCTTTTAACCATGCATCTGATTCCCAGGAGCAAGGGATGAAGCAGGGAGTCCATTTCAGACTTCCCCTGGCCAGGAAGAACGTCACAATTCTGAGCCAAATCTTAAATGGGTTGTGTAGTTATATTGGTATTTTTGCTTTTGGGGACCATTGCACCCTCTCTTCTTCACTCCTGGAATGTAAATTTTATATTATACAGATAAAATGTGCTTAATTTTCTTAGCTCGGTGTCCTGTTTGTTCAATTTATGTATGTTCAACAAAATCTGTGATATTAAATGAGCATCAGACATCTATACTTTTACCCCACAGGGATTTTGTCTCAGTATTGTGTCTAAGTAATTTGACATCTTGAACTACACCAAACATATTGTGTGTGGAAAATATACATACATACATATGATATACACACGCACACAGACACATATAGTATACATGCAGGCATGACTTTTAATATTGTTTGCTCCAGCTGCCTGGCTGACTTTGGTTGAACTCAAAAGGTTTAGCAGGGTCAGGTTTAATTAATACATGAATGGAAGACCACCAGAAAATCCCAAAAGTGGATGACAAACCCTTTCCATATTGTCAAAATAACAACGGAGAGATCCATGAAGTCAACAGGAATTGAGGCTGACTTTAACCGACCACTGTGGTAATCAACTTACGTTTTTTGGCTGTCCTTGTGGACATCTGCTTACACAACATGAATCTGAACCAAACATGTGAGGGAGGAACACATTTCCTTGGCTGTAAACTCAATGGGCACAACCACTCTTACTTCTGGGCCAGCATGTATAGGATGGGCTGTTAGGTTTTGATGCGAGAGAACCATGACTGTAATTTTAGCAAGCTGCCCTTGGATCACTAAGAGAGTTGTAAAGGTGACACACTATAACATTCACATTAGATTTCCCTAGGCCTCTTGATCCTTAAGATCAAGAAATGATGTGGAGTCTGTTGTAGGGAAGTCACACTATGGCTCACCATCTTTCAACTGTCAATGGGCACCAAGCATTCCCCGAGTCTGGGCAACTCTTGAAATAAATCAAAAGAGACTGAAAGCACAATTAGGACATTGCAAAAGTAGTTCTCCCAGGAGGACACTTCATCCGTATCCTGTTGTCAAAATGTTCTCAAGTTACAAATTCCAGGAGTGTTTGTTTTTCTCACTCCTTTTTGTTCCCTGTCAATCTGTTCAGTACCTAGTCATTTGGTTTGCCCCAAATAAAGAGGAAATTAAAACTTGAGCTATTGAATCAATGTTCCTTTTCTGCCATGGTGATTGTACATAACTATCCTGCTTTTAGCATTCTTTATCTACCACACAACTGCAGTCATTTATTTTTATTCAGTTTATAAATATAAACATACATTTTTTATTATTGAATAATAAATTCTTTGTGATGATCTTCAGGGATGATAAATACACATATCTTGTTTGAAATAAATAAACTCCTACCTGCCCCTATACATTCTCATTAAGGGTGCTCTTTTGGACATGAGACAGCTGCTTGGTTCATAGGACGCACTGAGCTAAACTGTGGTTTGATTAGTTTAATGTGTTGGGTAAACCCAGCCCTTGCAGCCTTAAGTGTGCTCTGCAACCCCAGCCACCCAGATCATGACTAAGCAAAAAAAAAAAAAAAAGGTTAAACATCATGACTTTGTAAACCCAATCAAATACTTCTTCCCTTCAAAATTCAAAAATGACTATAATCCATTGTTTCCATTAGTAGGATGAACAGTAATGGAATTTTTGACCCTACTGTATCAATTCAGACAGCGTATTTGAATCCATAATCTCATTAGCCCTTGCTACAGGATAGCTACCTCCATCTTCTACAATCTCCTGCCATTGTAATTGACACTAATACTTTTGTGCACAGAATGCAAACAGGGTGATTTTCAGCAGAGGTCTGTCTGAGAATCAGATGGAGGAATGTTTCAGACTGCAGCCCCCCACAACCCCTTGTTTTATGAAATGCAAAAACCCAGGGCACACCATGGCTCACAATGATGGAGACTGATTATGTGCCATGCAGTTGGGGTTGACTCTTAGCAACCCCATAGATGGACCTTCTCCAAGGTGATCTCTCCCTAACCAGGCTCTCAGGTCTTCCAACAGCGTACCCATCACCTCTGTACTTGAGTCCATCCACCTTGCTGCTGGTTATTCTCTTTTTCCTTCCATCTTTCCCATCATTATAGATTTCTCAAGAGAGCCAGGTCTGCATGCGTCTAAAATTTCAGTCTGATCATTTGTACCTTGAGTGAGAATTCTGGATTGATTTGTTCTATGAACCCTTTATTTGTTGCCCTGGCTAAAATTTTTGGGATGACAGGAAACTATTGAACCCTGAAGTGATCATGTGGGTTGCATCTGCACCCTACACTAGGCTAAAAAGTGGTTGGTTACTTTGTAGTTCAGTATAATGTGCAAACAGGATGGCAGTTTAGCCCCACTTCAGTGGGGAATTTGCAAAATCATTATACACATGAACTGAGAGCAAACCCTGTAGCCTCTGGGTTGTGGGGGACTCTTTTCTGAGCAAAATCATTGCAGCATTCTCTGGACCAGCCTCAGATTCTAACGATGCAAGATCCATTGAAATCAATGGGTTTGCACTTAAGCAGGACACCCAATTTAATTTGCATTGATTTCAAGGGGCATAGCAGTAATAGACTAAATTCGGAGCCAAACTGGTTTATACAGGGGAACTGAAAAGAATGCTGCATTACACCCGAATGACTTATGAAAGAATCTCCCTTTGCGGATCTTGACACCCAGCGATAAAAGAGATTATGCCCTGCAGCTGATGGATAACACTATTCAAACTATGTCCCGATGCTGTATTTCTATATATATTCTTGTTGCTAAAAGCACCTGAGGCATCCTTTTTTCCTCTTGCATAACTAACCAGGGCGTCCCTTATCGACTTTTTATTCCATTTCTCCACCCTTTCTCCTAAAGTTCCGAGAACCATTCCAAGACAGCCACTACTCCTTTTCCCCGAATCCTTTGCGGTCGACGTCGTCGTCTGTCCCCCTCGTGCTCATCCCATTGGTTCCCGGGACCGGCTCGACCTATCGGCTGTGATCTTGCTTTGACCCACTTGTTGCCAGGCAGAACAACAACCGGGTTGCCTAGGTTTCCTAACGCAGCTGCGGCCTGTGGTTTTCAGAGCAAGCTCGAAGCCTCGCAGGCACTGGCTATGTTTATGTTACGCCTCGCAGCCGCGGAGGGCCGCGATGGAAGGCGATAAGGTGAGCGGTGGTTCTTATGCCAAGGCGGGAAAGAAGGAGGAGAGGAGGGTCTGTGCTTTGCAGCTTGCCCGGGAAGGGTTCCGTTTGCGGTGCCCGGCCTAGAGAGAGGAAGCTGGGCAGCTTTCGCCTGCAAGCTAGGCAAGGCTAATCTGTGTCAGGCTGCAGATTTATCTGGAATTAAGCCAGGTAGACGTAGGAGGATTTATTTCTGAGCAAGCGTGAATGGGATTGTTCGCGCCAGTGCCAAAATGTATTTGGTTTGGGCTTAATATGGTAGATGAATTTAGGAGGCCTACAAAGCCTCTGTGTTTTGTGAAACATGTCTTTATTTAAGAAGTTTCTAGCTCCCTTTTTCATCATTAAAAACAAACCCATAGGGATTCTTTACAGCACTGTTTCTCAAGCTTGGCAACTTATTTGGCAACTTGAAGATGTGTGGACTTCAACTCCCAGAATTCCCATGCTGGCTGGGGAATTCTGGGAGTTGAAGTCCATATATCTTCAAGGGGCTACGGTTGAGAAACACTGATTTACAGTATGTACCCAATCAGTTGTGATCAGTTCAAGAATCCATGGCTTAGTGTGAAGTGCAGCCCAGCTCATCAGTTCATCTCCCAGCATCATAGGTTCAAAAGTGGATTTCACTTTGATGGGCTTTCCCAGACATGTGCATAAAGTGGCAATTTTAGATTGCAAGTAGACTGTTCTGAAGCATTCAGAGGGACTTACTTCTGAATACTGTAGTTGTTTCCTGGTTGGTTCTACCAAGGAGTGTCGGCTGGCGGGGCCCCAAAGAAGAGCCTTTTCTGCCATGGCACCTGCCCTCTGGAACATCATCCCTCCTGAGATTAAGTTGGCCCCCACCCTGCTGGCCTTCCATAAGGCTTGGAAGACCTGGTTCTGTGCCCGAGCCTGGGCCCTGGGTGGAGCCTGTTTCTAAGCTGTGTTGAGGGATTTTTAGGCTTCTCTGGCTCCTGTATGTTTTATTTCTTGTTTTATTTTAATATGTGTATATATTTTATTTGTTTTAATGTTGGGAGCCATCTAGAACCATGCACTTGAGGTGGGCAGCCATGTAAATCAAATAAATAAAATAACAGACATGCATAAGATTGCTTTGTAATTGATGCCATTAGGGGAGCTTCCTGGTCTCTAAAGATCTCTTCAGTCAAAAGGTATGTACTTAATTGTATACTTAATTACTTAATAAATGCATGTCTAACAGGATAGCTCTCTGTTGTAGCCAAACCAGCCAAAAAAAAAAATCATATAATACTGAGAAATTTGTTATACCATCATAAATAAATAGTTCATCATATGCTTTGAATTGTAATCCATGGAAATGTGTGTTGTAATAGATTTGGTCAGACTTTGCCTCAGAGTGCCTCAAGACTTTGTAGGGCTTTGCACACTTGAAATGATTAAAAAAAAATACTTCAGACCTGCTGTTCATTAAAGTGGCTCTTCTTTTTAGGGATTCTGAATACACATGAATCAATTCCTTAAAGTAGCAGCATCTTTTTTCAGGAAGCATAAAAAAAATATTAGTAGTTTGTTTGAAATTCAAAGCACTTCTGAATCATTTTTGAAGAATGTATAAGTCTAATTCCCACTTTTTCTGTAGGAATACCTGGCAACTTACATGGGAATCTCTAGTCATCCCACATCAACCCTGTGTGCAAAGAAAATATGACTTGACCACTGAATTTTTCTGAAAGTGAACTCGGTTTCCAACTTCCCAGTCTTTCAAAATCAAAAATTGCATGTTCTGAAGCACCTTTTGGAGACTGAATAGAAAATGTTGTACAACCCTATTGTGTACCCATGCTATAAACTATTTAATTAATAGGGCTATACAACTATCTATTGTCCTGAAGTCTTGCTGTTAGTCTCTTCAGCCCAAGTCAGTTGTTCGGCTTTTCCAACTTTGTGTCACCTGAGTGCTGATTGCATTAGTGTTTATTCAAAGGAAATTGAGTTGCTTTTATAGTTTCAGGTAGTGTTAAAATAGTCTTCAAGTGAGGTACACATTTTTTTGTTTTCTTGTTTGTTTTCTTCTTCTTTAGAAAAGAACTAAAGATGACACTTGGAAATCAGATGAACTAAAGAAGCATCTTAAGGTGAATGATAATTCTACCTTAACTTTTTGTTAAGGATTTGGTAGCAAGATACATTAAAATAATTTTTATACATGCCCAAGAGCTTGGATATCATAGCAGGATTTACTTTCTTGTTTCTATGAATATCAGATTTTTGTGCCAGATTACAAATTTCTTTTGAAAGATCACACACATGTACATCTATTTGAAAGTAATTTATTAATGGCATATATTTGCTATTTGATACTTCCTAATACCTCCAGGAGTCAAGACTGATTTGAAGGCACCAAAAAAAAAAAGGTAATAAACCAACAATGTTAGTGACTAGAAGTTTTTTAAGAAACAGTTTATTTTGGATTTCTGAAAGAATCTGAATTGAAAATGATATTCAAAATTACTTATTTGAAGTCTTTCTCAAGACAACAGTCTTACACAGGATTGTTAGGGATGGGAGAGAAGGCTTGTCTGCACTTTGAGCAACCCTGATATCAAAGTATGAATCGAATCATGATTTCCTTGACCATGGTTAGTTAAGTAAATAAATGCTTTAGTGCTTTGTATAAACTCAGCTAGTGTATATATAGTTGAATGTATATATGGGTAACGTCCCACCCAGTTTGTGCAACTCCAAAATGTTATGAACTTCTAGCATTCAACTATTAATCATTATACTAATTGCTGTGTGAGAAATAAAAGGAAGGTTGAGTGCAAAAACCTAGGCTTTTCAGAGCTCATTCTTTAAGAGCAAGCCATAGCTTAGTATTCTATCGCAGAATACTATCTGCAAGTATATCAACCATTACTTTCTCATGTGTATGCTGGAAGGATAAATGTTAATTATTACATTGTTTATTGAGAGGATATTTCTGGAAATGTATTAATTGCTTTGCCAACCTTCCTTTTATAACAGATGTGCAGAACCTGACCCTGCTCCCCAGATCCCAGAAAATCTCTGAAAGTTGTTTTAAAACTGTATCTTTTAACATGATAAAAAAGGAAAATATTTAATATATTACTGCCAAGAAAGCTGATTAAATATATTTAAATTTTAATTGCTTTTAAATCTAAATAAACTAAAATCAGGCTTAATTTCATTCCTCTGGTTTGATCCTTGATTCTTTTTTCACTTTCATGCCAGTGAATACCAATTATGCTTCTTGGCCCAGAAAAAAAATGTGCTCTCCTGTTTTTCATCATTGTGCATTTTTTCTGTGGTTGTGAAGCCTTATTTCTAGCAAAGCCAGACTTCTTACTGTATTGATGTTGACTCAGTAGTACTAGAATTATTCTAGCTTATAGACAAGTGTCTGAAAAATAAGATGGTGCCCAGTAAAGCAGTCTTTGTTATTTCTACTGGAGAACCTGTGTACTGAGGGAAATTAGAGGAATATCCATGCTGTATCCTATCACAATTGCCATACAGATTAGAATTTCTGTTTTTTAAGACATTTTAGACTAAATTCAGTTCTGCTTATAGAGCTTTCCTGTTGGCAGTTCTCTTCCAGAATAAGTAAAAGGTAAAACTTCATAGACTAAAACTGATATATAAAAATATCCTCCCTTTTTTAGGTGTCTCGATCCGATAGTCAGTCTGAAGACAAGAGGCATCATCGGAGAAAATCACGAGACAGAGGCAGAAATGATGACGATGATAGCAACAGAGTGGGTTTGCAGAAGGATCCAGAGAAGGACAGAGTCAAATTAAAAGAAAAAGGAGAAAAAATAAGATTTAAATCAAGTGAAAGACACAGAGAGGAAAGAAGAGACAAAGGAAGAGAGAAAGATCATCCCGGAGAACAAGAGAGAGAGATTAAAGTAAATCATGAAAAAGATGCCAAAGAAGAAAAATATATCTCTGGAAGAAGTGGCGAAAGGCACAGTGGTAAAGAGAGGGATAGGAAACCTAAAAAAGATGAACCCAACCAAACACCACCGCGAAATAGTGCGGAGACTTACAAGGAAAGGGATAAAGAGCATGAGAGGAGGAGGAGGAGAAGCAGCAGGGATAACACTGGTGAGCTGGTTTGCTTATGTGTTCATTCTGCAATGACCCTCCTTATTTCGTAAGTGAAAATGGATTGGACCCACTTTCAGTCAGTCATCTATTTTACTTCTCATCTTCTTGAAAAGGTAGTCTGTCATAACTAAACAGTAGTAGCCTGGAAAGAAGAAGGGTCAGTAGCTCCAACACTCTTACCCTTGGCCATGCAGCTTGGGATTGATATGTGGGGAAGATGTGTAAAAAAGCTTTTGAAGGACATCAGCTTGCCAGTCCTGAAAACAGAGGAAGTTGTTGCTGTTAAGAAAAGTTTGATGGTTTTAATTGTCTCTTTTCTGAACACACTTTAGATGCTTCTTGGGAAGTTATAATGTACATTTTGTCTATTGAATACAGTAGAGTTTGTAAGGTTCAAGACAATCTTCTAAATTTTGGAGATGTTATTTTTAGATTATTCAAAAATAAAAGATGAAGAAAGAGAAAGAAGGCAACATTCAGAGAGAAAGGTAAGAGAAATAAAAACAATAAGAAATGTATCATTGCACCATAAGATGAAATTGAAAAATAATTCATTGTTTATAGTCACAGCCCCAGAAATCACATTCAACAGAATATATTTGTGTGTCTGTGTGTCTGTGTATTTAAAAATACTTTTGACTTAACATAATGTCATGTCTCTGGGAATGAAAGAAAAAATTCAGAATGGCTTTCTGAGAGCAAAATGTGGCGTTCAAAGAATTTGGTTTTAGCCCTCAAAAATTATAGAAAATCACAAGCCCTACTGAAATTAGTGGGTTTAAAGTTTTTTTTAACTGTGTTTTTACAAAATGTTTTAGAATTTTTTTTTAGAAAAAAAACATTCTAGGTATAGATATGGATATGGATATGGATATGTTATGAGCCAGTTTGGTGTAGTGGTTAAGATGCTGGCCTAGAAACCAGGAGACTGAGTCCTAGGCCTCCTTAGACATGAAAGAGGCTGGATGACTTTTGGCCAGTCACTCTCTCTCAGCCCAGTTCACCTCACAGGGTGATTGTTGAGGGGAAAATAGGAGGCATGAATTTTAGGTATGTTCGCTACCTTGAGTTGACCAAATATATATATTTTTTAAAAGGCAGGATAAAAATCTAAATAATAATAATAGGTATTTATAGCCTTAAAAGTTAAAAATTTTAATGATGTAGTTAACCATCTTCGTTAACTTAATTTTAGTTTTATGTACAAGCGTATATTCTTACATTGCTTTTAGCATCTGCTAGACCTCAGGGTTACCTGAGTTATGGCCCTGTGCTTTTACTACACCTTCCATACAGATCTGGCAGTCCTACATTCTGCACCACAATGTGTTTTTTTCTAGAAATATTATATCCAGTCCTTCTAAAGATGTGCATCTTCCACTGAAGATCAGCAAGTACAGATACTCCATGGGCAAGGAGAACAGTCACACTGATTTTGATTTTGTGCAAGGGCAAAGGAGGAGTTCTCTAAAATACCTCTGCAATGACCATATGGCCTTCTTGGGTTTACATGCCAATAGCAAGCTCATTCTCACAAAATGAATGCTTGTATAGCCAGAGGAGTGGGATTTGCACATGAGGGAGATATTGGAGAACCCCATGGTTGCAGATGTGTAATAAATAAATAAATATCAGAGCAAAACCTAAGGACAGTGAGAACAAAATCAGCATGATGAAAAGTGTGTATATTCAGTGCGAACAAAATGATGATTCTAAAGCAGGGTTCCTCAACCTTGGCGGCTTGAAGATGTGTGGGCTTCAACTCCCAGAATTCCCCAGCCAGCATGGCTGGTTGCGGAATTCTGGGAGTTGGTCCACACATCTTCCAAGTTGCCAAGGTTGAGGAACCGTATTCTAAAGGAACGAATGGGAAAGCATGAGGCTGGGGCATGGAAATAGAAAGAAGCACTCCGGAAAAATGCCTCCCCAGCTGCTTGTAATCTTGAACAGAAGCATTCCACGTGGCACGTTTTATTACCGTTCTATTTCCTTAGTGCTAGAATGGTAGACTTAATAGACTGATCCACACTTTGGAGACTCCTATTGAAATAAATGGAGCTTGAAGTAAATTGCGCTAAACATGTTGATTCCAATGACTGAGGTTCCAAAGTATTGCTGAATCTGTATCCATCCAAATGTATTTCAGTCCTTTCTGTTAAGTGTTTTTGAGCATTTTGTATTTTACTCTTTTGCCTTCAGAAGGAAACTAGTTCAGGGGAGGTTTTGGGGAGCCGAGATGAAGAACCCGAGCAGAGGCACAGATCGCACAAGGACGAAGATCCAGAGAAGGAGAAGAGAAGACGGCACAGGGAGAAGAAAGAGCACAAATCCTCTGCTGCGGAAGAAAAAGAGAAGCATTTGAAATTAAGAAATCCTAAGGACGGGGAAGAAGATCGTATGTCTAGGAAACATAAAGAGCGATCCCACCATGAGGATAGATATCACAAGGAGAACCATGAAAGAACAGAGGAAGTGGAAGGTGAAAAAAAGAAGAGAGACAGCAAGGTTTGCTGATTATTGAGATTACTTGTTAGTTTTTCCTGAACGCAGCTTTATAATGACATCTCTGAGGATAAAAATAATAAGAAAAGAAATACCCCATAATACAGTATTCCACAAGTTAATGGCATTTTGTTCTGTTTGCTTGTTCTCAGCACAGCGACCGCAGGAATGAAGGGAAAAGGGAAGAAGAGGAGCCGGACCGTCTGCGTGAAAGGCATGTGCGCTGTTTAAATATCGGGTGCTCTGGCTGAAAACGCTGTGTCCTTCCTATGAAGTAAACCCCACTGAACTGCAGGATTTACTTCCCAACAAGCACCCTTAGAATTGTGCAACCTGCGTTTTAAGTCCCTGATTTCCTTTGCTTTCCAATGACTCCCCAAGAATGCCCAAAGGCAAGTGTGTCAGTACAACATGAGCATTTTAGCGGCTTCTGCCTCACTTTGATTGATGATCCAGGAGGTGAGAGAACTATAAAAAATTATTGTTGTTGTTATTAATTATTCCACCTTTTTTTTAAAATATAAAACTCAAGGCAGCAAACATTCCTAATACTCCTGCCTTCTCTTTTCCCCATAACAACAACCCTGTGAGGTGGGTTGGACTGAGAGAGGGTGACTGGCCCAAAGTCACCCAGCCAGTTTTCATGCCTAAGGGTAAATAATAAAGTTGTATCAATTTTATTTGAAATGTTTGATCATGAACAACACATGATCTCCATATTAGTATTAAATTGTGAACCACACATTTGTAATGAAAAATAGTTTGATGTTATTCTGACAATGACGTGGACTTGTGTTTCTCACAATACGAAAGAGTCATAAATTACAAGCCCTGTGTCATAACAACTGAAGCACAAATCCCTTATCCCTATTCTCTTCCTTTTTTTCTTTTAAACATATAAAGCAGAGGTATTTTCTAAGGAAACCATATTTCTTTGATGGGCACTTCTTTTAATTCAGTATAATTCTTTTTTTCTTTAGGAATACAAGAGAGAAAATAAAGAAACATGGCAAGAGTGAAAGAGAGGATGGAAAACGAGTGGTAAGAAAGTTTTATTTGGGGTCTGAAATGAAGGAATATTATTGGAAGAGAAAATGCAACAAAGGAGAAACAGAAGTATTAGGAGACGAGAAAATAACTACCAATCAAAAGAAAGGCACAGCAAAAGTTACACATTTTAAAAATCCAAATAATTTCAGTAGGTTTCTAATGGAAGCTGGATTTTGTTTATTTTGTTTGTTTATTTTTTCTGCTGGTATGTGGGTTTGTATTTGGGCTTTTATTAATTTAATTTTGAAAAAAACAGTATTACTATGAAATGTTTAAGTTTATAATCAGGGAGCCAAAACTTTGCTCTAGGTAAACAAAATTAAATTTATACAAACACTCCTTCAGATACTGTGGCCAAATAACTTGGGATATAAATACCCTAAAAACTTAAAATAGGTTTTACTGAGCTGTGTATACCTTAATTTTAAGTAAATGACTTTCAGAAAGAGATGTTTAAATATAGAGTATTAGAATATTAAAGATTAAAAACATAACATAGAATATTAACGATTTAAAACATAGGTACAAAGATTAATTCAATTATCTCATCGTTCAAGTTCATTGTCACATTTCAATGCTTTTCTCTTACCAGTTGTTTTATATATTGATACATTAGCACCACAAAAGTGATGACTCTTCAGCACCACATCTCAAAAGGCAAGCAAATCAAGAAGGTGGAGAAAATGTAAGGATCGCATACTATTCTATTGTTTTTTTAAAAACACAAATGTCCCAAAGAATTCTCTCTTCTGAGATAAATTCTGTTCATGCTTTTACATTCCCCTGCTACTTCATGACTTAACTCTGCTCTTTTTTTATTATTACTGTCTTAAGGAACTGAAAAAGGAAACCTCTTACGAAGATTATAATTCTGTGAATTATGAAGATGATTTTGAGGTGAGTGTGAACAATAACTTTTGAAAAGAGCTCAGACTAAAAATAGGTCATTCAAGTGGGATAGGAAGAGGGTATTTTGCATTGCATGACTTCATAGTCATATTTCGTTTGCTTGTTAATTCCGTGTTTTGCCCACTTAAGTTGGGAGACTCTTTGCAGATTACAAGCAGAGCAACAAAATGTCCACAGTACAATTCCATTTACATATCAATACACAGTCTAAAAATTAAACTACAGATGACATCATTTCTGTTTTTAATAATTTATGAATGCCTAAGGCACCAGGCCAGAAACTGGGAGACTGAGAGTTTGGACCCTGCCTTAGGCACCAAGCCAGCCTGTATAATTCTTTATACAGATTTCTACACAAGGTTGCTTGTCAGGTAATGAAACTTCTAGAGAATGCTTGTACTTAAAAACCTTCAGCCATTCTAAATGGGGTTCTTTGTTGAAGTCCTGCATATTTGGAGGGACACATTAAGGACACCTACTTGAAAGCAAAGCACACAAATATTTTTAGAGTATTTTCGTAGTCATTATTGGTGCTGAATAATGAACAGTCATCCTTTTAAATCCATTGTGAGACAAAGAGAAAAACTTAGAAGACACGGCACTGTAGAATGGTGGTCCTCTAGTTTAGGTCCAAAAGAAAGGATGGTCCACGTAAGTACTGCAGGAGATCCCTGGTGTGGGCACCAGAATTAATATCTTTAAAATAGCATCTCACCTAAACAAGAGTTTGTCATCCTTGCTTGAAATCTCACAAGATTTTGACATTTTTCCTCCCTAAATCTTACAAGATTCCCACAGGAACACCAAAACTGCACGAGATTTGCCAACCTCACTACATTTCAGCCGCTTTTTAATTAATTATTTACTGTTGATTTCTGTGGAAGCTTTTTATACTAAGGTCCCTGCAGATGCCACTGGCTTATATGGTGGTCCTCAAAAACTTTGGATGTTCATGTAGTGATCCACATAAAGAAAACAATAGGGGACTGCTGTTGAAAACAAAATATATTGTGGGTCATCTGAAGCGTCCCTGTTGAAAGGGATAGCCTGTTTGTGTTTTTTTTAAAAAAGTGATCACTGCTATTCTTTTTGAAGGACTATGAAGATGATTTTGATGATTTTGATGATGAAGAGGATGAAAATAGCCAGAACACAGAAAAGGAAAAAGAGGAAGCAGGAGGGGGATTACAGAAAGTTACTGTAACTAAGAGTTCAGAAATAGAAGAAATTCAGAAAGCAATTAATGAGGAAAATGAAAAGATTGAGGCCTTTCTTCCCAAGTCAAGAAAGAACGAATATCTTCCAAAAGACCATGAAAAGAAACCAAGAATAGGTATGTGATTAGGTGCTAGCTTAAGGTAGAAATTATTTATTTACTTCTATTTATATGCTGCTGCTTTCCTGAAGACTCTGAGCAGCAATGAGACATTCGCAGCAAAGGGGAAGAAAAGAACACACTGTTTAAGAGAGAGGTGTGCCAATTTTCAGGGCTGAGAGCCATGCCTGGCATTTGGGGGGCAGCTCAAAAGAGAGGCAGGGGCAGGATGAAAAGAAACTTAAAATTCCCATTCCATTAACTGAGTACAGTCAGTATCATCACTTTCCAAGTACTTTTAATTTTTTTTGTCCATCCCATTGAAAATTAAAATTCAGCAACAGCTTGGAGTTCTGTGAACAGCATTCAAGGGCTTGGTAGGGTGGATGCTAACCACACACCCAAGATTTAACCTGGCATCTCCTAATCTGTCGCCTTTCATTGGTGCTGGGATCACTTTTTCATACGGGCGGAATTCCGAGCGTTTCAGATTTGCAACAGTTGGAGATTCCAACTTGAGGAAGGCTGATGATTTAAGGCTCTGGCCTCTCCTTGTAAATGAAACTAAGGATAAACAAGTTGTTGGCTGGGTTAGCTGTTCGCACAACGGTAGCCAGCTTTTAACCCCAGTCAAAATGATATTTATTTATTTCATTTTGGCGAGACTTACCTTCTTCACTCGTTATAATTTTCTCAAGACATATAAGCCCTTCTGCCATATATCTCTCCTTCTGTTAGTACAGCCTCAGGCAAATATTAGGACTTTTGTAGGCTCTTTGCAAAGGAGCTTTTAGAAGTAGGGTCCTCTAGCTATTCAAGTAATGAGATTTAGGGAATAACTCTAGATACGCATCAAAGCCTCAGTTACTCAGCCAGCCTGGGGAATTCTGGGAGTTGAAGTCCACACATCTGAAAGCTGCCAAGGTTGAGAAACGCTGCTCTCCTGTGCTGAATACTCAACTAGTTTCCTAAATCAGCCTGTTGATAAGAATAAGCTGATGAGATTGCAAGCATGGTTCTTTCCTCAGGCTGTTGTTCTAGATTACTGGCTCTTCCCATTGTCTTCTCCAGATAAATCTCACAGGCTTTAATGTCTGTTCTTTTTCCTTAGTCTTCCACAGCAGCCCTGTGCCTTGCTTTGTTGACTCTTACTCAGACTAGAGACACAGCATTACATGTCCTGTACATCAGTAATTTCCTGCATGGGGAAAGATAGCATAACACGGATCAGGCTAAAAGAATACAAATGGAAAGAGGCCACCCTTGCTGATTTGAGGCTATTCAGTCCAGGTCAGCACAGCTTGATAGATATGAACTCATCCTAATTGAAAAAAGCATTGTTATTTTTTGTTTTCATATAATAAACTTAGCAGTCACGTACCAGATTTATTCCACCAAATTTTTAAGATTTATTTTGATTTGCTGTATGTACACGCATATTAAGCCCATCCGTGAATAACCTGACCCTCGAATTTTTAACCGAAATATCATGAAAAATACGCCACCTGTGGATAAGCCAACCCAAATTTTTCATGGTATTTTGGTTAAAAATTCAAGGCTCGGGTTATCCACGGATGGGCTTATCCGCAAGTATATATAGGAAATATAGGTGCTTTTTAAAAAGTATTACCTTATATACTCGTAGATAAGCTGAACCCAATTTTTTTTTTAGGTGCGTTTTGGCACCTAAAATTCTCAGCTTATTCATGAGTATGTATAGTATATCTTGTTTCCCTCCCAACAGAGGGCACAAGGCATATACTGGAGGTAATATACAATAGTACAGTTAGTGTAGTACACAGTAGTATATAGTATATTCATATACATTCTTATGTTACAGAAAGGCAAGTGTCGCCGGCTCAGTGTCCCACTTCTGGAAAATTCATTGATTTCCACATGGCCAAACAGCGGCAAAGCATCAGAAAAATTGCCGATCAACAGAAGTAGGTGGCCTTAATATAAACCACTACATGTAACTGTTGGGAGATGGGTTGTGTGTGACATTTAAATTCGTTTTTGTAATGTTATAATTGCTGTACATCAAACAAAGTTCAATATAGTATTTTGTTCATGTATAATGCGTCTAAATTGATTGAATGCAGCATATCTAAATGGGTCAAAATAAGAAGTTTTCATGGTTCTGGGACTCAGTGATGTAATAATTTTTTCCAAGGCTACTTTGTATATACAAAGAATTGTCTCCTAATTCAGTGAGTTTTTGTTGTTGTTTATTTGCCTAGGATATCCCCAGTAAGAGAAAAAGCTGTATTTTTCTTAACAATATCTAGTGATTCTTACACATTTTAATTTTACCATTAGTCATTTCTAGTACTGTGTTGGGTTATTTCCGAATCTCTTTTAGAAGTGAAAAAAATATGTCAGGTTTTCTAACTTTAGCTTTTCTGAGTAACTTCTGATACCCACATTGTTGCAGTTTCCTTCTTAGAATGTATATCTATTATTAGTTCCTATTATCACAGATTTTATTCAGGAATATTAGCTATCACTTTTTATTTTAAAAGTACTGTAGAACCATTGTATATATCATACTTAAAAATTTTGTGTGTGTGTGTGTATGCCTTAAAATTTAAGTATGAACATAACAAACTTTGCACACACATCTGCAACCCAATTGCTCTCTGTGTAATGTGTGAAATGGCATTATTGAGCGTGCAATGCAGTACCACTATGAAAACAACAGAAAGCATAGAAAGGAAACCTTTTTTATTGAGAAAGCGTGTAATTGCCTTAAATTCTTCATTTGATGTCAAAGCATATTGTACTGTAATAACCAACATAAAATGTTTTTTCAGTGTAGATGTCTTGAAGTTGAATGCTTCTTACTTTAAGAGAGAGAATATTTCTAACCAGTGAAAGTTTATTTCTGCTTAATAGACATTTTGCTGTCTTGTGACATATTTTTCAAGGAAACGTAGCTTTGAACTTCTCCGTCTCATTGACCTGGACTTTTCAGTCAGCTTCTGTTTGTTGGATTTGCCTCCAGTAAATGAATATGATATGTACATTCGAAACTTTGGGAAAGTAAACACCAAGCAGGTATGAAATAAAATATTATTTACCCCAATTATTCACATTTATTCCATTTTATTTTATTAAAGGGTGTCAGTATCAACAGATCCTTAAGATGCATTTCTGCTAAAGGAACTGACAGTGAGGGATATGAGGTGACAGAATAAGAGAAAAATAGCAGTACAGTTCAGGAGTTGTAGATCACAGCTGGTACAGTCTTTAAAATGTTACAAAGTAAGTCTGACAACTGGTATATGCAGGGTGTGGTCAGAAAAGTCAAGATGGTGGCAACAGTGATGCAATCAAAGCTCCACCCATTTTTTTTATGTATGGACACCCCTGTCTGACAAAAAGGAATCTACAAGATTTCAGTGCTTATATGCGTATTATATATGTCAAAAAGTAAATGTGTGATTGATCCTGCCACTTTCTGTTACGCTCTAATACTAATATAAAAGGACAGAAGGACTCATCTAAACGCATCTTTAGATGTTGCAATTCATTCTCATAAGATCTGATAGTCCTTATTAGTCAGCAGCTTCCATTTAGCATTCCCAGGGAAAACAAGGCTGCCTTGAGTTACATATAGAAAGGCAGGATAAAAATCTAATAATAATAATACAAAAACAATAATAATAAATAGCCATTCATTCCAGTCCTCTCAGTATCATCCAGGCATCAGCGTGACAGAAGTCAGAATTAACATGCTGAACTTTCCTTAATTCAAAACAAATAATTTTCCATTTTAACACTAAGCAGTTGTGTGCGATGTTAATATTCCTGTTCACATATTCTTTTTTAAATATCCAAAGCATATGTTAATAAATCTATCTTCTTAACATTTTAACTGTGGATAATAAACACATTTTAGTAACCAAATATTTGTCTTCTTGAAGTAATATATCTTGGAATATAGCACACACACACACACACGCGCACATATATATCCATCCATCCATATATATAGATATGGATATGGATATGGATATGGATATAAAATGCTAATAAATACAGTAGAGTCTCGTTTCACCAACCTTCGCTTATCCGACATTCTGTCTTATCCGAAGCCCCTAAAAAAACCACAACAACACGCATAAATCAGCGATGAGAAAAGTGTGCTGCTTGTTTGCGAGTGTGAGGGTACTCTTTCTTGTTGCTCCTGACAGTGTGGTGCCACAACGCAAAAATCGATTGCAAACAGGTGCAGCGGATCTGTTGTTGTTGTTTTTAACCGCACTCAATTGTTACTGTGTGTTATCCGACATTTTCGCTTATCCGACGTTTTGCCGGCCCGTTTATGTCGGATAAGCAGGACTCTACTGTACAGGTAATTAGAGATGAGAGACAATTCTTGCCAGTAATTTCATTTTTCTATTTTAGGCTTATGTGCAATGGAATGAGGATAATCTGGACAGAGACATTCAGACAGAGGAAATAGAGACTCAAGAAAAATGGACACAGCATCCTGGAGAAACTGCCCTTGTGTCTGGAGGTGATTAAAAAATAATGATTCAAATTCAGGAAAATCCAAGAAAATCTTCCTTGACTTGATTTATTTCACCCAGCATTACTTGCAGCCCACTTATAGTAAAACCTTTCCAGGGCAATTAAAGAGGGGGAAAAATCAGTTTCAAACAAAATTATTGCTGGAACACAACCCCCAAACTGAGAAGCGTATGAAAACAAGAGGTTTGGCAAGGGTTGTTGAAGATTGCAGCTAATGGACACAATAAATCTCTGGTGGAAGTTCACACCAGGGGTACCGGCCCATTACTAAAAACATGTTTGCCTTGGTAGTGGCTGAGTTAAGACTCAGGCAAGCAGACAGGCAGATGAGAGCCCTCTGCTGAAACCCTTAAAGAACAATCTCCAAGGGTAGGCAGTTAAAAAGAAAACGTCGGCTTTATATCTCCTTACTGTTTTCTCCAGCATAGCCAAAATGGTATGAAAGTTACCAAGTAAGCAGATACGATTCTTTGTTTCCTTCTTGTGACCTCATATCTCATTTTAGGTCCCAAAAGCAGCCATGATGTAACTACTATCACGCCAAAGATAGATTCCCAGAGACTAGCAAACTTCCTGCGATCGGCTTGTCAGGTATAATTTTATATATATATATTATTTGTTATTCAAATTATTGTAAGTGATCAGTAATAATAGCTAATAATAGTACATATACGATGATGGTAATTTTTTAAAAATGGTAATGTTGAACTTAGCTTGGTGCAATGTATTACCACATATACAGCGACACAATGATAATTTGAAGCAATTTCCGTATGCTTGTTTTTGTCCCTTGGGTTCTCCTGTAAGGGATGATTTTCTGTCATTAGGCAGGGATAGGTGCTTAGAGAAACGTAAACACCTCTATGGCCATTCCACAGATTCCATTTTCTTGCACTCCTTGAAAGCATCAGGGAAACTGGGTTGCTGCATCAAGATCAGCAGTGCCATAATTATCTTGGAAGTCTGGGTTATCAATACTGACAGGAAGTTCCAACTGTTTTATAAATATTATTTTTGAAAGGTGATAGAAGTTTTACTTGAGGAAGATCAAGTAGCAACACAGCCCAGGCGGAATTTAAGATCACGACCATCCAGTCTGTCTATTAGTGATAGGTGCTTCCAGTTAAATACGAATCTTCCCTTCTTGAATGGTAAGAATATTTTCCTCTCCATCATATGAATGTAAGACTATAAGACCTTCGATAGTCCAACACTCTGTTTTTCACAGTAGCCAACCAGATGACTCTTGGAAGCCCACAAGCAATAAAGGCTGGATATCAATCTAATAATAAAAACAAACACACATCATTTCTCATCCCAGCTCCTCACCTCTTTATCCTCTTCTTCAGTTACTCTGTCCAATAATCCATTCTGGTTTCCACCAGAATTTAACTGCGCGTGAAAATAAACCTTATTTTGATGTTTGGTCTTCAGGCATTATACCTCATCTATTTTCTTGTCTGTATTTCTTCTCTTCTTAAGGAACTTTTGCACATAGGACTCCAAAATGTCTTCAAAGGTTTGGCTTTGAAGGATGATAAAGGTTTAGAAAGGATAATTCTTTTGTCCCTCCTTCAAACATCTGTGCTCCAGCTGAAACCACAGCCCTACCTCCATCCCTTCTCTTAAGTGAAAAGAGAAGCATTGAGTTAGCCAGACTCTTGTCCCTTCTGTTTCCTGCATTTTGACTTGTTTTTTCCCCCAACAATGCAAATAATACAGGCTTCACCCCACTTTTCCCCTTAGGTCGGAAGGTATCCTGTCTGCATATCTCACAGGCTCAGAGGCAGTCACTGCTTTCAGTTCATGGGTTTCCTGAACAATCAAATGACCTGCCACTGGACAGCAAATACATCATCTGCATGTGGAATGTTTGGCAGCCTTCTAGTCCTCAGAAATTACTGCTTTGTGAATCTCAGGTATGCTTCACGGTAGGGCTTCCTCAAAACTTGGAAATGTTGGGAGTTTGTTCTGAGCACTGTCATAAAATGATGACCATGGGGGAGATAGACTTGCTCCTCCACAAAATAACTGCCAAGGTTGGCAGACTAAAAGGCTGTTCCTTATTGCCTCCTTTACCTCTACGGGATGTTCCCTATCATCCCTTAGCTTACCATTGCTTTGTTTTCTGGAGAAGTGGGCACACAACTATTCAGATTTTCTTTTCTAAGAATGTCTGTGGTGCCCATAAAGTTGGTACTCTGCCAGCATGCCAGCTTTCCTTTTATTTACTTTAATTAAAGGAATGTGTTACAATGAAAGTCAGATGGGGCAAGGGGCCTTGTAGACACCAAGAAATGTAGCCATTGAGAAATGCCCATAGATGCCATGGTGGTGAAACTATACACAGGGAGTCAAACTGAACATGAATCAAGTACTGGAAGAAGCCTTTACATTTCTCTGAACACAAATCCTTACCTGGCTATTTCTGTTGCATTTGGATGATCCTGCAAAATGATAAATCAGATTACGAGTTCAGAATAGATGGTAGACCAACAATACCTGTTACAGTTTCCTTTTAAGTTTCAAAATGGCCTCTCGGCAAAAAGAGAAAAAAAATAGGACATTATTATTCTGTACTGCAGAGTGCATCCACCATGTCTCAGCTTCTGTAGGAGGTGGGCGTTAAGTATCTGAACAATAGTGAATATGCTCTAAATAGGAGGTGGCGAGATGCTTTATATGATATATTCTTATTTTCTTTTACTTCGTGGTTCTGAGATATGTTCTTCTGCCCTGTAGGTGACATGTTGCTGCTTTAGTCCTTGTAAAGCTACTTTGGTGTTTGCTGGAACAGTTGATGGTTCAGTGCTGGTGTGGGATCTCAGAGAGGACTCAAGGATGCATCAGTGCATGAACATTAATGAAACAGACTGGACCTTTCGATCTGCAACGTTTTCTACTGGTTAGTTAGTGTGCCTTGAATGATACCATTACATCTATCTCAGTCTTGATTGGGCAGTGTCAGTTTGGAAGAAGTTTCCACTTCCACTTTAGTTTCTTTTTTCTTTCTTCCATGTCAGACAGATGCGTTATAAATAGTAAAAGGCTAAGCCAAGGGAGGACCCAGGGTAGGAAAACAAAGTTCATTAAGGTAGCCATCCTGTTACTACTTACCTGAGAGTGCTATTTAGCTGAATGGGAGAACATACTGATATATACACAGCAAGTGACTGTCAACTTTTTTTAAGGGATACAAAGGCAGATCAGCTGAAACAGATTAAAACACATATTTGATGGTTCATATCAACTGCTGCTCCATTGGGAGCATCAACTCCAGGTGAACTCTTCATCTTTGCAATTGATTCTTGAAGGGGATCCAGGCTGGCCAGTTTTTTCTTTCCAGATCCTTCTGTTTTCTAATAGAAAACCAATGGGTGTTGGTTAGAACAAGAATCCTTCAACATTGTCTTTTGGGCACATTCCTCCAAAAGGGCTGAATGTCATACCCCCATTAATTTTAACACACACACATCCCTGATCCTGCCCTGCCTAGATGACCTGAAAGAATAACATGGCCTTGTATTATATTGAAGACCACTGAGCCTGGGGCTGAGGAGGTGGACTTAGTTAATGGCTATTGCATTGCATTTCTGCTTCTTCCTTAAATGCAGATGGAGTGTTTACCCCAATAAATCATACTTGTCCTGTATTGACCATTGAACCTGTCTCAACCTCTGTCTTCAAGGAGCAGAACTGTGGGCTCTCCTATCTCTCTGTTCAGGAAGGTATGTAAACTCCTGGGTGCAAATCTAATATTTGCTAATATTCTTTCAAAAGGTTAGTTGGTCCATCCTGGACCATCCAGAAATCCAAGTCTGGAAAGGGTCATGCAGACTGGGAATTCCAGTCCTAATTCACCTACAAGCCACTCTGTTGGAGAAGGAGGCCCTGGGTTCTTGGAAAAAGGGCAGATGAATAAGAAGGGTCATTGCTGCTGCTGTTGGTTAATGTATATTTGATCCTGATGTTTTACGGCATGACATTCTATGGAACGTTTGGTTGCTTTGGCTTGAGGATGCCTGATTGGGGGAGGTTTCATATATGTTTAACAATCTAGTAAACGATCAATATTGCTGCAGTGCTTTGCGTGTCATACCTGCGTGGCCTTAGGAGAGCAAGGCGTTTCCGCGCAAAGGTTCCGCAGCAGTTTGAAACCATCTCAGGCTTCCATGTTCTCACAGCATCAGGTGTGCTGTGCTGCTGAACTGAGTTACTTTGGTTTAGTGTACCACGCAAGGAATCACGAATGGTCCACTTTGAAATACTGAATGTTGCAACTCGGGGAGCTTTGGAGGGGTTTGTTCACCGAAACTGATGCACCACTCCCTGACCTCTGATACATTTGGCAGGGACCTTGTCAGCCAACCAGATCTTAATCCTTCTAATCAGCCACACAGTCCTTGTAAAAGGCTTAATTTTCCTCTTATATAAGCAGCCTTTATCAGCCCATCCAGTCTTAATCCTTCCAGTCAGTTGCTCGACAGTTTAACAATCCTTGTAAAAACTCCTTCTCTTCGCTCTCCGTTCTTCCATAAAGAATCTTCTGACTACAATCCTGCTGCAGCTCTTAGAAAAAATACCTGGCTGCTGAACCCGAGCCATGCCACTGCGGCTGCTTTCAGCTGGCATTTATAGGGAGGAAAAATGCTGTTTCCGTGGCCAGGTAGCTTTCCCCTCACTCCAGGGGTTCAGATTTGGAGGGGCCAAAAGCATGCAGCTTTTCTTGGCAGTGCTGGTAGGCAATAGCAGCATATGGTTGCCCTTTCTCTGCAGGACGGGTGCATGCTGTTCCTTGCCTCTTCCTGGTGTTGGATCAGCAGGAGTGAAGGCAAAAGCGTCCCTGGCTTCAAAATGTTTTAGAGGAATTGGGGAGTGCTAACGGTGCCCCTAATTTTCAGGGGTTAGATGTAGGTGGGAAAGAGCTAGGTAAAAGCTCACCCATGGCTTCTGCATATCATACTGACTTACCCTCTTCCCCAACAGAAATGCTTGGACTTTCATTTCAGATTGCTTCAATGGATGAAAATGGGACTCTTAATCTATGGGTAAGTTATTTTCTTAGTTAATCCTGAGTTGATGCATCATAAAATCCAGGCTTTTACAGGGTTTTTGTTGCAGGGCAAGTCACATATTCCTCCAACCCGATCCCCTTTGCTCATTTTAAGGACAGCTTTACAGATATGTTTAAAGGTTACCTTTCATTTGGGACACGTTGTTTTCTTTTCCAACCAATTAAGGCATCCATTGCAATTGAAAGTGATGTTTTTAAATGTCATGACTATAATTCTTAATTACTGTGTTTCTAAATCTTAATTTTTAGTGGGATTTACAAGCAAAAGCTTCATAATGCACTTTTATGCCTGCCTCACTTTTTCATCATCACTAGTGTCACGCTTCTGGTATTTCGACAGGTTTATTCCCAAGAGTTTTAAAAGGTTCAGCTTTTTCCATCACATCATTACAAACAAGAGCATCTGTATATTTCTTAACATCTGTTCTATTGGCATTCCACATCACTATATCCTGTTATCTTTCAGTATTAGGCATTTTGACAGTGATGGGAAATATGAGTTGTATATGGTGAATTATCCCACAAGTCCATGGTTACCATGATAGGGAAAGGAAAGCTGACCTAAGCACAAGTAATGGGGAATAGATCTGCAAACTCTACTTTGATTTGCATAGCAGGAAGTAAAGGAATTAGAGCTTAAACTGTGGTGAGCTACACTGTAGACACAGGTTTGTGAGTAGACTTGGGAAGCTTTACTAGAAGTATATACCAGAAGTTTGTGTTGTTTTCTCCTTTTTGAGGTTAATTTTTGACATTTCCTAGGTGGTTGTTGAACTTCAGAAAGGGGATTTGGCTGGCTCACAAAATGATTTAGGTAAGTAAATTTAATTAGAGAGCTCCAGTTGGACAGGGGTTCCTAAACCTTTTGCTCTCACACCTCCCTTTAGTGTAATCTTAATGTGCACACCTCCTCTAAAAATCCAACACCAAAATGAACACAAATGAACAATGAAAACAGTACAGTGAAACTTTGGGAAACATGGTTTTATAGTAAAAATGTACAACTAAAAGGTTCTTCACACCTCCCCTGGACTGTGTCTGCACCTCCCCAAGGGAGGTACACCTCACATTTTGGGAAACCCTGCAGTGGGTGCAGCGATTAAGGCACTGGACTGGGAGCAGGGAGATGCAGGTTCTATTTTTTTAAAATTATTTAATCAATTTATATAGAGAGCCAGTTTGGTCTAGTGGTTAGAGCTCCAGGCTAGAAACCAGGAAACGGTGAGTTCTAATCCCTCCTTAGGCATGAAAGCCGATTGGGTGACTTTGGGCCAGTCACTCTCAGCCCATGACATCAGGCTCGGGCAACAAGCTGGTTGGTCAGTTCCTGTCACCACCAAAGCAGATCAACTTTTGGTTGATCTGAAAAAAACAGACCCTGCACCTGCGGGAAAAATGCTAGGAAGAGAGAGAGAGATTTAATCAATTTATATAGCCGCTCATCTCAACAAGTGACTCTGGGCGGCGAACAGTGTTAAAAGTAGAACAATGACAATGACAACTACAAAAAATATGTAACAGCCAAGAGAAATGCAACAACCATTAATCATGAATACAACCAGGAGATGGGTCTCTCCATACGCTTAGGGTCCCAGAACCAGGTCTGTAGGTTGGGGCCAACCAAATCTAGTCTAAGGAAGGTTCTCGTCCTCCCTTCAGCACAGAAACCAGCTGGGTGACCCAGGACCAGTTACTCTCTCAGCCTGAAACCTGCATCAGGCTCTGTAACAAGGCAGCTGAAGAACAAAAGCCTTGTTGCATCATGCATTGGTGGCCTAGCTACGTGAACTAGGGAAGCACAGGGCAAGCAAGCGGACCCTGCAGTGAGTGGGACAAATGCTGTGAAAAACAAGAAGTGCATCTCATTCAGGAACTAACTGCTTATGGACCAAGAGGGAATTTCATGGAGAGAAGAGCGGTGCTGGCAATCATTAAGGATTGGAGCTGTTCTGGACAGTTAACAGGAGAGATGTATACCATACTGAATAAGAGTATATATTTGCACTCGTAAGAGGTGTGGAGGTGCTCTTATTTTTCTGCCTAGTTTACTTTGTGAACAGAACTTGTGAACATAAACTGATAGCTCATAATTGGATTTAGAATTGCCCTGCTATTTAATTATATCAGTACTAATAAGTTGTTGCTATTATAATTATTACAATGCATTTTATTACTTTCAGGGTTAATTCCTGGGGGGAAAATTAAATTGGTTCATAGCTCTACCGTTCAGCTGAATTGCAGGTAAAATATATAGAACATTACTTCTTAATGTGATGGTTCCTTGAAACCACATACAGTGGGGCAAAAAAGTATTTAGTCAGCCACCAATTGTGCAAGTTCTCCCACTTAAAAAGATGAGAGAGGCCTGTAATTTTCATCATAGGTATACCTCAACTATGAGAGACAAAATGGGGAAAAAAATCCAGAAAATCACATTGTCTGATTTTTAAAGAATTTATTTGCAAATCATGGTTGAAAATAAGTATTTGGTCAATATCAAAAGTTCATCTCAATACTTTGCTATATATCCTTTGTTGGCAATGACAGAGGTCAAACATTTTCTGTAAGTCTTCACAAGGTTTTCACACACTGTTGCTGGTATTTTGGCCCATTCCTCCATGCAGATCTCCTCTAGAGCAGTGATGTTTTGGGGCTGTCGCTGGGCAACACGGACTTTCAACTCCCTCCAAAGGCTTTCCATGGGGTTGAGATCTGGAGACTGGCTAGGCCACTCCAGGACCTTGAAATGCTTCTTACGAAGCCACTCCTTCGTTGCCCGGGCAGTGTGTTTGGGATCATTGTCATGCTGAAAGACCCAGCCACCTTTCATCTTCAGTGCCCTTGCTGATGGAAGGAGGTGTTCAGTCAAAATCTCACGATACATGGCCCCATTCATTCTTTCCTTTACACGGATCATTCGTCCTGGTCCCTTTGCAGAAAAACAGCCCCAAAGCATGATGTTTCCACCCCCATGCTTCACAGTAGGTATGGTGTTCTTTGGATGCAACTCAGCATTCTCTCTCCTCCAAACACAACGAGTTGAGTTTAGACCAAAACGTTCTACTTTGGTTTCATCTGACCATATGACATTCGCCCAATCCTCTTCTGGATCATCCAAATGCTCTCTAGCAAACTTCAGACGGGCCCAGACATGTACTGGCTTAAGCAGGGGGACACGTCTGGCACTGCAAGATTTGAGTCCCTGGCGGCGTAGTGTGTTACTGATGGTAGCCTTTGTTACTTTGGTCCCAGCTCTCTGCAGGTCATTCACTAGGTCCCCCTGTGTGGTTCTGGGATTTTTGCTCACCGTTCTTGTGATCATTTTGACCCCACAGGGTGAGATCTTGCATGGAGCCCCAGATCGAGGGAGATTATCAGTGGTCTTGTATGTCTTCCATTTTCTAATTATTGCTCCCACAGTTGATTTCTTCACACCAAGCTGCTTGCCTATTGCAGATTCAGTCTTCCCAGCCTGGTGCAGGTCTACAATTTTGTTTCTGGTGTCCTTCGACAGCTCTTTGGTCTTGGCCATAGTGGAGTTTGGAGTGTGACTGTTTGAGATTGTGGACAGGTGTCTTTTATACTGATAACAAGGTCAAACAGGTGCCATTACTACAGGTAACGAGTGGAGGACAGAGGAGCCTCTTAAAGAAGTAGTTAGAGGTCTGTGAGAGCCAGACATCTTGCTTGTTTGTAGGTGACCAAATACTTATTTTCCATCATGATTTGCAAATAAATTCTTTAAAAATCAGACAATGTGATTTTCTGGATTTTTTTTCTCATTTTGTCTCTCATAGTTGAGGTATACCTATGATGAAAATTACAGGCCTCTCTCATCTTTTTAAGTGGGAGAACTTGCACAATTGGTGGCTGACTAAATACTTTTTTGCCCCACTGTATGTTACTGCTGGCAGATTTCCCACGAGGGGATAGTAGTTCTCTAGAAGCTCATTACATCAGGAGGGCAGAAAGTGGAGGAAAGCTTGAATATCACAGCTCTGTTCATCATGCTCCCTTGCCAGAAAGTTTGCTTGGTCATTTTACAGCATAAAGTGCAATGCAAGCTATGTGATTGATTGAGTGGTTGGATGGTGCTGGAGAGAGCCAGGTTCAAGTCCATTGTCAGCAGCCGAAGCTCCCGGGGGGCCTTGGGACCCATCACTTTTTCTAAACCCAACCTACCTTGTGGGGTCATTGTGGGAAGAAATAGGAGGAGGGAGGGCCTCTCTGAGGGGCGTTATACATCTGACAAATATATACACATGAATGCCTGTCCAAATGGGAATCTCTACCGGAAAATCAGATCAGTGGTCCTTCTGATCAGTATTAGTTCGTTCACAGTTTGCAGGAAATCAGTCTAAATATGATGATAGATGTAAGTCTAAGAAATAAATTGCATACTTTACATGTTGAAAGGCAGACCAAGCTTTATGTTGTGGATGGAGTAACAAATATGCCTTGAGAGAGGAATGCCCGCTTACCACTTTCTCTAAAAAGTAAACCCTGTTATTGTGAACAGGATTATCATAGCTAAAATTTCTAGGAAAAGAGGGAAACCAGATGGGGAATTGAATGGAATACCCTGGCTTAGATTGGCTGGTTAACGAATCTAAGAGGATCTATCTGTACTTCAATATTTGTTGCAGTTTCACTTGTTAATATATATTTCTTTTGCATTCAGCATTTCTCCAAAAGATTACACATTCCTGGGGGTCCCCCAGACACTGAACATTAAATTTCTGCCTTCAAATCCTAATCATTTTGTTGTTGGAACAGATGTTGTGAGTAATACTTTTAATCTAATTTCATTCTTGCCAATTTTTCTAAGAATAGTAGATTTTTAGAGTGGCATCTTAGGCATGAGGTTGTTATTACAAATGGCTGCATGGTCAGAATCTGGACAAAGCCCACAACTCCTCCTGAATTATTCCTTGCAATATTTCACCAAATGTAACAGTGACCTTTCCTTTTCCTTTTCAAAACTTCACAGGGTGTGGTGAACCACAGCACAAGGCACGAGCTGAAAGTCCCTCCCAAGTGGTTCAAACCCCAGCAGGGGGGTCTGAGATCAACCCGAGTTAACACAATTGATTTTTCGCCTTTTGGAAAGCCAATCTTTTTGGTATGGATGCTCTTCTGCGTTCTTGATTGGAATCATTCAGGCTGTGTAATGCCAGTGACAGTCTGAAAGTTGGATTTGAACTGTGAATAGCCATGGATAACTTATCTATAGAGTAGCCATTGCAGTCCTGGATTAGGTTTTGTGCGTTTTATCCAGATGGTCAGATAGAGCAACATCAGGAGTGGGGCTCAGATGTTAATCTCTGCTTGCTAGAGTTCATTGTTCACATCTTCTGTATTGACATGTTCAGTCAGTCAAGAAGCTTATTGCATGACTCAGACAAGCAGATATTAATGTGATCCTACAGTTCTTCCTCCAGCTAGAAACTGAAGCAGATGAGGTTCAAGTATGAGAATATTAAAGAAGAAATCAAAAGTGTTTCCTTCTATTTTACAGATGAAAAGTGAAGGTCTTAACAATGTCTGTGCTGTATAAATGTTAGCCAGAAAGGCTGTCAAAGCAGTCCACAAATGCCAGCAATGAAACATTCCTTGCTAGAAGCTTATAGCTGACGAGATATGACCCACAACGAAACAGGAGGGGGGGGGAGAAGCAAGGTCAGGGCACCAGGATGTATATTTATATACATGTACTAATAAATGTAAATAAATAAATACTAGTTACACTGGTTATCCCAAGCAGTTAGTGTGAAAACCTTTCCAGGGGCACAATGGAAAGGCTATTGTGAAATGACAAGACAGCTGATGCTCAAGCAGGGCTGACGGAGGAACGGCTTGCCCTGGGCTTTGCTGCCTGCAGATCACCTGGAGGCCCTCTGACAGCACAGCCTTCCTGCTCTGCTCTTTCCATTCTGCTACAACTGGTCTTCTGTGACCATTCATGATTCCAATCTACTTCCTAGATTACGGTGTGAATCTCAGTGGCCTCTTCCAACTGCTGCACTAACCATTACTAACTGTGGTAGTCATTTGGATTCCAATCTAGGAATTCAGTCTAGGAAGTAGATTGGAATCCAGATGACTACCGCAGTTAGTAATGGTTAGTGCAGCAGTTGGAAGTGGCTACTGAGATTCACACCATAAATTGTAGCACTCTGTATGACTTACAGCTGTCCGAGCTCACATAGGGAAGACAGGGAGGTAGAAAGTTGGATTGCCATCTCCAAGTTTCATTCTGTTGATGTTGATGGTGAAATATATAATGTCCTACTTCAGTGTTTCTCAACCTCGGCAACTTTAAGATGTGTGAACTTCAACTCCCAGAATTCCCCAGCCAGCATGGCTGGCTGGGGAATTCTGGAAGTTGAAGTCCACACATCTTAAAGTTGCCGAGGTTGAGAAACACTGCCCTCCTTCCATGAGGAAGCCATTCACAAATAGCTTAGTCTCTTTTCATCCTGAAGCACAAGGGTGCTGAATGCTCCTCACACAACTGGCAGAATGCAGTAGTGGAAACCAGTGCACACAGAAGTGCTCAGTACCTGCTGTAAACACCATGATTGTGCATTTGTAATAAGGAGTGGCAGGTGGAGGTAGGGGAAGCATTCTGAGGTCTGGATGTGTTCTGCACTCTTGCAATACGCATCACATAAAGAACAGGTATTCTCAGCAAAGCAGTTTCTGGCCTTCTTTTATTTCTGTGGAGCACAACTTTGCCACTGACACCTTTTGAAGGCCAGGGTCAGGCTGTCAAATGGTGTCTGTGGGTATCAAGGCTCACTCAACATTCCTTACCTGATGGGATTCCTTAGGATCCCAAATAATGATAATAGTAATAGTAGTCTAGTAGTAATAATGATGGCTGAAATCTCATCACCAAATCTGATGAGAAGTGGAGCTTCTCAGATGAAGAAAGCTCAAATCTTGCATGATTTGGTGATTTCTCCACCAATTAGCCATTTAATATCAGGCATTTTTTATTTTGGTGTCCACGTTGGTGGCTACTTACATTACACCTTTGGACCACCAGAGGTCATCAGTCAACAAACCTTGCCTTAGAAGAACGCTTGGGAAACCTTGCCTTAGAAGAACGCGTTAAATCAGAAAAAAATAATGTTTTTTTTTTTCATTTTAAACTTTGTGTGTTTTTTATGTTTTCAGGTGGGCTGTTCAGATGGGAGCATTAGACTCCACCAAATGGCGTCTGAGCTTCCACTTATGCAGTGGAACAACAGCACAGCGGGGCAGCCGGTAGTCGCCCTCCAGTGGGCTCTAACCAGGCCAGCTGTGTTTTTTGTTTTGGATGCCACATCTGTAGTTTATATTTGGGATCTCTTGGAAAATGATTTGTCACCTGTAGCCAAACAGCCGATCTGGTCTGATAAGTAAGTTTACAGGATGCTTTTGGTTTGCAATCTTACAAATCTGGTAGAAGTGAAAACAGCTGGCTTGTTGGACTTTAATCTTCATAGATACCAGCCATGTGGACGAATGGCTCAACATGGTAAAGAATGATATCTGCATGCAGGCCCTGCTCCAGGCATTCAGGAGACAACGAGAGGCAAAATTTAACTTGCATCTGCAAGAACCTGAATACGGTTCTCCCTGGGACCAGCAGTGTGGACAGGGGGTCAAAATCAGCAAGGTGGTGGGCAGAGAGTCACAACACAATACCTACCCCTTTTGAACATGCATTGATGTCTGAAGGGGCAAGCTTACATCATGATGCTCCATCTGCCATCTTGTTGATTTTGACCCCCTGGTGCAGTTGCTGCTGCCTGGGACCCTACTTTATTAAGGTCCTGATCCGATAGAAATCTGGGCTTGAGTTCAAGCAGAAACCAAAACCAGGCAGTTGTCCTTCAGACCTCCAGCCAAGTGTGCAGAAGACAGGAGGGGAGAGGACAGGACCATTACTTGTGCCCTACTTTCCACTCATTTTAAAGCATTTGTCTGAACATTCAGAGAAAATCTTTCTGTTTCCTTAATCCATAGTCATATGTCTGTGTTCCAGGCAATTCTCATAATTGGGACAAGAAAGGAAATTTTTCACATTAGCAAATGCTGAGGACAGTTTTTCTCCTCTTGCTTGATTACATGGGTCAGCTCAGTGTTTCTCAACCTTAGCAGCTTTAAGGTGTGTGTTGAAGTCCACCCATCTTAGTTGCCAAGGTTGAGAAACACTGGTTCAGATTATTCTCACCAACCAGTTGATGCAAGCACCATGATAATGTGCAATTTTGGTCCTCCCCTGATTCTGGCTGGCTTTCAGATGCTCTTAAATAAGGTACCGAGAGTGTGAGAAAACTAGAGAGGCATAACAGTCGAGAGACTTAAGTGTAAATCTGGCAGCCCCGGGCAGAAATTATTTCTGCCAGAAATTAAGTGACTTTAATCATCACTTCAGTCCCTCTTCCCATCTAAAATGTGGGGATAATAATGCTGGGATTTTGTAAGTATTCTGAAATAATGTTTGGAAAGTTCAAAGGGCTGCCCGGTACAGTTTTTTTTTTTTAAGGTGTCTTTGTAGACAGACTGGGCAAGAGTGAAAAATAAAAGTAGGAGATTTTTTTTTCCTTACAATCCCATTAATCCCAATGAATGATTACTGGTTCAGAATGCATGTTTTACTTTTGCACAATTTTCAGTCTTTGGGTTTGTTCATACAAGTTCCCGTAGATAATATCTTCCTTCAAATTGCATTTATACCCTGCTTTTTTTGCCAGGATAGCAATATTGTTTAGTTATTTAACATTTCTAAGGCAGCTAAATTCATTAGCGACTCTGGAAGGCTACAATAAAAAAAAAAGGTGGGAAGAAGAAAAATAATTGAGCTCATCCTTGTAGTCTGGTGCTGCAGGAGGCAGTTCTTGGATGAGAGGAGCCGGACAACAGCTGGCCCCAGTCAGACGGATGGAAAGGGCTCTCCTCTTGAGGTCGAGGAATTGTGTCCTGGAATATGGAGGTAGAATGTAGAAATGTAGGAATGTAGAAGTCTAGTCCAACCCTCTGCAATATGTATGTAGGAGAATCAGTTACATCATGAGAGGTAACTGCCTGCTCTCTTCTTAAGGACCTGAAGAGGTCGAGAACTAAAAGGAGGAGGCTCCAAGTGGCTGTTGGTCTAAGCCAGTGTTTCTCAACCTTGGCAGCTTTTAGATGTGTGGACTTCAATTCCCAGAATTCCCCAGCCAGCTTTTGCTGGCTGGGGAATTCTGGGAGTTGAAGTCCACACATCTGAAAGCTGCCAAGGTTGAGAAACACTGGTCTAAGCTGACCATCCAGTGTCATGGTCCTTCTGGCCATCCAGAAAGCTTTTTAGTCCGTTCTGCAGAGGAAGGGAGAAACCAAATGCCAGTTGATCCTAGTGGAGCTGATGTGGGGAGGGGGGACTTTGCTGTCTTTTTCTCTGCTTATTAAACAGAAGGTCGTTGTTTTTTGCCTTCAGGGTTATAACAATGGCTGTCCTGGGTGAGCCTGAAAAAGCAAGTGGCGTTCTGGGCATAGCACTTGCCAAAGAATCTGGAATAATAGACATTAAATACGTCAAGAAGAAGTGGGCCCTGCCTCAGCCAGAAGAGGCTGAGAAATTAAACCTGCTTTTGCAGCAGGCCTTGTAAAATGCAAACAAGATGCCTGTATCTGAATGCAGAAATACGGCTCGGGGGTTTTGAATGAATTTGTTAATATCTGAGATTTATCAGGATGTTGCATGGCTGAAATATTTTTTTAATTCCTATTTGTAAATAGTATTTATATGTTTTAAGAAGTATCAACACAGTATTTGGACTTGAGCTAGAGAACATTTTTATGAAACTCAGAATAAATATTTATGAAGGCATCCCTTGAAAAGAGGGAGAAATATATTTGCTTCCAATATGCTATGTATTTTAAATCTTTATACATATTTTTGGAATAAAACTGAACATATCGTCCCATGAGCTTTGAATGCTTGGTTTTAAATTTTATAATTGAAAATGGCTGTCTGGTTTGTCTTTCATGTGAAATTAAAGACCCCTGACTTGCTAACGTATGCAGAATTTTGCCAAATTCAGGTTACTTTGACTGACCAGCCCAAAGTTATCCCGCTGGCTTCTGTGCCTAAGACCAGACTAGAACCTAGGTCTCCTATTCTTATTCCAGCACCTTTAAGCTCTACACCAAACTGGCTGTCATATAGTTCATAGTACTGGCCAAACTCATCATTTCATCCAAAAAGTAGGCTTGGAAGATTTTGATGATCGTAACCAGCAGGGATGTCCATAGGGCATGGTAGAAAAGTCAAGATGGTGGCTGTGACAGTGCAATCGAAGCCATTTGCATCACGCATAAAACCAACAGAACTTTTATCACAGCATGTGGCTGCCATCTTGACCTTTCTGACCACCCTCTGCAGACACCTGGTAGTCAGGCTAAAACAAATATGCAGATAGTATACAGGTTTGCTAATACAGTATGGCAATAATAGTGTAATTTTTTGTCAGTTATAGCTTATTTCCCTAATCTCCTTTGCCCCAGCTTTATGGGTGAGGTCAAATAAAACCAAGTGGAAGTTGGACTTTGAAGAAGCAGGATAGAAAGAGTATAGACACTTTTGAGCCTTGGTGTTGGAGAAGATTTCTGAGATTACTATGGACAGCCAAGAAAGCAAACCAATGGATCATCGAACAAATCAACCCAGAGTTGTCACTCAAGGCACAAATGACCAGGCTCAAATTATCCTACTTTGGACACATTATGCAAAGTTCTAACTCTCTGGAGAAGTTTCTGGGGAAGAGAAGAAGAGGCCAACCAGCAGCAAGGTAGAGGGACTCAGTTACAGTGGTGATGAGTGCACCATTGGAAGACCTGAAAGACCAGGTTAGGGATAGATCATTATGGAGAAAATCTATTGATGTGGTTGCTAGGAGTCAAAAACAACCTGATAGCACATAAGCAATCATATAAGTAATATCTCTGACACTTTGGTGCAAAGTTCAGTTGTATATACTGTAACAGTCTTCCCAATCTGGGGTCAGCCACATCCATTGGACTTTGATTGAAGAAGTCCTGCAAACAAGATCAGCCCAGTCACCACACTCACCTGTCGATCTATGTTATTCTACTCTAAGATGTGTAACAGAACATTTTTATCTTGGTTAAGGTTTAAGAGAATTGTACAGCTAGTGAAAATTTGAAATGTATTCAATGGTGGAAATTTCAATAGCAGTAAGTAATAGTATTTATTTAAATAATTGGATAAGTGCAATACAGGTAGTCCTCATTTAGTGACCACAATTGGGACCGGCAACTTGGTTGTTAAGCGAAGTGGTTGCTGAGTTAAACCGTGACTGTGCTTAGGATCTGACTTCAGCTTTCCTTTGCTTTACAGACCTGAAAAGGGTATAAATGTGAGGACTGGTCGCAGTTACTTTTTCATCACCTTCATAACTGCGGACAGTTGCTAAACAAGGACCATCTGTAACAGCTGTAATGGAACAAGAAACTATGTCCAATCTTGCCCAAACAGAATGCAATAAAACTCCAAATTCTCACCCAGCAGTTTAACACTGCTGTCAGTGTTAAACTGCAGGGTGAGAATTTGGGGAGTTTTTATTAAAAGTATATTAATAAAATAAGCTTTGTTTTATAACAGTGTTATTCATATTTAAGTTAACGAATAGTAATTGAATATTAAAGGCATTCAGTATATAGAAACGTCTCCCAATCAGTATTAGGAAGAGGTCTGGATAATTTCTGGTGTCTGCTTTTCAAATGCGAGACCCTATCTTGGGTCTCTTTCATCAGCAATGTGCTTCCAGCTTTACCATCTTCGGACAAAGCAACCAACACCTTTCTGCATCCTCTTCTGGAAAATATGTTTTAAAAATGAACATATTTAAAAAGTGTGATAGGATATTTTCAAGTTTGGATATTTATTTGCAGGTAGGACCTATGACAATTGTCTGTCTGATCAACATGGTTTGCTCCAATGTTATTTAAATGTGTCACAATCCAATATGCTCTTGTCCACAAGGGGCCCCCAAACCCTTCTTAGTAAATCCTGGCATTTGTGTCAAATAATCCTGAGACAAAGAAGAGCTTTTAGTTATATTTAAATGCTGCACACGTGGTGTTACATCCTTTACCTGAAGAAAAAACAATAGCCTCTGGTTTATATATCTTTGAGAAAGGTAGATAAGTTCAAAACTATGATCATGTCCTCTTTCAGACTGTTCAGATTACAACATAAACTCAGCCGTGCTATTTGCAGTAAGAGGAATTTACAGGCAAGCAATTTAAGACATGTTAAAATCAGGGCGAGGTCTGCTCTGCAGCCTTTTTCTTTCAAGGCTGGGCTCCCTTTTTTTAAATATGCCTTTGCTGCAGGGTGATCATGTAGTGTGGGATCTGGGGGGCTTTATAATGCAGTTGAGGGCCGTACATCAAGCCATAGCATTATCCCTGGAGAAACAGAAGGTTTTTGAACAGCCTGGACCCTAAGCATAGACCTGGAACGGTGGGATAAGTTGGAGATCATGCAGGCCGCCTCATTTAAGCCGGGTAAATAGACATCTGCCCTTGTGCAGCTATTTCTGAGTACTTCCTTAAACAGGAAAGGCTGGACGTTCTTCGCATCAGCATAGGTACATGCTGAAAATCAGGCTTTAAAAAAAACCTCTTGTACGGTATGCCAATCAGCTTCCTCATAAAAGAAGAAATAGAGGAGGACCATGCGTTCCCCACCTGCAAATGCCCTTCTAGCAGGTCAGATCAAAGGAGAAGACAGGAAAAGGTTTGCAAAACCCACTTAAAGTCATTATAACCCACAACTCAGGGTTACAGTTCAGGGAGACCAGTATTATCAATGGTGCATGAACACCAAAAGAGGTCTGGGAAAAGCCAATAGATTAAGGGGAAAGGACCACCAAGGAAAGAGATTAGAGCGTGGGTCCTGCCCCACACAAACAAGCCAAATGTTGCAGCTCCAAGAAGAAAGAGGTGATCTATAAGCTTATGTGAAGATGATTTTAGGGTAATCTATAAGCTTCAACTTTGGTGAAGATGCTTTTAGGGTAATCACAGTTTCTTGCCTTTGAATTATTTCAGCCAAGAATGAAAAAATGAGAGACATGCTCCATTAACACTTCGTTTAGTGCATTTTGGTTTTGAGAAAAGAAATTCCTGAACTCTTTGGCTCCCCAAGTCAAGGAAGTATTCCGGTAACACCAAGGCAGCATTCAGAAGTCACAGTGGGGTAAAGACGTCAAGATGGTGGTCACAACAGTGTGATCAAAGCTCCACCAATAAAAATTCTGACTTTTTTACCGTACCTTGCAGACACTCATGCACAGAAGAAATTTCTTCCTGTCTCTTGGTGTTGAAGGAAGAACACAAACTTTGGAGGGCAGAGCCAGCAACTTCTAAGAAGGAATCCCAGAATCCCAGAACTGAAAGGTGCCATTGAAGTTATTCAGCCCATTCTGTGCTCAATGCAGGAATCCAACTTTAGAAATTAAATTTCAGCCGAGGGCTATCCAGCCTCCCTTCACCTGAACCTGTCCAATGAGCAATGAGAAACCCATCACCTCCCTGTAAAAGTGGCCCTCAGGGGTTGGGAACCAGGGCACTTTCCACCTGCCACCTTCTTGAACTCCAGCCCATAGGAACCAGCTGGCCCAAATTATAAGTGCACTGAATCACAGAGTTGGAAGGGATCTCTGAGGTCATCCAGCCCAACCCCCCATTCTGGGCAAGATCTGCTAAACCATTTCAGAGGAGTGGCTTGCTAGCCTCTTGAACATAGCACTTCAAGAGGTCACCTTGTCCTGAGGCCCAGGTAAGTCCCTGTGATTTCCCACTTCTTGCTGAACTACAATTCTAGCATTCCTAACCATTGGTCACACTTGCCAGGCTGCTGGGAGTTGTAGTTCAGCAAACATCAGGAAGGCCATAGGCTCCTGTTTTAGGACATTTTGTTAAAGGACTGTCAGTTAGAACAATAAAAACTGTTCTTGACAAAGACTTTTAAGGCATTGATTTATCTGCTCCAACGTCAACATTAGGGACTCACTGCTTTTCCTTCGCTGTCA
Organism: Python bivittatus; assembly: GCF_059951505.1. NCBI lineage: Eukaryota > Metazoa > Chordata > Lepidosauria > Squamata > Pythonidae > Python > Python bivittatus. The sequence goes on from NW_028277088.1 coordinate 9,573,524, forward strand.
AGAAAATGGAAGACAGGAAAATGACCATCAGAACATTACGAAAAGTCTTCTCCAGATGGAAACTAGCCAGATCTCTGTGACTTGTGCCCCAGCAGGCTCCTATTTCAGCAACATAGCAAGCTTAATCCCTGCCATCTTTGGGCCAAACAATAAATTCATCTTGAACTTTTGTATCGTTTTCTGCCAAAACAAGTACTGTAAAGCCTTTCATCTCAGGCAGGAGGAAAACTATTTTCCACATTTTACTTGGCAAATTAAAAGAAGTATGCATGGAGGGCTTGAGACAGATTTACCAGCAGTAGGTCAGAAAGGCAAGTGAAGAGGTGGCCCTTCATGAGACAGTTCCCTTCAAGAGCTGAACATCCTGGCGCTGGTGCTGATCCAGAGAAGGAGGGTGCCCCGCTCAAATCCTTTTTCCATTTTTGCTTTAGCTTCCAGTGCCTTCCACAAAAAATAGCAGAAGCATCTTCTGTTCAGAAGAAGACTAGTTAGTATGGTGCTACTTTCTCCAAAGCTTGTGCTTCAGAGCTGGGCAGACAGAGGGATCCGCAGAGCATGGTCAAAGCAATCAAGATGGTGGCCATGACGAGGAGACCAAAGCTGTACCTGGTTTTTATGTGCATCGTGGAAGGAGGCAAACAAGAGGGGATGTGATGGAGGTGTACAAAAGTATGCATGGTGTGGACAAAGTGGGCAAGGAGAAGCTATTTTCTCTTTTCCCCAAAATACTAGAATCAGAGGCCACCCAATGAAATTGAATCCTGGAAGAAACAGGACAGACAAAAGGAAATCTTTTCTTACACAACACATAGTTCAACTCTGGAATTCAGTACCACGAGATGCAGTGTTGGCTACCAGTCTGGCTAGCTTCAAAAAAAGTTTGGACCGATTCATGGAAGTCATGGGAATCAGTGGCTGTTAGTCTTGATGGCAGCGGGACTGCCTCTGAAGGCCATCTGCTGGGATACTGGTGGGCTTCCTTGGGCAGTTGGTTGGCTGCTGTGAGAACAGGCTGCTGGATTAGATGGGCCAAGGGTCCGATCCAGCAGGGTACTGCTTATGTTAAAAAGGCTTTGATCACATGGTTGTGGCCACCATCTTGACTTGTTTGACCCTCTCTCTGCAGACACCCCTGCAGACAGTACACACTACTATATTTTGAAATTCAGGAAAGGTGGCTGAAGGTAACTAAGGAATTTGTAACGAGCTGGCCAGGCCACAAATAGCTCAGAGCCACCAAAGTCAGTGAAGCAAAAAGGATGAATGTAAATTTAATTTGATTGGTGTTATGCAACCACAGATGGTCAATCTTCTGTCCATTTTTCTTTCAGAATCAAGGGTTGACTTGCCGTGATTATATTGGCTGCCTTAATAGGTTCTAATTACACAATTATACTAGAGTCATAATTTTATGAAGCAAGAATTATATTCAGAGTAAAAGAAAGAACTAGAGTGTCTCTCTAGAAACGGTCCTGTTATTGGAAATTACTGGCAATGAACTGCTGTCATTCCTGGGAACTATTTTTTTTTCTTTCTGCAAAACGGCCAGATTAAAAAGACGGATTGTTCATGGAGGCATGGAGAGAGATGGAAATTGGGTCCCAGCTTTTGAGATGGGTCTTTTTCAAAAAAAGCTTTTGAAAATGGGTGACTCAGTGGGCATTATACTGCCCCAGAAACAGAATGTGGCAGCAGAAGTCTTTACTTCGAATCAGAGCCCATCTGTTCATTACTCTGGATGACGTTGTTCAGGCTGTAGAGGCCACGGGATAAATTTCAGGATTTATAAGAAAAGGCCCTTACTCCCCTTGGCTGAGGCTTTCCCACACTGTTTTAAAGTTCATGTATTTGCTTTAAAAATGTATAAGCCACTTTCTCATGGGCCTGCCCCATTCCTCTTGAGTATGTTAAAATACATGGCTCACAACCCTTGGAAGGGGTCAAGAAATGCAATGGGAGGGACCAGAAATCCAAGTGCCACTACAGGGGACAAAACTCAGATTTTCTATTTTCCCCCCAAGTTTGGGGAATTTTTTTTCTCTTTCCTCATTCACTTTTAAGCCATCTTGCCTCTTTTAGGACTGACTCCACACATTGCCTGCTTCAAATGGGTGCAAAATTATCTGCTCATGATTCAAATTAATGAGGTGGGTGAGTGTGTCAAAACAGTCAACACAGCAGCTGCAATTGCCCAAAACCCTTTTTATGTGATTTTTTCCATTTTTGACTCCCCTTGAGGATGCCCCTGGTGGGAGGTGGAAATGAAAAAAAGGAAAGACTTAAGTTATCTATTTTGCCATTTAACTCTTGAAGGCCCTTCATATAGGGTGACATTTTGACCCCATATTTTGAGGTCACAGAATGAGGACCCTCTGTGGCTGCTGCTACTCCTTCCTTCCTTCCTTCCTTCCTTCCTTCCTTCCTTCCTTCCTTCCTTCCTTCCTTCCTTCCTTCCTTCCTTCCTTCCTTCCAAATGGATAATGAAACGTTGACTAGATCCCTTCAGACAATGTTTGTTTGGAGGGATATGAGCTGATTGGCATCAGATCAGCTATCATACATTCTTCAGAATAAAGAGAACTCTTTTTCTAGCAATAGATTTTTCAAATAATATTCTTTTCAGAAAGAAATGATTTAAAGCTGTGTAATGGATTATCCTGAGGAATTTGATAGTAGGTTAGGAAGTCTGGCTGTTTATCCAGAAGTCATTTTCATTCCTTTCTTTCTTCCTTCAGGCCTGTTGGTCAAAAGACCCCCTTCCCATGACACATCATATGTGACCTTCTCTATCAGTATCTGGAAACTGGATTGGTAGGTAACACTGAGTCCCATTTCTTTAACTGTGATTTGTTCAATTAACAATAATTGGTGGGGTTCATGTAGCACACTAAACCATAAACAATGGTTTATGAAGCTCAACAGCTGGATTCACCCAACATGCCAATATAAACAACATGCATTTTAGTTTACCATATTGCACAAACCAGATTAATATTATATAGGTTGGCCCTAAAAGAATAACAGTCTCAGAAAACAAGGTACAGAAAGCATACACAGCATGGCTTATGGAATTCTTTCTCAGACCTGATCTTTCGTCTCCCTTCACACCAAATTTGGTCCTGTTCTGTTCCACTTTAGGACAATGATTCCATTGATGAACAGGCAAATGGAAAGAGGACTGACTCCCTTTACATAATTTATTTCCAGCATTCTGTTGGGTTGGAAAGAATTAAAAATGAGTTTCGTGTCATTTGTTCCATACATTGAAAAGATCTCCTGTATGTAGGAGTCAGGCCTGTATTAGAGTGTCTGGCTTCAGAAAGAGACAAGATGGGGCAGATGAAGTAGAACAGAGACTTCTGCAAGATTATTCATTTTATGGCGAAAAGCCAGTATCCTGTCACTGAATACATTCATAATTCAGAACTATGTTCTCTACTCAATCTAAAAAAAAGGCACAAGAGTGAAAAATGTTAATTGCTTATGTAACGTGTTTTTTGTTTTGCATGTATTAGAAATGTTCAGCTCGGTGGCAGGTCTAGTTGACCTTGAAAAAGCTCAGCATGGTCAGACCCAGTTAGTTCCCGGATGGGACATTCCCAGGAAATCCAAGCACTCTAGGCTACGTTGCAAGATGAAAACAGAAATCATTTTCCTCTTGTTGTCAAGAAAGCTGTGTGAATGTGTCCATGAAATCCCCTCAATCAAGGGAGACTAGTTTCTTTTAAGAACAGAAATACTACAACGTTTTTCCATTTTATGGGGCTATGAATCTTCCGTGGGATTCATGACCCTTTATTTTAAGACTACTGCATCCGAACCCCAGCCAGATCACCACGATCTCTGCAGTGCCAATACAAAATTAAGCCTGAGAGCTGATTTAAGTAATTTCTAACACATCGACTGTCCTTATTCACGCCTTTAATTAAGCCATAATCTGACTTGCTAGTTAGTGATTTAGCAAGCTGCTTTACAAGACAAGAGTTACATTTTAATGCACAGTACAAATCCAATCCACATGGCTTATTTGGTCAACCATGGCTCAACTTTATGTGTAAACCAGATTATTACATCCAGGAGGAACTCTCAAAGAGCATCTAATTCTTCTGCACTAGATACAATCTGAACCAGTCACTGATTCAGCCAGCCTCATGTCAGAGGCTCTTGCGATCAGTTTTCAACGTGTACTTGTCATTTTCATTAAGTCTTAAGGAGAATGAATGCTAAGAAATATGGTTACCATTGGAAATATTGGAAAATGTGAATAATTTCCAGATTAGTTTGTACACTCCCCGTACAGTAGTCAATTACTATATCCAGATCTGAGCAAGCATGAACCACATGCTAGCACAAATATAGTTTGTTGTTTGTTTATTAAACATCAGCAAACCCCAAGACAATTAACTGGAAGAATGGAAGAAATAACTAGGCAAAAACTGCCTAGAGTCACCCATTGGGGGAGATGGGTGCCATACAAATTAAATAAATAAATACAGAGAGACATGGGCAAAAGGGAAGAATGATTTATCTATTTATCTATTTATCTATCTATCTATCTATCTATCTATCTATCTATCTATCTATCTATCTATCTATCTATCTATCTATCTTTCCAAATTTGCTGGAAACAATATTGTGAGTAATTCACATGGGTGGTCCCGAGGGGAGTGGCCTTTGGTTAATCTAGCTCTAACCCTTTTAGGTACACAGCAGCAGCAGCATGGAGATAGGAAGTAGGACGCCAGATGATACTTCCTCTACTCTGCACCATGAAGGAAATAATTTGGTGAATGAGGATAACGTATCCATAGGAAATGTGCGATTAGCACAGTTAAACTAATGAGACTTGGCTGCTTTTGTTCTTTTCTGAACTTTTTTGAGGTTGCCAAGTGTGCACCTAGTCTCCAAGGCCGAAGGCTCGGCTCTGAAAGAATGGGTGCCAGACTGGGGCTGCAAAACGCCCAATCATCCCTAGGGGGAAGCAAAGCAGTTGAGAGGCCAGCATCTCTCTGTTGCCATCTTGTGGTCACCCAGCCCCAGGAGCTGTACTAAAACGGCTCTGGTAAGGACAACCTGGTTTACCTATCACACTACGTTGCAACTAGGTTGGTTTGTTTTTGCTTGGCACAGGTGAACCCAGCCACTGTGGTTTATAAACTATGGTTTATGGGTCACAGTGCTGCAGGACCTCCGCCTGAACACGTAACAGGGAAGCAGGACATCAAAACAATGATATTTTGGTGACGGCAACGTCATTATTGCTGTTGTTACTGTTACGTTTTAAGTGTACAGCTGGTGCTTGAAGTTGAACGTTGTTGTTATCATTGTTAACTGCCAGGGCCTCTTTCTAGTTTCAGTGGTTCGGCAATTCAATAATTTTTTAAAAATAAAACAACACAGGGCACATTAAAAATGTCTTGCAGTTTTTAATGAATGTCAGCCACAGACCACCTATCTTTCAGCTATGTATTTTATTCTGCCTTTTCTCCACACACAGAAATAGTTCTCTCGCCGCTGGGGTAGTACAGGGATCCAAACTCCAAAGGTGAAGAGATTGTTAAAGGAGGAACAGCTCACCTTAAGAAATTCTGGGGTTTTCCTGCACTGTTCACCCGCAGAAATGAAAAATTGACTTGGGGTAGAAGGTCACACCATGGAAGGGGGTGTGAAATTGGCAATAGTGGGCTTTGTTCCTTTTATGCAGTATTCACATCTTGTTGACTGTTTAATGGATTTTTTTTGAAGAGCATATTATGGAACAGAGGCCAAGTTTTCATAATGTTATCTTTTCATCAAGATTTCTTTATGTAGGCCAACTTGAAGTGGAAAAACATCAGATTATTTCCGCTGATTGGACTACTTTTTATACCTGGGAAGGGCATACCTTCTGCAATTGTTCTATTTGTATATTATTTTTAGGTTGTGTTACCTTATCTGAACTCAATACAGGTAGTCCTCGTTTAATGACTATTCGTTCAGTGACTGTTCGAAGTTACTTACAACAGGTCCTTGTAGTTGCGGCTGTTGAAATGTCCCCATGGTCATGTGATTGCAATTTAGCACTTAGCAACTGCTTGCAATTACATTGCAGCGTTCTGCACTCATGTGATCACAATTTGCGACCTTCGGTGCTGGCTTTCAACAAGCAAAGTCAATGGGGAAGTCAGCAGGAAGTTGCAAATGGTGATCTTGTGTCGGTGGGACACTGTGACTGCAAAAGATTCACCTAGTGACAGCAACGGGGACTGCCGGAACTGTTGTCTTAAGTCAGTGCAGTCATGTGACATCACGCTTTACAACCTCATCACTTAGCGATGGTTCCTGGTGCCAATTACCGTTGGTAAATGAGGACTACCTGTAAACTATTTGGAAATCCTGTATTTTCAGGAGATACAGCTACAGGCCTTATCCCAAGGCAGAATTTCCTGTACCAACAGTATTATGGACTTAATTCCCACAATCCCATGGAGTCAGTTCTCTACCCAATATAGGGTCGACAGTGATGAGCTTCGGTTAGAGTGAAGTTGGAAGGAGACGCACAGAATAAATTTCTTCCATGAGATGATCCATTCCGAAAGCTGGGCTTTGAGAAAGAAAGTTGCATGCATTCCTTTGCCCAGGATTTTTTCATTTTAATACAGCCTTATGCAAATAATTCATTAAATGGTCCTATAACAAGCCCTCTAAGTTTTCCATACATCCTGAAAACTATTCATTTTATCTTATATAAAGCAAATATAATCCTGCTGTTCCTAATAAAAAATGATTTCCTTCTTCATTTTTTAAACAAATTAATTTTATCTAATGTTGAGCAACCTAACCATCAACTATTTTGCACAGCTGAAAAGAACAATAGCAAAAATGTATTCTGTTTTCTTATTCAGGAAATCCTACACTATGCTTGAAAGAGGTTTGGGAGTCAGATTTAGGTAAGCAGGTAGGTCATGCAAAATGGCACCCTTTGGGGAAATCTGGGGGATTTTTATCCACTTCATTGCAGAAATTCTATCTTAAGAGAGAAGATAGACAGCACTGGCATTTAACCCTGTAAAAGTCTCACATACATTATATAAAGACTTTAAAAGATGCCAGAAGGGCTGTTTTAATACAAGAAACATTCTTCCCTCTGGTGGGAATGTGATAAAGTCTCAAAATTTTGGAATTTTTTTTTTTTAAATGAAAAATAGCCATAAACAAGGATAGGATTAAATTCTCACCAAGTCAAGGTTTACCACATATAGTTGGTGGAAGGAATAATAAGTTATGAAGTAAGAAAAGTTTACCTGCTTTTAAGAACACCGTTATTTTATCGCCCACCATTGGAAATATTGGAATAGCGTTTACTTGAAAAATGGTTTGATGGGAGTCAGTCGATAGCCCTGCTGGAGACAGCTTCAGAGTGGAGTCGAAGCATGTCTTCATCGTTTTGTGTTCAGAGGAAAGCAAGGAGCCAGTTTTGTGTTCAGAGGAAAGCAAGGAGCCAGTTAGCCAGTTCCCATAGATCAGAACGCAACATGATATTGCCAATGCTTGTTTTGTTACACCAAAATACTACCCCAAAAGGTCTACCCTGCCTTATAATTGCAGCGGCCATGCGTCCTTTATTTCAGAAAGCTGTCTTTTAGATTTATTTTTCAAAAACTCCCTTTTGTCCTTTATTTTGGTCATTTAACCTTTGCCGTACAAATGGTACCACTTAATGCAGAGTCTTTCACATTCATGTGAAAAATAGGGGAATTGAATGGTCTTTTTGAAATAAATTCACAGTACTGTTTTAGATATTTTCATTAGAATATGCGTTTTGGTGAAGTTTTTCTTCGTTTGGATCTTGAATTTTCTTTTGTAAAGCAAAGTTATGAACACAGACAATAAAACTGTTTTATCTTATGAACTGCTTTCAGATTTGCCCCTTTTTCAGGTTTATCCTTTATTTTTCCCAAGAAAATATGGTCACCGTACTTATAATCCACGAGATTTTTTGTATACACTGGAGATCAGTCAAATCATAGAGCAACACGGTAGTTAAAGCAGGAAGCACACATAACCACCTTTTCCCCTCTCAAGCATCGGCCAATATAAGGAGAACTATGAGATCTGCCTGCAAAACTCCAGACAGCCACCGGGAGCTTAAAGAAGATCCAGAAACACTTTGCTGCCCTCTTGTGATTTTTTGGAAGGTTGCAGGCCCATATTGGGGAACCATAGTTTACTCCTGGAGGACACCCTCCACATTAAAAAGGGAAAAACCTAATGAGGCATTTCAGGATTCATCAGAAACCAGTGCAAACGGGTGTCACATAAACTACACATGACATAATTTATGAAAACAACTGGGCGCTCCTTCATCTGTTGTCCATAACCACAAAGACAACATAAATAACCATATAATGGGAAATTGTTACTGAGAAACCAGAGCAATAATTCCATTTCATAAAACTGCCCAGGAGCAGGATTCTACTCAATCATCTTTCCCCTTTCACCCTAATGTGAGGCTTTGGCTGCTACAAATTCTTTCTCCATGTCCATTGTCCCTCCTTACACCAACAGTTGTTCTTGTCTCAAGTCATCCACAGGGAGGGGAGTCAAAAGAGTGATGGTAGCAGCCACACAACTGAAGCCCCACAACTTTTTTACATGTATGTGTGGTGGTGGAGGAGAGGGAAAAGAGTCAAGGTGAGTCTTCAGTCACATGGTTATAGCCACTATCTTCACTTTTTTGACCAAAAAAGACACCCCTGAGAGCCACCAACTTCCCCTGTTCTCCTCAAGATCCTTAAACGCTTTCTTTGTTCCACAAAAGACTCTTTGCATGTTTGTTCTTTTCTGCAAAGCATTTAGGTTCAGCCAAAGTTGAACTAAATATGTATCTATAAAACAGCTCTTGAGTGGCAGAGAAAATCCAAATCAAGCTGGATTAATACATGTTTAGCGGATTCACACACTTTCCATTCTGTGCAGGATTATACTTAGGCATTGACTATAACTTCTTTGTCTTTTTTAAAACATTTTTTCTTGTGATAAGAAATGCAGGTTACACATTATACAAATGTTTCACAAGACATATTATTAAGAACTGTGGTTTGGTTTCGGTGCAAAATGTTTGGGTGCAAAGTAAATGGGATCCACTCAGACAGAAAGTAAATTTTAACTTGAGGGCTAATAATATCCCAGTTCAAATTAGAAAATCAGTCATCAGATGCAGTCCAAGTCTTCTGCAAATTATCTTTAGAAACCTCCAGTTGCATCAAAAGATGAAGCAGTATACAACCCCCCTTTTTTTGCACAAGAGGATTGCCCCCAAAAGTATTCTGACACAACCTAATATTAGCACCCCACGAATAAGCTTTTTACATCTATTCTAAAACTCCTATGCTGTTAGGAAGAGCAGCTAGGTGTATTATCGGAAGATCTATGGCAGTGTTTCTCAACCTTGGCAGCTTGAAGATGTGTATGCTGGCTGGGAATTCTGGGAGTTGAAGTCCACACATCTTCAAGTTGCCAAGGTTGAGAAACACTGATCTATGGTGTTCTCTCTCAGGACTTTAATACCACAAAGTGGCTTTTGTCTTCTTTCCTTGTCTTAAGGCACTTCATAATGCATCTCACATCAACATACTCATGTACCTTTCAGCTTACCTGTAGCTCTTTGTACTTGCTTATAGATGAATGAATTGCTGGCATGACCACTGCATCCTTAAATGTGAAAGAATGTCCCCTTCTCTGATGGAGCAAACTTGACCTGAGGCTATGACACTGCTAAGATTCTCTCTTCAGCACGGAGTTTTTATCAAATATTATCAAAATATTTATGGTTATATTGGCTGCTCCTGGCCACCTAAGAGAAATAATTCAAAATATATACAACATGCAAACAAATACATCAAAAAGAAACTTTGTCTCTGAATTCCTGAATCATCATCATTCCTATTAGCATAATTTCTGAATGTTAGAATGCAGCTGTAACTTTTTTTCCATTATGGTTTTACCATAGCACTTCATGCTACAGTACTTTCAAAGAGGCTGTTAATTACATTGTAAGATGCAACTTTTGTAAATGGTTTGTCTCTAGAGATATCAGACTACAACTCTCATCATTCCCTGCCAGCACAGCCACTGGCTAAAAGTCTTCTTATTAGACTTCAGAATTTATCTCAGGAAGTTCTTCTCTTGATGACTTTGGGAAGTTCTTCTCTTGAGGATCTGGAAGTTCTCTTGAGGATCTTGGAAGTTCTCTTGATGACCTCAGGAAATTCTTCTCCTTAGGATCCTGGGACCTTCTCTTGATGATCTCAAGGAAGTTGTTCTCTTAGCAATTCAAATATGTTGCAAGGGAGCCCAATTATTTGGCTGGGTAGTGACCCTACATACAGAAGGCACAGTGAAGCGAACTGCACACTTAAGGCATGCAAAAATGACATCTAGATTTATTGTGAAGGAATGGTGGCACAGTGGGAGTGTATAGTTAGAAGCTCAGCCTACAGCATGTTAATGTTGTACTGTCTCCGAAACAGGGATCTCAGTTTCAGTATCATGGTACATTGAGTGAAATCCCAAACAGAGCAAGGGAAGAATATGCAATGAGAATATCTTGGCCCCCAGAAGAGGCACATGGTAGGAGAAGCTTAGCATTTTGCAAGGATGGCCCGAACTTTAAGGAGTTCAAGTGACTGAATGGGACAGCTGGATCTTAATCTTTCAAATTCTCTCTGGTGCAACACCTTTGGGATAGGCTAATAAAACTAGAAGGTGCAGTTACCAAAAAAGTTACAATGATGCCACTGAACTGAAATAGTGGAAATGTGGCCACAGATTTAGGAAATAAAGATTCCCTCAAATCAAACTCAACCTGTGACACAGCCATATATGTTTTTGGCAACCATGTCTTGCCATCGCCTTCTTCCAGGTTGTTCTAGCCTGAAGCAAGGAGAATAGACATTCTACCAATTAATGAAGTCTTGAAGATTAAAATTAGTTAAGTTTAAAGAATGTGTGGGCAGACAAGATGCATATATAGACTGATGCATCCCTGGAAAATGGAATACATACTTGCTATTCTCTTTGGAGCAATATCTGTGTGAACCCCAGCCAGTGCTCTGTCACTTGAAGTAGATGTTTTTCACACATCATGACATGGTCCAGTATCCCAATGGAACCTAATTTTGTGATTTGGGAAAAGTTCAGCTGATCACCATAGAATGACCAGCTTTCCAGTTAGGACTCTCTTAGAAGGCTCGTGGGATCTCTCAGAGAGCTGAACCTTCTGATGAACATTGTACTGTCTCATTGATGTAATGTTTTCAAACTATGCATCTCTTCTATAATTAGCGGTTACATCACTGCCAAGTACAAGATGTCTTTTCTTAAGCAAACAATTACAACACGTAAAGAAAAATCTAGCTTGCTAATATAACTTTCTGATATTTAGGTTGAGGAGCAATGTGGATTCTCACTTGGAGAGAGCTCAAGGATTTCATTGTTGTGTAATGCTTGAACTTGAAAAGAGATTGTAAGTCATTTTCTTGTTTGTCTTTATGGGGTAACTGGACACTGTGGAAGGTTGCAAGCAATGGTTAAGACAGTATTGGGGATGGCTACAGACACTTATGGGTTAACTACTGGATGGCAGGAGGCAGTTTGCTCAAAGATGCATCTTTTGCCATTGGACTCCCAAGCTGGCAATTAAATATTTCTGAACAGGAAGGAGTACCAAGGCTTTCCTGTTTCCATGAAGCCTTGATTGGGCAGCAAGCTCTAAGCTCTGCATTCTTGGTTGTTCTTTGGTGTCTGCTTTCTGATTTGTTCTGTAGGATGACTTGCGTTCCTTTCCTGCTTTCTAGATTGCTTTTTGGACTGATGGTTCTGAAAACTGTTCTACAGTTCTTGGATCCAGGATTCAGCTAATTGAAGGCATAATGCCAGGCAAGTCCTATGGAAATGTTCATACTGTGCAAAGCCAAAATCATTCAAACTACATTGTGATTTAATGTGTTGTATGTGAACCCAGCCATTGTGATTCATAAATCATGGTTTATAGCTTGTCATACAAGTCAAGATACACCAATATAGCCCATTGTGCTATATGGCCTAGCATATTATGTGAATCTAACGTCTACACCATTTATACATCATGATGCTGCCTTGGAGGTATTGGAATAAGGGGGGAAATCACTAAGGACAACTTAAGCCTGTCTCACTCATGGGCTGAGGGCAAGCTGAAGGCAACATTATGGAGACATGCCAGAAAAGCATGTTGGATTAGGTGGAATGGGAGAGAGAGTCCATTTCCCAGAGAGTTGCACTGCCAGGATTTCTCTCTTAAACTTTTTTTTTAAAGTTTGGCATGCTGCAATACGCCCAGAATCTTTATCTTCATAATGTATTAGACTCCCTTGAAGGAATCAAAAGTAGATAGACAGAATCAGTCTCTATCATCCATCATCTCTCTCATCTATCATCATCTGTCTAATCACCTCTCTCTCAGTGGGTTACTAGACCTTTACCCAATAGCCAGTACCACCGGCTCACTGTTGCACTGCATGTTTCCTTGCCTGTGGTCTGTGTGTATGCATGTGTTGGGAGTAACTGAACTCCTTTGCTGGGTTCAGGCCAATTTTTTTCAAGGACCAGAGATGTATAGCTCTGAGGAAAATAAAATAAAAATCTTAAAATTCATGTGAAATGGTAGAGGAAGGTTTCTTCATGCCTTGTTTTGGCATGAGAGTGCATTGCAGGTGATGGATGGATCTAGGGGAAGTCAAGTGCACCCATATTTAAATAAATATAGCTTCCTATAGCTCTAGTTTGATTATTAAAAAAAAAGAGCTTCAGCATTATTTAAAATTGGCAGAACAAACTTTGGGCCAGATTTCTGATAACTAATGATGGCAATGAAATGAAGTTAAACATTTTTTTGTTGGCCATTGATTTCCATCAAAGACTGTGACTTCCATCATTTTCTTACTAAGTTTTCTGTCAGGAGCAGCAGGAGTACCCCCAGCTATTACTTAACTTGTCCATAAAAGATCTGTAGGGTGGTGGAGGAATCTTTAAAAAAGAAAAGAAAAGAAACAAACCATGAAATAAATGTAGAATTCACAGCATTTTGAGTGTAGTCCAAAAATCTGGAGCAACACAAAACAAACGTTCTCTCATCAAGGAAAAATGGAGGCCCTGCTAGCTCATCACTGTTAAGACCCACCGAACTAAAGGAAAAGGAGTGAGTTTGTCCTTAATTAATCCATTAAAAGTGCTAATTTTACTCGATGATGGTGTGATCTGACCTAATTTCTTCTGCTCAGTGTTGCAAGGAAAGTCTGAATCTCATGGACTCTGAGTATCTGTTCAAACTGCACAGATAAGCACAATTTCTTAAGTCCAACAGGATCTATAAAATAATTTAAAGGGCATGTTTGGGGGAAGGGCCTTAACCTATTCCTCCTCAACCAAGTTAGGTGAGAAGTGAGGCTTGAAGAGGAGTTTTGCTTGCATTTGACTTGACTCAAGTAGATTTGGGTCTACCTACGGATTTCTCTATCAGCCTTTTCACTCAACTCAACAAGGTCAGGGACTGTAGAGAGGATGATGAAGTAACATGCACACACTGATGCCTCTTAAAGCAATTTACCTCTCTTATTCAGGCTTGGCACTTATATAGGATTAGTGTTTTATTATAGATGAAGCACTGGCTATGCTCACACAATCCAAAGCTCTTTTTAGCAGGACTGTGTAGTACTTTGCATTTGATTCTAAAAACCTGCTTTGGAATGTGCAGGAGCACCTTTGTAGGACCTCTGTGCAAGTCTGGAAAGTAGTTACTTTTGGTGGGACTGTGTAGCTGCCCTCTGCAACTGTCATGTGATCCTGGGAAAAGACACAGCTGCTTTACAGGGTTGCAGACTGGTGCTATGATTGCACCCTTGTGCGCTCCAAAACACCTTTATGAAATCAAATTGTTTATTCCACAATCATAGAAAAGCAAATTCTAGTTTTGTGCTATTTGTGGTTTCCATCTAGGTCTCACACCCTTATTTGAAAATATCTTCCTTCTAAATGGATGTGGAAAGGTGAGCAAGAGTGGACTGAGAATAAACACAGGAAATAGGAACTGTAATTTAATATTGGTTTATATAACTGGATTGTTTTAATAGATTACTGCTAATAGAGAGTGGACTAAAAGTAAATATAAATAAAATAGAGCAGCATTTCATCATGACTTGTCTTCTTGACTAAGTAAACTAATGTTACATCAGTTCCTACTTTAGATGTAACAGAAAACTGTTAATTCTGAGAAATCTCAGTCCAAATGTCAAACCACAAGGGGACAGGAAAGAAGCTGTTGAATGATTTGGAAAGCCTAATTCTTTTAATTCATTTAGCCCCCAACTTGAGACTGACTCTGAAGTGTGGACCTTAAAACTAAATCACCCACCCTGATCTGGGGTTTTCTTACTTTTCCCCCTCTCCTGCTTTAAGTATCCTCTTTTCTCGTGAAAGAGAGAACTCGATAGCTTGCTCACTCTGTAGTATTGTTCTGTTTAGGCACAATAGAAGATATTGTCTAACTCTCCCTTCCAACCAAGACAGTAATTCTTTGCTCAGTCAAAATAGAAGTATTTTGCTCTGGAAAGGCATGCCCCTGCCCATTTAGAGCAGAATATTTTATCAGATATTCTGAGCAAAACAATAACCATCAGGTGGGACTATTAATAAATTGATAACTGAAGGAGTAGGTAATCATTAGTTGCTAGTTACTCATGACTTCACTTTGTAAATGCAGTAAGTACATCATTTGAGTTACATAGGGAGACAGTCCTGTACATGTGCAGCTGTCTTAGGTGAAGGAAGGTCATAGATCAGTGTAGAGTATGACTTTTGCACACAGAAAGTTTGTGTCTGATCCTCAAAATATTCAGACATGGCTGAAAGAGACCAAAGTTTAGAGAGCTATGTGTCAGGCAACATCTGGAGGTCAGGAGCAAAATGTTTGGAGCCAGGAAATGAAGATGCAGAAATGAAGATTATTACTACTACTCCATTTCAAGGTAAGCATCATTAATGAAATTGCAAAAAAAGGAGTAAGAAATAGTAAGCAAAAAAAAAAAAAAAAAAGACACGAGGCATATATAAAAAAGCAAAAGATATACAGGTAAAACTAGTCTACATCAACACCAAACATCACTATAGCTCTCTATCTTAGCAGACCATCCTTGCTTTCACCACATCTATATACTGTCTCAAACATCTCATCAACCCCAACTACTCACACATTTTTCAGTTTTTCCCTTCCTCTCATCCCCTTCCCCCTTCCTTATATATTTGTTTTGCAATTCAATCATTTGTTCTCTCTATATGACCAAACCACTTCAGTCTATTTCCTTCATTCACTTCCTGGTCCTTCACTGTTCTATTCAGGCCACATTGTTTCAGGAGCCACTCAAGTCTTGACCCTCTCCTCATGCTATACTTCTTAAGTACTCAATTCCCACCACCTTCAGCTAACGTTTGTTTGGCTTGATGAAGCCAACTTTCACTTCAAATAACGAAGTGCCCAAAGTACATTGGCTTCTTTAAAAAGAAAAAAATCAGGATTGAAGGCTCTATCAGTGCTTTCAGACTTGTCAATTGGCAGGTGTCTAATAACTTAAAAGTAGTTAATGAGCAATTTCTGAAAGTGATTAGAAAGTAAGGTTTGCAAACTTAGTGTCCTTTAAAAGTCTCCACTGCAGTTGCGAGCAAGATAGCTAATCCCGTTGTCTCCCAGCGCTCAAACCCGTGGAAAACTGCTTGTCCTGCACTCTCCTTGTGAGGAGCGGCCATCAAAAGCATATGTGGGCGATCTGTCCTCTCCTTATCTGGAGAGGTTCCAAGGAACCTGTCTACTCACTGGTTCCTTGGTCTTTGCCAGAGTCATTGGCTCTGCTTTTGCAGAGCCGTCTTCAGTTTGCCATGCCTCCCCTGGAAGTCCCACCACCTTGTCACGTTTATTGGGCTTTGCTGAATTGTCTGGATGCATTTTTTAAAATGTGGAATGGAATGTGTGTTTGGGATTTTAAGTCCAATCCAGCATGTTTATATGCAGTTTCTAATATTGCAGATAATTATTCACAATCACTGCTGCTATATATTTTGTCAAATACTTTATAGCTTAAAGAGCATAACAGGAGATTCAAATGAGGTTCTTACATATACGAAAGGCCACTCTATGTACATTTCTTTTCCTATACATAATAAATCTGTACATTTTGTAAGAAAGAAGAAAACAATATTCATTTACATCGTATTTTGTTGTGAAGTTATGTTGCTAAAAACCTTGGGAGAGATCATTATTTGTAGTATACACATTTACAAAGATAAAGCCATTCCATATCAATTATAGTCATGGTTTTAAAAAGTTGGTTACCATAATACTTAATTCTAAATAAATCTTTATCTGCATTGTCAAAGTACTGTAATTAGCATGACTTCTGTGCCAACTGTCAAAGAGAGAGAAGGAATATACAGAAATATTATTTGAACAAAATGGGCTGATTATTGGGTCAGTGATGCCCATGACAGAGCCGAACCTCCCCCCCGCCCCCCCATCTTACACCTAAACCAGGCTTCCCCAATCTGGATCTCTTCCAAATGCATTGGCTAGGAAACCAGGAAATTGAAATCCAACCCAACTTGAAGGCGCCAGGTTGTGAAGGCTGATGAAAACCTTGAAAACCAACAGTTTTGCAATCTTGCAATGTGAACCGTATGTCCTTTGACAGCAAATGAACAATCCACCTCTCTCACCTATGGCTTCCTTTGCAACCTAAAATATTACAGCAGTCCATTTTATGTGAACACCAATTCAAGCAACACAGTGCATTCAGTTTTCAGTTTTGTGAATTCTAGGTTCTTCTGTTTCAGAAGTGCATGACTTTGGTTCCTATCAAATTGCAATTTTCAATGTGACAGGAGAAAATGATTAAATATGTAGATAGTAACTGGGTTGGCCAATTTTAATTACAAATTAAATAAAATCCAATCTAGTTTTATATTCTGGACCCAGCCCCTTTTCTCCCAGCATGTCACTCGTGGTCAAGGGGAGCTCTCAGTTGGAATCAAGTTGGGCATCTATTTACATGATACAAGAGCATTAGACTTCAGCTAAGTGAAATCTTTGAAATTATTATTTTTTTTAAAAAAAAGTAGCAAATCAGTGGGTTAGGTTGGTATACAGTCACAACTAGAGGGTGGGTAAGTATGAATCTTTCCATCTAATATTGCTTTCCAGATCAAAACCCTTTCCTTGGGCCTCTAAGACAGATAACATGGGGAAAGGGTTACTTTTCTTAGGACTGTGGTGTCGTGCTTTTCCTGTGTCCCTTCACACAGTATTAGAAATCAGAGGGAGGATGGATGTGGGAATTGCTTAGTGCTTAGCTAAGTATAAAGTCTTGCTTTAGGGGATGAGGAAGGACACACCGACTAGAAGATCTGCAGGTTCTTTCTGCAGCTCTAAGAGCAGGACAGGACCTGAGGAAGAGTCCCAAAAGTCAAGTTGATGGTTGCGTGATTGAAGCCCTGCCCCCTTTTAATGTGCAAGGCATGTGCAACTCACATACAAAGGGGGCAGAGCTTCAATTCTATGCATGTGGCAGCCATATTGACTTTTTTTTTTTTGAATTCCCCCCTCCTGAGGATGCTCTTGGATCAGGACATTAGATATTTGGTGGGGACCTTGAGCTCCCCGATCATTCTTGAGGAAATCTCCCAAGGGCTTGACTTAAAGATGGCAACCAAGCCAGATGCAGAACAGAATCCCATGGCATTTTTTTGCTGCGTAAACAGACTTGCTCCATGTCTAGATATGCAGCTTGGCTTGTGTGCTGGTGCTGCTGCTGTGAAACTAACCCTGGGAACGGATGGCTGGGTTTACGCTTAGAGTGAAGAAAATCTGCCAAATTAAAAGGTTAGAAGGGGCTGCTGATTGCTCTGCGCAGGCTGAATTGCAAATCAGATGGAGTGTTTTTTTCTTAGAAATCTGCCACTTCAGATTCTGAGGGAAGAGCATCTCTTGTGGAGAAACACAGCAGCAGACTTGGTTTATTATTTAGGAAAGCCGCAGAGGTAGGCGACAACAGAAGTAAACGCGGCCATGCCCTTTCCTCTTAGGAGCGCAGATGCTCCACGTTTGTATTTATAAGAACCTGCCAGCTTTGTGTCCTTCTCTGTACAATGGCTGCATAAAGACAGGAGGTTAAAACAAAACCAAAAAAAAAAAAAATCCCCTTTCAGTTTATGCCTTTTATGGTGATCAAAAAGGGATCACGTCAAACCTTTTTTCTCCTCCAGTCTTGTTAACTTTGAACATGCAGTCAGCAGCACCAAGATGTAAAGTGATACTACAAATTACTTATACAGCCCATTAAGTTCCAACAATATTTATAATTTGATATATTAAACAATAAGTGCCAAATGGTAATAAAACATTAACTATATTGGGGGGGGGAGAGAGTTATACTTTGTTGTTGAGATTGAGAAGACTGGACGCTACTGGAAAGGCTACAGTGCTGCTGCTTTTAGAAAGGAGATATCCCGGTCTCTCAGCATCTGGGGCTCACTCCTCCCTATCCAGGCAGGGCAGTTGACCTTCACTGAGCCCCAAGACCAAGATCAGGCTGGGGCTGGTACGTTTGCAGCTGTCAACCAGCAAACAGAAAAACTGGGGAGGGGGCTCAGTTCGTGACTGGAGAACCAACTGCAGCTCCTTTAAGTCACAGGCACATCACTGGAAAAAAACACAGCCACAGAGCCATGTGGTCTTAAGACCACCGTGACGCTTAGAGTTTGTCCAGTGGTCATCAAGAACAGCCACATCCTCCAGGCCCTGGAAATTTTCCCATATAATCTTACTTGTACACTACCTAGGGCTATATTCTGTAATAAGATTACAAATTATCCTGAGGTTCTATGTTTTAAATCTGGTTTGTTATATAAAATGGATTTCAATATATAATTTTTTTAAAAAAAGAAAGATTTGGTTAATTGTCATAGGGCCTAGCCAACGTAGGACGATCTTAAACAATTTAGGCAGAGCTGGACCTGGCTAATACTTGGAAAGACTAGGTTTGCAGGCTAAACTGGAAAGCTAAAATAATCCCGGAAAAAAGCAATGGCAAACGCTTTTTATATGGTTCTATGGCTGCTTTTTTTTTTTCTTTCGCTGCTCCTCTTATCAAGTGATGACCTGCTAAGGTACCCAGATGATTATTTTATTTTTCATTCTGTTATTATTGTCTAAATTTTTTAAAAAAGGTTTAAACACAGTTAAGTATTTCCACATTTTGGATCTTACTCGGTTTTTTAGATGTGGACCCAGTAAGAAGAAAAATTCAACTGATCTAACAAATACTGGAAAAGAAAACATATAGAAAGGTAGTTACATCAAGTCAAAATAGCCTTATGAATGTGCAGAATTCTGCTTTGGATTCCAACTTTCGTAAGTGGATGTGCTTGTTGCATTCTTTAACAAGAAAACCAGTCTTTTCATTCTGGGGGCAATGAGGGGAAGGAACTACTAATTAATAAAAAATTGTTCTGCATATACAGACCGGCTATAATATAATAGCTAAAGGATAGTTGAAGGGAGGCAATACTCTACAGAATTCATGGAACCTCCTTTAAGTTTTCTGATTTAAAGCATGTTACTATTCCAAAAATGCTAGCTGGCTTTAGACTAACCATCTGGAGTCTGGAGATTTCAAATACAGGTAGTCCTTGTTTAGCAACCACAATTGGGACCAGCTACTCAGTTGTTAAAGGAAACAGTCACTAAGTGAAACCACAACTGTGCTTACGATCTTACTTCAGCTTTCCTTTGCTTTACAGACCTGCGAAGGTTGTAAATGTGAGGACTGGTCGTAAAGTTACTTTGTCATCACTGTTGTAACTGCGAATGAGGCAGTAGCTAAACCAGGACTATGTGTATGTTGTAGAATCTCTACTGGCTAACCGGGAAGTCTGGGAGTAATAGTCCAACATATCTGAAGCCCAGCAGCTTGAAAAAAATTACTATGCCTCATTCCCATTCAATACCATCAGAATATTATAACAGGGGTCTCTTGTAAAGGTCAGTGAGATCAAATAGGTGAAATATGCTGAATACTCTAACGCAGTGTTTCTCAACTTTGGCAACTTTAAGACCTATGGACTTCAACTCCCAGAAATCCCCAGCCAGCAAGTTGCCAAGATTGAGAAACACTGCTCTAAAGCAAAGTATCTTAGACTCCTCTCAGACTCATTCCTTCCCTGTACAGGCAATGCAGATCAGAGAGGTAGGTATGGTGGAGGAGACACCCTACAACTGAAAATAATTTAATTATTATTCTTCTGTCTATAACACCATAATAAACAGTAATCTAAAAATGGAACAATTAGGAGAAATTGTTAGCAAAAATTATTTCTTTTGGGGACCACTGGTGGCCCTAGGCACACAGGTTGTGCACTCTTCGAGCCTTATATAAGCCTTACCAATGAAACAAATTGTGTTGGAAGTTCAAAGCCCAACACATCTAGAAAATGGAGAAGGCTCCATTATGACTATGCTTTTACTATTACAATTTTGACTGTCTCCCTCTTCACAAAGCAGAGATTTGAATTTTTTTGTTGGGGTCCCATGGCCGAGGCATTAAAAAAAAAATCACAGAAGTCTAATAAAATCATGCACTTGAGTGCCAAAATCTCTCAAGATTTTGGTAAGATTATTGAGAGGGGGCAGGGATGTCTCTTGATGAGTGCAGCAGTATTACTTTACAGAAATCCACCAGTATGTGAAAACATAAGCTAACCAAAAGGAAAGCCTTAGGAATAGTCAAAATATATTACATTTCTAGGATGAAGGAATATCAAAAAGGCACACAATAAATAGTAACAAAACAACATATGAGAAAACCCATAAATGACAGCATTTGGAGGATCACAGAAAGATTAAAAAAGAAAAAAGATTGTTACTAAAGATTTGCCTTTTTCAAATGCATTTCAATCTACTCCATCATGCCAGGAAAGAACTGCTTCCATGACACATAAACACTTCCTTGGGGAAGGTGGTCCGCTCGTTTTCCCATTCTACCTTGCATTCAAATCCCTTCAAGCATTTGCCTACACGAGAAGTCAGACGAGCTGTGCCCACAGGCCCCAATCCTATGGTCACAATCACACTTGCATAAGCAGCTTCTCTGGAATGAAAAGCCAGCCCTATGTACTTATGACCATTCTAGGCTCTAAAGACCAAGCAAACTCATGGTCCTCTATAGTATGATACTGCAAATGCAAGGAGTAGGATTCTCTCTACAGGTAGTGCTCATTTAGCAACTGCCTCATTTAGCAACCGCCTCATTTAGCAACCGTTTGCAGTTACAACGGTGATGGAAAAGTAACTTTGTGACCAGTCCTCGCATTTACGACCTTTGCAGGTCTGTAAAGCAAAGGAAAGCTGAAGATCGTAAAATCATGTTTCACTTAGCGACTGGTTTGGTTAACCACCAAGCTGCTGGTCCCAATTGTGGTTGCTAAACAAGGACTACCTGTAAGGAACTTACCCCAGTGAGAGTCAAGATGCTGCAAGAGGACAGTAGCAGTAGCGGATTTAATATCTAAATATATAACCTTTGGAGAGCTGCTTTGGAACCAACTCAGTAAAAAGAAATATTTCTCCAATGGTTGATACTTATTGCTGCATGATATGATGACTTTCCAGAAGTTTAAACCAATTGTGGGTGGTGCCTATTCAACCCTTACGCCTATGTGCAGCATACAGTTTGGGGGGATTAATAGTGGAAAAGGGTTCCATCATAGCCAAGTTCTAAAAACAAGTTCAAAAGAATAGCTGTCATACGACGGAAACCCCTGCATCTTGACATACAGATGAAGTGGAGTACAAACCCTACAAGTTACAAAATAGCATGATGAATGAACTAGATAGCCAGTGATATGCCCCACAGTTTTTTGTAGGCACTTGCATGACTTATATCACTGTGGTTTCTGTCTGGGAAGAAAACTGAGTGGCCGAATTGCGATGCAAATGGGAGATGGTTTCTGAGCCATTTCGAGAAACAGAAGAGCTGTGAAGTTTGTAATCGCGGCCCATTCTTTCATTCAGACACCAGCTCCTCCACTTTCTTTTCACTTCTCCTCGAACCTAAAGATAAACAAAGCAGACCAGCATGCAATTTATCACCGCTGTGGGTTAATTCATGAGAACCTTTTATTACACAAGGTTGGGGGGGATGAAAAAGTGTTTGAATGGGATGAAAAAGTGTTTGAATATGCAAGAAGGCGAGAAAGAATGGAAAGGGAATTATAAGAAGGCTCCCTCATTTAATAAAACTATATATATATATATATATATATATATATATATATATATATATATATAAACAAACTTATTATGCTGTCAACTATTGAAATTGCTTGACAGTTTACAACATGCTGTGCTATACTTGGGGTGCTGATAAAAGAATAAAAATAACAAAAATCTCATTCATTCAAAGCATTCCATAACCACAGGTGTTAAAGTCTTGGAGAAAAAAATCAATTCAATCTATAGGGCACTAGATTGAGAAAAACAGTAAAGAACTAAACATCCTGGAAAAAGGCAATGGCAATACTCCTATCAACAAAATGGACATGCCCCGTAGCTACCAAGAGTTGAACTCAACTCAAGGCGCTTCACCTCTCTCTTAATTTCTAAGCAGAGATTTTGATTTAAAAATCTCACAAAAATTTAATTACATACCAAAATTTAGGCATGCTTATTTGAAACTAAATCTCTCTTAGTTCACGAACTTTTACTTCCAAATCTTTGGATTAGTGCCAACTTCAAACCCAGCAACTGACAGATTAAAGGCATCTGAAAATACTGGACTGCTCTTCATTCAAGTAACTTCCAACAGAAGGAGGTAGTTGGTAGCTGATTAAAAGCTTGCAGGGTATCTATTCTCTGCATTTATTTTTTGGAGGTGATCTATCCAATTAGTGTTCACTAGAAGCACTAATAATTAAGCTAAAGCTTAAATATTCTGGATACATCATACAAAGGCAAGAAAAGATCCAGCTGTGGAAAAATCAAAGGTAACTGAGAAAGAGGCTCACAGAAGGGAAGGTGGGTAGATAATATCCCTAATGTCACAAGCATGAGCTTACAAGAACTCAACAAAGCAGGTTCTGACAGACATATTTATCGGCGTATAATGCGTACTTTTTTCCCGAAAATTTGGGGCTGAAATCCTAGCTGCGTGTTATATGCTGATATGCCCTGCGGCTTCTCGCCTCAAGCGGCAGGGCTGGGAGAGCAAAGTGCCGGCAGCCGGGAGAACGTTTCTTTTTTGGCAGTCCCGGCAACCAGATGGCTGCAGAGGGAGGCGCAGAGCCCGCACGCGCAGAGCCCGCACTGCAGTGCACCGGCAAGGGGAACAAAGGCTGCCCCACGGCCTTGGGAGCACGGGAGAGTCTGGAGACGAGTTCTGCAGCACTCAGTGTCAGAGCAAAGAGCAGATCTGCAGCGGCTCCTCGGTATGCTAAAACGGGTGGGGGGGCAGGGAGCTGCGCACCACTCATTCCCTGGGCCTCTGACTTTGCAAACCAGCCGCTGTCCTGAGCGCTGCGCCTGGAGGAGGAGGAAGAGTTAAGCACCAGTGTGTGTGTGTGTGTGTACATGTGAGCGTGTGTTTGTGGAGTTTTTATTCCTCCGCTGCTGCTCCTTGATTTTGAGAGACTCCTGAGAGCGGAGCGGGCTTGGGCAGAGTGGGGCGCGTCCCTCCACACCGAGCCTCTGACTTTGCCTGGGCTGAGGGGCCACACAGTCCAGAGAGGTGAATGTTGTGCGCTGTGCCGCCCTGGCGAGGCTGCTGGAGAACGGTCCAATGCAACCGTCAGAGGCCGATCCCCTCACGGGAGAGGGAGGAATAAAAACCGCACAAACGCGCGTGCACACACATACACACGCGAAGCTCACCTCTCCAGACTGCGCGGTCCCTCAGCAAGGGCTGAGTATGGAGGGAGGCGCCCTGCTCTGCCCCAGAGCTCCTGGCTTTCCTGTTCCAAGCCCATTTCTCCTCCGCTCTTGGGAGTCTCTCAAAATCATGGAGCAATGGGAGAGGAATAAAAACCGCACAAACACATGCGCGTGCACACACACACTGGCGCTTAACTCTTCTTCCTCCAGGCGCAGCGTGCTCAGGACAGCAGCTGGTTTGCAAAGTCGGAGGCCAGGGGAATGGGTGGTGCATGGCTCCCTGCCCCCCCCCCCCGTTTTAGAGCAAACCGAGGCGCCACTGTGGATCTGCTCTTTGCTCTTTGCTCTGACACTGATTGCTACAGAACGCCCATCTCCAGACTCTCCTGTGCTCCCAAAGGCGCAGTGCAGCCCTTGGGGGAGGGGGCAGCTCCTCCGCGCCAAAGTTTCTCCCAAAGGGAAGAAGGGAAGAGTGGGCAAGGCCGCAGGGAGCTGGAGGAGAGGCTGCGTCTTCTGCATTCACCGGTCCTGGGGCGATCCGAGAGGGGTCGGGTGCAGCTTTGGGCGGGGGGCCGGGGGCACTGCGCAGCACGCCATGGGCTCTGCACCTCCCTCTGCAGCCATCTGGAGCGGCAGCGCTGGGTTGTGGCGGCTGCCAAAAAAGTGCTCTGACACACTGAGTGCCGGACCACGCGGGCGATGTCACTAAAGACTGCAAACAGAGGAGGCATACCCTAATAATAAATTACTGTACCCCCAATGCACTCGGACCACCAGGGATTTTTAACCCCTACTGGTCCACCAGAGATCTTACCTGCCTGCCTGCTGCAGACAGGTAAGCAGGAAGGGAGGGAATAAGTACCAGTACGGTAATAAACAGATTACCATTACCACACACTACACATAGCTAACAAACACTAATGGTACATACACACTACACATAGCCAGCCTACAACATACAAAAGAGGTGCTTTTTCTTTCATGTTATGTATTTATCTTATAAATGGTATAAATATTAATAAACAAAAAGTTCAGAGCTCCCTTTATTTTGCTTGAAAGTCATTTATTTTAAATTTAAGTTTTTTTACTCAAACTTCCTTCTTAAAATTAAGGTGCGTGTTATATGCCTGTGCGTGTTATACGCCGACAAATATGGTAATTCTGAAAAATGATGTCCACTGGGTCACAGAGTTGGGAGTAAATGAGTGACATCCATTTAACAAATCACCCAGCATTGTCCTCATTCTACCCCAGACATTTAAAATCCTATTAACTGAAGAACCCAACTTTTCCCTACCAATCTTCACCAGCCATCTAAGAACTAAGCCCACAAATGACTATTTCAAGTTTGGGTTGGTGCTTGATTTGGGTTGCAAAAAGGCAATGCTCCCAACAACAATTATAGCCTATAATGCTTCTCCTGCTTTGCGTTTTCCCTCTTGGTGGGAGAAGGCCTTCCCGCAGAAGCATCTGCTGTTCCTGTTGGCTGAATGGCTGGGCTCACGTCACACCAGGTTGCAGTTTGTTTGATTCCCACAGTATGTTAGTTGTGTCCAGCCACTGTGGTTTGTAAACTGTACTTCAAGGCAAGAATGGGCAATCTGAGGTCCCAGAGCTACAAATGGCCTTCAGATCCATTTGGGGGGCTCCTGGAGCCTCTTCCAACCACCCTTAGGAAAACTGGTAGCTAGCTGCCATTTCAGAATGGAAACACACAATGGCAATGTAAGGCCCAGATCAGGCGTAACACATTTTAACACTCGGAAGGAAGGAAGGAAGGAAGGAAGGAAGGAAGGAAGGAAGGAAGGAAGGAAGGAAGGAAGGAAGGAAGAATATCTGTGACCCAGCATTCATTTTACAACCCTGTCTCTTCTACTCTGGCTTTTACCATCCCCTCCCCCCTGTCCCCCCGTTAAACATGGTTCTGAAAAGAAAGCATGCTGTGCACTCCTGGCCTGAATGGCATGAAGTGCAAATCTACCCACTGGGGCCCATTCAACAAACTATGATTTAAAACATGCCATGTTTTTTGCAATGTCTAAAGCAAGGTTCTTTCTACTCTGACCTGAAGTGCATCCCCACTGCCCTAGATAGGGTCTTTCTCAGTCCTACCTGCATATCCTGGAAAGTGAATCTGAGGGCTTCTGTAAACAGCTGGACAACAGAATAACTGCCCCCAATATTATCACTGCCCCCAATATTATCACAAAAAAATGTAAACTTACTTCACTGTTCAGAAAGCAATACAAGATTGCAACAACCAGTCCCTGTAGGCATAAAATATTAACAAGTCAAAGCACAGTAATAAAATTAGATCAGAATTATTTTAAGAAGAAAACTTGCACAGATACTACCTGAAAAGAACCCAGGCATAATTCAAAAATGATCTGGTAGTAGTTAGAAATGCGAATCGGAAAGACTGCAAACACCATATAGTGAACGCCAAACAGTGGAATGAGAAGTAACGTTGATTTTGCAAGTCTCCTTAAAAACAAATGCATAAAATAAACCCATTAGGATGAGTCAGTGCTCCTTTGATTCCTGTTTTGCCAACATGGGTCTCCATCAAGAGACATGCAGGGACTTCGTTGCATTTCACTCACTTGTATTGTGATTGGTCATTGCCTCCCACATCCGGTGATCTTAACTTCTGCAGCAGAATTCTTATAATGCTAATGAAAAGTATAAAATTTACCTATGAAAGAATTAACAGATGGATTAATAATGGCATCAATAAATGCTTAGTTCTTCCAACCATTCACTGATCAGTTAAATCCTGTGGTGGTGCTCTTAAGAAACAAAAAACCTTAATGTGTAGATCAGTGTTTCTCAACCGTGACAACTTTAAGGTGTGTGGACTTCAACTCCCAGAATTTAAATAAATAAGAATAAATAAGTAAATTTAGCTACTCTTAACTTTCAGGAAGCAGGCTAAGGTTTTTAAAATTCACCAGGGATTGGGGGACTCCTAATAGTAGGAATGTCACTGGTTGATTTTCTTGTTACTGTTTTTAGGACCGTGGAAATGTTTTTCATAGCGCTAATGTGTTGTTCTTTTTAAATTGATATTATATTATTAGCTGCCTTGGGGGAACCTCAGCCTTTCCTTCTGGAGCCGAAGGATGGGTTTTAAATAAAACTAATCATGAAAAATAATAGACTTTTGCCTAGACCAACACTCATGCGTGAAATTTCAAGGGATAAAAGCTACGGTGAAAAATTACAACATTAACATATAATTCATTTCCAATGCTGAATTTACTTACTAAAATGGAAATTAGGATTGGTATTCGTATAATCCACCAAGGAGCACCATGATCGTTTGTATCCCAGCAACTGTTAATAAAAAGGGAAAATAATGAATCTAATTCTATCAGCAAGGATACCTAATAAATAAGCATGATAAATCCTCAGTCACTGTACCATAATTAAGCTTATCTCTAGCGAAATTGTGAGAAAAATTGAAAGTAGAAAAAGTGGAGGGGGCTACAATATAATCAGAATCAGAAACAAGTATTATTTTTATACTATATCACAATGGATAGATGTGTAGTTGGGGCTTCAGTGGTACCAGGACAACATTTCAAAACCAGGCCATTCCATCTCAATTTTATAGGGCTTTTACTTGCTAACAGCTTGGTCCTGTGAAGCCATTGTCTCTTTTGGTAGATCAGCTGCTACAAACAAGAGAGCAATGGCTTTACCCCCTGCCCAGGAATGTGTATTTGTGTGCATCTGCATGCTCCTGTGAAGCATTCCATGCCTGCGTCCACTTTCTTCTCCTTGCTCTGGCCAGCGGTCCCTCTGGCAAGGTAACAGGTGGAAATGACAAAATCAGGAGGAAGAAAACAGTACTTTCCTCACATCTCATCATGTTGGATTGTGAAGTGAGGGAAGAAAAGCCAGTCTGTATCAGACAAGGGAAAAGTCACTCCTTTGTACATCAGGGCTGAAGAATCCCAGAAAGGAGAGGCAGAAACTCAAGATTTTGGACTTTCTACCATTCATAACTCCAGGGGCTAGATGATTATCAGAAGCCCCCAGATGTCATAAGGACACAAAGGGTGGCACTGATCTCAGTTTGCTGTGTCTCTAACATGCGGAAGGTCCCAAATCCAAGTGATAAGTGCCAGTCACAGAGGTCTTAAAGCCTGGGAAAATCAGAAAAACATTGGAAAAAATGGAAAAATTTGATGGATGGGGGAAGGAAACACTGCATTTTTTATTTGTATTTTCATTTTTGTATTTTTCCCAGGTCTTCACATTTCTGATCAGCCATCTCTTCAAATCATGTGGCAGTCCATGTTTGTCATCTGAGGCAATCCATATCTTGCTGTGGAATGAGCATGCCTCAAAACAAAAATCCAGAGTAATGAATCACCAACACAATATAAACTATGGAGGCCTGTAGACACTGCTTTTTTGTGGCAGTACCTATACTTTGCCTCCTGCCTGGACTGACACTGCCCTGTATGATTGTAATGCCATCTATCAGGATCCAGAAGGTGTGCCTTCTCTGTTGAAGCACCTGTCCTCAGGAAGAGAGATAACTTCCTGATGATGTTTTTTGGAGAAAATCTATCTATGCGGTTGCCAAGAGTCAACACCAGCTTGACAGGGCATAATCAATCAAAACAAAAAATCTGATGTTCTGTGAGTCTTTAAAAGATTGGCTGTTCTCCCAGGCTTTGTGGGAGGTTGTCTGTAGAGGTTGTGGCAGAGTTTGTCTGGACACTTAGGTTCTTTTTCTATTTTAAGTGTAAGCTACCCAGAGTCAGGTGGCTTCTAAATCTATCAAATGAATGAATGAATGAATGAATGAATGAATGAATGAATGAATGAATGAATGAATGAATGAATGAATGAATGATGTCTGGGATGGGCAACTGCATTATGATCATTGGGTTTCATGATTCCATAATTTTGTAATATGTTCCCCCAAATCTTCCATCAGACAAGATGTTCCCCCCGCACACAAAAAAGAGAGAAAGAAACACAACATTCAGAAATTAGATATTTCAGTTATTTGCTCTGCATTTTAAATGGAGACCATACATTAAATTCATTAGTGGTGCATATTATATCTGGTTTCTTCTCCAGGACACAACACTTGTTTTCACATCAGGCATATTGTTATTTTGGGGAGCAGAAGCAACACACAGTTACTTCTTTAGTGCTTAAATGTCCTTACTCTATACCAGGACTGTGCCTATAACTGGAATCTCCAGCACCGCATTTGCACGACCCAGCACCTCAAGATTGCAGCACTGGCTCAATTTGAGTGATGCAATTTTGACTCAAACGTGAGGATCCCATCCTCACTCTTAAAACCCCACCAGAAGGCCAAAAATCATGCTCCTTTCAGTGGTATCACCAGATGATCTTCTGTGGTGCTTCAGAAGATCAGGAGGCTGTGATCCAAACCTGACCTTTTAAACATCCTCCCCACTCCCCATATGGTACAGCATTCTACAACAAACAGAACTGTCTAGTTAAAACAAGGCAACCATCTCTGACAAATATAATTCAAGTTCATATTTCACATTGGACAATGTGTTTATTACCTGCTGCAACCCAACTGTGTATCCAGGAATAAAAACTTTGGCAATTTTGGACATGATGCAACCAGAATCAGTGTCTTTTATAATGAAGCCTGGAAGCATATATGCTGCTATTCAATGGTGCTTACCCAGTGTTGTCTAGATACACTCTAGATACTATCCACGTGATGATGAAAACTGTAGGGATTCCTGGAACAAAGACACAGCAGAAGAGGAAGGAAAAGATATATAGAATGCATAACTTGGCAAAATTAACTGTGCAAACAGAAATCATTTTCCAGATTAAGAATTCAAACTATATAATATGACATAGCATGAGAATTAGCTGAAGGGAAAACACTAATACATCAACCTAGATTACAACACATTTGGCTGTGTTTGCACATGTTCATCAAAGTCAGTGAAAGATCTAGTAGTGCGTGCTAAAGCTGGTTAGGGTTAACCTTGGGATTTTTTTGGGGGGTGTAATATGCTGTGTGAAACCATGCCATTTAATTAATTAATGATTGAATTGATTCCATAAATCCAAAGCATTGGTTAATTCAGTGATTACACTGAGCATGTTCTATGAACACAGCTCCCTGATATTCAGGTGAAACATGGGTAGTTTGTCTTCAGTCAAGTCAAGCATGAATACAGATGTTTCATACAGTATTTTTCTGATACAGTCTTTGGTGATTGAAGTCCAAGATGTCCTGCTTGTTCCTGGATGCAGTGGCTGCTATAATGATATGGGAAGGTGCTATATACTGACTCATACCCTATATTGTGAGCCACAGAAACATCTTCAGGGCTGCTGTGAGGAATTTTCTTGTTCTCTGGCAGATAAAGTCACTTGGATTCACTCACAGTTGGATGACTGGGCAGGTCCAGTTGAGGTCCCTGGGTGCAGTCTTGTGGGGTTATTTGGACCAAGTTTGAGCCTGTGCCTCCAGAGGGAGTGGCCAGGGTCCTCCAATCTGTGAGTTTGGTCATCTGTTTATTAGATCCAGGGCCTTCCTGGGTTATTAAGGCTGCTTGGGAAGTGACCTATAGTTGCATCCATGTGGTGGTGTCAGCTTCATTGAGGGATGGGATGGTCCCCCTCTTCGAAAAAGGTTGTGGTGTGCCCCCCTCCTCAAGAAGCCCTCACTGGACCCAACGCTCATGGACAGCTATTGTCCAGTTTCCAACTCTCCCTAAAAAGGGAACGTTGTTGAAAATGTGGTTGAACAACAGTTGAAGATCTTGAAGAAAGCAGTTTATCTGGATCCATTTCAGTCGGGTTTTGGAGCTGGGTACAGTACAGAGATAGCATTGGTCATACTTGTTGATGACTTCTGGCAGGGATGGAATAGAGATGGTGCATCCATCTTTGTGCTTCTTGATCTCTCAGTGGCTTTCAATACCACTAATCATGGTATACTTATGGGCTGGCTATAGAGTTTGCAAATAGGAGGTACAGTTTTACAGTGGTTCTCTTCCTTCCTCCATGGTTGTTTCCAGTTGGTGTTGCCAGGAAGGAGAGGTTGCACACCTGGCTCTTCACATGGAGTCTCTCAGGACTTGATGCTCTCACTCCTTCTGAACATCAAATGACATGGCCCCACTCAGTTGGGGTCCAGTATCATCCATATGCTGCTGATACACAACTGTGTATCTTGACCATGGGCCATCCAGTTGATACCACTGGTGTTCCGATCCAGTGTCTGGAGGCTGTCCAAGTCAGAATAGGAGCAACAGGCTCATGCTCAGTCCTGACAAGACCAAGTGGAGGATTTTTCCTCTTTGGTCTTGGGTTGCACCCATTCAAGCCTGAGGTGTAATCTCGGCATTTTCCTGGAATCACCATTCCTGCTTGAGGAACAGGTGGCAGCTGTGGCCAGGAGGGCCTTTGCATAAGTCCATCTAGTGCACCTGTGCACTTTCCTACAGCAGGAGGCCCTTCAGTCACCCACGCCCTAGTCATCTCTCAACTGGATTAGTGCAATATGCTCTACATGAGGCTGCCCTTGAAGACCACTTGGAAACTATAGCTGGTCCAGAATGCTGTGGCAGCATGGGCAGTGGTGGGTGCATTACATTATACCCATGCTTCATCCCTGCTTCTTGAACTGCACTGGTTGCCAGCTGGCTTTTGGGTTAAAGTCCTGGTGCTGGTTATTGCTTATAAAGCCCTACATGGTATAGGGCCAGGTTATCTGAGGGACCATCTATCTCCAATAGTTTTTGCCTGCTCAATGAGATCAAGCACAGTGGGTACACTCCAGGTTCAGGCAATTAAACAATGTCATCTATTGGGACCTAGGCAGCACACCTTCTTTGTTGTGGTACCTGACCTGTGCAATACCATTCCCCCTAGAGATTCCTACAGCTGTTTTGGAAGTCATCAAAAACATGGGTCTTCTCCCAGACCTGGGCTTAAGGCAGATGTTGAGCCTTTGTTAGTTTTTTGTTGGTTTCAGGTACGTATGGGTGTTTTTAGTCTTCCAGAGTCTTTAGTCTTTTTACTGTTCAGTCTTTTTTATGTGTATTTTAAGCCACCCTGAGTCTTCTGGGAGTTGGGCAGTCTCCAAATCTAATAAATAAATAAAATGTCTGTCCAGCCACGATTGTCTATATAACCATCAGCAGTTGTCCAATGTGCCTTGATACTGGAAATGCCTAGGATTGAATGTGCCCCAATATGACCCCCTGACTTTTGTTTCTGGAAAAGTAAACCAAAACCTACTCAATTTGTGTCAGGACTTTCTCCTATCTAGAAGCCCTGAATCTTCTTTCCAGCATGGTTCTGGTTTCACTTGAGAACTTTCCCTATGCTCATCCAGGAGTTCTACAGTTGTCTCTCCAAGTAGCCTGAGTACTAAGGTCAGGGGACTACAAAATCTGTGACCCATCAAGCTATATAAATCCCCTCAGCCATCTAGCAAGAACTTTGTATGCATCTCCATAATTTTTGCACTTGCCTGAACCTTCAAAACAATGGTGGGTCAAGGATTGGACAAATCCCAACACATAGAATGCTGAGTTTGCTGAGTCTCAAATTCCAGAGGCCTAAGTAGGATACAAAAGTCTCTAATATGAAGGGGGGGGGGGGGAAAAAGAAATAACTATATTGATCTTCTTACCCCATCCAATAAGGAGATATACGGTGAAGTGTCTGTTAGAAGAGAATATGACCATGAGGAGGATGTAGAGATAAAGTCCTTCAACTAGGAGCCAATAAAAATTGGCCATTACACAGTACTGGAAAAATACCAAGCTAGCCTTGCAGCCGACCTGGAAAGTTACAAATCAAGGATGAAATGTTTATGCAAAGAAACTGCTGTAATACAGTAAATGGTTTCCTTTGTTTAAAATCTCTTTTGATAGATACAAGCTTTGACAAGAGATTTCTCCTTCCATGAATTTAGCTATTGATGGGCTGAAACAGCCTCTTTCAACTGTTCTGGATTTGGTTCAAGGAATGAAAGTAAATGCCAAGTGCTTCTCAAAAACCAGGTTTGAAACTGATGTATTTGGTTGTTGCCTCCTAAAGTAGTGGCATATTTAACATATGGTGTTCTTTATTATCAAATTTCTCTTTCACACACTTTCTCACACATTTCAGGATAAAAAAGTCCAGGAATAAAAATGTCACCTCCTTTAAGAATCAGGACAAGGCAGAGGCATTTAAGACCACCCATTAACCAGAAGTAATTTGGTTTGGGGAACATGTTCCCATCCCTTTTTAAAGTTAGTTTATTCTACAGCAGCTGTGCCAGAAGCAAAAAATAACTCATGGAATGCACAACCCAAGGAGAAACTGAAAAGCATTGCTTAACTATTATATAAGTAAACCAGAATGAACACAGCATACGTGATTCATTGGTGCAGATCCTTCATCACATGGACCATACTATAACGATGCCAGCAAGTTAGGACTTTAGATAAATAGTTGGGGGGGGGAGGAGAAGAATGTTCCTTCTTAAATTAGACAAGACAGTCATTCCCATCTGAACTGCACGAGACTAAACATGCGAAGTAATAAAGGTGATCCATTGTTTTGCATTTTTGTTGCAGAGCATCTTTGTGAAAAGCGTGTCAAATTTAATTAACAGGGAAAAGTGGGGGGGCTGAGACTCGAGGAAGTTCCATGCTGAGGACTAATATGCTTCCAGTTGCTACAAGATTCTTGGTTCTCATTAACTAAGCTGAAGGGAATGGAATCATTAATATCCATGGAGCCGAGAAACTGAAATTTACACTTAGGTATGAAATTGCCATATATTTTCAGGCTATTGGTCCATCAAGACACAGTTTCATACTCTGAGCAGCAACATCTCTGAAAATCATTCCCTGCAATGCTGAGATTTCTCCCTTTGGGTGTGTATGTGCTACGACTCCTCAACAGTGGAACTGAATGCAAATTCCACTTTAAATCCCTTTATATTCACCGGAGTGATGTTACTTCCTCCCAAACTAAGCATACTAAGGGCTGTTGTCTTTCTTAATTTCAAAGGGTTGAGATGCTTGATAGACTAATATTATCCAGTGTCCACAAGCAAAAGTATTAACATATATTTTTATGATAAGCAGGTGTCACTATTTATTTTTTAACTTTTGATTATCTTTCCCATTTCTAGCACCACTCATTGTTCGGCAATTATTAGAAAGACTCAATTTAGAAAGTGCTTTTTGATGATGAAGATCTTGCAAACTCATTGAGAAATGGCTCAGACTTTCAGATGGAGAACTGAGCAGTGGTTTGCCCACTGCGTTAGACAGTACTGATTTTAGAATTGTTAAACCTGAATTAAAGGCTTCCAGATCCCATTCCAAGTTCTTATTTTTATCTCTTTTGGTAAATTCCTTTCATCCCTTGATGTGGTCCCCTTTTTCATTTAAATTTTTTTATTTAAATAATATCACTAGGCACAAAAACACCTACAAAACATGTAAAAAAACCCAAAAGCAACTGCCGCATCATGTACATACATGAGTACTCCCTGGAATCCTCGTATGCTCTTTAGCCCAGAATGAGGATCTTTTTACATCCCAATTAATGGGGATGTAAGGGCAAGGAAGGAGAACCTAGATTTCAATCACATCAATTTTTACACAGACCTGAATATTAGCTGTACCTAATGCTGTCTGCCCAAAAGCAGAACAGAAGCCATTACAGGAATAGATATCTTTCCCCACTGCAATTTTGCTCCATTCCAATTATGTTCCAGCAAGCTAACTGAAGCCTCACTCCCCATCCTGGTACTCTTCTCATGTGATGTTGGATATAACCTACTACCATCTCAAAGATTACGTACATGGTACAAAAGAAATGGGCTTTAATTAATAACATCTTCTTTACTTACCCAGGAAGGTTGATTTTCTGGACACTCCTCTGTGCTAGTGTTGGAATAGAGGACTTCATCCTTAACTAAGACAGAGACTGCCTTTAAAATGAAAGACAGGAACAGATTCAAATGTATGTAGTTCCGAGTGCAGTGAAGTTTCCTACATATGGAAAGAGACAGACAATGTAATTTCTGGAACCAAAGCATAGCTGAAGATCTTTCTGCTTACCTTCTGTTGTTTCATAGAACAGTTAATACAGAAGTGACCATAATGCAGTTGTAGCTTCTGATGGCCCTATAGCCACATTCTGCTTTGCCCACTGCTTTTCTACAGGCTGTATCAACTTTTGGTTGACATTATAACTCTTAAGGTATAATAATGCCAAAATCTCCTCTTTCAGGGGACAATTTGGAACCCCCTGAAGTAGCATTCATTGGACTTAACAGTGAAGTATGAGGATGTCCCATGCTGTGATGGAATGGAATTGTGAAGACCAAGCTCAGGCAGATAAACATTTTCTTAGCTCGCCAGAACCGCGTGGGAGGAACAAGAGGATGAGACTGGCACCTCCCTGAGGAATTGACACTGTTGTGGCTGAAGGACTTTGGGAACTGGGGTTTTAGTCTGGGAAGATTTTTGCTAGAGGTTGTAGCTAATAAACATAGCTGGATTGAATTGGCATTGTCTCTTGGAGTTCCTTGGGCTAGGCCTGACATCAATCTTCCCAGACTACTACCCCAGTTCCCAAAGTCCTCCAGCCACAACAGTGTCAATTCCTCAGGGAGGTGCCAGTCTCATCCTCTTGTTCCTCCCACACGGTTCTGGCGAGCTAAGCTAATGTTTATCTGCCTGAGCTTGGCCTTCATAATTCCATTCCATCACACATGCCCCATCTAAACAAAATAAAATTTAAGTAGTTGCTGAAATGTGAAATTACCCTAGTTTGCAAGTTCTCATGTGATCATGACAAAATCTTGAGGGATCTTACTGAGAACTAAGAAAAAATGCTGGCTATTAGCTTGAAAGAATTGTTAACGTGATTTCTTGTAGGGCAGGGATGAGCAAGGTGAGATAGTGCCCTATTTTCTTTCATTTTTTTCTCTCTCCTTGGAGGGTTGCAAGGGGGCACTATAGAGTTACAGCCATGAAAGGGTAGGCCCAACATTTCATTTGAAAGGGCTGGGTTTGGGGGTATTTATTCCCTCAAAATAGGTACATCAAACCTCCTAGAGGTTTTGTGCACCTATTTTATTTTCTTAAAAAGCAAGACCTATAGAAAATGGCCACTTGCCACCAAATTTCAGTGAAATAATCTTAGCTGTAGGGATTGCAAAAAAGAGGTTGAGGATCTGATGTGACCGGCAGGGACCAACCTAGGGAAAGCACAAGTCCAGGTCAAGAAAATGGTTTGTCTATCAGCTTGAGACCACTTAGCTTCCAATAGTTTAGTTCATTTTTAAAAAGATTTAGCAACTGTCAGCCACTTTGGGTACCATGGCAGAAAAGCTCTACAGATATGCAATAATGTACTAATATTTATTTTATTGATTTGATAATTGCAAGGGATGTTCTTTGGGCTCTTAATATTGAGTTCAATCACTTGATTGTTCCAGCAAGTAGAAGATTAAAAATGAATACCTAGATACTTGAAGATTTTAACTTGGTCAATAGGTCTCCCATTGATCTTCCAGCTAATTGGAGACTTAAAGTGCTTTCTTAAAAATACTAAAACCTTTGTTTTAGAATAACTAATTTCAAAGTGTTCCCTGGAGAAATAGAATGACAAGGCTTTAAGACACTGGTGCATACCCACATGTGTTAGATAAAAAGGCTGCATCATCAGCATGCGGGAGAATAGGGAAGGGACTCTGAACAACAGATGGAGGATGAAGCTTTGGCTTAGCAAAGATGTCAATCATACTGTTAATATATAAATTAAACTATAGTAGGGCAAGCATATGCCCTTGTTTTATGCCCTTTTGAGTATGGATAGGTTTGGTTAAATTGCCATTGCAACTGCTCTTTGAGTAGTGATGCTGTGGTACAATGCTATTATTAGTTTAATCGACATGACAGCTAGTTTCTTCCAAAGTCTACCATGTGGTATTGAATCAAAGGCTGCCCTTAAGTCAATGAAAGTGACATAGAGAATGCTTTTTGGTGGGTTAGAGTATTTCTCAGCTAAATGATGCAGAATTATATATTGGTCCATTGTTGAATGCCTGCATGATCCTGCTGTTTGTAGGTATAGACACATCATGGCATCTGAATATTTTTTTTTTTCAAGGCTTTCTTTGCTATTCTACCAAGTACTAGTCTGCAACGCATTTCTTGCTTGTTGATTTCTTTACTGTTGATAGGACACCTTGAAAGGCAGAAGCTATTCACCATTTCAGTATCTTCACTGTCAGTTCTAAGTCTGGCTGCTATACTTGCTTGTCATTCGTTTGGTCTTATTTATATTTATTCTTAGGTTTGTTTGTTTTTTCACTGTGCTCTTTGACTTTCATTACTTGAGACTGCAGACCATTTGCATCTTCAGCTATCAGAGTACTGTAATCAGCATAGCACAGGGCATTGATGTTTCTTGGTCCAATATAAAACCATGCTTATCTTCTTCTAATCCAGCCTTCCTCAATATAAATTCAACATCTAGTGAATTTCTCTCTCTAAGGAGAGAATATACAGCCTTGTCTCACTCCTTTATTGTCCAAAAGCCAGTCTATTTCTACATGTTCCATCCAGACGGTAGCGTCCTATCCTGTTTAGGTTCTTATGAGGACGGTGAGATATTCTGGGGTCACTCCTAAGAACACTCCATAGCTGTCTATCCATATGGTATCTGAACAACAACAAAAAATCCTTGGTAAAATGCAGGAGTGGTTTATATTGCCTCCTCCCATGCAGTATGAAATGATGCCTTTGGCAATGTCACTAAAGTGATAATCCACCTCCATCATTTTCTTTTATTGTTGTTGCCCAATATAGGTGCCTGCTTGGCTTAGCTGGGCAGCTGGGATGTCCTTCATGCTTTGGGAAACCATGCTGGGAATATATATTCTTGGCAAATACTCTTGACGTTGGCTGGTGTGGTTCTTCCGGGCTGTGTGGCCGTGTTCTGGAAGTTTTGTTTCCAAATGTTTCGCCAGCATCTGTGACCGGCATCTTCAGAGTGCAGGAGCACAGACAGGAGCAGTTCTCTCTGTGCCCAGGATGATGTGACCCTTCTGTGGGTATTTATAGAGGTCTGAAGGGGGGGGTTGGGGGGGGCGTGGGAAGAACTCTTGACGTTCTTCGTTCATCCCTTCCAGGAACACCCTTTGTCATGAAGGGGGAAGCAGATTTTACAAGTAGATAATTGTATTCCAGTGTTCATTTCTTTAAGCTTCCTTACAGAGATAACTCTTTTTCTCTACTACTAAATATCACAGGCTTAGTTGTTTTTTTTTAACTGTGTATGTTTGCAAGCTATATTATTGTTTTAACATGTATGTACATATGACAATTTCTAATTACTCTCTTCTCTATATCCTAGAGATAGGATAAAGAAAAGCCTAAATATATACTGGCTGTTCCCTTTTCTTTTTTAGATAGGCACTGACTTCTTCCCTTGACTTTGACTGGTACAGCGTCTTATCTTCTGTCTTCTTTGGTCCCAGAGAGGTCATCTGCAAAGGGTAAAGTCCTGCAGCGCATCCCCGTCTTCATCTTCAGTGAGCCTTCTGGATCTTACCCAATAACTCTCTTCAGCAATCTTTTCTGGAATTGCCCCTGAACTAACACGCCTTCTACAATATAACACTGCCCAGTTGAATTTACGTACACTAGTCAGGATTGTTCTTTAATAAAACAACAAATCTTTGACAGCTGCTGCTGTCTAAATCCATTTTAAGCTCTGGACACATTAGGAATTTTGAAAGTATGCTAGTACTCACAGAAAATGGCTGTTGAGGGGGAGCTCTGCCCATTCGGGAAATGGCTGTCTTGACAAAACAGCCAGTCTCAAAACACCCATTCTTCAGAAAGCAATACCATAAGGTCGTTCCACATCACCTCCTTTAGATCTTCCCACCCACTTACCTATTTTCCTCAGCAGGTGGCCCTCTTTACTGGACTGCAAGGTCCTGGGCTCCACAGGCCAGCAAAGCACTGGACTGTATCCATCGACATTTCTATTTTTACAGAATGCTTATCGGGCCTATCTGGGTTCCAGAAGGATTTTTAGAAATAAACATGATGCTGCAGAATGGCACTTTGGTTTGCACCATACCAGCTGCTTACCATTTATTATTTTAAATAAATGGTTACAATTAAACAAATCTAAACAAATGAAAAATCTCAACATCTGGATCAGCTTAGAAGCTAAACAGGATTGAGCCTGGTTAGACTTTGGATGGAGATCCCAGAATTGTAGACTAGACTAGAAGTCCCAAAACACCCCAGAATAAGATAACAATAAACAATTCCCATACTGTTGCCAAGATAACCATATGATCATGTCCTTCAAATCACCAGGAGCTAAGTTTGATTTGAAGAAGGCTTTATTTAAAAAAATAAGGAGACTTTGTTAGATGATGTGAGAACAAGATGGCCTACCCCTATTCTACGGCTGTTCCAAAATACTTAGTTCCTTCCATGTTTTAGCAAACATACCTAAAAAGGCAAAGAATAATGCTTCCTGTGGTCAGAGCAATGAGAGAAGCGCTGTGTCCGAGGGTATAAATTGCTTTCACCCAAACATAGAAGACCTATGAAGAAAACAGGTATTTTAACTAATTACCATAAGCAGACATTTGAAAAAGATTCAGCAACATAGCTGCCTTTTAAATAGGGCAAAGAAATTATGCAAAGTATTTTTGTACCTTTCAGATGGAGATTACTCTCCTTTCCAGAGTCTTGGTCTATATAGCGAAGGTGGCAAAACACAGCATGCAGCCCTCTAGCATTTGTTTGTTTATCATTCATTCATTCATTCATTCATTCATTCATTCATTCATTCATTCATTCATTCAAAGATTTATAAGGCAGCCCAACTCAGATAGTGTGATACTCTGGGTGGCATACAACATAAACACACAATAAATCAAAAGAAAGAAAAAAACAAAGAAAACCGTCTAGCAACAAACAAATGATATATAAATACAAAATGTAAAATGGTGACCAAACACACAACAAAACAACCACAGGGGGGACACCCACTTAACTGACCCCTAATGCCTGGGGAAGAGCCAGGTCTTAAGGGCTTTTCTGTGGACAAGAAGAGTTTGGGGGTGTCATATCTGGGGGGGGGGGATTGTTCCAGAAAGCAGAGAGCATCCCAACTTCATGCTACCAAATTTTAGCAACAAAATGGAAAGAATGTTGGTAATGCAATTTTGGACTATTTCAGCTTTCAGTGGTTGTTGTAACAATGGGAATGGGAGCAGTTGGTCTCTGGAAAACCTCCTATTCCGATTCTCCCCCTTAAATACCTCCAAAGGCCCAAAAGTAAGCTAAACGATCTTGGCCATGCCCCTTTTGGTCCTGTTGCAACATCACCAGGGGTCTTCCTTTGATTCTTGAGAAGGCTGGGAGGCTTAGTTTCAGTCTTGGTCCCTCAAACATTGTTCATCCACACACAATCCCAAGATGAAAAAAGAAGGGGGGAAGAGCAAAGCAGTGCACTCAAGAGTTCAAGAGGTGATAGGAAAGAGGTCCATCGTGGGAGTCCCCTCCTTTGCTGACAATGGATCATACTCCTGTTTCAGAAATTATACCAGATCAACTCTCCACTTCTGATGGCCTCCAGATGTGTTTGGCTAACCACTTGCAGGATTCCCAACCAACATAGCTCTTCAACATACTGCCTGAGAATTCTGAGAGCTGCAGCGATTCCAACATACTAGAGGGCATCAAGCTAGTGAAGAAGTGTTTACTTTTAGCAGATAAGAGGAAAAGGAAAGTCTGTTTTTGTGCTTAATCTACCTATTCTTTTTCACACTTCTATAATTCTGTATATTACAGACACTCACATGGAAACATGTATCTCTATAGTAAAAGGATTCCAATACCAAGATTAGAAGAACGTTGTTTAATTATTTGTTGTTGTAACTCTAAAGGAAAAGAAGATTCCTGAAAAAAAGAATAAAGTTGACATAACATAGATTTTAAGATCTCAAGATTTCTGCCAACAGTTGCGGGAAAATGTCCTGCCAACACTAACACAGCACTGCACTGAGATTGCAGTCTTAATTAATTATTTCTTGGCCTCATAAAGTTTTGCTCACGGTGTGAAAGTGAACAGCAAAAGTAGAAGCAAATAACTCCTTCTTCCTTGTTTACTCTCCTATTTCTCTCTACTAACATCAGAATAACTCTGGTAGAGCAGATGAAAGCCCTATCTGATCCAGTGTTCAGAACCATATAGTTGCTGACCAGATGTATCCAGGAAGCTTCAAAAGACACAGGGAGGATGTCTTTCCCTCGTTTTCATAACACGTGGCAAAATTACACACAACCTGGGTTACCATCAAAGGAGGATTCATGTCGTTTCCCCCCTTCTACCTCTCATGGCGTGATGGATAACTCACCCTATGTTGTGATAATATCCCCTGAGTTTTTCTACCACATACATCTTCTGCTCCCAACAGTGGAGATGAAGAAATATAACATGTGGTGGTGATGATGGGGCATGAAATAATTGCAATAACCAAAAGAAATATATGTTGCATTAAGTTGTTTCATGCGTAAATTTGAAATTCCCTAGTGTCAAGGCCAGGGTTCTCTTTTATTTATTTATGCTATTTTAGAAATGTTATATATGGTCATGGTGAGAAAAAGAAATACAGTACAGAGAAAGAAAAGTCCTGAGCAATTTCAAGGAAAAAGTAAAAACCAAGTTGCCCATCAGCAATGGGCATATAAATATGTGATATTCTAGCCCAGTGTTTCTCAATTTTAAGATGTGTGAACTTCAACTCCCAGGATTCCCCAGCCAATATGCTAGGGAATTCTGAGAGTTGAAGTCTGGCTGGGGAATTCTGCGAGTTGAAATCCAAACATTTTAAAGTTGCCAAGGTTGAGAAATGCTGGCAACACTAGCCCTATTGTCAAAGTCTCTGTTTATACATTGCTTGAAACCATGGTTTGTTTCAGTATGATTTAATATGTAAACTGCAGCTGATTAGGTTGACACAACTAAGCCATAAATCATGATATACAAACCACAATAGCTGGATTCACATAATTCTATAAATCAAAACTAAACAAACCACCTTATAGTGTTGAGTGTTGTGTGAACCAAGATACTGTGTTTCTTTTGGTCCTGTTCTTTCTGCAGCATTTGAAGGAATGAAACCACATGAGTAACTCACATACCACAAAGTCTTTGGGACAGGTAGCCTTACAAGTAATGTTCAAAGTAGAATTCCTTTAAAAAGGCCACCTTTATGCCAATATTCTAAAATGGTACTATAATAATTCTGGGAGTATATGCTCTTTCATCTTCTATGATACCTGAAGCTTGAAAAGCTATTTTTCAATTGTGCCCAAGGTACGTTTATTTCAAATAAAGAACATTTTCTTACTTTGAAAATATATAGCCACACAAAAGAGTATCTACACAGCTTCCCATTATGATTATTGGCTTTACTATGCTGAAGTTAACTTGCTCAAGTTCTCCTTGATGGGACTTTTTTTCTACTTTTCAAGTATACTTCTCATTTCAGCTTAACATGGCAAAAAAAAAAAGTGTTAATTTATTGCTGTTGGGTCCACAAAACCTTTGGAATCTACCAAACATATCATTTCTCTCTCTGGAGTGAGTTACACAACATTTGACACTTTGGCTTCATTCGTACCCTTGATATAATTGCCATTTGAATTAAATTATACGACATCTTGAAAACATAAAAAGGGCTCTGTGGGATTAGATCAAACAGCCACATAGATCCCATTTTCTGCCTAGAGATTAAAAACAATTCTAAACACCAGAAGCAAATTTGGGAGTTTTGTTCCAGCACATTCACAGATG
The DNA here is from genome assembly GCF_059951505.1 of Python bivittatus. NCBI lineage: Eukaryota > Metazoa > Chordata > Lepidosauria > Squamata > Pythonidae > Python > Python bivittatus. The sequence continues at coordinate 9,616,392 of NW_028277088.1, forward strand.
CTCCATAGCGAGATGAATGCTGGCTAATGTTTGTCCTTGTCAGGAATAAATCTATGGCAGGTGCAGGCAGAAGTTGTCCTCATGTTACAAAGTTCCTAAAATGGTGAAAAGCCTCTCTTGATTTTCATAAAATAAATACACAGAAGCCCTTATACTGAAAGCAGTGCTGGGTCTGGGGCAGAATGTTTCCTCCCTGACACTGTTGGCATGGCTCTATGACCACAATATTGTCTGGTCAGGGTCAATCCTACAAGTATTGTCTCTGCTCTTCAAAAATTTGACACTACTAAGCTTGTTGGGCTTTGTAAAGCCCTTTTTTAAACAATAGAAGGGACATCTCAGCCAGCTTGAAAACATTACAGAGTACAATCTCCATTCATCCCCACATCCAATCTGATGAATATTCCTACAGAATTTAAATTAAAGGTCAGAAGATTTGCTGGATGGGAATTCTGTCCCCAAGAAGGAGCAGTTAAATTGAATGGATCTATCCTAGTCTGCTAATCCCGCTTCTTGTCTCCCCAGTTGTTAATCAAATGCTTTTCTAGAAAGTCCAAAGACAGTTTGCAGGCACCACCACACCTCTGGTTGTGTTTCTTGCAGTGCCTCTGAACGTTCTAGGTAGGTTTCATTCATTTGCCTAGTCCTCTTCTGAAGTCATCCAATACAACTGTTATTCCATCATATGGAATAAATTCTATTGAACATGCTGGTTGGAAATTCAGTCTCAGTATCTCTGGAGAGTGATAGTTTGGGAAAGGGTAATGTATAATAAAAGTTCCAAATTACATTTCCTAGCTGAGGGCTCTTCCACAAGCTGCTTTGGCACTGTTCTTGCAATACTGCTGCACTCTTTGTCCTGCCCATTTTTCTTCCTACGTGGCTGCCCAGAATATCTAATAACAAAACTTCTATTTTGCAATTTGAGACACTTCATAGGACTTGGCCAGCTTTTCTATTGGCACAAACTCTGACCAATGTCCTATCCAGCTCCATGACTCTCTGCTGCTCCTATTTACTGGCATGTGTAATGAGATGCATACCTGGGATGTGGTGAATTGGTTCCTCAATTGCCTCAAGTGAGGTTCCTCAGCCTTTCCCCCTAAATTCCTACTGCACTCTCCCATTCTTCTGTGGAGGTCCTATTATATAATGCTGCCACTATCCTTGTTTACTTATTTAATCAAATTTATATGGGGCTCTCTTAATATTCTCTAGGACTGAATTACTTGGAACAGGTAAAGTTCTGTAGTTTAACTGCATGAAGTGGTGCATGTGCTAAGTTAAAATCCTCTCAGAATGAGAATGCTGATTGAGCAAGAATTCAAATCTTATATTGTGTATATGAATGGTAAGGAACTAGACAAAAAGATGGAGATGAAAGACAAAAAGAGAAAGGAAACAAAGAAAATAACAATGACTTTAAAGAGGTTATCTCAGCCTGCTCCTTCAGCCAGAAACCCACGCATGCACACACAAAATGAAGGCAGAACAAAGGCACCACAACTCAAATAATTATTCATAAAATAACTGAACTTCCTATTGGCATCCAGATTTGATTGACAGATCAAGTGTAGGTTTTTCTTTTATATCTAAAACTCTTGGAATGAGATTTCTTTTCATTCACTACATGATGCCTTCAGACCACCATGATGCCCTTGCTCAGCCTCTGAGGCTTTCTAGATGATCTTTCTTCACCAAGAACTAATGCATTAGGCAAAGACGTATAGGGCATAGCCAGTTTCTGTGGTCCTTTACTGGTCATCCAATGATCAGTCATTCTTGCAAAGACCAAGTATAACAGCCATTATAGGAATGCCTCTGTTGGCGTTCAGTGTTCAGAAGATGGCGAATGGAGAATATTGGGCAATTTTCACCTGAAACTATACTTATTTTTAGTAGGAAAAAATTAAGATTCCATGTAGTACAGAGGAATGCTAAAATAAAGGCTATAATGACCTCTCTCTCTCTCCCCCTCTATCCTGGCAGGGAGGTATTTGTTTAAGAAGAAAAGTAAACTAGGTGGTACTAAGAATTTCAAGTATATTCATGTTTAGTCTACTTTGCTTTTCCTAACTATTCTCAAGGTATGCATTTTGCAATGTCATAATTCATTGTACCTGCAATTTAGTACTTTTTCCAAATAGAAAAGACTTGTTATTTTTGACTTGAATAGCTGGAAAACTATTTCATGGAAAGATTCTTTTAGACAACAACTAAATGAAAAGCTTCCATCACAAAACAAGAAATGCATCTGGGAGAGTTAAAATAAGAGAGTTAACACAAGTGTTCTCTTAATGTAATCCTCATTACTTTAGTAGGCATATTTTTGCAAAGCAGGTTTGTATCAGTATCAGACTGACAGTGACATGGCTTATTTGCATGGTGAGGTTAAGACAGTATTCTATTTTGGATGACAAAGATGCAGATCAAAGTCTGCATTATTTAAAGTCCTAAGTAATTCAGCTATCTTTCTACTAACCTACCTTGCAAGATTGTGAAGATAAAATGGGGCAGAGATAACATGGCTTTTGGGGTTGCTTGGAGGAAGAATAGCATTAGAACAGCAAATAATATGCAAGTTTGGATTCCTCAAATGGTACACTTTGCTACTGGGCATTTAGTTTATTATTTCATTTATCAGATGTCTATCATATCTTTCCCTGTAGGAAGGACATTCAAGGATGCTAAAAGCATCCATTCCTACATAATATTAATGATGTCATGATTGCTGTCCAGACAGTAACCTTATCTTTAATTTCTTTGGTTAGAAAAGTAGTTGATTGTAGTAAGTCTAATACCTACAGAAAGTACAAAGTATCTTGGATTTAGCTTTAGTTTAAATTCTGTCAAGGTCTTTCTGAGTTCATTTTTTAAATATGTGTGACTTCTCTAGGATGTTTTTTCAAGCAATATTAAGCTACTGGAGGAAAACACTCTCTAGGCATCTTGTAAATTAAAGAAGACTCACTATCCATTCCTAGCATTTAAATAAAGACTGAAGCAGAAATTCAGGACTAGTCCAAGATTTTAAAGTACCCATTCTCATTCTAGGTCCAAAATATCCTATGGACTGGCAACCTAATTATACTTCATCACTGGCAATGGGACATCGTTCTTCACTGCATGTGAAAGTAAGAGCGTCTTTAAGAGGGGAATACAGTACATAGTTTTCTACCTGTAACCAAGCCCCAGCAATTACTGCTTGAGGCAACGACTTTATTTTGCCTAATGACAAGGCAAAGTTTTATTTTAGATTGATCAATAGGATTGGTACACCATGAGCAGCATTCCAATATCATCTCAGCGGTGACTTTGGTATGCCAATCCTATTGATCAATCTAAAATTTCTGGTCAGTGAGTAGAATAAGTCACAAGCCCAGGCAGGGTCATGGGCAGTAGTCAAATATGGGTTAGGGGCCATGGAGAAGCCAATAACCATGAATAAAGAATTTAGGAACATACCCCTTGAAGAAGACCTTATTGCTTAAACAAGGCTTAATTGCAACAGAAAGCCTTTTATATTGCTCCCCATCCAGGAGGATCCAATGGTCATCCTGGGAGAACAGGGCAGACATTGGGAACATGCAGCTAAGTGGCTCATCCCACATGCCATTTGCTTGGCAACCTGAAAACATGAAATCCAAGTCCAGTGAGTGCTGATCTAAGCTACAAAGCACTTGTTTGGGCAAGCCCTAACAGGTTTATTGAGATATGAGCTTATATAAAAGAAGCTGATGAAGAACATTACTATACAGAGAATTTACAAGCTAAAGTCCATTGGAGGATAAATTACATTTGTTGGGGAAGCAAGTGATTAAATCATACTATGTTTACTGAAATAGATCAACTCTCCCCAGTGGTGATGTTGACTGGAATTCTGAGATTTTTAGTCCCAAGTATCAGGAATATGGAAGGGATATGTTAGATAAATCATGGCTGCCTTCTAATCAGCTATACTAGAGGATTCAAAACTATAGGTCAGTTCTCAAAAAGTTAACGGATGGGGAAAAAGAAGAGACAGGCACCTGTCCGTCTATAGAAAACACTTTCAAGCTTACTTCTAATCACTGTCCTCTTTCTATGCTGTATTATACTGTTTTAAAAGAGCTTAATCAAAAAACCTCCCACAATTCTATGTATTCAGAGATAAACACTTTAGAAAAAAAATATCCTGCATTTCATGCTTCAACAGTGTTTTCCTTCACCTACACTTTAATTCTGAAAGTAAGAAGTCAAATATTTTATTTCATCTCTACTAGCAAATAAGAACATTAAATACACTAAAATAATATTGAACAAGAAACAGGACATATAGAAGGACAGGTGCCTGTCTCTTCTTTTTCCCCATCCGTTAACTTTTTGAGAACTGACCAATAGTTTTGAATCCTCTAGTATAGCTGATTAGAAGGCAGATAGGAACTAATTCACATGTCTAGAAGCAGTACTTCTATAGTTTTGTTTTTCTTTTGGTTTCTCCTTCCATCCTCGACTGAACACGTGGGATAGAGCCGAGAATATCTAATCCACTCATAATGTAAATGTAAGATTGATCTTTGTGTTATTTAGGCAAGCAACTGGTTGCAGAAGAAATGTTAATCAGGTTAGTCTCTGGAAAAGTAAAATAATTGAATTCTTCTATGGGACTATCAAAAGTTATTTCTTTTATAATGGATTTAGTAAATTTCATTCAAGATAAAAAATGTAGCATCTTTGATGTATCTTCCACTTAAATATTATTCTCCTCCTTTTCAGCTGCCTGACAGCTGCAACCTAACATCTAAGATGCTATGGAAAGCTGTACAAAAGAAATATCTTTCTATTGCCCTTTGGGATATAAATAATTATAGTTGGGACCTGTAAGAAGATTGAACAAAACAGCATGCAAGTTTTTGAGTTTCTAATACCTGTTTATCAGAAAGACATTTTAAAACCTTAGAGATTAAAGAAGGGGTGGGCAGGAAAAATTATATTTAACCTTAGGTTGCATCAGTGTGCCTCTGGAAGATTCCCACAGTAGCCTGATTATTTCTAAAAATTAGTCAATAGTTTAAAAATAGAAACACTCAGCTTGAGGGTTACTTCTATTTCTACATGGATTCCATAGGCATTCTAACAAAATAAAAATGCTCCCCCCCTCCATCCAGGAAAAAGACAAAAGGCAAGGTAGGATACAGACACCATCCTAAGGGACTGGGAGGGATGGAGGAAAGTATCTTCACCAGCTTTCCTTCTGGTAAGTGGATATTTGTGCTTGGCCATGCACAAATGCTACACCACAGCAGCCATTTTGTAAATAGGCAAACTCCTTCCTTGGTAGTCAATTTGCAACAATATTCTGACACGTTGTCAAAGTTCCCAATGCACCCACTTGTCTACCCTAAATGTCCTTCAGCGTTTAAGCTTTTTTGCTCCATTCTGTAATGGTATGTGGGAATGATTTTGGGAGACAGGAGGAAAAGCTGCAGCCTAGACAGTGGTCTGACAAACAAAATTTGAGTCTGGAGGAGGAGGGCCGGATAAAATGTCTCAGAAGGGACCCTCCCTAGTTTTTGGGACAGTATAAGTGAGGGACAGGAGGGTTACTTTCAGACTTACAAGATTCTGTTAATGTAACCTTATAATAAAGATACAGTTAGCATTCATTGTCGTACTTCTTGTCTGGACTACCTCAAAGGGCTAACAACAGCTAATAAACGCAGGGCCAGTAGTTTGGGAAGGAGAGTTGGACTGGGGCCGCAACATGTGTGAGTGGGAAATATTCCAGCCATATGGGCTGACAAAGGAGAAAAACCATCTGGAAGAATGATCTCATTCCACTTCCATGAGAACTTAAAACTGTTTAGCCTTCTAAAAATCCCTTAATTCATGAAGTTCATGGAGCAACCATTCTTTAAAATGGAAAAAAAATCCTTCAGAACAAGCCTACAGGGAGCTGCCATACACATATACAAGACATGCAAGCATGACATGTGTCTACAGATGGACAGCTCTGACAGATCCTGATGAGAAAAAACAGAAGTAAGCTAATTATAGCTGTCAAAACTCACAAGAGAAAACATGGCTGAAGTTTCTGCCAGAAGGTCACTTTCTCAAAGATTTATTAAACAAAGAGTTACAGGTACAAACCACACATAATCTGACATATTCACAGAAGGCACATCTCCAGGATGGGCTTTGGAAACTTTCTTGAAGCTATTCTGCTTATTTCAAAGAACCTGATTACAGGCTGAAGTGGTAAAATTATGATGAGAAATGATCCCCTACAGTAAAAAAAATGAGGCAAAACACCACTTCTATTGAGAAAAAAAAATTACCACAACAGGAAGAGTTTTATGTTAACTAAAGCTAAGATACTTTGGATGCGAAATTCCAAATGACCACTAGATGGCAATAAACAATCTATTTGCTGCCATCTAGTGGTCTTGATTTTTGCAGCCCAAATCTGGTAGCACTATGTTAACCTTTTCACCATGATGATACTTTTTTCACACAAAAGGTATGAAAAAGGTTAGATACACACAAAAGGCTAGATATTAGCTTTCACCACCTTCACAGGATGTCTACAGCCTCTTTGACATTCCATGCTTCTCTAATGAAAACTTCAGGAGGAAACTTCTTTCATCCTCCCACAGTTATTAGCCATATTGGTTTGAACTGGTAGTAATTGTAGGCCAAGATATCTAGAAGGCACCAGACTGGGAAATTGGTGGTAAACAGGTATCCCACATTCAGAAGTTTCACAGTAGAGGAGACCCACGAGATCTCATGGAATGTTGTATTAGAAAAAAAGGATTCATTTGCACAAGGCAGGATGTATTTCTAGAACTCTTATTATCAGCTAACCTGCAAAACTGACTTCTCTAGTGAGCCAACGACAGTCAGTGCAGAACAATTATCTCCATCTTTCTAAAGGAGCTAATAACTCAATGGTTAACATCCAATCAGATGGATGTTTGTACTTGTTTCCTATCATACGGTGGAAATACCAGACCTCTTAAAAGTGAAGATAGTTCTTTAGTATTTTTCAGTATGAACAATGCCAGTTTTTCTTACCGTGTTGTCTTCAATATCTTTGTATCCACAAGCAATGAAAAAATGTGGGAACATCTCTGACCACCCTTTGCTTGTACAGTTTTTGCTTATATTTCCTAACAAAATGAACAGAGAACAGCAATATAACTTATGAACATTAGACATTCCCCTCCCCCTAGTAAGTCGACAGGACTTGTAACCCTAAACTTATTTGTTAGAACTTCTACTTTGATTAAATTATTTAATCTTCTCTAGCTTCATGAATTCCAGGTAAATTGAGATTACAACTCTGAGAATTCCTAACTAGCATGGACAGTTAGAAGAGCTCTGGTCAGTGCTAGCTGGGAATAAGGTGTAGTCCCAAGTGTTTTCCATATTTGAAAAACAGCAGTTTGGGGAAAACTGATCTAATTTATATTCTAATATATCATAGGAAGTTCAATATCCCATTTATTGTCCTAAAACAGTATGAGGCTCTTGATAGCTTTGAGTGTGGTCCCCAGAACCTTTATAAAAGTTGCTACTGAACTGTAATTCTAATTTGAGATACAGAATTATGAAATATTTGAAGCTATGAACAATATTTAATTCAACAAAATTTAAACAAAATCAAATTAAATCTCAATTCCATCTGTTCCTATTTTTTGGAATGCAGATACCATAAACAATTCAAGTCTGGTCTTTGGTCTAAATAAATTGCATATCTGTTCCTTAAATAGTTACTCTGTACAGAAAATATATAAAGAACATTACAGAATTATTCTCCACTGGACTCACAGTGTTGAAGGACATATAGTTGGGTGGGTTAAAGTTTCTCCCACATAATCAACATGTGATAAAAAGATTCAGCAAAAAGCATAGCCTATTAAAAATCCAAGGATCAGCCAAGTCAGGTAATCAAAGTTTCAACCCACAACTCACAAGATAAGACAGTGTCAGAATTCAAGAAATCAATCCAAGTTCCAGAGTTGGATGTAAAACAGCTGGCCTCAGGAGCAAACAAAATAATAATATTGGGAGTAACCCATTTTTTTAAAAAAAGGAAGGCTTTATATAACAATTCCGTGTCTTCGCCCCCAACAGAGCAGTATGTATCTAATTCAGTTTTGATTGAAGGTTGATTTGGAAACAAAAATGATTCCCAAACAGATCACTCCAGTGAGTTTTTCCTTGCAACCTCACACTCCTAAACCCTCAGCCCTTTGACATTGCAGTAATGCACCCATGCAAACCCTTCCTTGCTTGCCGTGGTAGGTCCTGGTTTAATGCATTCACTGACTTTCAAGACCCCTGGCTCCTCTTCATTCTCTGGGGATGTGTCTGCCATAAGGGATATGACAACTACTCAAGGAGACTCTGTGGCCAGAAAGATTTGTGTAACATTTAAAGATCACTGGACAGACATATGTAGCTTTAGATACAACTAATTTGAGGCTATAAATGTACTTAATGGGAAAGTAATTTCAATTAAATTGTCTCCATAAAAGCCCCCTCATTACTCAACACCATTATTTAAAGTGATTTTGAGTGACCTACGGCAGGATTATTAAAGCCTTCAGTTCCTGTGACAGATAACTAGTCAGAGATGAATGCACTTCTGACACACAAAAATCGTAAAAATGCATTTTTAAAAGACTCATCCAAATATGGAAGAAGGACCAGAACTGAGGAAGACTTTTTTGGACAATACTACATGTCAGTCTAAGATGCTTGTCTCCTCTGTTGATCCCAGTTGTTCCTGAAGCTGACTTAACAAATTCCAGTCCAGACTGCAGTGGTTCTCAGTGAAGCCAGATTGGTGACCTATGGCCACCACAAGCCCTAATCAGTCATTTCCCTGCTTCTTGCTCTTCGTATCTGGGCAGGGAGGGCAAACCTTGTTGTCTGGCCCCTATATGGGTGGGTCTATCAGTGCCTGCCTTTTCCATTTAGGGACTGTTCCCTCCTTGTCCTTCTCCTTGGCTTTCTTCGATGTTTGCACATATGGATGCCTTCACATATCCTTCCCATGTTCTTTCATTACACTAACACAGACTCTTTCTCCCCTTCTCATTGTACCATCACTGCTTTGATGCTACAGTGATTAAAGCAAAGGAAACACGTTGTTTCTTCCTTTTCTAGTTCCACTATGGGTTCGTAGAAATTTTATGGTAACCAAGAACTGGTAGTTCAGGTTCAGAGAACCAAAAAAACATTTACTGAAACTCTGTGGCTTTGTTCTAATGTGTTTTCATTGCAACTTGAATATTTTTTTTTTTAAAAGGGACATGGAACCATTGCAGTGCAGTGAGCACAGAGAGGTAAAGAAAGGAGAGCAAGTGTTACCCAACCTGGGCAGAAACCAAAAGTGGAAAGATATAAGTGTGGAATTGAGGTATGGTGACAGAAAAGGGGAAAACATGGTTGCCAGAGGACTTCACTGGATTCCATTATCTTATTTGTTGGTGTTGGATAGGAAGGAAGGAAGGAAGGAAGGAAGGAAGGAAGGAAGGAAGGAAGGAAGGAAGGAAGGAAGGAAGGAAGGAAGGAAGGAAGGAAGGAAGGAAGGAAGGAAGGCAGGCAGGCAGGCAGGCAGGCAGGCAGGCAGGCAGGCAGGCAGGCAGGCAGGCAGGCAGGCAGGAGCTGACCAGCTGAGAACACAGCAACCTGAGCAGTAATCAGATGGGAGAGGGTGTGTCAAGCACTGTTGCCAACTGGAATTGACAATGTCACCAGAAGTAGAATGAAGTATGGTAGACCAACTGCTCAAAGGGGCTTAAGGCAGCTCAGGACAGAAGAGCTTCAAAATGCAAGTTTAGAGTGCATCTGCAGTGGGCTGTGAGTGACTGGCATACATCATCCATTCCTGCATCAAAGAAATGGTGGGGTGGCTGATACTGGAACAAAAAGAAAACATAGATCTGACCCTAGAATAAGGGGCATGTTAGAGGGCCTCTTGTGATTCCTTTGAAACATGAAAGAAAATACATTTGAACTTCAAATACTCTGCCAGACTTCCCAACTCCCCATCTCCATAGTAAAAGGAACCAACAGATGATCTTAAACCAACAGATGATCAGAGAAAAGAATTTCCTTTCACCAACCTTCAAGGCTATAGAATACCTTCTGTTGTAATTGTTCAGGATTACTTTCTAGACATAAATTTGAAGTCAGTCAGTTGCACGCTTGCAACAGAAGAGGCATGCATGCAACCTGTTTTGATGGTGGTTGTACCTGTCTTAAAACATGTCTTAAGAGGCAGTAGTCAAATGCATTTTCCTTTCAATATGCATACCACCTAATGAAATAGCTATTCTTTCTAACATTTAAAACACACAGAAACCAAAGATATATGACAATCCAAACTAGAGAAAGACATTTTAAGTACCTGGTTTGCTGAAATAATTGCTGAAGACTTTTGGACAAGGCACTGTCACCGTTTCTCCAATTTCCGCAGAATGCCAGCAGGTAATGTTATCCCAGAACCCAGCACATCCTGGAAAAATAAGTAGAAAACATCTGACTTTAAGCTTGTTGAGCAAATTAATCTTTCCAGAGGAAACAAGAATGCCAAACAACCTGGAATACGAGAAGTGGTATTATTTAGGGAGAGTTTATTATTTCGATTTTTTTGATGCTTTGAAAATGAAGATCATAAAAATGCAAGTTTTCTTTCCCAACTCGGCAAAACTCTAAAATAAAATTTTTGGATATTGTTATGAATATGACTGCACCCCTTAGGACTTTTCTGCACTGCAGCCTTAAGCCACCATGCGTAAACCACCTGGAAATGAAATGGGCTTAAGAAATCACTTTCTGGGTTTCAATCCCTTCCTCTGCTCTGTTCACAATGATGGCTTGGTGATCTATTCAAACTGTGCTCACCACAGTCTCTTACCATAGTTTCCAATTCCCCTGCTTCTTTATCCCCATTCACACCAGGAAAGCAAACACTAATCGTTTTGCTTTCTGTGGGTGAGTTTCTATTGAAATATATGACTTAAAGAGAGATCTTCTGTAGGAAGGTCCCCTTATACCTGGCACTTTCCCTTCTGGTATAGCCATAATGTGACTAATCTAAAGGTGAGTAGCCTTTCTTCCCACAGTGGATGCATTCCTCTTGATCCTCATATGGTTTCCAAGACCCCCTTTTAATTGTACCACTCAAATCTGGTGTTAGGATATGTCATCAACATTTGCCAGCATTGTTTGTTGAGGCTTAGAATGTTTATTATGTCTTATAATGTGTCTTTTTTCTTTCTTTAAAACAAGAACAAAAAAATCCCCATTAATTTCTAAATTTCTGTTGCCTGGCTTACTTTTCTGCACCAGTGAAGCCTGTTCGTTTGTTTTAGTTCCCCCAGAATGCTATCCAGTGATAAAGTTTGTCATTCAATCTGAAAATGACTGCCCATCACTGACCTAATCTGAACATGTAAAATTGGGCCCTGATGTGTCCTCATGGGCAGATTATGGTACACAGGCTTAAATGCCCCTTTAAGCCTTGCACTTCTTATAGGATAGTAATAGCCAAAACATTTGGGGGGGGGGTTTAAATTCCCAGTCTCTAACTTGGGAAAAGACTGGCCAGCTACTTAGCACTGAAAGGGATTACTGGAAAAAAAAAAATCCTTAACAACATATTATAATGTAAATTACATCTCAACTATCCTTATATGTTTTTATTTACTAAACACGCTTGCTATTCCAGCAAAAATATTTTTTCTAAGGCTGTTCTTACACCAAGCAAACAGCACCAAGTAATTGGTAGGCCTGTGCAGGAACTGAAGGGGCTCTTATTAAAGCATTTTACATTAAGGCAGCTTCCTCTTAACTTCAGCCACGACATGCAATAGCTGGAACAGAAGCCTATACCTGTTACAGCATGTATTGAAGAAGGAAAATGAAATGTTTCCCTTTGAAGCACCTTAATATTTATCAGATAGATTTGGAACAGCCTTGAATGTAAATCACATGTAAAGGTATATTTGTTCATGGTATCTTAACCTTGTCTCATAACACTATCCTACTATCCTTTTCATATGTTCTTAAAAAAGTAAAACAGGCCCACAGACACGCATGCTCAGACTTTGAGGATATACTATATCTAAATCAGAGGATACGTAGAATCATTGGAAGAGAACTTGGAGGTCTACTAGTCTAATCCCTGCTGAGAGGATGAATCCTCAGACCATCCCAGACAAATAGTTGTCCAACCTTTGTTTGAAAACTGCCAGTGATGGAGCATCCATGATTTCAGGAGATAAGTGTTCCACTTATGCTTAATAACCTTCATGGTTGGGAAATTTCTTTGCTTCTCTCTCGCTGTAAAGCTTCCATCCATTGCTTTTGGGCACTACAGAGAATAAATCCATAGGCTCTTCCCTATGACATCCTTTCAATTATTAGAAGACTGCTACCTTGTCTCCCCTTAATCTTCTCTTCTTTAGGCTAAGCATACCCAGTTCTTTTTAACTGTTCTTCAGAGGATTTAGCCTGTAAGCACCTCACCAGACTTTTTGTTCTTCTCTACACTCCGTCCAGTTCCTCAGGATCTTTCTTACACTGCAGTGACCAAAACTGGACACAGGATTCCAGATGTTGTCTGACCAGTTTAGCACACAGCAGAACTATCAGTTCCCATGATCTCAAGATTATATCTCTGTTGATGCAGCCCAAGATTGCATGGGCTCTAATGGTAGCTACAACATAGTGCTGGCACATGGTCAGTCTGAAATGGTATGTGGGAATGACCTTGGGCGACAGGAGGAAGAACCACAGAATGGACAACCACCACATAAAAGATATTTCAGTCCACAGAAGGAGGGGAGGGTGTGGAAAGCGTTTCAGAAGGGACCCTCTCTAGTTTTCTGGAAAATAAAAGGAGAGGAAGGGAGAAATACTTTCAAATTTGCAAGATTCTGTTAATGTAATGTTATAATAAAGATAGAGCTGGTATTCACTGTTGTGTTTCTTGTCTGGACTACCCCTGAAGGGCTAACACAATCTGTGATCTATTAAGACATCCAGATCCTTCTCCCAAGCACTACTGCTGAGCCAGGTACTACCTGTCTTGTATCTGTACAACTGATTTTTCCTACCTAAGGGCAGAACTCTACATTTCTCACCACTGAACTGCATTTTGTTGGAAAATTGCCGAAGCTACAGTGAGAAAAGGAGAACTGTCCTGTTATCTAATATAAGCCCCATTCCATGAAAAGCAGATAAAACATAAAGCGTACTATTCAATCCATGCTCAATTTTGGAGAATCAGCATGCAGCTGACAGGGGAGCACTTGGCAGAAAAGAAAATGGCTGCCTCAGTCCACAGGTTGTTTCCATGACAAGACTATGCACTTGCATTTTAGATAGAGACTAATGTAGATGAAACAGGCGTCTGACCATAACAATGTCACAATGCTCATCTCAGAGCCCCTAAAATGGTTTGTATGTCAGGATGTCAACAACTCTTCATCAGACAGGCCAACAGTCTGTCAAACAAAACCTTCCCTTTTCTTAAGAATGTGAATAAGAATGCAGATCCTCACTCCAAGTTCTTCCCTTTCATGTATGACTAATTATGGAACTCTATGAAGACCTTACTCCCAAAGCAACACAACATGTAAATGCGGAATCGTGCTGAATTCCATTCCATCCTTTTTCTTTAAAGAATTGCAAATAAAGGAAGGTTCAGTGTGTTCTTCCAGCTGACATATAAATCTAATGCTGCTGCTCTGAAACAAAATAAAAGCTACACTAGATGGCAGTCCAAGTATCAAGGACTCAACGTTATGTTGAGCAGAATGGTGCTTTTAAAAGTGTATCTGATATTCTAATCTTACAATACACAATTTTAGAGCTGCATTTTTTGGACATTAAAAAGATGAGAAGACTCAGAAAAACGTTTCAGAAGCTGCTTTGATCTAAAAATATAAATAATACTATATACGGCAGTTAGTTTGTTCCTGTCAGCAGAGGACACAAAAGGCTGATTCAATGCATAACTGTGTTTTTTCTAAATCAGATAGAATGTGAGGGATCAATATACATGAGGTTCAATGGGGTTATACTTGTTAAATGTGAGGGGGAAAATGGACTAAAAGAAAATAGATAAAAATGCAATAATTTTGGCTGATTTCCATTCTACCCTGCCATCATCAATAGGTTTCCACTTCTGGTATACTCATGTTTCCAGGTCAAAGTTGATATTTATTCCTTGTTTTTAAATTAAAAGTAGTCTGGAGGAAAGCTCCAGTATAAAAGAAAATACTTCTAATCTATTAGGGCTGTGCATACTTCAAAGCGATTTCAGACTCAGCAGAGCAAAGCACTTCAGACCTCACGCTATGTAACGATATGTGGAAATGACCTTGGGAGACAGGAGGAAGAGCCACAGACCAGGCAATGGTCGGATAAGAGGCAACTGAGCCCAGGAATGCGGGCATGGCAAATGTCTCAGAAGGGACCCTCCCTAGTTCCTTGGATGGTAAAGGTGATGGGGGAGAGGAATACTTTCAGATTTGCAAGATCCTGTTAATGTAACTTTACAATAAAGATAGAGCTAGTACTCCTGGGTTGCTTCTTGTCTGGACTACCTCGCAAGGCTGACATGCTAGCAGAAGAACAGTGCTTCTCATTAAAGTAGCTTGATTTTGATTTGAAAGAAGATACCAGTGCTTTAAAGAATCCACCCTTTAAATTTAATGCACACAATATCTGGAGCACTTTTTCCAAACGGTTTTTAAACTAGGCACAACTTTAATATCTATAGTCTGTTTGGGAAATTGTACCATTTGCACAGTATAGAGAGCAAGGGAGATGACCTTGACAGAAATATGCAAGAACTGTTACCGAAAGACAGCTGAGGTATTATTTAAGTCCTGGGAAGCAAGATAATATTTGGAAACAGCTCAAACAAACACCTCTCTGATTTGCTGAAATATAAGAAGATATAAGAAATATATAAGAAATATATTATAAAATATATTTATATATAAATTATTTTATAATATAAATATAAAAATATATTATTTTATAATATAAATATAAAATATATTTATATATAAATTATATAAGAAATATATTTCTTATATAAATATAAGAAGGAGAGGAGGTAAAGCACAATCAGACTTGCAAGACTCTGTTATACTTGCTTACCTCAATAAAGTACAGTTCTAGTCATCCTGAGAAGTTGATTTTCTGGTCTGGTCTACCTAGTGGGGCTGACACACAGTGAGCATCCTCTCAAATTGAACTTAACTTGTAGGTGGTGAAATTCGATTTTGAAGTAAGATGGTTATATACAGGTAGTCCTTGCTTAACGTCTACTTGTTCAGTGATTGAACTTATGATGGTGTTGAACAAGGGGGACTTAGGACAGATCCTACTAGTTGTGGCCACTGCAGCATCCCCACAGTGACATGATCATGATTTGGGTGCTTGGCAACAGGCTTGCAACTACGATGCCACAGCATGCCACGGACTCATGACTGCTATCTGCAACCTTCACTGCCAGCTTCCGATGAGCAAAGTCAATGGGGAAGCCAGCAGGTGGTCACAAACAGTGATCATGTGTCCACAGGACACTGTGACCACGTGGGATTCACCTAACAATGACAATGGGGACTGCCAGAACTGCCGTCATAAGTCAGTGCAGTCACATAATGTTGTGCCTTACAACCATGTCGCTTAGCAACAGAGTTCCCAGTCCCAATTGCCGCCAGAAAGCAAGGACTACCTGTACCTTGATGATCACTTCAGATATCTGTGACTGAATGGCAAACATCACTCTAATTCCTTTCTAAATTGGATATTATGTCAGGAACAATTGCTTGGATATTCCTTAAGAAATAATGAGAAATATATTCCTCTTGAGAGTTATTATATAAAATCCCTTGCAATATTACTGCCACAGCTAAATCTTTTCTTGATTTGGAATTTTTCTGTTTATTTTAATAATATGACTTAGTGAAATGTGGGGGGAGGTATACATAGGCTCAGTCAATGGTGCAACATTTGAAAACTAGAATAAAATAACATTTATTGTTTGACTTTAAAAAGTCAATTGAAATTATTGTTACTGAAACCAGTCCCTCTGCCTGCTGGAAGATTTTTTCTGGTCAAGACATATTGTTTGACATGTCCTTCCACCCAAATCAAACCACCCTCTTGGTTGACAGCTGGAGATCTCGGACCATCAGCCCTCTACATTCCATACCATCTCCCTTAGGACTCCAGCTAAGGGGAAGGGCTCATTTTCTGAGGCAGAAGTTCCTTTTATCCAGACGTTGCAAACTATAACATGCCACTAGATGCAATACAGTAATAAAGGAGGTAATATTAATAACTAAATTATTAAGACTTTTTTAAAATATAATTTTTAAGAATTGTAATTACAATAGTAAAAACTAATACAAACTTAGAAAAAGAGAATGGAAAAAAAAGTGCAAGAAAAAAGAAAAAGAATATAATAAAGAAAAAGAAAAGAAATATATAAGGAATTGACTTCCAACTTTCTTCACAAGTATAAACAAATTTAATAACTCTTCACCCCATTTAAGGTTAAACAGATAGCTCTTCATCCTGTATGCCATCCCTTATCTATAAGCAAATCCATTAAACATCAATTTTTCAATCCTGGTGTCAGCAAAAAGTCCATAAAGAGTTGCCAGAACTTTGCAAAAAAAAAAAAAAAGTATTTTAATCTTGATCAAATAAACCAACTTTATATCCCTTCCTTTTACTTCTAACAGTCTTAATCTTTAATTCAATCAAATATTGTTGTAGGATTTGATTTCTCTTCTTTATCCCACTGCACAGATTTCTTCAAGGCTTTAACAAGCCTCTTTTGTAGATCCAATAAGAAAACATTTTTCCAGGTCATTCTCTTGGTTTATCATTTGTATTTCCCTTTTAATGTTTAAAACTTCAGGTCTCCAATAGCTTTAAGATGGTTAATAGGCAATTTCCAAAAGTGATTAGAAAGTGAGGTTTGCAAACTTAGTGTCCTTTAAAAGGTTCCACCACTGTTGTGAGCAAGATGGCTGATCCCATCATCTCCCAGAGCTCAAGCCCATGGAAAACCGCTGTCCTGCAGTCTCCTTGCAAGGAGCAGCCATCCAGAGCACATGTGGGCAATCTCCCATCCTCTCCTTATCTGGAGAGGTTCCAAGGAACAGGTCTACTCACCAGTTCCTTGGTCTTTGTTGCAGTCTTTAGTATGCCATACTTCTCTTGGAAGTCCTATAAGAAGGTCTAAAATGTTTTTATCAACAAACTTAATGTTGATACAAGAAGAACCCACATTAGTCATGTAGATCTTAATGTATTTATTACATTGATATACTTTTGATTGCATAAATGATAGGGCTTCCCTACACTCCAAAAAGTGTACTTCTCAGGAAAGTGTAAAGCAGTCCAGCACAGAATCTTCTGTCCTTGAAACAGGCTGTTCTGAAAGTGGTCAATCTGTAAACAAGCTCATTCTGCTGTTTCCTGCTGCTTCTAGAAGTGGTCTCACCTCTAAAAAAGGCCATTCCATGTTGTCCAGAAGTGATTCAAACTTGAACCGGGCCTGTTGTGAGTTTTCTCTGACCTCATCTCAAATTCAGATCATCTCTACTACTACTACTTCCACTCATATTACCAGATGCCAGGAAGTATGCAATACATAAAAGCATAAAAACAACCTATACAACAAAATATCATAAACTAGGAATGCCGGGGACCACAGATGGTCCACCCCATCCTAGTAGGATCAAACTCACCTGTTTTGGAGGAAAAAAATCCCTATCATCCACTTCCCCTTATAAGTAATAACAAAGTGAAATTAAGATTGGTACATTTGCATTTGTTTTTGTTCACATTTATTTTATCTTGAAGTGCTGTCTTCATTTTTTCTAAAAAAAAAAGTATTTCCAAGAATCCAGCCCTAAACTTCAAAGAAAAACTGAGACAAATGTTCTTGGCTTTGTGAACACTGCTTTGTAAAATGACAGAATAGTATTTATATAGCTACTATTAGCCAAGATACCAAATTCCCTAAAAGGCTCTTCAACCATCTCATTCAGGCAACATAGATTTTTTTATTTATTTATTTATTAAACATTAAAAAGAAAAAAAGAAAATACTCATTTGTGAGACTAATAAAAGGGGTTAAGGGAAGGAAAAAAGTAAAATTAAAATCAGATAAGAGATAACAAAATTATTTTATATATGTATATAAACAGCAATAGTTACATTAAATAGTGTGTTTCTACACCTAATCAAATTTAAACCTGTTGGCTTCTAATGGTAATTCAATGGAGTAAAATTTAGCAAATTTCTTAGAAATTTCAATGTTAACATCTGCTAATAAAAAGTCTACAATCTTCAACTCAGGCCAGACCATATGTCCAGCAAGAAGAAGATATATTAGAACTGATCACAAATCTTGATATAATGGGCAAGAGCTATTGAGTCAGTGGCTACTTCTGAGCATATGCTGTGGTGATCTAAACAGGAAATATGATTAAACCGCTCGTCTACCACCTGAGTCAGTAGGTCATAAAATCTTTTTAAAGAAAATGCTTTTCCATATGAGGGAGAAAGTATCTTTAAAAATAGCTGGGAATAGAAACGGGTTCAGGCAAAAAAATCTCTAAAATACAATTTGGATTTCTGATCTGTAAATTTGAAAATCAAGATCTAAAATGTATTGCTTGGAAATCACTTGCTCCAGATTGATCACTATTAGTTCTTGGGCTAATAGCCCTCAACAAGAAAGATAATTTGCTATGCCTTCCTTCCAGAAAGAATTGAATTTATCTAAAAGAACAAGTTGAGTTAAAGAATCACTCCCAGAATTTAATTTCAACTATAACACAAATGACAAAATCACATGAGGAGTTAGAGAAAGAGGTCCTAGTTCAAGTCTCAATAAAGCATTAAAGATGAATCAAAGACCACAGAGAATTATTCTCATTAATCTAGACTGAACTACTACTAGGAACATTATAGCTTTACAACAGCAGCACTGTGCATCACAGAGTAAAAGTGAAGTTCCCGTAGATCTAAAATTGCCACTGGGATGGAATTGTTGCCTTTATCTGTTGAGATAACCAGATAACATATCTGGTTATCTCAAGTGTGTGAGATAAGACTTCACCAATTTGATGATTATGTAGTAAAGAGTTCTAGAAGACGCTGGTCAATATTATTAATATTTTTTCAATTAGCATAATAAAACTAAGATTCTTTATCAGGCTTATTTAACTATATAAAAAATTTTGGCACTTGTCAGATTATAGATGCTACTTTTATATTTAAGCCCAACAAGTAGAATTATTTATTAAAGAAAGTAGAAATACTCTAATAAACCAACATAGAGAGTATTACTTTAAATAAACTGATTGCATTTCAGAGGAAGAGAAACTATTATGGGAGATAAATGACAGGCTAGAAACCATCATTTATTAAAAATGATTAAAAATAGTTACTATTTAACAATTCTTTGAGATAGACTCTTAATAATGAAATTACTTGAATTTAATATCAATTAATGATTAGTTAAAATATATTTGTACAGCTGCTCTCCTGTCAGACAAATGATGGCTCATGTTAAAATGTAATTTCGAAGTAATTTTTCAAACCTGCTATCTATTTATCAATTTTACTATGGAGACCCTGGCTTTTAATTATATCCCTCTGTAAATCTTATGCCACAAGTTGCTTTCAAAATACTTCCAACCTTTACAAGGGCTGACCATGCAGGATGAAGAGACATCCAACTGAAGTAAAGCTTGGTAGCAGATGTTTATCTCCCTAACGATGTCTATAGATCACAAGTCAGTTCTTTTAATATTTTCCTCTCTGACTGGTGTAGTTTTAATTTGATCCCTTGACTTCAATGGCTTTATAATGTTTGCTGTCTACACGTTAACTGATTCCTCTTAATGGAAAGCACTTCATAGTGAACTATGATTCTGCTGTGAAACATAATGCTTTTTTTAGTAATATATCTGGCTTTTTTATTTTGTAGCTATACTGTCTTCCAACATTTCAGTCATAGATGAGAAATAAAGGGATAAAAGTTATAATTATGAAAATCATTTATCACAGCCATTGGCCAGACTGGGAAAGGCTAGTTTAGGATCTCCTTTATCTTAGTCATGAGAAAACCAAAAGAGTCCTCATCTTTAAAAGGTAAGACTTTCTTCTGAAAAGATTTACATTATGTCCAGCAGCTTCTAGAGAAAAACCACAAAAACATGACTTCAGGTGAAA
The DNA here is from genome assembly GCF_059951505.1 of Python bivittatus. NCBI lineage: Eukaryota > Metazoa > Chordata > Lepidosauria > Squamata > Pythonidae > Python > Python bivittatus. The sequence goes on from NW_028277088.1 coordinate 9,636,669, forward strand.
TTTAGCTTCTTAGCCTACCACACTCTATCCATGCATGCATTCATCCATTCAATTTATATGGCCACCCATCTCATATTCATGACTCTGGGCAACTAACAATAGTACTGAAAAAACAGCATAAAAACATAAAAAACAGAAAGACAACAGACTTAAAAACAACAGCCAGGTAAAAGTAACTCAGTAATAACAAATCAGCATAACCAATGTATGGACTCAGCACCATTTGCTGACCCCCATGCCTGGTGACAAAACCAAGTCTTTCAGGCCTTACAAAAGACCAACAGGTTTGGGGCCAGTCTAATCTCTGGAGAAGTATTTGAAAAGGCGGGCAGTATGACAGAAAAGGGCAGATGGCATTCCTTAATAGGTGGGACCCAGACCATGCCTCTTCTGCCAGATTTAATGGGATGGGGGCAGGCATAATGAGGGAGAGTCGGTACTTCATGCCATGAAAGACTTTATAGGTTAGAACGAGCATCTTGAATTCACCCAGAAGCAAACTGGCAACCAATGTAGCTCGTGGCACAAAAGGTGTAACATGCACTGATCTAGGAGTGCACCTGTGCCACTGTGTTCTATACATCTGTAACTCTGGATGCTACAGGGCAGCCCATGTAAAACGCATTGCAGTAGTCCATTCAGAAGATGACTTGAGCATGAGTGACCATGAGTAGGGCGTTGTGGTCCAGGAAAGGGCACAACTAGCACACAACACGAAGCTATGCAAAGACCCTCCTGGCCAAGGCTGACACCTGTTCCTCAGACAGGAATTGTCAGTCCAGGAGGGCCTCTAGACTGTGCACTGGTTCAGTTTGGGGAATTAATCTCCTTTGCCAAGCAACAGGAGCCAGTTTTGTCTCCAATCATTAAATGGGCATTTAACAGCTGATAGATATTAGTAAATGATCAAATTAATGTTTCTCTTGTGAAAAACTCCCTGGTTTCTGCACATCAAGCTCTTCTAGAGGCACAAGAGCAGCCACCACACTTTGCTTATGGCTTATTGGACAAATTTGCTGATTCCCGAAGACTATGTAAGCTTGTTTGAACTTCTGTGATCCATTATTTAAGTTAATATCTAATCAGTAGTTATTTGATAGAGGAAACATACAGCAGAAGCCTTGGTAATATGCACGGATAGCCTGACTGGTGCGGTTTTACATCTGCATCACAAATTAAATTAAACCAAAATGTGCTTTAATGTCAGTTCTCTACAAGACAGTAAGCTGTCTTCTAGTTAAACATTCAGGTTCAAATTCGCATTCAACTGTGAAGTTTACAAACTTAAGAATGTCTCTATGTCAGGCAGTCACTATTTCTTAGGGTAACTTAACTCACAGCACTCTTGTGGGAATAAAATAGAAGGACAAGAATTTTTATTATAATACCAAGCAGTGCTGTGTGTTATATGTCCACTGGAAAAAGTGATTTTGAATTCTGTTTGCTATCTGTTGATGACCTTTGGTTTTTTTGTGAAGATAAAGTCGCTTGCTTCACATTTTAATGTAAACTGACAATTTGCATTTCCCAAAAGTGTGAACCATAACACAATTATCTTTTAGTTTACAAACTTCTTAATGCCTTATGGAACATTTAAAATTCTAATCCCCTTGCTAGACACCCTGGCAATTCTGAATGTGCAATTCAGAGCGTATAAAATTGTATCCAACATGTACGTATTAAGGACATTTCTGCATTAAAATACATATGAGATTTTGAAGGAGTATTTAAAAAACAACCCTGCACACTGATGTGGAAATGGGATGAAGCAAACGTGTCCTTGAAAAATATATAAATGTTACAAAAAGCAGCATATATTCAGAGCCAACTGCCTGCCACTTCCTTCAGTAATGTCTTTTTACTTTGAAATAAAATTCTTCTTCAGTTGGTATGAGGCAGACTCCTATATAAATTAATAAAACGTCTTCAGAATATTTGAACAGTGCAGTATCAGCCTTGTTGCTTTTGCTGACTGCCTGAAGTAGTTGCGAAATATTCACACGCATTATAAGTGAGCTTCTCGTAATTCTGGGAAGAGGTCGTAAATGTCTACAATCATCATTCATGTATAACCTTAGAATACCTAATGAGCTACTGCATTCCATGGGATTCCTATTATTTATTTAATAATTATAAAAGTATGTTCTTTGACCTGCTGAGGTGATGATTTGAACTTGCTACTCTTGGATGCTCTCTACCAGAAATCTCTCCCCCACAATCACCACTGAAATTCCACAATATAGAAAAGGAAAATCTGTCCTTCCTACAATCCACAGCTATTCTGACTTGAAAGAAAACTGCAGCCTTACCTTATGCAGATGTACTTGGTTTTCATCTCAAAAAAGATGAATAACTATTTTAAAAAGAGAAAAGAACAGAGTTCACAGGATAGTCCTCTGCCACACACTGCCAATTGCCCCACCTGGATCTCTGCAAACATAATAGGGGAAAGATCCAGGCATCTTTTCATTACTGCAAATATTATGTGTTTGATAATGTTAACATGAGAGCCAGTGAATTCACACGTGGATCTTGCAGATTGAAGCTTAGGACTCATTTTTTGACCTGACACAAATCACCAGACCACCTGGCCCAGCATCAGTTTCCTATCTGCAGAACTGGAATGAGTGTGATTGGAGTTGCCAAAATGTTTAGCACAGGGATTATGATTTTAAATACTCCATTCCAGACATTAAAATAGGCTGGAACACTGTGGAAAAAGCCAAGTTGTAGAGTACTATTGAAACAGGTTAGTTCCTCCCAAAATATCCAACCCCTGTTGTACTTAACATGTACTTAGCTAGTTTTACTGTGGCCCAAATCAACTGTCTTTCTAAACATGGCTTGAAAGAGGACAGGAATATCCAACTTCTCTTATGCCTTCTATTCACTCAGCTCATGTCTAAGCTATGAAAGGATCCCCAAGTCTTCTTTTTACCCACATACACCTGATTCCAACAGCAACAAAAGGTATCCCCGTTTAATTCCCACTGTGGTCCTATAGAAGCACAGGTAGAATAAGAAGTGCATTTTTCTCAGGGACACTAGTAACTACTGTAGAAGATATAGGAAAATGAAATTTCTCAAGCTTATTTGCACCTGACATAATATGTTGTCGTGTTTTTGGCTGTAGAATAAGAGAATCTCCTCTTCTGGATGAGAAAGAAGGAACTTCAAGGCTCTGGGAACTTGGAGAGAATGGTTGCAGAAGACAGCAGAAACCTCAAGGTATTCTCCAAGTTTTGGGGAGCAAAAATACTATTTTCAACTACATTACAATCTTATCGGGTGGGACATAACTTTTGTTCTCTAACCAGGGCAACTTTCAGTAGTGGAGTTCAGTACAGGTAGTCCTCACTTATGATCATTCGTTTAACGACCATTCTAAGTTACGATGGTGCTAAAAAAAATGACTTATGATTACTCCTTGCACTTACAACCGTCACAGTGTCCCCAGTCACATGATCAAAATTTGGGTGCTTGGCAAGTGGTATGTATTTATGACAGTTGCAGCATCCCGGGATAACATTTGCAACCTTCTCAGGGTGCTTCTGACAAGCAAAATCAATGGGGGAATCCAGACTCACTTAACAACTGTGTGATTTGCTTAATAACTGTGGCAAAAAGGTTGTAAAATTGAACATGACTCACATAACGACCACACTGCTTAGTGCTGGAAGTTCTGGTCCCAACTGTGGTCGTAAGTCAAGGACTACCTGTACTAGAATGCTCTCCACAAAGCACCCACACCCACTTATGCTCTTTTTGGAGCTAAACAGAGACTTTCTTATTGTCCCAGGCATTTATGAAACCTTTTTAGACATTACGAATACTTTTTATCTGCCAGTTTCATTGGTTTTTTTTATTGTTGGCTTTTATCTTTACTGCTGTTGCTAGGCAGGCTGGAAATCAAAGGGAAGGAGTATTATTGTCACAATGCCTGGCAGAATTCCTATTTAATGTCTTGCTACGTCTATCTTGCCACATAAGAGAGGATTCAGGCCACAAACAGTGGACTCCTAGTTGATTTCAGGCCAAAACCAACATTAGCAATCTGCCATGCAAGAATCCAAGGGAGATAATAATTCTATTTTTGAAGCTGTTATACATATATGGGCAGGAACATGTGTGTGTTTGTGTGTAGAAATCTGGCAACACCAGTAATTATGCTGATAGTGAAAAATGAGTAAGTCTTGGCTTTAATGGATGTATAATTCATACAAGCAGTAAAGGAAAAGAGAATAAATAATGTATTTTGCTTCAGTGATCTGTCTTTGGATCTGCCTCAAAAACAAAGGGCAACAGTCTGTATTTCCTCTTTGCTTGGGGAAAATATCTGAAAGATGTTGCTAAGAAAAGTGGTTTTCTTCACACTCACATTGTCAGGAGCTGGGCAATGGACAATATTTAGGAGTAAGTCAGATGTCAGAAACCAGGAGATAGGGCCAAGAAGCAATCAGGAATATAGACAAATTTGGACAGAAGAGCAAGGCTAGAAATATAAGGTGTGCCAAGGCTTATTATGTAAGTAATGCACTGCCAAGATAAGAGAGCACACTACACTCCTTCCTAATCACAAGGAGCCAGTGACAAGCCAGAATTAGTGAAAATACCATAGATCCAGCATTCAGAGAGAGACTGAAATCCAGAAGGCCAGGACACGAGATAGGAGTCAGCAGTTCTTGACATACCTATGAAAGCATCTTCCTCTTCTGCCATTTCTGGATTTGGTGAACTCTTAATATAATCAAGACTCCAAAACTGACTCTAGCTACTTAGTAGGCATATCTTCTTTCGTTAGTCTTCTTCAACATTAAGCCATACTGAGAGGTCTCTGGGCTTCGAGGCTGTTATCCATCTAGACTCTCTGAACATAGCTAGTTGTGTCCTACAGCCAGTCATAGCCCACCAGATGCTAAACCTTTAGCCTCTGAATTTGTTCTTCAACCTAATATTTAACTCTTATATGAAGATACTTTGTAAATAGATACTGTATTTTCCGACAATAAGACGCCCCCATGTACAAGACGACCCCCACTTTTCCAATCCAAAATTAAGAAATCAATATTTTAAAGATAGTGCAGAACACATTTTTATTTAGTAATTAGTTAACATCGACCTGATACACTCGGTGGGAGGAGGTCCAAACCGTCTCTCTGCAGCTCTATTTCCAGGCTCTTTTGCATAACTGATTACATTCAAGCACGAGTGAAACTGCAGATAGCTTGTCTCTGCAAACAGCCTTCCTCTAATTGGTTTGTTCAGCATCAGCTGACGTCAGTTACATCAGGCTCGTGATTGGAGGAAGTCTGTTTGGGAGACAAGCTATTTCACTCATGATTGGAGGCTAGCAATAGGAGGAAGCCTCTCTGCAGAAACAAAGTATGGGCAGTTTTGCAACCGCGCGATTCTCGGCTGACTTCCTTGAATAAGATGCCCTTCAGTTTTTAGGGTAAGGATTTTAGAAAAAAGTATCGTCTTATAGTTGGAAAAATACAGTAGTTAGGACATTTACATGGCTTCTGCCTTAATCCTTAACATAGCTGCTTTGATTGTACATCTGCCTCTCATGATAGAATGCATCACCTGCGCAACTTACACTAATATTCTCATTCAAAATTCGTGGGTATCAAAGTGAATCAATTATGCAAGATCTCAAAGGAAAGAGCAGACCAAGTGAAATTATACATAAATTACCCAGGTAATTTCACAAAAATGTATTTTATGGAGTTTTGCATTTTTTATCAATAAACACCAGTTAGTATATATTTTCTGGCTGGATTTCTTTGGGGAATAAGATATGGACATTGCATTTTGTAAATCTCTCATGCTGATGTGTATTTTTCCTGGGCAACTTTCATGGAAGTATTGCTGCACTCTGCACAACAGGAGTATTGCTGCACTCTGCTCAACAAAGGTGTGTGCGTAGACTCCCAGAAAGTGACAAAGAAGTTGTAAAAGAAAATACAATAAAATACTCCATATACTAAATGTATGAATTTAACTGTATATATTTACCTCAGAAACATGCACACTGATTATAATATTTGACCCAACGATTTTAGGAGAGAAAATTATCTTAGGTTAGCAGCTCATAAAGATCTGTGAAATGTGAGATGAGAATGAAATAAGTTGGGATGGGAGAAAAATAAAAGGTAACTGATTGAGAATCTATTTCAGCTGCACAAAATGGATAGCTCTTATTTGTGCTTAATTCAGACAGACTTAATAAGCAGTTAAGCCACGATATAGAAAATGCTTTAGCAATTTGATGTGAGTGTTATGCTGTGCTCAGCTAACCTTGTAATCTTTTGATAACAGATTTCTGTTTCAATAAAGAGATATTCTTTTTCTTCAGAGAATGTTTTAAAGATAAATATTATATATTTAAGATCCCAAGAGAAATATGTCCCAAAGGAACCTTGATGCCTTAGCTAAAAGAGTCACACAAGATCTTTGTAAATAATGGAGCACAGTTTGTTCCTTCATGATCAGTAATACACTTGTTTATGTATTTCTGCAGAGAAGCATATTAAAGCTCTCCACTAGAAAAAAAAATCTTGCCCTTAAAACAAAATGACAGAATCACAGTCCATGTTTTCTATACACAAACATATGCGTGTATGAAATCCTGAGCAGCATTTAAATGACCTGCAAATGAAGTCATATATTTTGCACCTTAATGACATTTCTCAACTCTGGAATGTCTTTCTCTATGAAAATGTTATTAAAATTCAAGCTTGAATTTTCTAAAAGAGCAACATTAAACATTAACTGTCTACAGAAATGTAATGTACAGGCATAAATTGGAATTAGCTTGGTGTACCTTTGTATAGACTTTTCACTATGTTTAAAATGTCTTGTTTTAAATTAGTTCTGGTCAAAAACCTGAAAGTCTGAGAGATTAGGGGAAGAGACTATTAATTTTAAAAACAAGCTATAACTTGCTCAACTCTGCAGTGGATAGCAGAATCAGACACCTTCTCAGCTCATTCAGTAATCAACCCCTCCTGAACCCTGATGTCTTCTAGATATGAAGGTCTGCAATGGGTGAACATTTTTGGTCTCAAAGTTATCTTAGTTGTCAGGCTGGGGCTTGCCCACCTACACAGACACCCAACCTCATTACTTTCCCTGCTAGTGACGCACTGGAGGATTAGTCTTTGCCATTAGATCAAGGTTTCCTAACCTGATTTCAGAGACACCATGAACTTGGAAGTGGAAAAAATTACTACTTTATTTTTTACTAACCTCTAACTGAAATTTAGCAGAGAAGAGGTCCATAAGTTTCACCAGACACTCCAGGTTTCTGTAGGTTTCTCAGATTATCAAAGGGGTCCATGGCACAAAAAGGCGAAGAACCCGTGCAGAGATCAACTTGCCAACAGAGACTAAAATGCTTGATTCTTTCCATTAATGGCAGCAGGAAGCCAGAGATTGCTTACTTCTGATCATGCTGGTTAAGAGTAATCAAGGCTCTCTGTAGTTCTGAGGGTCACATCCAGGTCTTAAGCCACTAGCTCCCTGCTTGGCCAAGCCAAAGATTATTATAGTGTATTCTACTTCCAGCATAAAGCAAAACTCCTCGTGACTACACATCCACAGCCATGTTGTTTTCTTGGCAATAGTACAGACATTATTTGCAATTGCTTCTTCTGGATATTCTGGGATATTTTCCTGAGTTTCTAGTCTTGCACCATCCTGGGATGTCCTGGTTATCACTTATTCAAATACTAATCATGTCAAATCCTGCTTAGCTCTCACTTGACTTAATATTGTTGGGTTTTTTGCCACCCCTGAAACAGCACCAATTTTTATTTTTTTAAATGAGTATTGAAAGTATACATACATTTTATATTAATTTAGGAATACTTTTCAGTATCTCTTCCTTGCGAGATTGAGAAACATAAAAATATAGTTTTACTGATAACTGTTAGCTCATCTGAATATGTGTACTTATTAAAGTACTAGCAACTTAATGGAAAAAGTGGATAACTGTTTTTTAAAAGCCGCCTAATATAAAATATAGCAAGATTTGAGGTATAAGATTGATAATCAAGTTATCACAAATGGTTTGTGACAGCTCTTTTTTCCTAATAAGAGTTAAAATAAATACCAGCTTCCAATTTTATGAGTTCTGCACATACTCTGTATTACTGCTAAATATGATACATGCCTTAAAATTTTAAAAGAATAGCAGGGATCATTAAAATCAAGTCTCTGGTTGTAAAAAACAAAATTAAAAAAAGTTTCAAATTTGAATTGTGAATCTTTTGGCCATAAAGTTGTTATTCTTCTGTAAGAAATTTGGAAAGAAATATTGAAGAGCAATTTATTACAATGAAAAAAATATGTTTTGCATTAGAAGTGAATTCAGAAGTGAAATGTTGGAAAGCTCTAAGTCTGGAAATGTCTTTTTTGGACATCCTTATTGATCCATCTTTTACAATCCCCACTTGATATCCTTGATACTTTCTGCTGTTAGGAATCTATATCCTACACTCCTTTTTCAGAACAGTATTATCCAAATGTCACCAATTTAAAAAGAGATCTAAAAAGAGATGATCTTCCACTCTAAAAGCCTTACGGTCCTTTATAACTAAGAAAAGCACCTTGGTCTTAAGTTACCCTTTGTATTCTCTATTAACACCAACCATCTATCCAAAATTATACACTTCTGGAGCAGAGGTGCTCAAACCACTTTCAAGAATTTACCTGGGGTTGGGTGGAGGGGGCAGTTTCTTCATAGTACTTCTTGAGTTCCTTTAGAAACCCATGCTGTACTAATGTGTTCCTGGGAGACACTAATATATCTGAATGGTCCCTATAATATTTTTATATATATTTACTATATATATTTTCTCTCTTGGGAAATCCAACAAACAGCTGCACCAAGAGACAGCTTCTCCTTATGCAGCATTCACATTAAACTCCTCAAATTGCTTTTAAGGCTATTAAGGTAACAATCTAATGCCTATTTACCTTTCTTCAATAAATCCAGAGAAATGTATTCCTTGGCAAACATATACAGATTTATTTGTTTGTTTGCTTGTTTGTTTATTATTAAATTTGTATACACCCATCTCCCCCCAATGGGTGACTCTGGGCGGCTCACAGTCAAAATCAGAAACCCCATCAACAATTAAAAATCCCCCATAAATAGTTAAAATAAATTAATCCATTAAAAATCAAATATAGACAACAAACCCTTATCTGTCGGATATGTTTGGAGCTCCCATCACTCCCCAGAAAACTGCCATATTGATTGAAAAGACTGTAACTGTCATTTCAAGACATTAGCCAGAGTCCATGCCTTAAGGCTATTTTAATACCAGCAACTGTTGCAAGAGTGGCTGGTGGAAATGTCCTACCAGGTGTTTTTGCAGAACCTGCTTGAGGTTCTATCAAGCTGAAGCCACAATTCATCTTCTACTTCCCAGATGTAAAAAGAATTCTGTCCTGGGGCAGATAGATAAATTGATTTATGAGTTAATTCAAAAGAAGGTCGTCCCTTAGAATGACCCAACCTGTTCATCTTTATGATAAACACTGGGAAGGAATTGAGGCTTTATGGAGGAGTTTTCATAGGGCTATCATATCTGGGCTGCAATGTCTGGATGTCCACTAGATGGCAACAAAGAGTTACAGAATTTTGTTGCCATCTGGTGGTCATCTAGATTTTGGAAGTCCAGATATGGTAACCTTAATATTAATTGTAGCTTAGTGTTATGAACTACATCAGGGAGGTAGGGAAGGTGAGGAATAGAACAATACTTATATACCTAGTAGTTTAAAAAAAAATGAAGTATGAAAAAGAAACAGAAATACAATGAAAATTACTTTATACCAACACTTTTTATAGTTACAAATCACCCTTGCTTTTAGCACATTGCTACACAAATTCATACATTGTCTTTTGTTCTCTGAACTTCCCACTTGCTGCACTCCCCTAACAACTTGCTCTCTCTGACCCACAGCACTGGATTCACAGGTAGAGGCTGTGGCAAGGAGCTTGTTTGCACAACTATGGTAATAAACCCCGTGATCCTTCCTATATTAGTCAGACTTAGCAACAGCTATACATGCCTTGGTTATAACCCATCTCAACTACTGCAAGATGCTTTAAATTCCAGAAACTGCAACAGATGAAAAATGCAGTATAGTTGCTTAGTGGTACAAGATATATGGACCATCTGATGTCTGTATTAAAAGATCTGGAATTGGCTCCCAATTGTACGAAACAAGGCGTAACAAACTTTTTCTGGGTTGATCAGCAGTAAAACTTTATTTCAAGCGTTTGCAAAGGCTGGTGGACTCCTCAGCATCAAAGTAGGAAGCCACACCCACCTACAGATCTCAGCATAATTTATACATTTCTATCCCGTCGCTCAATCACTATATTGTTTTGTTATTGGTCAGGCTTACATTCTTGTCCAGTATTACATATGCAAGACATGTAATTTAATATTCATTAGTTTAGTGCTCATGCTCAGTTCTACTCTTCAGCTGAAGGCTTTGGTTAGTTGATAAAAACTTCATTTAGATACTTTTAGTGAGTTCTAATACAGCGTTCTATTCATCCCTTATCTCTAGCTAGCGTCAACCTACGTTAACTCACATAGAAGAAGAGGCTTCTTTATTTTAGAAGGAAGACCTTTCTGTTCCAGCTACCTCCTGCTTTTGTTGCAACCAATCTTAACTGTGCTCACACAGCAGAAAAAAAAATATTTCTTTGTCTGTTTAGGTTACATTATGTTCCTCCCCAGAAAGCCCCCCCCTTTTCTCCTTTAAAATGTTTTTCTATCTGACCTCTTTATGAAACAATCGAAGTTTCCTTGTTAATGTTGGTCAAGTAAAAGCTACCTTTTTGTCACTAATAACTATTATTTTTTAGCATTTCTCACACAATTATCTACCAACATTTAAGGTGCTGCTGACCTTTAAATCTCTAAATAGCTTATCTGAGGGATCACCTTTCTTGCTAAGAGCCTACCTAGTTATTTAGATCAGCAGGAACACCTTTTGAAGATGTCCTTTCCACCCAAAGCGCAGCTATCTGGAATGTGAGATAGGACTTTCTTCTGTATGATTTTCATACTACAAAATTCTCCCCCTGGGAAGATGTGTTTGGCAGACTGTGCAGGACTTCTGTTCCTAAGGAAAAAAAGTCCTTCAGACCATACAAGGGCACTCATGTAGGACCTGCTACAACTGCAGCACAATCCCAGGAAAAGACACACTTTAAGAAGTTACTGACAACTATTGAGTGTGTACCCCAGCCACCCCTTTTTCACCTCTGAATTCAAAGTGCTTCATAGCTCTGGTGTTTGGCCTCCGCTCTCCCAATATTTAAGAAAACAGCAAAAACAGATCTCTTTCCCCAGCTTTTAACTATTAAAGCCATTTAAATTTTCTTAATCTTAATGCCGTGTTTTATATTAAAATGTTGTGATTCATTTTAATTACCGTAAGCCACCTAAATGCTTACAAAAGCAGAAAGGAGGAATATAAATTTAATCAAATAAATAAGAGGACCTAACCAAGCAGCTCTGTAGATTAAGTGGCTGATAGTTAAGGAGAGAGGTCTCAATTATCATGAATTTATCCCCATTCTATTCTCAGAATCATATTGTGAAACAGACTAGAGTGACAGATAAGGGCTGTTCCCAAACAAATTGCTCCTAATTCTCCAAAATGGAAACTACTATACATTCTTCCACCTTGCTATCTCCAATTAAAAAAGCAAAGATAACAGCCCTCGTGGGAAAACGAGATATAACTACAAGTAGGTTAACCATATTCTGACTTTAGAAAAGTTAATCCATAGAGGGTGGCTTTTTAATTTGTTCCTTTCTGAACAGCATCAATTCAGAAAAAGCAATGTGTTTGCACCAGCATTTTAAGTCAATGGTCCCCACAGAAGTGTGATTTATACATGGCTGAGCTAAAGCAATATTTGCATGCTCTATATATAGAACGCAGAGGCTCGGTAGATTACAATATTACTCTCCTAGCCCTTGCATCATTCCCTGGAAAAGTTCACAATGCAATTTAATAAAGAAGAACTAAAAGCTTTCCAGCCAGCTAAAAACACATTCCATCCTCAGTTCCAACCTTTCTGTTCTTGTTATTTCCTTGAGTTCAGACTGAATTGCAATTTAATAAAAACAAATGAACAGCCCAGATTTTTGTTTCATATTAGGTATCTCATTTTCACATAATTCCTTTGGCCAACAGGGGCTTATTTCTTCAAAGAACAAAAGTTTAAGAAACCTATTTTTAGACTCCTGTGACTGAATCTGGTAGAATTAAAAAGGAGACTAGTGAGCAAATATTCCAAGCATAGGATACAGAAGTGGTAGAGGAGATAGGAGATCCAGTTTGGTGTAGTGGTTAAAGGCACCAGGCTAGAAACCAGGAGACAATGACTTCTAGTCCTGCCTTTGGCACAAAACCAGCTGGGTGACCTTGGGCCAGTCACTCTCCCTCAGCCATGGGAAGCAGGCAATGGCAAACTACTTCTGAAAAACCTAGCCAAGAAAACTGCAGGGACTAGTCCAGGCAGTCACCAAGAGTCAACACTGATCTGAAGGCACCCCCCGCCCACTGCCAAGGAGGCTTGTAAAAGCAATAATGGAACCAGGCTATCTATTGACCTAACACTCTACAAAGAAGAGGAAGGGATTAAAAATAAACTTTTCTGTTGAAAAAAAGATATATTTCTCAGTTTAGGCCATTAAAAGAAGAAAGGTTAAATACACTATGACTGCCACTAGAATGACAGACGTATAGATGAGACACTATTGTTGCTCCGTATTATCTGTAGAACCACAATGTACTGTACATACTGCAGCGTCCCTCTTCTTGCTATATAGTTCAATTCCTTCCTACCTCTTGATGTGAGATAAACTATAATTAATGCAATCAAAGCCAAATAAATTACACTTTATTTGCAGGGCACATTTTGGCATAGTACATGGGTGAACCCAGCCAATATGATTGGTAAATCATGTTTTATGGTTTAGCATTATATGTGAAGCCAGCCAATTATAGATTTTTAACCATCATGATTAAAACAAATCTTTAATATGATATGTGTAGTAAAAGTGGCCTTAATTCATTTCACCTAGAACTCTAGCAAGGCATTTATAGCATCTGTTTTCTCTAGGAGAAAGAGATTTATACATAAGAGAATAATGTACAATTATAATTAGTTGTTATTTAGTCTGGGAGCAGCAATGGTGATTGGCTACTCAATACGGAAGGCCAAAGATCTCCCAGTTCAATCAGAGTAATCTGCTGTGACACCTTGGTTCAGAGAAAAGCCTTTGAAAATAAAAGGGAGAATGTTATTGCCATTCCTTTAGAATTTACGACAGAAATGTTTTTAAGCTCTGCCATTACAAGGATCCTCCAGGTTTGGGATGGTTACTAGTTCACATGTCCCGTTAGTATGAAATCATACGTAATCCTTCCAAAACAGAAGTTAGGAGCATGCAGATCAGCCAAGATCAAGAGCTAAGGCTGGAAAATTGCAAAATTTCATTTAGATCTCCAGACTGATTTGAGGAGTTCAGAATTGCAATTCAAACTGTCAAAGTGACTCAATCCAGTTTAAAGATTAAATATGATAAAAGTGTGTGTTTATCAGGAATGTCAATTGATTCAATCTGACACACTGAACTGTTTTGATTTCGTGATTCAATCTGAAAGGACAATTCAACCAAATTGTCTTTGAGTCTAAGCTTTGCACAGCCCTAACAGAGCTATCCTTGCCTGTAAAGTAGCATTAGACTACTGATCTGTTTTCCTTGCACTTCTGGCAAAGATGCACTTATTTTTCATTTATAAGCTCACTGGTATATTTATTGCCTCCCTACTAGAAGAATAAAAAAAAAAATCATTTATTTACACTATGAGCAGATGGCCTTGGCTGAGGCACCTACTTGTGGAAAATATCGTACTTCTTGTATTTGCTTTTTGATAATCTTCTATTCCGTTTGCACTTAAAAGGGCAGCAAAATTTCTTTTAAAAGTACAGTCAGAAAAGGAATGGAAACAGCTGTCTCCTTCCATCACATTTTCCTCTCCTAGAAGTACAGTAGCTATGGATCATTTTTTAAAAACGTAGTTTAAATATGAAGAAAGGAGAGTTGCAAAGTGAAACTGGTCATTAGAAAATGCCCTCACCTTTGTATACACACGAACACAACCATATCTCAGCATTTTTAAAAAGATTAAAGCTTCTTTAAGGGGAACAAAAAATAACAGGAAAGATACCTTTCATGCTTTTTTTTAACCTTTTTGTTCTTAACTGCCTATGCCCCAAGAATATTACCATTTTAAAAAATCAGCCATTGTTAATATATGTGCTTAAGTAGCATCATGTTTCAAATCTTATGATAACATGTGCCACAAAACATTTGCAATACCATCTACTTTCCAAGGATGATCCATATGAAGCACCTTCCAGCACCTATGATTTTGTTTCTTCCCATAATGCCAGAGATTTTCCCACAACCTATGGCATTGTGGGAAAAACAAAATGGCAGCTGACATGTGAACTGCAACCACCAGTTCCCAGTCTCCTTGAAAAGCCTAAATGAGGCCAATGGTAATGTGTGAGCCCTGCCAGAATACTGGAATCCCAGAAGCTGCCCAAGGATACTTTCTGCTGATGGCTGGGTCTGCACACCTCTACGTGCTGCTTGTTAGGACCACCATATAGGGGCTGAAAATACTGACATGACCAGCAGATGGCAGGAGAGAAAGTTTATGCAACTCTTTGTTGCCATCTAGTGGTTTGCACTGCTTTTTCCACTTCAGATACGGTGGCCTACAACATGCTGAGTGTTCCTGTTGAGATAGGCACAGAGCTAACTCACTCAAGGGTGGGCTATCTTTTGGTGGTCCCAATCCGCAAAGTGGGTGGAACCATATCATATATGTGGGTGGGTCTGGTGTAGGATGAATTTGGGTGGGTTCTTTTGCTTTTTTAAAACTGTAAATGCTAACTTTTATGAAGCGTGAAAGACCTAGTTTCCCAGCTCAAAACAGCAGGAAAATGTGCTACCAGTTTTCAGCAATCATCACCAGAGGGGTTCCAAATGCCACAAAAAGGGGAAATTGTAGCATTCTTGTATCATAGGTTGCCCTTCACCACACTAACCAAAACTCAAATCATACCATAGTTTAATACAACGTGTCAGCAGTACTAAAGCAGCCATCTTGCGCCACATCATCAAGTCCTCAGTAAATGGGCATATAGATGCCAGTGGATCATTACTGAATGGCTGCTATGCCACTATAGGCTATTATCTTACCTTTATAACTCACTGTTTTGGCATTCTTTAAACGTTCCATACATTTTTTTTCTTCTTCCTGGATTTCAAGTTGTATTCTGCATTCTGGATGAATACTGTTTACCTGTTGGATAAAAACAGAAGCTAGCTTTAAAACATTTGATCTTGGAGAAAGTATACCAATGCTAGCAGAACCAACAGGGAAAAAAGACATAACAGGAAGCTTTTATTTATTGCTCTAGCTGTATGCCTGGAGCAATCCACACTTCTTACAAAAATTATGAAAGGTAGTTCTGTTGTTATTAGACCCACAGTGCAGGCTGGCTGTAATACTAGGGCTATTACATCAGGCTGCAAAAATCTGGTTGAGTTCCGGATCTCCTTATTGCCATCTTGCGGTTATTCAGAATTTTGCAGGACAAATATGGTAGCCATGCATAATGGCCAAGGTTAATGTTTTGGCTACCTTTTTAAAAAATGGCTACTTCACACTCAGCTGTAAGATTGGCTTAGCAGCAAATGCACCTGCTGGTTCTCCTGCAAGAGAGCATAATTAGTAAGACATCTATAGCTTGATTAGCTAACTTAAGTTTCACCTGAGATCACAGAATTCTTCTACCCAGAAGAAAACAGAGAACAAAGTCATTAACAAAACAAAGAGGTTCCGTGTTCTAGTTTCTTTCTGATGAAAGACACCAGAGCCCCACATTAACAGGTTATGCTAAATTTGACTAACAAACTTGTTCACTGCCAAACTATCCCTATAGCTTAGAAAAAGCATAAACGTGGTTCACTCATAATCATGGCTTGTTTGGTGTTGGCTTACACAAAACCACCCTTTGCCATTTGTAAATTATAGTTTATGGCACAGTCTGTTTTAAGAATCCAGCTAATTTTGGTTTATTCAATAATGCAATGCCTATCAGAATTATTTATCTCAAGCCCTATCATAATTAAATTTTATTTGCATAAGTTTCGCTAAGCCCTGCTTCTTGGAAAACACTAGTCAGTATGTCTTAGGCACTGACTAATCCCAGTTTGGGTGCTTTGGCTTGCAAACAGCCATCATAATTAAAAAGTTTTATATTATATGATAAACTGAAACATCTTCAAAATGCTTAGAACGCTAGAAGGATTATAGCAACTGATTAGCTATAGCAATAGAAGTTTCATTTCTTAAATTTTAATTGGGAACTCGTTGCTTTTGAGGTAACTAGTAAAAGGTATCTGGTTCCAAAAGGTGTCTCCCAAGGAACTATGTCCAAGAGGTCATGACTTGTACATGGCAAGATCTGAATGTCTGATTTTCAGTTAAAAGCTGTCTCTTAACCACTATGGTTGGCTTCACATATCATGCTAAGCCAAAGGTTAGTGAATATACCACCATAGCCAAAATTAAACAAAACAAATAATGGCTTAGTGTTATGCAAACCTAGCCATTGTGATTTATTCAATAGTTTGGCTGAACATAGTTTTAATCTGTGTTTCATCAAATGCAAATTTCAGCACATAAGCTTTTGCAAAGCTGGATTTGGAAATGCCACCTTGTTGTACCGTTCCTGATTCCTTACTTGAAAAATAAAACATTAGGTGACAATCAGGACCCCAAAGCTATTTAGAGGTGTTGACCAAAGTGTCTCGTAGCTTCACATAAAATAGTTATAAGCTAAGGAAATAACCATTTTTAAATCAAATCTGTTTAACTTGGTGAGAAAGAAGGAAGAAAGCTTGAAAATCCAAAATACTCAAACCTTAACATAATGTTTTAGTCTTCTTCCCTTTCTTTATGGTTCTTATGTTACTCCCTTACTCTTTATGGTCCAAGGTGATCTGCTCTGTGTGTGTGGGTGTGTGTGTGTGTGTAGGAGTCAACAAAGTCAAGATGACAGCTGTCCCTGCGCAATCAAAGTCCCTCTCCTTTAAATGTGTTGCAGGATACAAAAAGGGGCAGCGTTTTGATCATGTGGGCACAGCCATCAGATTGACTTTTTTGAAATCTCCCCCTGCAGACGCCCATGTTATAACCATTATATTCTGATCTGGAATACCAAATAAGTACCTCCTTCATTCTGAGAACTGTTTCTTTAAAGATGGTTAGCAGAGGGACAACTTTGGTGAGAGCTAGGTTGGTGTAGTGGTTAAGGTACCAGGCTAGAAACCCAGAGACTGTGAGTTCTAGTCCTGCCTTCGGCACAAAACCAGCTGGGTGACCTTGGGCCAGTCACTCTCTCAGCCCTGGGAAGGAGGCAATGGCAAGCCACTTCCAAAAACATTACCAAGAAAACTGCAGGGAGTTGTCCAGGCAGTCCCCAGAAGTCAACATTAACTTGAAGGCACAAAAAATAAATAAGAAATAGCAAAGGGACAAACACTGAGTTGTATCACTCAAGGGGAAAACTTTTTGTCCGCTGCAAACCACACCTTTAACACATGTAGCAGAGTGTTGTCATTACACCACAAAATGCCTAAAACGCTAGTTCCTGGTCATACCTGAAGAAGCAAGTATTTTCTTGCTTCCTACCTTTATCTCAGGCATCAAAAGATTATGTGTTCCTCACAATCATTTTGGCAGAGTACAGCAGAATTCTATTTAAAGTAATGGAAAAGCATGAGTGAGAGTCTTTTGCTAATTTCTGAGCTCTCTCCCCATGCCACTGATTCTCTTCCCAATTCCAGCATCAAGCTTACGGCAAAGTAAAGCCTGGCTTTACAACTCTTTGGATATGTGCTACAGTCCAAATGGGACATGGCATGACTGAGCTGATCCACTAACTGAATTAAATTCATCTTCATGAGCTTGCCACAACTCAATAACCTGAAGCTCTCATAATTTCTACACTATTCTTTGTTTCAGAAGGAACTTCATGGAGGTCAAGGTTTAATCTCTGATATGTGTGAATAAAATTGCTATCTTAATTTGGGCCCATCTGTACAGCCCTAGGGAGCATTCTACATTGTAGACCCTACATTAAACAGAGGGATGGATAAGCAAGTTTGAAGTCTGTTTTAATGTCAAAATTCCATTATTCTAAATTAGGGCTACCAGATCCATACTGTAAAAACCTGGATGAACACTAGATGACAACAAAGAACTAGAGTTTTCTAATGGTTGTTCGCATGTTTACAACTGAGATTTGTTGGCCCTGTCCAAGTATTCTATCATTGAGCTGCAATTCCTCCCCAAAGATTTTGGTTTCCTTTAATCTTTATGTCCAGTATTTGAGCCAGGATAATCGCATACTCAAAGACTACACTCACATTTAACCTAGGCTACCAAATTAACCTATTTTTCTGGGTTCATGCAGTACATTGAATCATAAATAAAATAGGCTTACAGAAACATAATAAGCCACAAAAGTTTAATGCTAATGGAATTAAGTCTAGCATATTGTATAAATGCTTCTTCAGGATTTGTAACCAATGAAGGATCTTTTACCAACAAAACCAAAGTCTTGTTAATTTCTGCACAGATGTCCTCCCAGCAAAAAAGCTGGGTAACTATGAAAGAACAGTTCCTTAATGTCGTGTTCCTTTATGTCTATGCTTGCTTACTTAAAAACGAAGAATAGGTAACTCCATCAGTAATTATTACTGCTAATGGAAATCATGAAAGAAAATTAAAAATATGGAATTCTGTAAGATGCAGTGACAGCAATCAACCTGAGCAGCTTTAAAAGGGAATCACAACATTTCTAAGATAAAAAAAGTACTTGTCAAAAATAAAGACTTACAAATTAGGGGACTCTTCAGAAGGATGTTGTATCAGTTAAAACACCGTTCCAGACCTGATGTCAGCTTAATTTAAGAACTGATCCAATTTAGTTGTGGGTTGCTATAGCATAACCTCAACTGCAAAATATAGAGGCTTCTTTTTGCAAAAGTGAACCTCTGCTGAGTTTGTAGACAATTTTTTTCCTCATCCCTGTGCCTGAACTTCAGCCACCCTAGGAAGTCATTTAAGAGCAATGTTGGCTCTCTAGCCGGGATAAATCTTATCTATTTCTCCCTCCTCTTCAGTAGGAGAGAAGCAAGTCTGCATGGCCTGGGTTACTTGGATTCTGTATTTCTTCTATTTTCTCTTTGTTTGGACTGGGGAATGAAAAGATTTTGGTTACTCCAGTGGAGTGGGACCATGTCTTTTTATTACTGGAGAAAATCCAGAGATTTTACTGGTCTTTCCCTAAGATGACTAAGCTCTAAGCTTCAGTTAAACTTTTTTGGGGTTGTACAGTACTTCACACATATGACCATAAAAAAGTATACCTCATACATATCCACAAACACAACTATTCCTTTGTTTAAATAATCAGCATCTCATCAACTTGCTCATAGAGGTAAAACACTTTCCAGTGTACTCCTTCAGACACCAAATTATCAATTTATAGAGAATTCTAACACCTGTATCAGCTCTCCAAATTCCTACCAAGTAGCTTCCTGCTTGTAATCTGAAAACATGTCTCAGAACCATTTGTGATAACAGAAAAAAGGTTAGCTTTACCACATTAAGAAGGTTAGCTTTACCACAAAGTATTATGAAGCAATTGTGGTGAGCATAGAAATCCCAATTTGTACCATATTTGCATCATTAAAAAAAGATATTCCTGTTTGAGAAATATTATGAACTTTTTTGCTTTAGATGCAACAGTATTTCAGTGCTCATCTATCTGATGAGTTAACTAAGCCTGGCCATCTCAAAAAGCTAAGCTGAGTTGGGTCTAGTTAGTAGTTGGATGGGAGACTATCAAGAAGGTGTAAGGCTGTAAATTAGAGTGGGAAGTCAAAAAACCATCTTGGAAGAAGATGATAACAAGCCACTTTGGTACTGCAGCCAAGAAAACTAGAAGGACATATCTATGAAGTCATCAAATCAAGTTTGACTCAATGGAGACTTTAACTTTATATGAGTTAGTAAACTAAACTAAAATCTTTGGAATGTGTGTATCTTACACTGCATGAATAAGAGAATATACAATAGGCAAAACATTTGTATAAATTGTAACAATAAACATTCACCTGATATTTTTCTTATGCCACTTCATATTCACTCTAGGTTTAGGACAACTAATACTGTATAGTAGAATGAGGTGATCCTCATGATAGAAACCAAGTGTCAGGGAAGACTATCTCCTTGCACTTAGAAAGCTGGCATAGCAAGAAATATACTGTGACAAAACCATTTTCACTGCATTTTTTTTCTCCTTTCAGGGAGGATTATAAAAGGGGGATAGAACAGGACTGTCCCAAGACATTTTGTTGTCAGTCCATAATTCCCAAAGTCATGATATAGAGCCTGAAGCTGAGCCCCAAACATCTCACAAACCTATCTTCTCTGCCTTCTACAAAAGGGCTAATAAATTATTAACTATTGGGGGATGACTAAGGTACCTCCTTCACTCTGGCTAATGGCAGGGATGACCCTGGTATTTTTTATTTTATTTATTTTTAACAGCCACTCCATATACAATGAGAAATATTAAGCCAATGAATTCTAATATTTCATTCAGCTGCAGGTGTAAACTCTGCTTAAGTCTGCTTCGGTTCACTTAAAATGAACAACAAACCATGGAAAAAGAGAACACACCCATCTGTATCTCTAGTTTCATCTTCTTTTCCTTCATATTTTTTGTGAATGCTTGGCAAAAATCCCCTATCTGCAGTCCTGTATTAAGGTTCATAGTCCTCACAACTTTATGCCACAACAAACGTGCTAAAATTTCCAGTGCTACACACACATACAAAAATCAAATTATCTATGAAAAATGGCTAAAACGGACAAAATTTCTAAATGGACAGTACAGAATTTCCACCCGAGCTATAAACAGAACTGGAAAAGCTTGTGAAACTCCACCCTTTTGCCTTCCTTTCACCTATAATTCTGAGTACAAAAATGGTGAGATCTGTTGGCATTAAATGCTCCTAATATTTTGCCTGGAAGCTGGTGTGACTGGGGGGGGGGGGATTTAAAACTCCTTGAGATGTAGCATCCTGTTGTTTACAGCAACTTCGCTGACACTGATTAAAATTGAATTGGCTTTTCTCATGGAATTACAATATAAATTGGAAATGTGCTGAAACCCGGCGAGCCTTCAAGCAATTCTTTACTCAATCATTAAGCCCAATTCATTAGCTCGATACCAATGCAAACTTAGCCGCCTTTTCATCCGGTGCTCAAATTCAACAGCAGCCCGCTAGCGTTACCCAACCTTCTTCAACCGGGCACTCTGCACATGGGCCTGGACATCATCCCAAGCCTGTATGGCCGAATGGGAATTGTAATCCAGCACCGCCAGAGGAGTCCGGTTCACCCCTCTTTAACCGGGGGGGGGGATATAAGAACCAGCAGCGATTCTAAAAAGTGAGACTGAGCAGGAACTATTCGGGGGGCGCGTGTGTCGCATGCTAAGGGGGTGCAGTGGGGGAGTAAGTTCATGCCCCACATTAAAGGAGGTCTCCCCCAAGGGCCACCTGAGGCGACCCAGGCCAAGCGCGGGACGCAGCGCTCGCCCCACAACCAGGGCACAAGCAGCACGCGTTTTCCTCCCGCTGCCCCACGCCTTTCCTTCCAGAAGCGCAGAAGAGGGGAGCGGAGGGGAGGGGCAGGTCGGGGGCAGGCGCTGTGGGGAAGGGTCGGGGAGTCGAAGCCCGCGCGCCCTTTTCCCGCAGGAGCCGCGCGAAAGGAGCTCTGCACATGCTCCGAGACTCAGCCCCTCCGCGCGAGGACCACGCCGGCGACTCTCGCCCCCCGGGGCCCCCACTCACCGGCCCCAGCGCCCACCAGCAGGTCGAGAAGAGCAGGAGCACGGAGCGCCGCATCCCGTCCCGGCGCCGCGCGGGCGGGCGGGTCGGTGGGCTCAGCTCCGCGGGGCTCGCGGCGGCCTTCCTTGGCGGCGGGGGGCCTCCTGCAGCCCGAGGGACATGCGGTCGTCGAGCAGGCGCTGCCCGTCCGCGGCGGCGCGCTTTTCCCGCGGGGCGCCCGCTGCGCGGAGCCTGGGCTGCAGCCGCGAGCCGGACGGAGAGCCGCGCCTCTTCGCTACCCGCCGCCCCGCACTGGGTCCGCCGCGCTCCGGATCGCGTGCTCTTGCGCCCTCCCCGGACTCCACCTCCCTCCGAGCCGGGCCCACCTCCGGGAGTCGCCACTTTGTTTCTCAGCGAGTTACTTCTTTCCGACCTGGGGGGTCGGGGGGGGTTCAAAGACAGCCTTCCCTTTGGAAAGCGTTGGGTGACGAGGCCCGCCTCATTCGTTCCCCCGGCTCTCAAGGGCGCCTTGCGTGGGGATGGTGGGAGCTGTCGTCCAACGCGCGGGGAGGATGGCGCGTCGCTCTCACGCGTTTACTTCGCTGGTTTTAAAGTGAAGAACTAGAGCTGCGTGGGTCCGTGGGGGCGGGGGGGGTGTAGTGTCGGTGGAAAAGAAAAGTTTAAAAAATCCAAAATCCGTATTTTGGGAAACACTAATTGGATGAGGAGGACCTCCCGTAGCCGTACCAATGGGCGCGCAAGCTTTTGCGTCCTCCAGAGCCGCGAAGGGTTGAAGACCAAGGAGAGGAGGCCACAACATGGGTCAAGGGTTAGGGAGTGGAGTGGACGCAATGGTGGACCGACACTTCCCCCTTCCAAAATCACGGAGGCCGACTCAACCTGGGAGTTGGTCTGTTGTCGGTGGTTGGGAAAGGGAGTAACTTCACATATATTAAAAAAGCAATTAAAAATATAAAAAGGCAACATTAAAAGATAGAGACTAATGGAAACTAAAATACATATACAAACCCCAGGCAGAGAGAGAATGAGTACATCCACCTCAATAATGGAGACATCTAGACAAATCTCCTGTTCCCTGGGACCCCCAGATCTGGTGACATAACCAGGGCTTGAGGGACTTCTGGTACATCAAAAGGTAAACAAAAGCTAATGGTGGGGGGGAGAATGCTCCATAAGGTGGGCGCCATATATGTATCTTCAGCTATTACTTTGCTATTACACCAATGTAGCCATTCCCAATGGGATTCCCCCCAGATGTGTAGGATTGCAACCCATGCAATTCTCAACCATCTCCCAGGACATCTATACATGGCAGATGAAGCTGCAGCAGGAAAGATGCAGAAAAACATGCACATTGTTATTAATGATTGATATACAGAATTACTTGAAAGCAATGTGTCAGAATTATGTACAGCTGTGGAACCTCTGTTTTTCCACCTGCCCATGGCAAGAATTTTGTAATGCTGCAGAGGAGGAAGGAACCTGTAGTCCTCCGGTGATGGTCTGCATGGTGAGGGATCCTGGGACCCATCTTTCTGCATTATCTGAAGTGCCACAAACTGCTATTTCTTTCATATAATACTTTAAATACTAAATTTACTATCTAGATTCACCACTAATCATAGAGATCAGGAATTAGCACACAAAGCTATCACCCTTTTCTGCTTCTATTTGTTTTCAAGCTACTCCAGAGACTCAGAGGTTATTGAAAAGTTACCACTGCCAAGCTAGCAAAGTGGTCTGGAGAGAATCAGAAGACAAAGGATGGAAGAAGAACACTAACCTTCAGGACACCATCCATCTAGAATAGGACTGGCATCAGCACCCACTTGGCATTCTTGGTAAATTTCCAATACTTTAGCAGCTTGGCAAAGGTCATTGCAGGAGGACAGCTGTATTGGTCTATGGTGACAAAAAATCAGAAGGAGTCTGCTTGATTGCCTATGGAGTTCAGTTTTCTTAAGAAGACTGTGGTATCTCTTATGTAGGTGGGAATGTTGATGGCATAAGGTCTGAACATAACCTGATATTCCAGTTATGATAGTTCCAATACTTGAGACAATGGGATGACCCAGGTTGCCTTGTTTTTGTATTTTGGGGAGTACGTAGAAGTGGTCAGGGCTCTTGGGGTGTTTCCATGTAGATACAATCCTATATGTCTTTAGGAAATTCATCAGATTGCATGGTTCTCTCTGATATGTTGCGGGATCTGAGGAGAAAAGCTAGTAGAACGTGGTGTTGAAGAGTTGCTTCTTAGCTTCCTAGACATAATCCACTTTATTCGTGACAACTCCTCCTCCCTTATCTACTTAATCATCTATTTATTAAGTAACTATTAATTATTATATGCTTAATAATGAATTAATGTTGATTATTAATTATTGTAAGATAATTAACTTGTTTGATTATGCAGTACTTAGTTGTCTATTAAAAGATGGACCACAGAACACTACTAATTATCACCTACAACTCACACCTCAAACCTCTCAAACACATTATTAATAAGGTACATCCCATATCTGCCAATGACACTACACTTTCTCAGGCACTGGCTAGCAGGCCCATCCATACAGACAATCACCCAACCCGAAGCAGATTCTCACCAGCAACAAGAAACAACAAGACAATAATGCCAACATCGGAACCAGGCCCTGCAACAAATCCAGATGTCTAGTTTGCCCCCATATTTACACCAACAGCACCATCACAATCCCCAACAAGTACACACGCAAGATTAGAGATGCCTTCACATGCTCTTCCTGCAGTCTCCCTCTGGATTCTACCTAGGAAAAATCAGACAAACTGAAGAAAAGAATTAATGGACACAAGTTTGACTTGAGGGCTCAAAACAAGGACAAAGTAATATTAGAGCTTTTCCAGCTCCCAGGATACTCCACGACAGACCCCAAAGTGACTGTTTCGGAAAAGCGGCCATATAACAGCACCAATGAGCAAGAAATTGTTGAACTCATATACTTCAGAAGATTTCAGGACATCTCAGAACAAACACAATGGGCTTTTAACGCATTACAATTGTTAATTGATAAGATACTTGTAATCTGTCTCACGTGTAACCTGCAACTGCATAACCAATCTATTTTCCCTCCCTTTCTCTCCTGTTCTTCCCCCCACCTCACCCCATTTAAATCCTACATCGGTCTAGACATTCTGTGCATATGATGAAATAAGCTCACAAAAGCGTGTGCCAAAAATGTGCTAGAAAATATGCTACTAGATTCCTTCTGTTTCTGGGCAAAGACCAGCGACTGTGCCAGCAATGCTGATATGGGCGTCCTTTTAACATACAATGGTGTCCCTAAGTGAGCATTGCTGTGGGGGGTTGTGAGGCTTTAAGAAGATCAGTAGAACCTGTTGCTTGGCACCTTGCCACTAGAGAGATGCCTTCAAACCTGAGGCTGATTGAGAAGCTGCTTAGCAAACAGCATTCAATGGTGCATTTTTTCTTTTTTTCCTGCTGGACATTTCAGGCAGCTGAGTCACCTTTATGACTAAGTAACTGGACAAGAAAGCTGAGATCCTTGCCAGATTCTTCACCATTGTCATTCTTCTCCGTCAAACACTTGCGTTCAGCTACTGCTGTTTAATAGCATAAAGAGAAACAGGGACAGAGAGGAGACAAATATGCATGCAGGTATCATCATTCCAAATATTTGGCTTATGTTGTAACTAGTTTTTTTCCCCTTTGTTTCAGAATGTTGCTTGTATCCCAGCCTTTCATGATTTTTTAAAGCTGAGTTCAGACAATAGCCTAAGCCAAAATCAAATACAATATGTGAACCTGGCCTTTAACTTTCCCTAGAGCAGATGAAGTAGTAGCCTAGCTTCCCATCTCATTTTAGAGCAGTGTTCCTCAACCTTGGCAGCTTGAAGGTGGGTGGACTTCAACTCCCAGAATTCTGGGAGTTGAAGTCCACACATCTTCAAGCTGCTAAGGTTGAGGAACACTGTTTTAGTGTACCCCGAGAAGGTCACTGTGAAGGCCACTGAGACTTAAATGCATCAGACTACAACATCAGTCCTAGAACTCATGAGAACTTGTAGAAATCACCATAAATAGCCCATAACATGCACCCAATTCTTTTCTTCCACTTCTGAGGGCTAATGTGCTTTCATTGTCCTTGGTCTCTCATTTCCCATCTAAACATATTGTTTTGTTGCTTTTGAGGGGATTGAAAAGATTTTGTGTGAATGCCTGATTCCTTAGTATGGAAATAAGGTATCTCGGGAATTAAATTCCAAAGAGTATGTAAGAACATTGAGTTGCAATGTTCTCTTAAAGTCACATACATCATGCAGTGTGTGAAACCTTGTACATGGCGCATACATAAACTGTTTTTCTTTTGGGTGGGATGTTCTAAATAAAAATCTATCTAAATCATTCTGTGTTCAGAAACTCTGCCCATTGTTTACTCATGTTTATCTAAATAAGCTCAATTGTATGCTGGAAAATCCTTTCACATCTTTAATAGTTCTCTGATAAGGATGAAAGTACTGTATACTTCGATGTGGGAAATGCTATCCACATAGGACAAATTCACCCACTGCACTAAACCATGGATTGTTTAGTAGCATAGTTTTCACATAACACTAAGCCATCACAAGCCACATAGTACCCTAAGTTGTACATAACACTGAAGCATAAACCCTAGCTTACAAATTACAGTGAAACACACATCATGCTAAACTGATAACAAAAAGTATCAGATAATGGTTTAATCTTGAAGCAAAGTGTATTCAACCATTGTTCTATACATCTGATTGAGTACCTGGTGCTAGACTACCCATCTCAGAGAGTATTCCAACTCCTGCCTTTCAAAAAGCCCAGATTCTGCTTTCTGTCCATATACTTTGTTTTTGCTTTTGTTTTCCAGAATGTCTATAACATTTGATCTGTGCTTTTGTTAACTTCCAGATCCAATTTCACCTCAGCTGGGACACAAAGTCAGATCTGCCTCTAGATCAATGGAATCAGACAGAACCATTATTTGCTTAACTGTGGTTTACAGTAATGAATAAAGTACAGTTATCTGCTTTTGCAAAACATGCTAAGACATAAAGCATGATTTAGAAAGCTTAGTAGCTAACATCATGCAAGACGTTGAATGAGTGCCAAACAAATCTCATTCTGACTGACAACATCAATGCAAGATGCTTGATTTCAAACTGGCAGCCCACATTTATTTTATTTGGCCTTTAAAAGTGGCTTGGAAGACGTTGAGTGTACAGTATTGTAAATTTGGGGGTACCAGCTCAACTGTTCTAATTATGGTCTATTTACTTGGTCTCCATTCAAGGTACAACAAAATATTAAATGGGAGAGTAAGACAGACAGACTGTGTGTGTGTGTGTGTGTGTGTATACATATACATATGTATGTATGTATGTATGTATGTAAATATATATATACTATATATATAAAATTCTCCTCTCACCCCTGTGGGTGGTATGTGTCTTCCTCAGTCTTGGGTCCTCTACCAGAGGCCTGGGAGTTTGAGGGTTCTGCCCAGTATCTTAGCTGTTCCTAGCACTGCACTCTTCTGGACAGAGAGCTCTGATGTTGTTCCTGGGATCTGTTGGAGCCACTCTCCCAGCTTAGGAGTCATAGCCCCGAGTGCTCTTACCACCACTGGGACCACTTTGGCCTTTACTTTCCACATCCCCTCTAGATCTTCCTTCAGGCCCTGGTACTTCTCCAGCTTCTCATATTCCTTCTTCCTGATGTTGCTGTCACTTGGCACTGCTACATCTATCACCACTGCTGTCTTCTGGTCCTTGTCTACTACCATGATGTCTGGTTGATTGGCCAGTACCTGCCTGTCTGTCTGGGTCTGGAAGTCCTGCAGGATCTTAGCTCTGTTATTCTCCATGACCTTTTGTGGAATCTCCCATCTGGACTTGGGAGGGTCTAGCCCATACACTGTGCAGATGTTCCTGTACACAATGCCAGCTACTTGATTGTGCCATTCAGTATGTGCTGTTCCTGCCTGCATCTTACACCATGCCACTATGTGTTGGACTGTCGCTGAGGCCTCTTTGCACAACCTGCACCTTGGGTCCTATCTAGTGTGGTAGACCCCTGCTTCTCTGGATCTGGTGCTTAGTACCTGTTCTCATGCTGCTATGATCAGTGCCTCAGTGCTGTCTTTTAGTCCAGCCCTTTCCAGCCACTGATAGGATTTCCCAATGTCAGCCACCTCAGCTATCTTTTGATGGTACATCCCATGCAGGGGCTTGTCTTGCCATGGTACTTCCTCCATTTGAACTTCTTCCCATGTCTGCTGCTGCCTCAGGCATTCTGACAGTAGCTCACCTTTGGGTGCCTTCTTAGTGATGTACTCCTGGATGCTCCAGGTTTCGTCCAGGACAGTGGCTTTGACACTCATCAGACCCCCCACCCATCCTCTTTGTAGCTGGTGTACAGTCTCTGGGTGTTGGACTTGGGGTGGAAACCTCCATACATTGTGAGGAGCTTCCAGGTCTTCACATCAGCAGCCTCCATGTCCTCCTTTGGCCAGCTTGCTATACCAGCAGGGTATCTGATGATTGGCAGGGTGTTGATGGTGTGGATCTTGTTCTTCCCATTGAGCTGGCTGTTCAGGACCTCTCTTATCCTTTGGTGGTACTTGGATATTGCTGTGTTCCTTGCCTCCTCATTGTGGTTCCCATGTGGCTGTGGGATACCAAGGTATTTGTAGCTGGTCTCTTTGTCTGCTATGTGGCCCACTGGTAGTTCCACCAAATCAGTCTTAACTACCTTCCCTCTCTTTACTATCATCCTGCCACACTTCTCCAGTCCAAATGACATCCCAGTGTCCTCACTGTAGATCCGTGTCAGATGGATCAGTGAGTCGATGTCTCATTCACTCTTAGCATACAGCTTGATGTCATCCATGTAGAGGAGGTGGCTGATGGTGATTCCACTCTTGAACTTGTACCCGTATCCAGTCCTTATGATTATTTGGCTGAGGGGGTTTAAGCCTATGCAGAACAGCAGCGGGGACAGTGCATCACCTTGGTATATGCTGCAGTTGATGGCCACTTGTGCAAGCTGTCTTGAGTTGACTTCCAGTGATATCTTCCACAGTCCCATTAAGTTCTCGAGGAAGGTCCTTAGTGTCCTGTTGACTTTGTATAGTGCCATGCATTCACAGATCCATGTGTGTGGCATTGAGTCACAGGCTTTCCTGTAGTCAATCCAGGCTGTGCTCAGATTGGTCTGCCTAGACCTTGAGTCTCGGGCAACTGCTCTATCTATGAGCAACTAGTGTTTTGAGCCTCTGGTGTTGTTCCCAATGCCCTTCTGAGCTGTGCTCATGTACTGGCCCATGTGGTCTTGTAGCTTGGTGGCTATGATGCCTGATAGAACTTTCCATGTTGTGGGGAGGCAGGTTATTGGCCGGTAGTTGGATGGTGCTATTCCCTTGTGGGGGGTCTTTCATGATCAGCACTGTCCTTCCTTGTGTTAGCCAGTCTGGGTGGGAGCCTGCTGCTAGTAGCTGGTTCATCTGTGCTGCTAGGCATTCATGCACTGCTGTTAGTTTCTTTAGCCAGTAGGTGTGGATCATGTCCGGGCCAGGTGCTGTCCAGCTCTTCATGTTCTTGACCCGCTGTTGGATGTCTGCTACTGTGATGGTGACTGGTTCCTGTTCTGGGAGATTGCTGTGGTCTGCTTTCAGGTCCTGCAGCCACTTTGCACTGGTGTTATGTGTCTTATTAAAAAAAAAAAAAATTACTTGGTCTCCATTCAAGGTACAACAAAATATTTATTCTATCTGTCTGTCTGTCTGTCTATCTTTATATTTACAGAATAAGTAATACAAGTCAGTCTTGCAGATTACAACAGTACTGATGGCTGCTAATTTAATGGGAAGGATTATTTAAACCTCATGATTTATGACTCCATTAAATAAGACAGAAAAGGAAGTCATTTTTTTTTCACTTGGTAGATGATGGGAAATACAGAAGATGGTGCCTGGTCTTTTGGCAACACAATTTTAGGGCTACTCCTTGCTCTGGAACCAAGGCAGTTGTTGGCTGGTAGTGTCACACTTTATTTAAATAGATCATTTTGAATGATTTTACTTAATTCTGTGCATGAGGCAGACAGAATAAATAAGATTTAGTTTTGTTTAATTTTGTGGCATCCCCTAAGACAGAAAAGATCAGCTTCTGCATTTTCAGGGACGGAGACAGGCTATTTTAGTCTTTTCTTCACAGAAGTCTGAGATTCATGAGTATATTTGGTCACAAATGCTGTTGTGTGACAATTTGCAACTCAGAAGGATCCAAAGTTAGGCTCACACTTTGAAAAGAATTCTGGGAAATTTAGCACATGGAGAACATAGGGCAATAACATCGGATATTGTGAGGAATGCTTGGGATTCATTTAGAAGCTTGTAATTTATTGAAACAGAAGTTTCTTCCACAGAAAACCAGTCTTCTAGTGGATTAGTGGAAGGAAGCACCTTTGCCTGTCATTATAATTTATGGGATGGATTCATTCCCTTGCAAAGATCAGCAGAGGAAATAGTACAGATGAACAACCAAGGAATCAAATCAGCTTAAAACAGAGAAACTAAAAGAGGCAAGAGGAAAAAGTTAGGCAAAATCTTAGGCTGAATCTGGATTATTTCTGATTTTCCAGACTTGAAAAGCATACATAATGCTCCTGTATTTATTTGCATTATTTTTATATCACCTCAAGAAGCAGGTGCAAGATGGTGCACAAGAGATGAACAAACAAAAAAATGAAAACTGAAAAACATAAGCCCGCAGTCAAAACTTAAGCAATCTGGTTCCTATGAACCCTAATATACTTGCAGATCATTCCCTTTGTCCCTGCCAAGCTCTTTGCCCCATTTATTTTCGCACCTGGATTTGTACCAGTTGAGTTACAGCTCAATTATTTCTTTGGAAATGCAAAAATCAAGTTGGAATATTTTACCATATCTGGTGGCAATGTCATAAAACTCAACTATTCTGAAAGATAATGTATTGTAGGATAAAACAAAGCCTAAACATTGACTTTCCGTTTCTACTAGTTATTGTTTTGTTAATTATTACTAAATCTTATATACCTAAAATTATACTGAGCTGGCTTTATATATGATAATTTCTGTCAGGATAATTTATGATTTGTACTGGAAATCACACTGGAAATGGCACCTTAAACTATGGGAGTACACATCTATGTCTCTAGTAAATATATCAAGTTATCAAGTAAAATTTTAAAAAGTAAATAAAATTGAGGTGAGAATCACTATAAATAATTTAAAATGGCACTTCTCTACATATTCATCATTTTTGTTTCTTGATATGCAGTATGGGATTAATAGTTCTGTCTACTAGAGTTTCACAAAATGAACTTCTAGGAAGCATAACTTCCTTCAAGTTAACAATGAGATTTTCATTTCACTAGGTTCCTCCACTACAGGTAGTCCCCAGCTTAAGAACAAGTTCCATTCCTTAAAGTCTATCCTTAAGCTGAATTTGTATGTAAGCCAGAACAATATTATTGTATAATACTGTATAAGTAGTATTGTGTAATGATTTTGAACCGTTGTGTATTTAATTTGAATCACTGTGTATTTAACTTGAATTTTGAATTTTGCTACAGTAGGCTCCGTTCTTAACTATGGGTCATCTGTAACCCAGGCGTTCTTAACCCGGGGATTTCCTGTACTAAGTAACTCTTCTCCCTTTCCATAGTTACTGTTTCACTTTGGAAAGAAATAAGGGAAATGGCTGGGATAATGGAATGTGTTTCACCCTTTTTTAAAAACACTTATTTAGCTTTCCTGAGATTACTTGCAAAAACCATAGAAGCTATGTGTTATATGTGTGAGAGGGAAGGAGCAGAAGAAAAATGTGTGTGTGCATTTTAAATAAACTGAGGTGAACTTCAAACACTAGTTCCAGTTAGTTTCATACATAGTTTAGTATATCTTGTGACTAGTGTCTTGCTCTTTAAAATACCTTATTTCTGAAATTTATTTCAGCTTCCCAAATGACCCCAAAGCAGAACATCATCATTTGCCAGGTCAGTGTTCTTAAGACAAATGCATTTCTGTATTTATAGTTTCTATGCAACATCTTTCCATAATAATTGCTAAAAGCAAATCCGTTTTAAAACTTTCACCCTTCACTATAAACAACTCAGATGAACTTCCATAAACTGTGGAAGAATAGGGGGTGATGCAGAGTACTAGGGATTTATATGATAAATTGCAAAAAAAAAAAAAAAAAGGAAAGAAAAATGGACATAGACAAATATTTCTGTGCTCTGCTCTATCTATCCATCCATCCAACTGTTCCACTCAAGAGAAGTTACAAATGATTAGTTTTCTTTTAGACCAAACTTCTCTTTGCCTTAGTTCCTTACATGAGACCCACATTCAGATAGGTTTCTTGATCCTGACAAACGGTTAATTTTTTTCTCATTTCCCTGGCCTATCTTCTTCAAATTGCTTAGAATACTACTCAGTCTAATAAATTGGACTGCAAAAATTGAGACATAAAGAACTCTTGAGTCATTTCTGCAGTATTTAGGGAACGTGTCCAATATACTGAAATAAAAATGAGCAGATGGGTTTACAACTCTGAGCAATTTATTCTGTACAGCTATCACATAATATTCTTATCAGGAGTACATGGTTCAATTGCATTTTTAACTGTAAAAATTCTCCTTGCATTTAAGTTTGTAATTGAAATGCAACAGATGGTTACACCAGTATGGTAATTATATTTTTTCTCATTTCAAATTTTTAAGGGCAAAAGTTCATTTCTCAGGAAACTTACAAATTTCCCTTCCCGATGTTCCCTGAATGTGCTAATTTGACTACTGAGATAATGGTATGGAAGCTCATATTCCACTTGGATAAGATGGTGATGATGGGCATGCCTGTCCATGTGCTCCTATGTTCTCCTGCTAGTAATCACCGTCTGCTATGGATGGCTATTAATTTATCCCCAGAACAGCTTTTTCAATCAACTTCTATATTTATTTATTTATTTCAATTTAAATGGCCTCCCATCTCAAGCTTGTCACCCTGGGTGGCAAACATAAAATAACAACAATGATATCACAATAAATACCATTCAGCAACCAAGGTGAAAGCCATCCCAACCATCAATACAACCATCCAGCAGGCCCTGTCATCTCTTTCAACCCCTGTGCCTGGTGGCCGAACCAGGTCTTCAAAGTCATCCAAAAAGCCACCAGAGATGGGGCTAATCTGATTTGGGGAGGGGATGAGGTACCAAAGAGTGGGGGTTACTTATATATAGTGAAAGAGCTTCCATTCATACAAATGAGGATTTAGTTTTTTCCTCCCTATCTTAATTATTTTTCTTTTTTTGTATCTGAGAAGTGAATAATAATTTATGAAGCTTCTGCCATTTGAAAATTAAATAAAGGTTGCAGAGGTTCTTCTGGCACTTATTATTTCTTTGATGTCAAAAAATAATGGCCCATTATTGCAGGGTTTTTTTTTAATCAATTCCAGAATAATAAAAGCAAAATATTTCTAAGTCACTTTTCAAATGTTTTTTCCTCCCTACAGCCATAAGGTACCAATTTTAAGGTACGTATAAGGTACCAATTCCATTATATAAGGTTGTTGTTTAGTCGTTAAGTCGTGTCCGACTCTTCGTGACCCCATGAACCATATTTCGCCAGGCCTTCCTGTCCTTCACTGCCTCCCTGAGTTTGGTCAGTTTCATGCTCATTGCTTCAGTGATGCTATCTAACCATCTCATCCTCTGCCGTCCTCTTCTCCTTTTGCCTTCAATCTTTCCCAGCATCAGGGTCTTCTCCAAAGAGATCTCTCTTCGCATTAGGTGGCCAAAATATCTGAGCTTGAGCTTCATTATCGATCCTTCCAATGAGCAATCAGGGTTGATTTCCTTTAAGATTGACTGGTTTGACCTCCTAGCAGTCCAGGGAACTCTTAAGAGTCTTCTCCAGCACCACAGTTCAAAGGCATCAATTCTTCGGCGCTCGGCCTTTTTTATGGTCCAGCTCTCACAGCCATACATTACTACTGGAAAAACCATAGCTTTGACTATGCGGATCTTTGTCGGCAAGGTGACGTCTCTGCTTTTTAATATGCTATCTAGGCTTGCCATAGCTTTCCTCCCAAGGAGCAAGCGTCTTTTAATTTCATGGCTGCAGTCTCCGTCTGCGGTGATCTTGGAGCCCAAATAAATGAAGTCTGTTACTGCTTCCATTTCTACCCCTTCTATTTGCCAGGAATTGATGGGTCCAGATGCCATGATCTTAGTTTTTTTAATGTTGAGTTTCAAGCCAGCTTTTGCACTCTCCTCTTTCACCCTCATCAAGAGGCTCTTTAGTTCTTCTTCACTTTCTGCCATTAGGGTGGTATCGTCCGCATATCTGAGGTTGTTGATGATTCTCCCTGCAATCTTAATTCCGGCTTGTGATTCTTCCAGCCTGGCATTTCTCATGATGTACTCTGCATATAGGTTAAATAAGCAGGGTGACAGTATACAGCCTTGTCGTACACCTTTCCCTATTTTGAACCAATCGGTTGTTCCATGACCGGTTCTAACTGTTGCTTCTTGGCCCGCATACAGATTTCTCAGGAGACAGGTAAGGTGGTCTGGTATTCCCATCTCTTTAAGAATTTGCCACAGTTTGTTGTGATCCACACAATCAAAGGCTTTTGCATAGTCAATGAAGCAGAAGTAGATATTTTTCTGGAACTCTCGTGCTTTCTCCATGATCCAGTGAATGTTGGCGATTTGATCTCTAGTTCCTCTGCCTCTTCGAAACCCAGCTTGTACATCCGGTAGTTCTCGGTTCATGTATTGCTGAAGCCTAGCTTGTAGGATTTTGAGCATAACCTTGCTAGCATGTGAAATGAGTGCAATTGTGCGATAGTTTGAGCATTCTTTGGCATTGCCCTTCTTTGGAATTGGAACGTAAACTGACCTTTTCCAATCCCGTGGCCACTGTTGCGTTTTCCAAACTTGCTGGCATATTGAGTGCAGCACTTTAACACCATCATCTTTTAGTATTTTAAATAACTCAGCTGGAATCCTGTCATCTCCACTAGCTTTGTTGTTAGCAATGCTTCCTAAGGCCCACTTGACTTCACTCTCTAGGATGTCTGGCTCAAGGTCAGTGATCACACCAGCGTGGACATCAGGGACATTAAGATCTTTCTTGTATAGTTCTTCTGTGTATTCTTGCCACCTCTTCTTGATCTCTTCTGCTTCTGTTAGGTCCCTGCCTTTTTTGTCCTTTATCATGCCCATCTTTGCACTAAACGTTCCTTTCATATCTCCAATTTTCTTGAAGAGATCTCTAGTCTTCCCCATTCTATTGTTTTCCTCAATTTCTTTGCATTGTTCATTTAAGAAGGCCTTCTTATCTCTCCTGGCTATTCTCTGGAAATCTGCATTCAGTTGCTTATATCTTTCCCTTTCACCCTTGCTTTTCGCATTCCTTCTTTCCACAGCTATTTGTAAAGCCTCATCAGACAGCCATTTTGCTTTCTTGCATTTCTTTTTCTTTGGGATGGTTTTAGTTGCTGCCTCCTGTACAATGTTACGGACCTCCGTCCATAGTTCTTCAGGCACTCTGTCTACCAAATCTAATCCTCTAAATCTATTCATCACCTTCACTGTGTACTCACAAGGAATATGATCTAAGTCATACCTGAGTGGTCTAGTGGTTTTCCCTACATTCTTCAATTTAAGCCTAAATTTTGCAGTAAGAAGCTCATGATCTGAGCCACAGTCAGCTCCTGGTCTTGTTTTTGCTGTCTGTATAGAGCTTCTCCATCTTTGGCTGCAAAGTATATAATCAATCTGGTTTCGGTATTGACCATCTGGTGATGTCCATGTGTAGAGTCGTCTCTTGTGTTGTTGGAAAAGAGTGTTTGCTATGACTAGCTTGTTCTCTTGACAGAACTCTATTAGCCTTTGCCCTGCTTCATTTTGTACTCCAAGGCCAAATTTGCCTGTTATTTCGATTACTCCTTGACTTCCTACTTTAGCATTCCAATCCCCTATGATGAAAAGGACATCTTTTTGGTGCTAGTTCTAGAAGGTGTTGTAGGTCTTCATAGAAGCGGTCAACTTCAGCTTCTTCAGCATCAGTGGTTGGGGCATAGACTTGGATGACTGTGATATTGAATGGTTTGCCTTGGATACGCACTGAGATCATTCTGTCGTTTTTGAGGTTGTACCCCATGACTGCCTTTCCCACTCTCTTATTGACTATGAGTGCAACTCCATTTCTTCTAAGGGTTTCTTGCCCACAGTAGTAGATATAATGGTCACCCGAATTAAATTCACCCATTCCCGTCCATTTCAGTTCGCTGATTCCCAAGATGTCGACGTTCAATCTTGTCATCTCATGTTTGACCACATCCAGCTTGCCTTGGTTCATAGATCTTACATTCCAGGTACCTATACAATATTGTTCTTTACAGCATCGGACCTTCTTTTCGCTTCCAGATACATCCACAGCTGAACGTCCTTTCGGCTTTGGCCCAGCCGCTTCACTCTTTCTGGAGCTACTTGGAAATGCCCTCCGCTCTTCCCCAGTAGCATATTGGACACCTTCCGACCTGAGGGGCTCATCTTCCGGCATCATATCTTTTAGCCTTTTAACATTGTCCATGGGGTTTTCTTGGCAAGGATACTGGAGTGGGTTGCCATTTCCTTCTCCAGTGGACCACATTTTGTCAGAACTCTCTGTCATGACCTGTCCGTCTTGGGTGGCCCTGCACGGTATAGCTCATGGCTTCACTGAGTTACGCAAGCCCCTTCGCCACGACAAGGCAGTGATCCATGAAGGGGATTATATAAGGTACCAATTTTATTATAACAGTTTTCTTCTCTTGCAGAATTGCATGCTGTGTTTTTCTCAGAAAAAAAAAACATCATAAATAAAGCAAGGCATCATTAAAAAATCTGTACCTAACTCTCTCTTTTCCACATCTTTTTGAAATACAGCACATCAGAAATTGTTAAGGCTGCCTATTATATCTGGAATTTCCATTTGAATTTTCAAAAGTTATATGTTTTTAATATTGTTTATATATTACAAAACCTGGCAATATTAAAAAGACAAGAATGTAACACATTCTGTAACATGGATATATGATACATAGTCAAAGATTTTAAAGTATCTCCATTCATAAAATAAAGATTTTATTATATTTCTATTCATAAAATTGATAACTGCAAAATGATAATTTCGCCATATCATGTTCCTTCAAATTTCTTTGGATTCATCTGATAGCAACTGAACACCCTTAGGCAAGTCTGTCCTGGATGAACCTTTGCTTTGTTAACAATATCATCCAACCCAAATCAAATGATAAACATAGGCGGATACAGCTATGGTGTTCTTGTTTCTGGTTTATCAGATTGAAAATTAAAAAGCTCATAACAGAATATAGGGATGTTTTATATCAAGGTCTTAGTCTTCAGTGTTCCACGTCTTAGTGTTCTTAACATCTTCTTTCTAGTAATTAGTTGCTAGACGTAATTAGGTGTTTGTGGGAAGCGTGGTGAGAATAGGTAGAAAATAATAGGCCAAACAGAAATATGCTCCAGACAGGGGAAGGGTTGTACATTATGAAAAATGGATTTTACCCCCTTAATTTCTATGTTACAGATTCTATGTGTTGGGATACTTATTGTATTTGGTCTAGTCCAAGAAAATAATATTTAATATTTTGATCATACAGCCATAGAGCAAGTTTAAGTTTCTTTGTGAATTTTATAATTTTGTATTTTAAAAGGGCTCTACAAAGAAAATGTACTCTAGCAATATAGACTGAATTTGAATTTCTTCTGTATTTTAGAAATATCAGGATGTCGCAGCACATTCAAGTCAAAAAATGCAGTCATTTGCTAGCTTCTTTGTGGTACCTAAAGCCAAAAAAACATGATTTGGAGAGATGATGTTTGACATCTATTAGGAGTCTAACCAACCTTTATCCAGGTTTGCTGGGTTTGTGTTCAAAGAGCTATGGAAAAATCAGAACAACAAAAAAGAATTATTTTATTAGGGCTTTCTGCCTGTATTGCACAATATACACTAAGAAAAGCTTTTAATGAAGTGGAAGTTTTAAGAATATGATTTATTTTATTCACATCTCTTATATTTTTCAAGCTCAGAGAGATGTCATGCCACAAGAGTAATTTTTTGTAGTTAAGTGCCACACTCAACCTTTGGGTAAGTGAGGGACACAGTAACTAGGAAGATGAACAGTGAAGATATGAAATGAAAAAATGACAAATACACAGATAGGGTTGTTGGACTGTTACAATTCTATACCAGTAGCCTTTCTATTTTCTACTGAATCCATTTATGGAACTGTGAAATGGTCACAGACTATGACTTTTGAGATTCCCCCTCCAGCCCCTGCAACCTCTTGGTCTGGTCTCTGATTGTATTTTTTTTTTTCACTTTGGTTCAAGGTCTACTAGTAGTGTTTAAGTGCCTAAACAATGACTGGGTTTTTCTTGTTCTGTTCTTTGTCCCATCTCTGGGTTGGGTTTTTTCCTGTCTTACTTCATACATGCATACAGGTTTGTCCCTTGTTTTAGCTGACTTCTGCTGCCTTTAAGAAGGTCTTCTCTGAAACAAGTGGGCTTTCGTTGGAGTGGCTTAAAGCCTTGCCAATTGTTTTTTTGGTATCCTGCAAAATATTTATAGTCCTTAAAGGATTCTAGAATATGTCATGATATTATTCAAGGGAGTGTATAACTAGCTTCACATCTTGGATGGAATTTGTTGCTCCTGATCTGAGAACCCTGACTGGAGGAATTCTCCCAAGTAAATTGTCTGTACTGTATGTCTTTTGTCTTTCACTACAGTATTTATAATAGAGGAATGTAACTACAGTGGTACCTCGGGATACGAACTTAATCCGTTCCGTGACTCTGGTTGCAACTCGAGTTGGTCTCAAGTCGAGGTAAAGTTTCCCATAGGGTTCAATGTAAATCTGGTTAATCCGTTCCGCCCTCCGAATTTGGTCGCAACCCGAGGCGAATTTCCCCATAGGGTTCAATGTAAATCCGGTTAATCCGTTCCACCCTCCGCCCGAATTTGGTCGCAACCCGAGGCAATTTCCTCTTCAGAGCCTGACTCCCGCCAAGCCTGCTCTGCATTTTCTTTGGAGCCATGCTAACATGCACACCAAAAACCTTCACAAAACACCGCAAAACACACCACGAGCCTCACCGAACATCTCCTTGCTACCGCGACCTCGGCCACAGGAAGCCGCGACTGCGTGACAGCAGGGAAAATGGCCGCGGATCCGGTTCGTAAGTAGAGGCAAGTTCATAACCCGAGGTAAAATTTTCCTGCCGAAGCTGGTCGTAACCCGAAATGTTCGTTAGTAGAGGCGTTCGTATCCCGAGGTACCACTGTATTATCCTGCATAGAGAATAAGAGATTAGTGAACGTTTTATTGTTAATCAGTATAGTTTTGTGGGAAAATACATTTTTTGGATGAAGAAAGTAAATTTCTACAGGCTTCAGATGAATGGGAGTGCCTTAACAAAATTGAAACATAAAAGAATGTGCAGTACCCTTGCAGCTGGTGTGACCTACCAAGGCATCTGCCTTGAAGGAGGATGTATTCTTCCTGGCATTTGGCACCTTGAACTGATTTGTTTCTTCTTCTCAGTAAGGCTACTGTTTTCCTTGTAGATAGTAGATAACAGAGGGGCAGAAAGTAACTTGAGATCTATTACTTATTAGGTATGCCAGAGACCAGCAAATATATGACAGGCTAATACTTATATCCTGAAGCTGGGTCTCTGGCCAAAGTGGGCAGTAAGAAAGAAAAAATACTTCCATTTCTTATGGTTGGAAATTTCATTCCCCCCACTTCCCCCAAGTTTCTGGGTGTAGCTTAGAGTTATCTCTTTTTTCAAACTTGATTAATCTTATTTTAGGTATTATAATATAGTA
This sequence comes from Python bivittatus, assembly GCF_059951505.1. Classification (NCBI taxonomy): domain Eukaryota; kingdom Metazoa; phylum Chordata; class Lepidosauria; order Squamata; family Pythonidae; genus Python; species Python bivittatus. The sequence continues at coordinate 9,676,710 of NW_028277088.1, forward strand.
TTCCTGTCTTTCCCATCCCAAAATCCATATGGCTCCCACCCTGCAGCTGTTCTGCAAGTCTCTGAACCCCTGGCTCTGCTCTCAGGCCTAGGGTTACAGTGGTTCTTGAGCCTCTGTTAGTTTTCTTTGGATGTGCTGGGTTGTTTGTTCCAGATATTCCAGGCTCTTTTCTTTCATTTTACTGTTTTCTGCTTTTGGAGATGTAAGCTGCCTACAGTTGACGGGAATCGGGAGGCCTCTAAATTAGATAGACTGATAGACAGGCAGATAGGCAACCAAACAACGATTTTTGACATTTGCAATGTCAAATTGCAATGGTGTTGTGAGAGACAACACAGAGCACCATAAAAAGAAGAAAATATTTATTTATTTATTTATTTATTTATTTATTTACAGGATTTATAGAGCCATGCAACTCAAACAATGTGACTCTGGATGGAGATGAGAGAAAGTTGTGAGGTCCTAAGATCAGAGACTGATCATCCCAGAAAACACCTGCTTAATTTTTTTTAATAACCCTGAGAGTAAAAACTGATTATTTGGAAAGAACGAAGGGTCCGTATGATGGCTTGGCATATTGTTTATATTGTATTTGGCAGGAAGATATGAGTCGTATTCCCGAATAAATATGTTTAGGATCACAACCTTAATCAACCAGCTAGTTTAATTATAGTAAAGATTTTGAAACTAAATTAAATAGGTAGGAGCCAAGTAATGTCATAGTTACTTACTGAACCTGTTCATTAGACCTTATACAAAATGTGAGGTCAGCATAAAAATGATAAACAATTGCTAGAAAAATACAAAATGATCCTCATGTTTTTGAGTTCTTAATGATATCTGGGATGATGTTCTGCCTATCAGTTGCTTCTGTGCAATTACCCACTTTCTTGATGACTTAGCCATTTCTTTGAGGAAGCTGAGGAAATAATAAGGGAATAATCATCTTTCTTTACAGATGCTCTGCTTTCCTGAATACCATAAATTGCGTTCTGCACACTCTCTATATGCTAATAAGAAATCAGAAGGAGTTCAGCAGCACCTTTTTTGACTAACAGATTTGATTGAAAGGCATAACTTTTCATGGGTTGCAGCTCAGATGCAGAGTAGCTAGACTGATGTAGGATTTAAATTGGGAAGAGGCATGGGTGAGGGAGAAAGGGAGGGAAGACAGGGTGGTTAAGCAGATGCAGGTTACCTGTGAGACAGATTATAAGTACCTTATCAATTTAACAATTGTAATGTGTTAAAAGCCCATTGAGATCTTCTGAGATGGCTTGAAACCTTTTGATGTATGTGTGTTCAACAATCTCTCACTAAAAATGTCATTTGTTAATCTGCAGAATGAGAAGGATTATAGGTAATTTACATCCAGGATTGTCATAGTTCTATAAATGATCAGGGATGTAGAAATAAGAGGAATATATAGATGACATGAGTTTATTTGCATTCCAATTTAAAGTTGAAGATTAGAATGTTCTGTGATGTTGAAATCAAGACAAGAAATGCATTATGAGTTTCTCAGCAAATCTTCCAATGGTTATTTTTCTCATGGTGTTTGGGTGGGTGGTTTTGTTTGTTTTTTAATTGTATTTCAAGATTGTTTTTACTGTATAACCCCCACAGTTGTTGTAGATATGAGTGCCCTTATACATTTCTGAAATAAATAAAGTCAGGTAGAAGTTTTGAAGCACAGAAGTTTTGAAAGAGATACTGGTTCCAGATCCCCACAGGACCTTGGAGAGTTCCAAGAGAATAGAGCCAGTTCGGTCTCGTGGTGAAGGCACCAGGCTAGAAAGCAGGAGACTGTGAGTTCTAGTCCCACTTTAGGAATGAAATCCTAATTTCTAAGCATCAAGTGAGGTCTGCTGAGTCACCATCCATTAGCTGTGAAAATGCAAAACTTCAGTAGTGCTCTGAATCCATTAATTTCTAAACTGCTGCTCTCTCCTGACAGAAACTTAGAGGGCATAAATCCTATGACAATTGGAAGCTGAAGTACAGAGGGATATGATAGATTTCTCACTTGAGATATCAAATGAGACATCGAATGGTGAAGATGGCCTACATTCCCTCAGACTGGGCTCTGGGCCACCTTAAGTTCTGCTGAATCATCAGTCAGATTTGTTTGCCTAAGGAGTGTTGGGGGACTACACTAGTGCAGGACATTTCAAATTATGTATTTATTAAGTACAATGTAAATACAATACAGTGTATTTATTTAGTACAGAAAAAATAATGTGTAAGCACAATATAGAGGATTTCACTGTTAGAGAGATTTTGACTAAAAATAATGTGAGGATTTTACACTGATTATAAATAAAACATAAAATAACCATTTTATTTATTTATCAAATTTATATATGCTGCTGAAAAGAACAAAACTGTAATTTAGGAATATTCTGTTCAATAATATGTACTCTAATAAAGACTAATGCGACCTCACATAATTACTTGATGGTCAGTAATGTTTTTGAAACAATGCCAAACTGTAAAACATTTAGAAAATGAATGAGGGGGAAAGGCTTAGAATGTAGTAAGTCTTAAATAGTCTGATAGAATTGTGCTCATGCTACCCTAATAAAAAAAATAAGTAGCACAATCTCTGCAAATAAATGGTATAAGCCTGCTGAGTTCAGCGGAACTTACTCACAGGCAAGTATATTTAAGACTGCAGTACAAAGGGGTGTGAAATAGAATACAATAGTTTTCAAATATATGTTTTAAAAGTGGGGTGATAGTTCATCGTTGTCTAACAAGTTAGTTTGTATATCAGAATCACACAAACTAACTAGAATACTATCACACAATAGTTTTCAAATATATGTTTTCCTCCATAAAGGAAGGATATTCAGCAACAGGTCTCAGTCACACCTAACATTAAACCATCCCCATAGCTCAGCATAATGTGTGACTCAACCTATTATTACTTGTTCAAGAGATCGTGATTTAAATATTCTGGCTTAGTGCAATGCGCATTCCCAGCCATTGGTTTGGGTTTCCCTAACTTACATTAAAATATGATTGGCTTATAGTTTCTGGCTGTGTGTTGCGCAAACTCAGCCATGTGCTTAGTTTATGGTTCAGCATGTTATATGATCCCAAGCCATTGAATTAATTCAGTAAACAGTGATACAGTTAACCACAGATTAGCATGTCATGGAAACAGTCATTAATTACAAAAACCATAACATTCAACTGATTCACTGGAATTATACAACTGATTGTTGTTCAGGTCTGCTCAATTTACAAGATTTTTAAAAATGCAAAATATGCATCACAACTTATGTCCATCGTTGTAATGTAGCTCTTGAGGTTGAAGGTTCCCTCTCTTCTGGATCATCTGTAATCATCTTATAAGCTATAAGAGTGTTTGGTGACCCCCCTTCCTCATGATTTCATGATTGGCAGCTTTGTCCAATTCTGAGGGTGACAATGGCTGTGTAGGAGATTGATTAGGAAGGGCTAGATTGTTGTCCACCTTTTCTTTTATTGAAGTAGAATCTAGAGCAAAATCTGAGAAGTGAGTTAGCAGCTTCCCTCCACATAAGTGGGGTGATAGTTCATCGTTATCCAACAAGTTAGTTTGTATATCAGAATCCAAATCAAAGTCAATATCAGAGGCAAGAGAAAATCTTGCCTTTGAGGAATATGCTGCTCCAATTCTTGGGTCCTGCTGTAGGTCCAAGCCTACACAGATAATCCCCACCTCTTGGAACTGCACTGAACAGGTAAGTTGGGAAGTTACACTCTTCTCTAAGTTGTTGTCAATTAGGATGGAAGGATGGAAGGATAAGAGATGTCAGTGGGGAGTCTTGTTATTTTAAAATCTAGAATCTGTTCTGAAGATCTATTAACTGAGCATAAAATGAGTCATTGGGGAGAGAGAAGGATGGTTGCATTCTGTCTGCACTGAAGCACTGGTTTCTGTAATAATTATCCTCTGCTCTTGGCCTTAAGCAAGTGAGGAGAGTGTGGCTGAATCAGGGGCCGGACTAGGGTGTCTTTAAAAATTCTAGAAGGGAAAACTCTATTTTTGTTGAAGAGTTTCTGCCATCCTGAGCATTATATGACTCATGAAAAAGAAAACAGATTCTTTTAAACCCTAGAAAACTAGGCAAAAAATGATATGTGTCAAGATCTATGTGCTTGGGATGACAGTTTAGGAGCTTGCTTAACAGATTTATTACTGCTTTCCCATGTGTAAGATTCCTAGCAAACAGGGATAAACAAGGATAAACAGTGGAGCCTGGTTCTCTTGAAGCACTCTAATATACCCTCAGATGGATTTTTAGTAGAGGACCTTGTATCATTAGATGTTGTGACATGGCAGCTACTAGCACCAGGCATTGTTAAAACTTGAATAAGCTTATCCAGTTTAGATTCAATGTGATTTAAAGAAACAAAAATGGCCATAACTATGGAACCTGTAAGTAGACAAAGCTCTCCTGGAGCCTTTGAGATGGTCTCTGAAGAGTGATTATCGCTTGGCCTTTCCTTTCTATTCCCTCCAATATTTCCTGGCTGATGGCAACTAGGACTATAACAATCTGGTTGGGTGATATGGAGGTGGGTAAGTGTTGTCTTTCTTCAGCCTCCTTTGGAGAGGAAGTAGAGTCTTCTTTTCTCAAAGTAGCAAGTAATGGACTTGTTCTCAAGTAAAGGAGTACTTATAGCTCTGTGAGAATTACAATGTGGTAGAAAAGAGACAATTTTTTGTTGCTTCCCTAACTTGTTTTGATGTTCCCCCACCTTTTTTTTTTTTTTTGCACTGTTGAGCACTGTCTGAGCTATTTCTCAGCCACCTCTTTCCTTTGTTGGTCATTTCCAAAGTCATCTGTTTTAATTCTTGGCTTAGCTTGGCTTTTTCTTCCTTCATAGTGTAATTCTCTGAATGCAGGCTTGTACTGGAGTATCTTCCTGACTTCCTATGCCTTTCTTCTGTTTGGGTATCTGTAGCTTTCCTCTCTCTTGCAGATTACCAAGGTCAGAGAAAGTTTATATGTTGAAACCGGGAATGTCTCTCAGAGTTCAAAATAGTTGCTTACAGTTTCAAAATGGTGTTCCTTGTATGGCAGGGAGAGAAGCCAACTTATGTCACTTATTTATAAAGACTGGGGTTTAGAGGACTCCTAGTTACAAGCTTGAATCACCTCTGCCTTTATTAGAGCCTAAATTAAGTATCTACTGATACTCTTTCCTCCCAAGAATGGAAAGAACTACAGCCTCATGTGTCCTGGCACATATTCTGATAGAGGGTTATTGAGAACTCGGAAAATTGTTGCTATATTGTAAACTTGATCTACAATACTGAATTGGTCTAGTATGAATTTTTGGCTTTTTTGTTCAGCCGAGTCAGTTACCTTCATGTTTAGCAAATGATACTATGCACATACAAGGCACATGCATCTCTGGATTGTGTGCTGAGTAAATGCCATTCCTGCTTCATTATTGCAGCCTTTTCCCTTTCTGAATAACAATTTGCCTGCTCCTAGGAAACCAATGCCTTTATTTCTTTCAGTCAAGGGTCCCCTATTACATATTGTTGATGGCGGTTGTCAGTGAAGCATATCTCTTCCCTATTTTTACCTTGATTAGTTTTGAATGCATTTCCAATGGAAGAACAGAAAAAACTATCAACACTCATTGCTGACTACAAGCTGGCTTCCTAATCTCTAAACCACAATAAACATGCAATCAACACTGAAACTGACTTTCTAGAGGAAAATAAAAGGTATGTTCCAACAGGTGCAAGTGAGTCTCTTATCTGTTTAGCTGGAGAACAGTATCCTAGTAAAAGTAAGTATCTGGGACGGGTTTCTGTTGTTGATATTAGAACAAAAATATCCAGAATATCTTTATTAGCATTTTGTACACCTATGAAGGTCAGTTACAGTATACAAAAAGCAGACCTTTGGTTTGAATGTGTTGAGCTCACTGCATTTTTATCTTCCTTGGGCGGTGTTGTACCAAATTTACTCCTCTGCTTTAGCTTAAATGGCTTTCATTCTGGGAAAGCTAGCAGTTTTTAACATGATCCAGTTGCTGCAATGAGATCCAATATTATGAGAAATACTGTCTCTGGAAGCCACAGGCTTCTTCCATATTTAGCCGGATAAACAGCTTGCAAGAACTTCTAGTAGATCAGCTAGCTCCCCTACTTGCTATTCTTTATTGGTTGACTCATTCCCTTGCAGGGATCAGCACAAGAAACAGATGACACATATCACCAAGCATGAAGGAGAAATCAAATTTAAAAGAAACTTACCAGAAAGGATTTTTTTAAAAGACCAGATAAAATATGAGGCTGAATACTGAATATTTCTAATTTTCCTGGCTCAAAAGCTGTAGATAAAATTTTATGTTTATATTTATACTGCCATGCTGCTAAGAGGCCATCAGTGTTGTATGATGAATAAAAAATAAAACAATAAAATCATAAAAACAACAAGGACCACATCCAAATATATGAAAGCATCAATAAAACACTGAAATTACTTTGCCTAACATCAAGTCTAAAGATGAGTGACTGGGTTGGCACAACATGCTAGATTAAAATGTGGCTGACTAGTTCATGAGCAGCTGAGTGATTAATTTATTATTTGGTTTGTTGGGCAAGACATGCAATTAGATTAATCCTGTAAACCATGGGTCAATTAACAATAGCTTAAGTGAGCTATGCAGTCACAGTGTCTGCACAACAGGATGTATTTGTGATTCCTATGTGCCTGACAAGCACGTTTCTGTGAGCAATAATGTTTGACCTTGTTTGGAGGTTCTAGCAGGGGAACACAACTATTGTATACTCTGACCAAAGATGAGTACACTCCTATGTGGGATGGTCATGCTCTTCCACCAAGCACGCAGCTTTGGGAAGGACACTGCATGGAGTGGTGAGGGAGGAAAGGGACACCAGCCCAGTCAGCCAGATCAACCCTGGTGAGAGATGTTGCAGCCAGATTGCCCTCACATCCAAAAACAATGTCATCAAAAGTGCTTCTACAGATTTTAATAACTGGATAGGTCTATAATGAGACTAGCGTCCCCTCTCAAATACCCATTTTACACTTTAATTTGAACCCAGAAAGCAATTGGTAATCAGAGCAGGTCTTTCAGTTTTGGTATAATATGATCTCAACACACTTGGCAGTTTCTAGCTATTCTTCAACTAAGCTTTCACAGAGAGTAGTAATATATATTTGATGTAATCACTGCTACAAAATCAGATGGACTCATGGAGTGGTCACAGCAGGCACAGTATACATAGTTTTACAAACCACTATTTGTTGTTGCTATTCACATTTTCTAAAAATCTCAAGATACCATAAGATTATGGAGCACTCCAAAGTTGTGAACCTGAACATTTAGGGGAAGCATGACTTCATCCAGAAAAGTTTGACACCAAGTTCCTAAGCCAGCCTTTCTACACACCTTTGAGTACCTTTATCTTGTCTAAGTTTACCTCCATCCAGCCCATAATCAAAATTTGGGATGAGATGACAGAAAGTAGAAGAAAAAATGAACACCCCATTCCATAGCTCTGAATGACCTCTATCAGCAGTTTGAAATATATATTAAATAACATAGGGACAGGACAGAACCTTAGGGAGTAGCCATAATAGGCCAGAGAATCTAGTGTTGAAGAGTAGCTTGCAAGAACCCCCTTCTGGCCATTACCCAAGAGAAAAGTCCAAAACTACTCAATACAGTGCTCCAAAAGCCCAATCTCACCCAATGGTTTAAAAGATACCATAGCTGATGACACCAAAACCTGTAAAGTGGCCAAGGGAACTGATGGGAATCATTCTCTCCATTCCTGTCCTTAACAGTTGATTTTTCTATCTGGAGTCTATTAACTGGCAATTACAAGGTCACAAATCCAACTGGCAAAGATTTTATTGTAAGTGCAGTCTAGATTCCAAGGAACAGAGTTCCTATCAGTAGCCAAAGTTCATGGAGTAAAACAGCATTTATAGTCTGAGTCACCACAAGGAGTAAGCCATTTAAAGCACAGACCTTTCATATGAGGTAGGCTAACAGAGAAAGTTGTTCTAATGCCACACTACACTCAGGTGGGGCCTTAATATCAAGCTGCTTCTGAATAGCTCTGCTTTTGTATTAGACATTTCCTTGTGTATCTGAGCACTGATCTGTCTCTCTGCTTGCTCTGCCTCTTCATATAAAGTTGGCAGCGTTCCTACAGGCTGGGTGGACAAGCTTCCAGTTCCAGGTTTGAATCAGACCCAGAAATTCTGGGTCCAAATACCATCTCACCACCGTTGCTAGGGCTGGGAGTCTCTGTGACTAACTCCCTCATCTAGGACCTTCTCGTAATCTGGGATGACTCTTTAGGCAGGGACATGGCAGATATCCTCCAAACAGTCTTCATTGGCTAAAAACAAGTATCAAACAGATGCTGAATTGCTTTTACAAAAAGGCATGTACAATGGAACTTTGTTCTCATTATTGGGGTGAAAATGTCCTTGCAACTGCTTCATTCTAGAAATCAGGCAACATAAATTGACTCTCCAAAGCAAGACTGTATGTTTAGACATTTGTACAAGGCAAGACATACTTCCTTGTACCATGGAAATCCAGACTTCGATGCCCAATCTTAAAATGCTACAAAAAGGATAGTTCTTTCAGAACAGGGTTCTCACCCATGTTTCTGCAGTACTTGAATCCTCTAAAGACAAGAAACCGAAGTAGTCTCAGAATGGCTATTGTGCTGTTTACAGGCTGCCCAGAAGCAGAAGAAATTCAAGCATACCCAAGAAAGCCTCTTCTTAAACAACTACCTTTGCTATCAAACCAGAAAAAAAAAATTCAATTATAAGAACTTACCAAACATTTTATGATGCTTTTCTTCTGAATCTATTGCCTCTTTCCTGTTAGTTTATTGATCCTCTTGGATCACATGTGCAATTGAATTGTATTGATCCAGGATTATAAGGTCTGATGAGGCTTTACAAATAGCTGTGGAAAGAAGGAATGCGAAAAGCAAGGGTGAAAGGGAAAGATATAAGCAACTGAATGCAGATTTCCAGAGAATAGCCAGGAGAGATAAGAAGGCCTTCTTAAATGAACAATGCAAAGAAATTGAGGAAAACAATAGAATGGGGAAGACTAGAGATCTCTTCAAGAAAATTGGAGATATGAAAGGAACGTTTAGTGCAAAGATGGGCATGATAAAGGACAAAAAAGGCAGGGACCTAACAGAAGCAGAAGAGATCAAGAAGAGGTGGCAAGAATACACAGAAGAACTATACAAGAAAGATCTTAATGTCCCTGATGTCCACGCTGGTGTGATCACTGACCTTGAGCCAGACATCCTAGAGAGTGAAGTCAAGTGGGCCTTAGGAAGCATTGCTAACAACAAAGCTAGTGGAGATGACAGGATTCCAGCTGAGTTATTTAAAATACTAAAAGATGATGGTGTTAAAGTGCTGCACTCAATATGCCAGCAAGTTTGGAAAACGCAACAGTGGCCACGGGATTGGAAAAGGTCAGTTTACGTTCCAATTCCAAAGAAGGGCAACACCAAAGAATGCTCAAACTATCGCACAATTGCACTCATTTCACATGCTAGCAAGGTTATGCTCAAAATCCTACAAGCTAGGCTTCAGCAATATATGAACCGAGAACTACCGGATGTACAAGTTGGGTTTCGAAGAGGCAGAGGAACTAGAGATCAAATCGCCAACATTCGCTGGATCATGGAGAAAGCACGAGAGTTCCAGAAAAATATCTACTTCTGCTTCATTGACTATGCAAAAGCCTTTGATTGTGTGGATCACAACAAACTGTGGCAAATTCTTAAAGAGATGGGAATACCAGACCACCTTACCTGTCTCCTGAGAAATCTGTATGCAGGCCAAGAAGCAACAGTTAGAACCGGTCATGGAACAACCGATTGGTTCAAAATAGGGAAAGGTGTACGACAAGGCTGTACACCTTTAAAAAGCAGAGACGTCACCTTGCCGACAAAGATCCGCATAGTCAAAGCTATGGTTTTTCCAGTAGTAATGTATGGCTGTGAGAGCTGGACCATAAAAAAGGCCAAGCGCCGAAGAATTGATGCCTTTGAACTGTGGTGCTGGAGAAGACTCTTAAGAGTTCCCTGGACTGCTAGGAGGTCAAACCAGTCAATCTTAAAGGAAATCAACCCTGATTGCTCATTGGAAGGATCGATAATGAAGCTCAAGCTCAGATATTTTGGCCACCTAATGCGAAGAGAGATCTCTTTGGAGAAGACCCTGATGCTGGGAAAGATTGAAGGCAAAAGGAGAAGAGGACGGCAGAGGATGAGATGGTTAGATAGCATCACTGAAGCAATGAGCATGAAACTGAGCAAACTCAGGGAGGCAGTGAAGGACAGGAAGGCCTGGCGCAATATGGTTCATGGGGTCACGAAGAGTCGGACACGACTTAACGACTAAACAACAACAACAAGGATTATAAGATATAATAAGATAAGACATATTAGAGATTACAGCCAGCATTTGAAATAAATGAACTGGTAAGGTTATGCCAATAATACTGTTACCAATATTAGCATACACAAATACTATATTATATCATTTGAAACCAGCATCCATCAGTGCTATGCTATGCTATGCTATGCTATGCTATGCTATGCTATGCTATGCTATGCAGCATTATGTTCTACTTTATTTAGTTATTACACTGATACCACACATATCTTCCAGGAGTATAAGACAGTATCTCCATCCATGGCATGAAAAATTAAGCTGAGTGATAACAACTAGCCCAAGGTTCCCATTGAGTATTAATGGCTGAGTCAGGGTTTGAATGTGGATTCCCAGTCCTAATCCACTTTCCCAACCTGGATGCCCTCCTTATGTGTGAATGTCAGTTCCACAAAATTCTCAGCAATGCTAGTTTTGGCTGGGCTATTCTGGGTGTTGACATCCATACATCTTGAAAGACCTACAGAGAAAGAAAGAAAGAAAGAAAGAAAGAAAGAAAGAAAGAAAGAAAGAAAGAAAGAAAGAAAGAAAGAAAGAAAGAAAGAAAGAAAGAAAGATACTCTGACTACTGTATCACACTGGCTATCTATTATACTAGAGCAGAACAAGTCCACCTCCTCACCCAAGATAAGGGATTGGGGAAGTGTACTCTACATTTATATAAATGATAATTTCTGTGAGTTTGTTCCAAAAGAGGTTCTTAAAGTAGAATTCATATTTGATCACTATGCTATTTTCTATCATATGTAATATGAACATCGATAGCCACATTGCTACAAATTGGTGCAGTGTAATGGCTGACCACATGGCCAAATATTCACTGGGTCACATTTCAGTTTACAATGTGGAGGTAATAAGACTGACCTATCTCACATGTTCAATGGGTTATTGACTTAATATATTTGAAGTACTCAAAATATTCAATAAGCTTAATATACATGGTAAACATTGTTATTAGTATCATCACTGAATGTAGGACTTCCTTTTTAATCCTATACCTATTGACTTGGGAGCGATACATAAATCTTGACAGGACTGTACTGTGAATTGGGAAAGTTGTAGCACCTTGCCTGACTAATCTGGGGAAATGAAACTTACCTAAATGAAACTTAACTATTAATGAAACTCTCTTTACTATCTGTACAAATCATTATTATGTTTACTGAATTGTCACTAAAAGTTAATTTTGCAATTTCTTCTTAGTGCTGGTCATAAATGAGGTATATATGTATGTATACATCAGGAGACTGACAGTGTTGCGCTGATGTGTCTGGAGGAGCATTTGAAAAAGTGAACTGACATTTTCTGTGTTTAAATGCAATCTGATATTTGCAAAGACTCCATGTGAAAATAAACAGCAAAGCAGAATTTTTTTACTCATCATATGTCAAATCATTGCATGTATTCCAAGTCAAAATGCACTGCTTTAAGGAACCAGCACCCTATGTGTGAACAATTGCCACAGAGGATTAAATGGTTAATTATACTAGTAGAGGACAAAAGTTTAACTATTGCTAAAAAATTAAACATAACACAAGGCTTTAAGTCTTTGACCAGCATTAGATGCATTGGATCACATTTGGCAATTACACAAACTGCAGTTCTCCACATCTGCAATAAAACATTTCTCTCTCTGTCATAACAAGTTAGGTAGTTGATGGTGATGGAGACAGCTGGCAAATAGTATGCAGAGAAGCAATAATGTCTATAATTCATGCTGTGCCTATTGCGGAACTCCAAAGAAATCACAGATGACCCATTTCTTTTGCTCTCAACAATATTTCTTCCTGTTGCATTATAGTCAGTAAAGCCAGTGACTAATCTGCTGTCACCTATAAAAAAGTTAAATTACCTATGGCCAGGTGATCTGATTCAGATCCACATTTGTCTTGCTAAATATGGAAAACTCAGCATTTTTTTTTTTTTTTGCATTCTGCAGTTGCTGAAAAATTATTATCTCTAGTTAAGTTCAGAGAAGCCCCTAACACTAAGTAAGTATGCCTTAATAGAAATATCAACTCTTCCAGAGATTCCTGCAAATGCAAGGATGGTAATGGTAGGAGAACTGCGTGGAGGTCATGAAACATTAGACTAGAATTGGAGGAAACCAGATCTAAGCTGCAAAAATGTGGAGGATCACTAGATGGCAGCAGTAAATTGGAGGATTCTGCATCTCTTTGTCACCAACTAGTGGCCATCTGAATTGTTGCAGCCTAGCTCTGGTGTAATGGTATGTGGGAATGACCTTGGGAGACAGGAGGAAGAGTTGCAGACTGGACAGCCAGCATGTAAAAGATTTATCAGCCCACAGAAGGAGAAGAAGCATGGGAAGGATTTCAGAAGGCATACTCTCTGGTTTTCCAACTTTCTAGACTGAAGAAGCTGCTTGGACAAGCAGCAAAATGTATCAAACCAAAAGAAAGAAGTTCAGTTGCCATGACTCAACCTCCAGATAATTCCACCTGGATGACTGAGAATCTTCATCAACATACAGGTTCTGTTAATGTAACTTTACAGTCAAGATAGAGTAAGTAGTCACAGTAGTGCTTCTTGCCTGGACTACTTCAAAGGACTAACATCTGATAACCCTAGTTTAATGCTTCATTCAGATGTGAAGCACATTGAATCCAATCACTATTTCTCAGAACAATGCACATGATAGGAGTATTGTGAGAATAAAATCAGCAAAGTGGGAAAGAACTGTATATCATACCTTGAGCTTCTTGTGGGAGATGATAGAATATAAATGAGGCTATAGTAATCCAGAGAATGTACTTCTTATGTACTTAACAGGATACTAAAATTATTCTGTTTACTTGGGAATAACCCTTCCCAAAGCCATCAAAATTTACTTTATTAAAATAAATTTTAACTTTAATATAACCTAATTAAATGCATGTAAGAGCAAGATCAGGTTGCATGATCTCATACAAGGCATTTAAGCAAGAGTGTTGAAATGCCAAGTAGTGATGCACTCAGACAAAATTGCAAAATACTTTTTGTCTAACTGAATCTTAATAAGGGTTTAGAATTTCATACGTTGCTCTGGTTCTCAGCAATGGTGCATTTCAAAAAACCTTATGAAGTAAACATACGTACACTTTCTGGCCAAACAGGCAAAAAAATTTACAATTTTCCCCAAGTTGGCCTCAAAAGTCATTTTGATTGCCTGCATGAGTATTTGGATGTGTTCTTGTTGAAGTCAAGATCAAACTGTTCCTGATCGTAAAATTCATCTTAATCTGTAGGTCAGCATTTAACATGGCAAGACATTGGAAAACACCTCGGCTATCAAATGCTGCTGAAATAATATGGAAAACTTTAGATTTAATTAATTAAAATAAAAATATATTGGAGTTGGCATGATTAGCAATTAAATGCAAACAAAATAGGCAGTTTCTTCAGTGTGCCTCCTCAACTTTCTTGAAGGCTCATTTTTCAAGCACTTAGAACTGAATCATCCTAAATCAATACAGCATACTTAAGCTAATGTATCTGCAAGAGTAAATTACAGAACTGTTTCCTACAGAATAAAAAAAAAATCAGACGTAGACTTGAAAATAAAATTGCTTTTAAAACTAACAAAATTAATTATACTGACAGAATAGGCTTGTGCGTTTTCCTTAATTTTTAGGGGCAAGTATTCTAAATAAACTTGATAACATAAAATATGTATTTACTATGTGCATATTTGTATATGAGAGGGAGAGATGTCTGTAGCATGTATATATTTGAACCATATGGTTAAAAGCGAATGAAAGCCTTGGTGACAGATTTTCATCTGAAAAACAGATGAATATTTTCTATTTTTCAAGTCTATTTATTTAATGTGTTTTATGGCACTTCTAATATGAGCCCATTCCAATATGAACTGAGAGTCTGAAAGAGCTTAGCCCTTGGAAGCAAGTGGGAATTTATCATTGTACCATTTCAGAACTAAAGTAAGGAGCTTTTGGATGACACTGATCATAACTGAGAGGTCATCCATAATTCAAAATTGTTTGCTTTGCATCCAGCATTTTGCCTGAAAATTGACAAAATCTATCACAGGAAGACCTGTGGAGATTTCATTGACAAAGCTTTTTTTTTTTTTGCAGAATGAACAGGAAGACCCAAACCCAGCTGGGCTAGTTCAAAACAGGATTTTGAGGAGAAGAAGCTAAGAGTCAAAGTATAAACAGATAATTCAAGTAATTTAGGGAGGTCAGACAAGAGAAATGGATAGAAAAAAGGAAGGAATATCTAGAGGGCTTATGTAAATGGATGAAACAATGCCATGTCTGAAATACAGACCTGAAATACAGAAATACAGAAATAAAGACACTCTGACAGCTAGGGAAAGGGGAGAAGAAAAGCCCATGTTTTCATTCCATGTTTGGAACTCTTCTAAAATGGATTCAGACTTTAGTGATGATGGTATCTCTAGCATACCTGACAGATGAAAGCTAGCTTAGAAGATGTAGGACAGGCGATAGAGCACATATAATTATCTCCATCACCATCCTGTGTCTTCATATGGCACCTCTTCACTCTAGCTAATGGAAAGGCTGGGCTTGCTGAAATGAAAAAGAACACCTAAATTAGTACACTTTCTGTTTAAAATCATTCCATTTTTTTTTAATCTCTAAAGGGGACAATGTCAGTAACCCAAAATTTCCTTCTTTGGGTAAAAATTAGCTAGAATAAGGGTCCCAAGTCTTTTGGGGTGGTGGGTGGATTTGGAACTTTGAGAAAGATATTGTGGGTACCCTGCCAATATGGCCACTGATTGGGACTTGCCCTTGCACAGAATGGCTTACATCGAAAATATAACCCCATGTTGAGCTTTAGGTAAATCATAAAAATTTGGCTTCTTAGGGCAAACTTGGGAGGGGATCCAGTAATGTTGGGAGTCCCCCAATTAGGGTTGCTGTGTCTGGATGTTTATTGTTCCTTAGTGGCCACAGTTTTCTTTGTCATTTTCTTTGCTATTGTTAGTTGCCTATTACAATAATTGCTTTCTTCTTTTAATCTTCTTACTGAAAAAAAGGGAATGTAAACCGCTCAGAGTCTCTCTGGATTGGAGCAGTATATAAGCCTCAGTAAGTAAGTAAGCGAATAAATAAAATATATAAATATCACCCTGATTTACCAGGATGCTAATAGTTCCCCCCCTTACATGTTGCTCCCTATCATTCCTTTTCACCTTTGTCCTTTTCTTGACACACTTCCAAACAAACCCATGTGCAGCTACTCATTCTAGATGTTCTTGGAAATATATATCTTTGGAAATCCTGATGCTGGTGGCAGAGGCATTTTTAAAATTAAAACATCAGAGCTAGGTGAGTTAGGGATCCTGTAACAGCCACTGATGGGACAATCCTGGGGTGCATTGATGCCCTGGTACCATATGCAACATCTAGAAGTAGGAAAAGGGAATGCTGAGTAGGTTTTCTCTTGGCCCTAAAGACCTTCCTGGTTTCTTGCCACGATTTTCAAAAGAACACACAAGACTTGATTGGAAAATAATTAGGATAAATTTAAACTTTCTGATTTCACTTTGCCATATTTATGGGGAAATTACAATCTCACTTCACCATACTTATGGAGAAGTTGCCTTAAAATAAAGCTGTACCACAGAACATTATTCTACTTCCTGCAGCAATAACAGGAACAGCAGCTCTCCTTTTAAAAACCAATCTTAAATATGTATGTGAATGTCTTAAGCTTCATCCAGTTTTGTCCTTTATTTTGGAAAAGTTTATTATGCCTTGGCCTTTATCATCTCGAGACTCTTCATTGTAGCTTAGCCGCAGCCATACGTAAATAAATTATATATCAACATTTAGAAGAAAGAGGCTTCTCTCTCTTTCTCTTCTTCCTTTCCTTTCTCTCCTAACTAATGTATGTGATTTCCCCTAGAGGAATCCCATTCTGACTAGCAAAATAAGGCTTTTAACTAGAGAGTGAATTTACTGTCAGAGAGAAATCAAACCCTAAAGTAACATCACCTGACAAATGGAAATGTTCCAAATAAATTTGTTGCTGCAGCATAATTTCCATTCTCACTACGCTGTGGTTTAATGCAGCAGCAGAGCAGGCTGGAATTCAGAATAGCAACACAACCACACTGGGGTATCCAGACCCGGTACCACCTTGGAGAGAAGGGACTGGAGAGGTAGAATGAAAGACTGATTTGGGAAACAGGCTATTGAATAAGAGGTAAACAGCATTAATCAAGAAAAAGCTATGATGAGAAAACAGAACAAGAGGGGAAAGGTGTGTTAAGTTCTTTTAGACATATAGACATATTCAGCAAGACCCCAATATAAAGGAAATGGTGTAAATGGTAAACCACAACTTCAGCTAGCTCTAGTTACTACTTCCTCTTGAAATCTAACCACAAATACAACACAGGAACTATTCTTATGTACCTACTGGCTTCTAGTGCTTGCTAAATATTGATTTAAAACATTTATTAATATTCAGCTAGCTTAAATTCTTCCACACCAGCCAGCCTCTTCAATAATACTCCACTCCATCTTTCTGTGCCCAGCATTCAGTGGCCATCTGGCTGATTACTTTGGTCTTTATTATTCTATTACATTTTTTCCCTTATGTATATTTCTGCCAATCTTAGGGCTTCCTGGAGCGTACTGCTAGGCCACCCACCCTTTTTTATTTTCAGTATTCCTGTTTTGCCTATAATTCTGTCAGTATTTAACACATAGAGTTCACTACAGTATTATAAGTGACTTATACCTGCAAGTTGAGTTTTCTTCTGAATTTGACGTTAACTTTAGTTGTATCTGAGGCTAGGAGTACCTTTTCCCAGCAGCTCTAGGGGGGAAAACTGAATTGGTCTCAGTTACCCATTTTTTAAATATATATTCTATTTTGATTGCTTTCATATCTGTTTTTAGTCCTCATAGTTTGATTTTAATTCCTGTTCCTCTCAGCTGTTTTAATTTTAAAACACATGGTGTATTTCATAGAAGTTATAGAATTGAAGGGGCTGTTTAGGTCATTGGTTTCAAAATGGAAGCTTCCCTGGCAGATGATTGACCAGATTCTCCTTAAAGACATCCAATAAAAAGAGTCAAAACTTCCTGAGAAATTGGATCTACTGCAGAGTTGTTCTTCCTTTTTAGGAAGGTTTTCCTAACATTCAAACAGGACCTGATTTCCTCTAACTGAAAACCATAATTTCATGAGCAGACAGCAACATCTACAGTGGAGGAGTGGAGGGTGTGTTTGTGTCAAACCAATCAGACTAACCAAAGCAATGTCACACCATCACAACACAAGTCGCATCCTTCTGTATATGTGTTGTGTCGTTCCATAAGGGGTGGAGGCTATAACACAACACTGCTTTCATCATCCATAGAACAGGCCATGGCTTTCTTCTGAATTACGTGTCTTCAAATATTTGAACAGATGTTACTATGTCTTTGTTCAATGCTTCGCAGTTCCCTCATCCTTCAGCCCCTTCATCTTCCTCGTTGTTCTCCTCTGAGGCAATTTCAGTTAGTACGAATGAACGCTTTCTTAAAGTGTAGCAACCAGAACTTTGTGGGACATCAAACTTCATGCTACAGTATAATGCAGTAGTTAAGGTAGAAAAACAATGAATAAAGTGGTATTAGGCATTCCTAAGATTTAAAAACTACACTAAAAACTGACACTCTCTCTCTCTCTCTCTCTCTCTCTCTCTCTCTCTCTCTTTTGCACCCATATCGTTGCATTGCTAATTTATATCTCACAATCATCTTGGAATTCACCACAGTCCTTAGGCACTATTTCACCAGGACTCTTACCAAACCAAGTAAATAAGACCTGACATAAAATGATGGGGATATGTCAGATCTTATTTAATCTTACTTTTTTAAAAATTCAGCTCCTATCTGTAATTCCCATGAGTATATCTATATCTATTCACCCTGAGGTTTTGAGTGCTTGAGATGTCTCCCACTCAGTCCCAAAATATATCTTTCTGACCTCCACAAAAAGTTCATCTTATAAGTACAGTAAAGCCACATTGACATTGGAAATACATATAATACAAAGTACTGTCTTAATCAAGCTTTTGAGTTTTTAGTGAGGAAGATTTAATGAACTAAGATATAGTGGGTTTAAAACTGAAAGCAATTTTGGAAATGTCTCCTTTGTGGGTTTTAGTAATATGATATTTTGGTCGGAAAATATTGAGTGTAGGTGGCATGGAAAGTTAAAAAATATTCCAAGTCTGACTGGAAAGAATTAAGATGCCTTATGGAAAGAACAGTCTTCTGAAACTATCTGCCATTAGGCAAATGATACTCAGAAAATGTCATTTTGCAAGGAAGTGCAAACGTGCATGTAATAGTGCTTATTCTGGTCCTTAGAATATGGTCCATCTTCCATTACATCCATCCATCCACCCATCCATCCATCCCCATTATGCTGTTCCCTTTTAGGGCAAGCAACTTTCTGCAATGTATACAAGTGGAGTTAGAAATAATAAGTCAAATAAATTAGTGGCATGAGATAGGAAAAAAGGATTATAACTACAGGTAGTCCTCATTTAGCAACTGCAATTGGTTCTGGCAACTCAACTGTTAAGGGAAGCAGTCACTAAGTGAAAATGACGAGACCCCAGATTGCGCTTGCAATCTTACTTCCACTTTCCTTTGCTTCTTGCTACTTCCTTCAGCCCAAGTGCTGGGGAAGGCTTCCAGAACTCAGCTCATGGGTAAGCTGGATAAAAGAGCAAATCTTATAGCCCTTTTTCCCCACTCCCCTGCCCTTTGGAATGCTCACCCTGGCACTGGGATAATGAACAAGAAGGGAATTCATGTTTGTACTTACATTCCTTGGAGAGGAAGGGATGACAAGAGAGAAAGCAGGCACACAATGGGGAATACACGTCGAAAGCAATGTGCTAGCACTGTCTGTCTGCCTAGCCTGCTCACTCCTGCCAGGTGTGAGCCACTTAGGAGGCAAAGAAAAGCCTTCAGTGTGAAACTGATTAGGTCTTGTCAGTTTCAGATAGCTGGGTGAGCCTGCCAGAAAGTTCTAATCAACTAATTATGGTCACAGAGCTGAGCTTGTTAACTGGTGATAAGCACCTTTTGGGGAAGCCCTCCACTAAGGGGAAAAGCAGCTGAGGAAGAAGGGAGAGTTTGTTTAAGCAATCTCTCTGCCCTGTGAGGGGGCAAGAAAAGGAAAAAATGGTCAGGCACAGAACATGATACCAGGCTAACTAGCTGTAATGGCAGACTGAGAGAGAGACACTGCAAAGGTTGTAAATGCGAGGATTGGTTGCAAAGTTACTTTTTCATCAGCATTGGAACTACGAATGGTTGCTGTCCAAGGGAGTCACTAAACGAGGATTGCCTGTAATCTAATTTAAACTGACATGTTGCCTTTTGTTCTTTAAACCTCTGAATGCTTTTTTCTAAGGAATTCATTCAACCACAACCTTCTCAGTTCCTTTCAACCTATTCACTCTTCCTTTATATATTTGTTTTGTGATTTGATTCTCATTCGTTCTCCCCATATAATCAAACCATCTCAATCATACTGGTCACTCGCTTTTGTATTCAGTCTACATGAAGTCAGCACTCAGTATTTTTTTTTTTTGACCAAAAACCTTTTTCCCACTTCATTCCACTTGTTTGTCCTGACACAGTGTGCTCTCACCACCACATAACAAAGTGGACAGAAGCACATCCTTAAATACTGTGTTTTCACTTATTTTGACAAACATTTGTTCCTCACCACAGACCACTTGTTCCTGCCAGGTTTTTCATGTCTTGACCTTTTCCCATCCATTTTCCATGTTTATTAAATATTCTACCAAGGGACATAAATTCATCTGCTTTCTTTAATTTTTCCCCCTTCCAATTATGTAAATCTTGCAATTGTTCCTACCATTTTTCTCCTGTCAGCTACAACTGCTTTAGTCTTAGATAAACTCATCTTCTGATTCATACCCTTGTTGCATCATACAATCTAACATTCTCTGGAAAGCATTCACGTTCTCAGCCCAAAACATGAGATCATCTGCATATACACATTCATGTCACCAATTGTTAGGCCTCTAATTTTACCACACATTCCTCATGTGTTTACTCATAAATACATTAAAGAACCAAGACATGATGCATACTTTTCTTAGCTCCTGATCAATGTTGAATGGTTTACTAAGCATTCCATTTATTCACATGTGTGCTGTATTTCCATTATATGCCCCTCTCCATATTTGCACAAAACATCTCATAATTCAAACCTATTCACAATAGATGTATGTTCTCTAAGTCAACATGCATGCAATAAATTTTCATTCATTATTTCTCAATTACCTGCTGAAGAGCAAAGATCTAATCCTGCCTGGCACAAAGTTCTTCACTACCACTTCTTGTACCTTTTCAGTCAGAATTCTGACAAACGCTTTTCCAAGTATGCTTGATAAACTAATCTCCCTATAGTTTTTGCACTTCCTTTCCCTTTGTAAAGGTGAACAGTAATGCCATAGTTCCACTCTTCCAATTGCCTGACACAATTGCTATCTTCACACATACATTAAACATGTTGTGCAGCCAGTCCATAAGCAAACCACATCCATATTTTAACATTTACACCATCAACACCTGCAGTCTTGACAACATTCTCACAGTATTTATGATTTCCTGTTCCTCATTTTTGTTTTTGGGGGTGGGGGAACACTACTGTTTGTAACATTAATTTCTGCTCCATTCAACCATATATTTTTATCATTCCCTTCCAACAATCCTTCACTTCAGTTTCATCACAGATAATTTCACCATTCCACCAAGTATCCTTTTTCATACTTCGCATTAATGTAACCCAGAATCACTTCCTTGTGAGATTGGCGGTGTCGAAATTCGAAATATAAATAAATAAATAAATAAATAAATAAATAAATAAATAAATAAACTCCACACACTTCAGTGATATTCTATAACAAGGTTTTAAATTCTGTTCTGGGCAACTTCCATATGCTCTTTCCTAACATTCACTTTCCATTCATTTTGTTCAGAGAACAAACTATCTTCTAATACTTTTTCAAGGTTCAGTTTTTCTATTATTCTATTTGAGTTGTTCTATTATTCTATTTTCTTTCATTTTTTTCCCAAGACAGTTTTTAAAAAATTGTCTATCCCATCTTCAAAACCTCACCCCTGTTGTTTCCTTCACTAATGTACTCAATTGATCATAATAAATAATCAGATTATGCTTTTCAAATCATTATTTTTCTATGTGTACATATGTGTAGACTACATTTAACTACATGTTTGAAAAAAGAGACCTTCTTCTAAGCAGATACTCACCAAATAATCATCATACTGTTATTCTTGGGTCTCTGACTGGCTCAATAATTTTTTGTGCTATCTCATCTCTGCCCTGCCCATCCATTCATGTTACCTAATATAATAATTTTCCCCTTGGATCATATTCATTCAGAATGTTTTTCCCCTGGTTTGGTTTTTCCATTATCACTATTCACTAGAAGATATTAGGCAACTATCACCACCTTATGTATTCCTACCTTCATGTGCACCCACAACTTAGATGACACTAATCTATACTTTCATACATTTTAGCTCTCTCGTGTATTTTTAAGCCAACCCATTCAGTTCCATACATGTGGTCAGTAGCTCCACTCTACAAAAACAGACCACCTTCAATCAGATTTATTACAGCCTTAGGTAACCATAAATAAGCATGCTGCATGAACACACCCAACATGTAGCATCTGGTGTAGGAGTTAGCAGTATGGGGACAGGTCTGTGTATATGTGCATTAACTATGGGGATGGATATGTTTAAGAGAAAGGGGAAGGAAGGGAGAGTTAATGTGTTAGTTTGTAGGCAAGTAATCCTGAATGAGAGAAATTACTAGCTGGGGTTGGCAGTTCTTGTTCATGAGCAATGTGAGCTGCAGATAAAGTTTGGGAGAGAGAACTTTGGATTCAAAGAAGTGGGCTTGTGCTTTGGGGCACAAACCTCACATTTGCCTTATATTCCAGATCTATTTATGTTTTAGCATCATTGATTTGCTTTGCTGAGAAACAGATTTCTGGTTCAGTTCTCCTGGGCTTGTATTTTGTGACTCAGCTCTGCCATATAAACATGGCCTTGAGAAGTTCCTTTTCTTTTATGCTGATCAGTTCTGGTGAACTATATTAACATAACATAAATATTTTTTAAATAAATAGTTTTATGCTGTGAGGCTTATGCCCCACTTTTTTGCCTTGGACACGTTACTTGTTTTTTAGTTGTTTTTCATTTCTGTGAAATAGGTGTTTTATGTCTGGTCATATTGCAATGGAAAGCCAGTTGGGTGTAGTGATTCATGGTACAGCACTAGACCCGGAGATATTGTCCGTTCTAGCCCTATCTTAGGCCTGAAAGCCAGCTGGGCAATCAGTCCCTCTCAACTTAGGAAGAAGGTACTGGCAAGACACTTCTGAAAATGTTGCCAAGAAAATCTCATGGACTTGTTCTTGCAGTCATCAGGAGTCAGGGCTAACTCAATGGACCATAATGATGACATCTCATGATGGGAGCCATTTTGTAAATGAACAAATCCTTTTCACGTTCGCCATTATGTAAGGCATTGAGAAAACATTTTTAAAACTGGAATGTGCCTACCTTTTCAAAAGGCTGAGGACCTCTGAATCTAACCAGCTGTTTTGGAGATGGAACAAAGCTTTTTCTTGGCTTCTCCCACGTATCTACTAAGTCTTCATAGAGAGTGGAAAAGGCCAGGTATGCGATAGCCAGCTGATTGCCTTAACAGTGGAATAGAGTCTCTTTCACTCTATACTCTACACATTTAGCAGTCTAAATATAAGCATAACCCTTAGGCATTTCGTATGGCCAGAGCCATAAATTAAGCTATGAGAAGTAAGCTATTTTCTGGAAGAAGTATTTTCCAATTTCCATATAATACACATGTTCCTGAATGATATCAGTGCATAAAAAGCTAATATTTTGAAAGTGAACAGTATTTCAGAAAGATAGGAAACATATGAATAAAAGTTTTAAAATGCAATGTTGGAAAATTATAAGAAAATCTAGCCCAAACTAAAAGCCAGATCACCACTTATGCTGGTTTATTGCACTATTTTGCCTTGGAGAAGTAATAATTGTAAGTTTTCAATTAACTTTTATATATACACCCATATTTCATTTATTAGTACAGTTTCTCCAATGAACTTGTCTGTATCCCCTTTTTTTCTATAAAAAATAAAGATGTACTTCTTGGCAATGCTGTCTTTAACAAAAATTCAGTAAAGCTATTTTCCCTTTCTTACAAGAGAAAATATATACCTTGGCATTTTGTTACTATTTGCACACAATCATTTACAAAGTATGCATAATATAGTTCATTGTGACATCCAAGTCAGGATGAAAAGATATATAACAATAGAATTTATCTCCAATTAAAATCAATAAAGTAATTTTCCAGGGCAGCTCCTCTATTTTGCCATGTGGCATGAAAGTATTGATTTGTGCTAAGTGGTAGTATATCAAGGTTTGGAGAAAAGAAAGATATTTAAATTGAAAATTATAGTTTTTTCCCCCTTTTTGGGGGGGGGGCAGAGGAATATCTGCTGCTAGATGAGATATTCCTATAATTTTCCATGGTTCATATAAATATTCATTTCCATTAGGACTTTTGATGCTATATTTGTTTTTTTTCCCTATCATGTTAATTATGTTTTGCAATCCATGTATTTTGTGCCTTTGAGTCACTCTTGACTACTGATGCTTACATGGACAAGTCCATGCCATTTTCTCTGCTTTCTTCCTAGGGCTGAGAGAGAGGGACTGGTCCAAAGTCACCATCATTGCTAAGGCAGAACTAGAACTCATGTTCTTCCAGTTTCTAGCCCAGTGCCTTTAACCACTGTACAAAACTACAGTTCTATAGTTGATATCCTTTCTCTTTTCTAGTTTCCCCAAATGAAGTCAGGTCCTTTTTTAGTCAAGCTCAGTTGATGGTGGCTTTAAGGAAACATCCATTTAGTTTCCTTCAGGCTGTTTTTTCAACTTCTCAGCCTAGCCTACATCCCTCCTAGTATTCTCCCATCCAAATATTAACCAGGCCAGACCCTGCCTAGCTTCAGACTGGTCAGCTGAATCCTGCTGCATTCTAATCATGGAATGGCCATTCCAACTTCAGAATGGCCCACTTCAAGTTTGGAATAATTTTGCAGTATTCTTAGTGAGTCATCCCAAGATCAGAGACTAACGGATTTAAAGGGGTGTTTAATTGGGGTGTTTTTTGACTAAATATTTTGCATTCTCCTGTACCCTAACAGCATTCTTTAGTATTTTCAAAGTTAACTGCAAAACATGATTAGCCAAAAAAGTTGCAGTTGTAGAATTGCGAACTAGTACACTGCTACACTACAATTTCCACCCCTTTATTTTGCCAGGACTGTTTTGAAAAAAATCTGAGTTCTTTTTGGTGGGGGAAGTTCTGAAAATCTGGTTAGAGATTCTTAATGTGCTGAGGATTTCTTAGAAAAATTAAACCACAGCTAAATCAGCTCAAATTTCAGTAGCAATTGACATGTTTAGGCACAATCGCACTAGATATGACAATTATATATAATAAATGGAAGACTGGGAAGCAATGCTGATTTTAGAAATAGTTGAGTAGATAATTCTTGAGTCTATCACTTTATATCTTCAAACAGTGTTTCCAACTTGGAATCCCCAGATATAAGGAATTATGTTTCCATACTTGACCATTGGCAATGATGACTGGCAAGATGTGAACTGTACACAACCAACTCATCCTTAGAAGCTAAGTTTCACAAAAACTGACTTCAATCATTATTTCTAAAACTAAGGATTTTAAAAATCTGTTTTATAGATCAACTTAGCCTTGAAACTCCCCCCCCCCTTTTTTTTAAAAAAGCAGGGAATTAGAGCCCTCATATATTAGATAACAGGTAATTTTGGATTACAGGTAACTTCATGGCTTCCCAAAATAATATGATTAAGGAATTAAAAATGGTGCCAGTGATGGATAAAAAGGATATATTGGTCATTTTTCTATGATAACAAGAAATCAGAGGCAAAAGAGCAAAACCTGACAGTTTCTTAACAGATCCCCAAAGTCAGTGATGTTCAGATAGAATTTGAACCTAGAACTAGATACCTCATGTGCAGAAAAGCTGAATGGCCAGCCTAGGATAATGGAACCAGTTCAGTTCTGAAGAAATACCCAAGTTCAGTGGCTTACCATAGAAGGCAACTGCATTTGGAGCAGAAGGACCCTCTTTCTAGCCCAGATATCTTCTGAATATCACATAGTGAAATATTGCAGTTATCTGTCTCTTAATAGTGATTTTTTTTTTAAAGAGAGAAGACAGGTCCTTCATAGCATTCATTGGGACCAGCTTTCTACAGCCTACTCTGTTGCTGTAGCTCTTTCTCCTAACTCAGACTCTCTGATATAAAATACAAGTGAATCCAATGCTTAATCTGAGTTTTATTGCCAGAGCAGGCAACTTTTTTGGGCCAGCACACATCTGGAATTTTGAAAGCATATGATGATGCCATGGTGGATCTGACCTGTCACAAAACTTCCATTTATCAGAAGGCTATCTAGTGTTCTAAGATGCTTCCTATCATCCCAGGGAGTCCTTTGTCGGGAACAAAGATACTGGCAGTCATAAATATGGTCTAAATGTCTAGTGTTTTGCTTTATAACATGGCAGCTTTCCATTTCATTTTGAATAAAAATAATCTTTATTAAAAAGTCAGGAGGGACAGGAAGCCTGGGAGCAAAACTCAAGGTAGAACTAGGCAGGCAGTAATCACACCATATACCTTTGAATTCTGGGCAGGATTTCTGAGCAGGGCAGCAATTTTGGAAGAGGGAGGAGCCTCTCTAAAGATCTCTATGGGCAGGATGCAAACAGCACAGAAGCCACATCTGTCTATTGACTGAAAGTTTCCCATACCTACCTAAAGCATAATCTCATATATGAAAGAAGCACATGGGGATGGGAGAATATTAGACTTATTTTATTTTGAAGACACAGTGTTTCCTCCAGGTTGGGGGCAGCATTCCTTCAAATATCAGTTGCAGAGGAACAATGAGGGAAGACGGGTAAATCTCCATCTCCTGCTTCTGAGATGAGATGAGAGAGCAAGAAAAAGATAGTGAGATCCAGCAGGGCTATTCTTTTGTTCTGAGAGGTTTATCTGAGATGTTAATTGCCATCCCATTCCTATTATTCAACAGGCAAACCCTCAGTTCCATGAACCCTGTCATTTCTAACAGGGAGTAGCAGCCAAATTCAGAAAATGGATTAAAAGAAAGAGAGAGTGAGTGAGTGAGTTCGTGCTGTGTCTTTGTCAAATAATTAAATTGTCAGTGTTTCTACTTGGTTCCTAAAAGCTAAACAGAAAGATAAGGAGTATAATCCAATGGAAAATTAATTAGGACTTTAACAACAGACTTAACTATGTATTGTAATGTCTTGTTCCCCATGAGACTTTTAAAAAGCCTGTTTATTGCTGGTTGTCCAAACCTTGCTATATTTCTGTTGCAGTCTTCCCCCAGCCCCATGCCCTCAGATTTATTGGACTACATAGGTTGACTGGGAATTATAGGCTTGTAATCCAACATCTCTGAAAAGAAGCAGATTGGAGATAGATGGTTCGTTA
Organism: Python bivittatus; assembly: GCF_059951505.1. Lineage (NCBI taxonomy): Eukaryota > Metazoa > Chordata > Lepidosauria > Squamata > Pythonidae > Python > Python bivittatus. The sequence continues at coordinate 9,703,876 of NW_028277088.1, forward strand.
CTTTTGTTATGATTTTAAAACTGTTAACATATGTTTCTCGTTTGCCAATTAAACAAGAAATAATTGAATACATGAACATCTGCAGGTAAGAAGGGCGGTGAAGGGACATCCTCACACAAACATTTAATGCTTGTGATATTATTGAGGCTTCTACCCAACACCTATTATTGAACAAGCTCTCTGATTTCCTGATTATTAGACTATTGAATACTGTAAATGTTCAGCCTATTGCTGTTTACTTCCTTCATTGTTATGAATGATAGTTTTCAAAACTTGAGGCTTCCCATAATACCCTAAAATATAATTTGTTTCAATGTTAACTTTTTTTTACATATGGCCACTACTTAATTTTTGCCTACTTAATAAACTGTTGGACAGAATCAATGGCAAATGTAACATGTATTTAAAATAAATTGATGAATAATATTTATGCATTTACACTAAATGAAAATTGTATAAAAATAAGTGATCTTCTCCTATCTTAACAAGGAGACAAGGAAAACTAAGGTAGTGAAAACTATATTTAATGTTTGAATACAAAAACTGAAGAAATTCATATTTAGGAAAAAAATACTCCTGAGAAACCATGGGTTTTTTTTCACTCAAAATATGCTGGCGGCCAAAAATAATTTAATTCCTAAAGGTTTTCATGAATTAAATATAACCAGCAACAATTTGGGGTCTCGCCTACTGTTTTTGTTTATTGTGAATTGATGATACTTGGTCTGTGTTTGTGCTGGATAATTTTTGTTCCTCAGTTCAAAGATTGCTTTAATACTTTTCCTTCTGTCCAGCTCACGCTTAAGTCAGTGGGACAAATTGTTTAACTGATGTGTCAATTGGTAGGGTTTAAGCATGATTAAAAATGGTCCCAGTTTATTATGTAAATTTTATACAATGAAACCGGAATACCTACTTGTCCATGTCCCATCACTCTATTTCAGTCCAACCTTTCCCAAAGGGTTGTTGTTGGAATTATAAAATGAGAGGTAACCCTATGTCCATTATCTTAAGCTCCTTCGGGGAAAAGGAAGATTCTAAAAAAAAATATGGAGAGAAACTAAAATTCCTGTATGTGAACTAGAATAGAGGATCAAGGAGCAGTGTTCATCCTTTGAACAAACCTATTGTTGACCTCTTAAGTATGTGTATTTTGTTCCAGTTTGCAACATTTCCATACATTGCTCTATAGATGGGGTTACACATTTCTGAGAAAGTTTAAAAAATAACTGATACAGTCTTCCTCAAAACAGGTCAGGAGGAAACTGCAGAAATAGCAAAGCCTAGACAAAGCAGCTGTCTGAAAATTGTACAATCCACACACACAGTCAAGCAGAAAATAAGTGTTTTCAGTAAATAGGTAAGACTGTTTTCAACTTAAATGTTTATAGACTATTGAAAACATTGTAGGAGGAGAACTGTGGTAGTCTATGGTAGAGCAAAATCAAAGGGAGCCTGGTAGCAGATGATGATGATGATGATGATGATGATGGTTGATCATACAATCAGCCAGATGTTTAGACTGGATTTGGCATTTTTATCCACCTATCAAGTCTTTCCCAAGGACCTGGGAAAGGCAGATGTTGTTGTTTGATGGTGTTACAGGTATCGTCGCAGGATATTATTATTATTAACCACTGAATTATTCTTACGCATGACATGAATGCCAGTGCAACTGCTGTGTGATTTCAACTTATAAGAAATCTGAGACATCATCTGAACACTTCAATTGCAACAGACTCTCATATAACTCAAATTTCAAATTCTTAAAATTGCAGACAGATTCATATGAACATAAACATTAGACCAGTGTTTCTCAACCTTGGCAGCTTTCAGATGTGTGGACTTCAACTCCCAGAATTCCCCAGCCAGCCAGAAATTTGAGTTATATGAGAGTCTGTTGCAATTGAAGTGTTCAGATGATGTCTCAGATTTCTTATAAGTTGAAGTTCCCACTTCTGAAAGCTGCCAAGGATGAGAAACACTGCATTAGACTATTACCAGTAACCATAACCTAATGCATGGTTATATATTAATTTAATTCCATTAAGGGGAATTAAGGTTGTATAACAATTGGGTGTGATTCAACAATTGCCCAGTATTGTTGTTTGCCCATGCGGGGAATTTGTATGTTTCCAGTAGAGTATTTCTCCACTCACTAAAATAGTTCATTTTTAGGAAGAAAACTTCCCATTCTTGTTTCAGCAAAGGCAAAATTAAGTTTCAACACGTTTACTTCCACTAAGGTTTGTGTCTGGCTTATCAGAAATACACCCCAAGTTTAACATTTTGGGGAAAACTAGAATTTAGTTTATAGGAAGTTTTTATTATTATTTAATTTATTTAAAACATACCTGTGCTCTGTTTCATGCAGCACATCTCCAAGCAGTATACAGTAACATAATACACTTGTTTATGTTAATTTAAAAGAACAGTAAGACAATTGCAAAATTAAGTTATATTAAAATATTTTTAAAAAGAGTCTATTTGCAGTACGGCTCCCATGAGAAGGTGGGTGAAAATATTTTCAGCATTTTTCGGTATTTCGGCAAAATACATGCAGCTGGTTTGTAAATATGTAATTTGAACATTTTGCCTTGAATTATGAGACAGCAGCCAATGTATAAACCCTTAGTTGGGGTTCTTTGGGCTTAGGGAGATGAATAACAAAGTAAAGATCACATGTTTTGTAGATGTTTTGCCTTGTGTTTCAGCAAGGGTTCCTCAGTGGAATGGTTCACAGTTGGGGATTGTAGTCTGTGTAGGATTTGAATTTGGAGGGTTGGCTGGTAATTGGAAACTTCTTGGGAAGTATCCATTGATTGGTGGTTGGGAATGGTGCTAACCTTATTTCAATTGGACTGCCTCAAATGCCATACACATTACAAATACTGTAAGGCAATATTTGTAATCAGAACCACTTCTGAACCACTGTGCAGGAAACCAAGGCAAAACATCAGAAAAAAATGTGATCTCTTCTTCTGTAGTAATCTCCCCAACCCTGAAGAACCCCAACTGAAGTTATGTACAGTGAACCTGGGCTAGAAGGCTCTCCAGAAATCCTTAAGTGGCCAATGTGTTTGCAAGAGGGAAACTAGTTCACAAGGAGGATAAGGGGGAAAAAAAACTATTTATTTTGAACACTGCATGGGGAAGCATTGAAAATGACCACATCCTCCCACATTTCTATGGACAACCGAAAATATACAAGCCTGACATACCTCTCCAACCAATTGAATCAATACCAGGGATTCTAACATACAACATAGCGAAAGAACTGACAAAAAAGCTGGGACATCTCACAGAGAGGAGCAAATATTCTATCAACTCCCCACTACAGTGCCTCCAGTAAATCAAAGATGTCCAAATCAAAGATGAAATTATGGTCTCATTTGATGTCACAGCACTCTTTACATCCACAAACCCAGAACTAGTGAAAGAATCCATGTCAGCAGTACTACACAACACACTCGACCTGACCAAACACACCAAGATTGAAATACCCAGAATCATGGGCCTCATCAATCTCTGCCTCACTACCTATTTTCAGTTTGATGGACAAATATGCCAACAAATCAGAGGCACATCCATGGGATCACCACTCTCAGGACTCATAGCAGAGATTGTAATGCAGCGTCTAGAAATTATAGCACTTCCACGCAAAGTATGGATCCGGTATGTAGATGACCCCTTTGTTATAATAAAAAAGGAACAACTAGAGAAGACACATGAAACTATCAACATCTTCAAAGGAATAAAGAGAGGAAGAAAACAACAACATGCTACCTTTCCTGGATATTCACATTAGCAGCGGAAATGATGGCAAATTAGAAACACAAGTCTATTGGAAAACAACCCACACTAACCAAGTACTCCATTACCAAAGTAACAACCCAACCTCCCACAAGAAGAGCTGTGCGAGAGCATTACTCAAAAGAGCACAAATGCACTGCAGCAACCAGAACAGCAGAAGGAAACAGACCACCTATACAACATCTTCCAACAAAATGCATTCCTACTCACGTACATTCTTTAAAAGGCTATAAACAGTATTTTCTCTAAAGGAGAGGATTTGATTGTGCAAGGACAAAGGCTACAAAGGAGAAGCTAACATTAACCTTAATTGTTCCTGGGAGAATTGTATTGTGCATTTGAAGAGAACAAAATCCAATAAACCATGGAAATGCCTACAAAATGTTCTTTAGCAAGCCCAAGGGGCTTCTCTTCTCTTCTCTTCTCTTCTCTTCTCTTCTCTTCTCTTCTCTTCTCTTCTCTTCTCTTCTCTTTCTTTTCTTTCTGAATTTCCCCCATGTAAAAAAGTTGTTTTCAGCCAAGCAAAGTGCAGTTAAGCATTGAAAAAGCACAAAAGACATAGCTTCTTAAGAGGCCAAAATCCCTCCCACCAGCTTTTTTCTCTGAAAAACTGTTATGTTTATATTACCACCTGACAAAACCAATTCTGCAAAGAGTTCTAAATGGGAAATGTAATGATCAAACTCCCCCAAACTCCCTCTGAAATACTGGTTTGTAAGGAGTTACATTATATGTATAAGAGGGATTTCCCACGGTTCTCCACCACTATAACCATATTCCATTTTGGGGGGGGGGGTCTCCATTGTTGTCTCAAATAGTTCAGGGCAGAAAAATTATTCTGCATTTTTTATACCACTGCTCATTCAATCCAATGAAAGAGAATTTGCTTTAGACATTCTTTCAAAGGGAAAAAAAAATATACGGTCATTCCCATGTGTGGAAGGTGGTGCTCCTGCACTGATTCAGTGATTTAGAGGCTGAGCGTTATGTGTGAATCTCTCTTGGGTGATTTGCAACTTCCCGTGCTTGCATTAAATCCTAAAGGAAAACATCATATCATACCATAGGCCTGTTTCAGTGGGGAAGGTGGCAGAGATGTCTACAGAGTATGGTCAAAAATCAAGATGGCAACCCCAGCAGTGTAACGGAAGCTCTGCCCATTTCTTACGTGTGTTGCTCATGTGATGCGTATAAAAAAAAGGTGGAGTTTTTCTCACACCATTGTGGCTGCCATCTTGACTTTTTTTGAACCACACCCAGGGCTCTGACTTCCTCATTTTAAAAACAACCTGTGGCCAAGGTGAGAAAATTCAAGGCATTCAACAGGTCCTAACTTCTATGGCCTTCTTTCAATTAGCCAATATTACGCTGGACATTAAAAAAAGTTGACTGTACATTTAAATCAGAAAGAATGTAAATCCACCCTTTAAGATGTCATCTCTCTCGCTCCTTAAGTTATCTGGTATGGATGAAAAATATTCCTGTCTCACTCACTTTGCAATGATCCCATTTTCCTATGTGGTTTGATGCCAACAGAGTTTTGGACACAAATTCTGCAAAGAGACTCAGGACTCTGTCCATCTGTTTGTTAACAGGGTAACTCTCCCAAGACCAAACTGAACCAAAATAGGTGGAGCAGGAGAAGCTGGCAAAAGACAGACTGGATTGAAGCATGGACCGGATCTGGTCAGGAGCTACAGAGAAACATTCCTGGAAAAAAAATCCCCGGTGCATCCCTCTGGGCGAGGCACGTTTGCAGCTGGCCTTATGTGCGCGTACCAGTAAACATACCCAGACATGCTTTGTGATGCAGAAATACAGACAAAAACAAAATAGAGACACCTTCGACAGCCTCAGTTGGTAAAGGGACTGGAGAAAATTCAGAAGCCATGTTCTGCATCCTTTCCCTACCTCATTAAGCCTTGCATATTGGCTTTATGGAGTAGGTTCGGGATGCTGCTGCTATTGTGGTGGTGTTTGGCCTGTCAGCTGACTTTAACTCCTCCAAGTCTTTCATTCCCGAGCTTGTGTATTTGGGTATGTTCATCTAGATTGTCTACTTGATAAACATCCTTGGCCATGGAAACACTGAGCTGCCAGTGCATTGTAGCGACTGGTGCTTTTTAATATTCCCAGTCCAGATAGGAGAGAAGGAAAAAAGAACTTACTCTGGTCCAATAAGCCAATTTTTTTTTCAAAAAAGCTTCAGGACCACAGAAAATTGAGGACTTTTTCATACCCAAAGGATGGATTACGTAGAGTAAGTGAGGATGAGTCATTTTCATTAAGTAATCAAGTTTGAGCCAATAAGGATGTTAGATTTTGGGAAGGAGGTTATAGAAGACCTACCTGGACATTAACTCCATTTTAGCTAAGAGTCCAGAGATAATTAATATAATCCTTCCAGAGATTAGATTGACCCATCCCTGTTGGCCTTCCATACGACTTGGCCCCGTGCTGGACTCTAGGGCCATGGGTGGGTGACGGAGCCTGTCTTCTGGTTGTGTTGAACTGGTATTTGACTGATGTTCTTGTCATTTTTCCAAGCTGCTAGTTAAGTTACCACAGATATTAAGCTACACTTGTGCTCACTAGAAGGGGCAGCTGTCTAAGAAACTAGTCAAAATGAAAATGAAGTCTCAGACTGCTGCAGAAATAGAAGTCAGGTCCACAAGACTTATAAATAATAAAATTAACAAGTCAACAAGCTATTATTTTCTCACTAAGCCAACTACTTTGTATTGGCATATCACAAATTGGCATCAGGAGAACTGAGTGGATTCCTAAGAACTCTAATGGACAGAGAATTTTAATTAAATGTAATAACCCAACTAAATGCTAAATAAAATGAGAAAATAATTTGAAATTTTATGAAATCTACCTAGGCCGAGTGTTAAAGGACCTTGTTATAAGTCCATTATTATCTGAAAGGAAAGCTGGGCATGGGGCCAAATAAGTTAATTATGAGGCAAGTCATATTCATGATACGATGGCTTTGAACAAAGAAAGCAAGGCTACTTGCAATGAACGAACAATCTTGTAATTAGCAGAGATGATGATGGAGAAATGAAAGTGAAAAATGCATTTAGCCAGCTTCCAAAGAAAGATCAGACATTGCCCAAATATTAGATGATTTAAAACAAAATCTATTGGGGCTATATGTTCATATGGAATCATTTAACTCTTCAACATCAACTGGTCTTCCAATACATAATATGAAGGAACATATCGACTATCCTAAAAAACTATGAAGTATCTCAAGGCCTAGTCTGCCAGTAATCCTCTCTTCTGAGTCTCAACCAATAGCATCATGTGCAGAAATACAGACAAGCAATTCCTCGCAATTGACACTGAGAAATAATGGAAGTAAAAATGAATGGCTAACAACATAATAAACTCTAGCAAGCAACAAATCCATGACCATAAATACATAAGACAGGAAACTCATCCTAAAACTCATAACCTTTTTTTAAAATAATCCATATGTTTTATTGTTAAATACTGAAATTCAAAGAAAGTAGAGAAATAGCAAGATAAAAGAAAAAATATTACTTCATTTAGATTGAAAAAAGTAAAAAAAAGAAAATATAAATTATTTTATAGTGATACATCTTCCCCTTCCCTTCCGTTTGTATCCCCAACCACCAGCCACAGATTAAATATTTAAACTTCACATCAAACATTAGTAATTGTTAGTTTTTATTTACTGTAAGTCCTAGAAACCATATTCCAGATGTCTAAATCTGCATTTCTATCTGCATCGATATATTTTATTTAAGGAAGCCATTCCTGCTTGGATTTGGTTAAAGAAGTTAAAATTTCTTCTTTCAGTATCCTGTCAATGTTGCCATTGCAGCATATTCTCCAACTTCAGTCTCCCAGTGTTAGCAAAATTTGAGAGTTTCTGACTCTCCCCAATTAGGATTCAGTCCGGCAGAAGATCAGACACGAAAACACCAGCTGAAATTTTAAAGTTTTATTGGAAGCAGGCCAATAGAGTCAGCTGGGGTCTCCCCTTAAGGCAGAGAAGCACCCCAATCACACTCAAAGAAGAAGATTTTATACATGTTTCTTACACAGAGATACAGCAATTAACAAATCGATTGGCTAAAATTGGCATAAATTTGGGATCCTCCTTATTATTGGGGGAAACGTATCTCCCCGATGACCCATTGGCTGCCAGTCAAAGTTTGGGGTACCCCCTTTGATCTTCTGATATTTATTGTTTCATGGAATGCAGAGGCATCACCAGAGCAGCTAAAGGGTATTCTGAAGGCTATCAGGTTGAGGTCACTTCCTCCCATATCTTTATGGCTTTACACTTAAGGAGACGGGATGTCTGCCCAATGTCTTTCAACAATAACAGAAATGAGAGGAATGGTGAAGGTTCATGAACATTAGTTTCCTTGTCATCCCTTGGCTCCCCAAATGTAAGGAAATAAAGATGAGAGGAACTGAGAGCCCTTTTTCATAAGGCTTCACCAGTCTGATATTTTAGGCAAGGTATCTCTTTTCCGATATTGTGCTGGGTTTATTCTTGCTGAGGTCAATATGTATGGTATCTTAATAATATTTTTCATTCATGTTTTCTGGAATGATGCCTAATTAAAATGTCTGTGGCTTTCATTCAAATATTTTTAGCATTTTGTGGATTTTTGAATGTATTACTTTTGGAATTTTTTTTGATCACCACATGTGGTAAAATGTTCCTTCTTTGTTCAAGCATACTACAAGAAATGTTGGAAATGCCATATCTATCTTAGCAAATGTAGATGTAATTATATACCATTTGTAAGAACATTTTGTACCAAGTTTCCCTTAGATTGTAGGTTGGAGTAAATTTCACAACTCCTCTCCTCAATAAATGAATGAATGAATGAATGAATGAATGAATGAATGAATGAATGAATGAATGAATAAATGACTTATTGAAATAAAAACAACAGATGCAAATAGACAATTGGAGAAAATTACTGCAAGTAGTTAAAGAGAAAACTTCCTTTACTTTCTGGCAGTTGGTAAATGGGTTGAATATTTTAGCAGATTTTTTTATTGTTAGTTAAATGAGTCTTGTCCCCAGAAATTAACCATAAATGTTCTTCCTGGCTGGCTTCCAGTCTCAACCTTGGAAACTTTCAAACTCACAACCAAACTAAAAGATGGAAAGGCAAAAGAGGAGATCTGATTCTGGTGACTGCAGAATGATGGGCTCCTGTGTTGGTCTCCCTCTTCACACATATTGATCATTCTGCATAAAGCTGTTCTATTACAGCCCCCATCTTTAAGAAAGGTGATAAATCTAATCCTACTAACTTCTGTCCAATCAGCCTCTTTAAGTGTTAACAGCAAATTATGTGCCAAACATTTGCATGAGAAACTCATTTATTGGCTAGATTTACAGTGTTTCTCAACCTTGGCAGCTTTCAGATGTGTGGACTCCAACTCCCAGAATTCCCCAGTCAGCCCCTGCTGGCTGGGGAATTCGGAGAGTTGGAGTCTACACATTTGAAAGCTGCCAAGGTTGAGAAACACTGGGCTAGAACAACAGCAAGTCTTGGCTGGTGGGCTTCAGGACAGGATGATCAAAATACAGATCAATGTGTAATCCTAAACCATCTGGCAGAAGAAGATTCTTCTTGATCTTGAGGACGTTCCCTTTATGCTGCCTTCATTGATCTGAAGACAGATTTTGATCCAATCTCTAGAGGAAGATTGTGGTGGAAATTATTAAACAGGCTGCCATCTTATTAGGTTAGTTATGATGTTCTCCAAGAATAGGTATGTGAAAGACAGATATACAGCAAGTGCAGGCCTTTCAGCCCCAATTCCCACATAAGAGGGATTTTTAAACAAGGTTGTATTCTGGCTCCTTTTTGTTTAAACTTCATATTAACTCCTTAATTCAAAGCCCTAAGAAAAAGTGAACTTCATCCCCCAATGCTAGCAAATAAACTAATACCTATTTTGCTTTACACAGATTATGCAGTCATTCTGTTCCTGACACAAGTTGGCCTTCAGTGTAGTTCATGAGCCTTACCATAGAAGAGAACCTTAGATGCTTATTGTAGGGAAGAAAAAATAGAAATTAATTATAGTAAGAAAAAAGTGGTCATGTTCCCAAAACAATGCACTAATGTATTCCATGAATGGAAAATCAACAGCAATCAGATTAAGTATGTTAAGATCTAATGATGATGTGTAAAAACAGATGAGTAGGAAAAGCCCACTTGGGCCTTGTTCAATAAAATAATGTCAATTTTGAGTCATCCCTTACACCTGTAAAGCTTTCTTGCCAACAAAATAGAAGCTATTTGCTGCTGCCTTCCTCTGGAATGTCTAACCTACGGGTCAGGGATGTCTAGCGATCTCCCATTCAAATATTAACCAGGCCTAATCCTGCTTAGTTTTTTAGCCCATATAAATTTGGTTAGTGCTATATACACAAAATACATTTTGACTCCAATGTTTTCATCAGCTCTGTTTAAATGCCTGTTGTAAACACCTGGGCTAAAAAAAAGTAATAAACTAAGGCACTTTTGTAGTGTATTGGGTTATTGTTATTACTGATTGATTAAGTAAGCCTGTGATTTTACATTGTTATTCAATTACCTTGCATTTCCAGAAGCCAGGTGCCTTCAAATGTGTGGACTTCGGCTCTCAGAGTTCTGCAGGCAGTAGGGCTGTTGCTGAGAATTCTGTTAGTTTTGTGTATTTATTTGTTAGTCTGTTAATTTCTACAACCATTTGGATATTGCCCAATTTGAAAGATTCTGGGTGGTTCACAGTAACAGTGTCTGGTGGGCTCCAAGTTAGGGGAGAAGCAGCCTTATAAGATAGTGTAATTCCAAATGTTTTTTTAAAAAAACATGATTAATGGGAGAGTTAATGAAGCCAAAACTGATTTAGCAATATCAGCTGAGCAGATGAGATTCAGATAAACTCGTTCTACCTTCTTCCATTTCCCTGAGCCTAAGGAAGGTTCTACAAAAGTGCCGGAGAACAAAATCAAGTTGGAGGTAAGAGGACAAAAATAGAAACCTGAAAGCATTTTGAAGTTGCAGAAGTCAATTAAGAAACCTAACAGGGAGCTTTATTAATGATAGGAATCTTCATTTATGTTCTACTTGTACATATCTGTAAATAAACCTTAAATTACAGATAGCCATAAACTGCCAGTACTCCAAAAAATACTTCATTCTCATCACTTCAGAAATTGCAACATAAACAAATGTGGTTCTTTACCATGTCTAGACCTCCATTTTTATTAAATCTTTAATTTGCAATCAAACTACTGCAAATCATTCTCCAGTTGCTAAACTGCCGCTTTCTTCTGAATTATTAATCCTATATATTTTACAGAGCAATACAGCGTCAATCCAAGCAGTGAAGGTCAGGCTAACTTCAGAGTCCAGTCTATGATCTAATCTACAGTTTTCCCAGTTCAAAATCACATTTATTAATTTTTTAAGAAACATAACAGATCAATATTTCAAAGTTCTTAGTTGAAGTACATCAAACTTGATATTATAGTGATGGATCATGAAAAACTAAGTCATTTTATATGGGGAGAACAAATTAAATCTGTTGATGTATAGTTTTTGGAAGCACTCTCTTTCAATGAAAGTTAAGCATGAGCTCACTTTACATGGTCCTATATCTGGGTCAGGCAAACTTTTGGGGGTACAGAGCACAGTTGGGATTTTTAAAACGTATCATGTTCCTGCTTACAAAATGGCTGCTGTGGGCAGGATTGTCTATTCATACAATAGTGGCCATGCTCCTCAACTTTTCTAAAAGATGTGGGTACTGATTATGGTGCCATTGCTCCTACCTTTTTGAAAAAATGGAATCAGCATAGGAAATAAGGTCCATGTATTACAGGAGTCTTTACAACACTGGTTCCTTATAGAATAACTTCATTCCAAAATTCCATGATTCTGTCATGGTAATTTTTTTCAAGCCTGGCCATTTATACATGATAAGAGCAAATTGGTATCTTTAAACCTAAAGTGTTCCTGGGATATGCATCAGCCACCTTCTCAACAGACCTGCAATGCAAAGAAAGCTACCTAGACTTTTCAGAAATGGAAAGTCAAGTGCCATGTTAAAGCAGCATGAAACCAAATAATCAAGAAGTGGGCAGTTCTTGCTGCCTGTCAGCTAGTTCTTTTTAAGGAACTTGGAGCATTTGCAATTATGTTCAAGTTGCTGAGTGAAGAGTTGCCTAAAGCTTGCAATGGACAACATATCTTGATAGCACAGAAGGGTTTGGAATCAGCATGGAACCTGTGGGTGCTTCCCTTCCACTATTAAGGCTGGGATAATTAAGATTTCCATGCTATTCAGAGCATCGTCTGACATAGCAGAGTTCTCAAGTTTTGTAACTGATTTCAAGGTGGATATGCTGGAACCCAGATCTGCTCTTCATCCCTGTTTGTTTTCACTTGCAGACTTGAAAGATCTTAAGGAAGGTGTGGGCTATATGCCCAACAATTCTCTAGGATAGCCTTCTTCAACTCAGTGCCCTCTAAATGTGTTGACTGGTACTCCCATAATAAATTATGGGATTTACAAACCAGCACACCGGGAGGCAGGAAGTAGGAAATATGATGCAAAAATAATTGGTTATGGGGATGACCATGTATCCTACTTGAAGACCTGACAGTTTTCTATTTAAAGAGGTCCTTCACTGCAAATTCCATACAACATAAATAACTATAAGAATGGAAATTAGTGTCCTTGAAGTTATCTAAGCAAAGTCAGGAGTATGAAAGTGTTTTAAAAATAGGACAGATATTTCCTGTTTGAGAGCCAATTTGGTGTAGTGGTTAAGGCACCAGGCTAGAAACTGGGAGACCATGAGCTCTAGTTCTGCCTTGAGCACATAGTCAGCTGGGTGGCCTTGGGCCAGTCATTCTCTCTCAGCCCTTGGAAGAAGGCAAGGGCAAACCACTTCCAAAAATCTTCCCAAGAAAACTGCGAGAACTAGTCCAGACAGTCGGCGAGAGTCAACAGTGACTCGAAGGTACACCAAAACAAAAAACAAAGAAAACCCACATCCTATTTAGAAAACACTTCCTTTATATTTCCTGATTTGTGCCAAGACTTCAAAGTAAGTTTGCAAATGTGATAAAAATCTATTGTCTTCTTCCTAACTGATGTGCTTCTCTTTCATGGCAATGTCAAGTGGCCACTATTGGTAATGATTGTCACTGATAGGGTTTTTGTTTAGAAAAGATGTGATTCATACATCTGAGGGCTTGGAAACTGTTAGTCACCAAATTATCATACCTGGAACTTTAGACAAATAACTGAAGCCATACTTGTATGCAAGCTCTGTTCTGTGACTCCACCTAGTATAAAAAAAAAAGACTGATCTATTATTGCTGCAAGAAGGACTTCTACAAAGGGTGCTATCCTCTTTAAAAGTCACAACATGCTTTCTAATCTTTTAGCAATATTATGGATGCTTCATCAATTCCACTTCCATTCCTATGACCAGCGATACGGGATGCAAAGCTTTATTTGATTTTTGCTTGAGAAAGACCAGTCAGACTTACAAGAACAAGATAGAAACTAAAGGATGAAGTGCACCCTTTGTGCTATAGCTAAGGTTCTAAGGCAGTGTTTCTCAACCTTGGCAACTTTAAGAGGTGTGGACTTCAACTCCCAGAATACCCCAGCCAGCATGGCTGGCTGGGGAATTCTGGGAGTTGAAGTCCACACCTCTTAAAGTTGCTCAGGTTGGGAAACACTGTTCTAAGGCAACACAGCTCAGTGGTACAGTGCAGGACTTTATATACAATCTCCAGATGATTTCGGTCATGCAGCAGCACAAATGTAGCACTTACAATACCCACAACACGTTCAGTCCTAGGAAAAGGCACCAAACACAAAATGCAGTACAGCCTTATTCATTGCCATCTCTCCCTCATTGCCTCCTCCCCCCCCCCCCAAAATAAAGCTTGGTAAGGCTGGAGGAACGTCCTCCCTGATCTTCCTTAATTTAATGAATCTATGCTTTGCCTTCGTCTAAAACAGCTATATGAATTCACCAAGGAGTGTAGGATCTTGAGAGAGTATGGTAAAATATACCTTAAATATTAAATATTTGATTGACACCCTGCTGTCTATTGCTTTACCTCATTTTCAAACTTCAAAAGTTGTCCGATGAAATTCATTTGCTTCAGATTGCAGGCAACATAGACAGTCTGATCCCATGGATTGACATATTAATGTGAAAATTATGTTGGTGAGGTACTGGCATGCACGTACACCTCGTAATTTGTGTGAGTTTACTGTGAATAGTTTTTTCAGTGGCTGAAGAGGGACCAAAAATGTGTTAGTTGATTGAAATATTTCTTAGCTTGTCCTTTTTGAATCATCTGCCATCTCTGTATTCATCACAGCCCCTCTCATGTTTTCCTATGGCAAGTTAGCATTATCAGATTGGAATGTACTGTATTAATGCTTGGGCATCTGGATAGAGTCTGTCTGATTAAATGCAAAGTCCTATTGGCTGAGGTTTGAATGTGCAAGAAAAAAAATCCTTTTGTTTTCACGAGTACAGAACACATTTGCATTTTTTCCACGTTTTCAGGCTTGGCTTTATTTGTTTCATTATGGATCAGAAATTTATTTTTAAAAAGACCAAGAAACTTATTAAATATTCCTCAAAAGATATATGTTATGATACTGCAACTACTTTCTAATTTTACTTCCTAGCAACTGTCCTGTTTCTCATTCATTCATAAAAGGAAAAGAGCTAGGAATCTATGATTAACTTGGAAGGAGCACCCTGCATCACAGAATTATTGAAGCTAAAGAAGTGTGTACTTGTGAAAATGCAAAGGATCTGCAAGCCCTAGTAATAAAAGTCAAAGAGCACAATTTAAAAATGGGACTAAAATTAAATATAAAGAGGACCATACGAATGACAACAGGTAAAACAGCCAGCCTTAGAATTGACAATGAAGATATGGAAGTAGCGGATATCTTTTGCCTTTTAGGCTCAATCATCAACAGTAAAGGAACAAGCAGTCAAGAAATACATCGCAGACTAGCACTTGGTGGAACAGCCATGAAAGCCTTGGAAAAGATATTCAGATGCTGGGATGTGTCTATACCTACATAGCTCAGAATAGGGCAAGCAATGGTATTCCCTGTGACCCTCCATGGAAGTAAAAGTTGGACTTTGAAGAGGAAAGATAGCAAGAGTATTGATGCTTTTGAACTTTGGTGTTGGAGAAGGCTCCTGAGAATACTGTGGACAGCCCAAAAAACAAACAAATGAATTATTGAACAAAGAGGTAGCTCTCCGGAGAAGGCTCTTATGCTGGGAAAGGTGGAAGGAAAGAGAAGAGGATGACCAGCAGTAAGGTGGATGGACTCATTTACAGTAGCAATGAATGCACTTTTGGAAGAGCTGAAGGACCAGGTTAGGGATATATCACCATGGAGAAAATCTATCTATATGTGATCACTAAGTTGACAACGACTTGATGACACATAATCATTATCAAAACAGGTGTGACTCTTCACAACTCCTTAGATGGAAACCATTGGGAATCCCACGTTAGAACAGAGAAGGAAGAGGAGAAAGAGGAGAACAACTGCTTATGGAATGCTTAAATGGATTAAGGGATTACCCAACATCATTGCTGGATAGATCATATATTTTTAAATGAGGTTTTTGTTCTGTAGTTTTGGTGATAGTCTTGAGATTCCATTCCTCTGGCAAAGAAATTAAGGGAACTGAATGTCCTGCAAAACTCTAGAAATAGATCTATGATAAATAAAGTGGTGGGAATCCTAAATGCTATGTCAACAAGTGTGCATTAACTACTTTTATTATATTTGTGGATTCATTGTAACTTTCCTTCTGTTAAAGGGATTCTTCTGAATGTTCAGACAAACTCATTCCCATTTTCTATTACTAAATAATGTTGCCTCAAGAAAGTACCAACCCAGTATAGTTACTCAATTTTCTTCTGAGATCCAAGCAACAGCAACCATCTACACAAACACAAAGCTACAATCTGCAGCATTTCCCAATTCTGCTTTAAAGTACCAGCCAATCTACTGAAACACATGTTCTTGTATATCAGTTAAACGAACCCACTACCATACTGATGGGGCAATTCCTTTGGAGCAAGAATTAGACAGCAATAACTTCTGTGCAAAGGTGAACCTCCCTAAATTCAGCTGGAAGTTTCCTTGATCATTTGAATGCATGGGGCAGCTGGACTGGGATGTGTTGAAGGTTGAAGCTTTCTCTGTGTGCATGTGAATGTTCTTGAGAGTAGGAATCTGACCGGCAATGATTAGTGAGGCATGTTTTTTACATGTAACAGTAACAGTACAGGGACAGGCAAAGCTAATCTTACCAGGAGGAAAATGTGTGCCTGGGGAGAAAGACAGAAGAAAGTGACCTTTCGGAGCAAAGAACAGGCAGATAGAGAGGGGACAAAAAGTCAATCATTAACTCTCTATCTGCATCCAAGTGGGCCCTTGTGGTCAGGATGCTGAAGAGTCACTGCCACTAGATTCACATCTCCAACATGATGGTCACAGAGTTGCTCTAAATTAAGTCTGACAAGGAGGGACCTTAAACTGATCATCTACTTTAGTACTGCCTGCTCTGTCTGTGAATTATGTGTAGCACTGTCGTAGCCTTAACGATGCCAGGAATTAAACTACAGAATTTTTATTTTATGGATGATTACTGCCCTCGGTATACCTTTCTTTATCCTTCCTAGGCAGTTTGTGTTAAACATTTAGCCAAACTAGGAACTTTCCAGGGTTGATTTTTTCTTCTTCCTGAATTTGTCCTCAGTTCCTAACTGTAAGGTTCACGGCTACCCAGAAAACGTGAAATCAATCAGCAGCACGAAATAAAAGACTTCAAGCAGGGACTTCTCTAAGCAGCTTTTTATTTGGCCAAGCAAAAGTCTGGGTGCCCACAGCATGCACCAAGAGAGAGCAGGGTGGCACACCCTTGGAGACAAAAACACAGCCTTTTATCGTTTTTTCAAAATGGCAGAACTTAATACAATTATAATAAAAATGAGTTTTACAACCAATCAAAGGAACTTAAGCAGAATACATTATTCCCCTCCCCTGTTTGCTTATATTAATTCAAATGAGTTCCCTCCCATGAAAGCCCCTAACTCTTATTCCTTATAAGTCCCTGTAGACCCCTGTTCTGGGTCATTCTTCCCTTTTTCGGGCTACAGGTCTAGTCCTGGGAGGCACTTCCTTATTTCTGGAGCTAGCATGGTTCGTTTGTGGTTAGTTGCTTCCTCTTGTAATTTTGATAAGTGCTGTTAGTATTGAAGCTTGGCTATAAAGAACTTTTGTGCATGCTTAAAAGCTATGAAGTTAATATTGGCAATTTAAATATTCATTACCAGTTTAGATATTGATCCCTTCATAACAAATCTAAACTTTTCCTCCCAACATTCCTGTCTAACCTGCTCATGAGATCTCAACTTCACCAGTCTGATCAGAACAGATAGTATTTCTGAAAAACTTCCTTGGAAGTCCTGTTTTTCAGCCTCTTAGCTAGCAACCTAAATTTAGCTTTCAGGGTCCTCACAACTATATTTTCCCACAACTGCAGTTGCCAAAGTGCAATACAATTGCTAATTATTATCTGTCAGGCTTCTTAGAGGATGTGCAAGATTTACAACTTTCACAGGAGGCATATTTAGAATCTCAGCTCAAAGAAAATAACAATAAGAATGGATAAAACCAGACTAATAAGTATCCATGCTTAATTACAATGATTGTTGTTGTTGTTGTTTAGTCGTTAAGTCGTGTCCGACTCTTCGTGACCCCATGAACCATATTGCGCCAGGCCTTCCTGTCCTTCACTGCCTCCCTGAGTTTGCTCAGTTTCATGCTCATTGCTTCAGTGATGCTATCTAACCATCTCATCCTCTGCCGTCCTCTTCTCCTTTTGCCTTCAATCTTTCCCAGCATCAGGGTCTTTTCCAAAGAGTCCTCTCTTCGCATTAGGTGACCAAAGTATCTGAGCTTGAGCTTCATTATCAATCCTTCCAATGAGCAGTCAGGGTTGATTTCCTTTAAGATTGACTGGTTTGACCTCCTAGCAGTCCAGGGGACTCTTAAGAGTCTTCTCCAGCACCACAGTTCAAAGGCATCAATTCTTCGGCGCTCAGCCTTCTCTATGGTCCAGCTCTCACAGCCATACATTACTACTGGAAAAACCATAGCTTTGACTATGCGGATCTTTGTCGGCAAGGTGACGTCTCTGCTTTTTAATATGCTATCTAGGCTTGCCATAGCTTTCCTCCCAAGGAGCAAGCGTCTTTTAATTTCATGGCTGCAGTCTCCGTCTGCGGTGATCTTGGAGCCCAAATAAATGAAGTCTGTTACTGCTTCCATTTCTACCCCTTCTATTTGCCAGGAATTGATGGGTCCAGATGCCATGATCTTAGTTTTTTTAATGTTGAGTTTCAAGCCAGCTTTTGCACTCTCCTCTTTCACCCTCATCAAGAGGCTCTTTAGTTCTTCTTCACTTTCTGCCATGAGGGTGGTATCGTCTGCATATCTGAGGTTGTTGATGATTCTCCCTGCAATCTTAATTCCGGCTTGTGATTCTTCCAGCCTGGCATTTCTCATGATGTACTCTGCATATAGGTTAAATAAGCAGGGTGACAGTATACAGCCTTGTCGTACACCTTTCCCTATTTTGAACCAATCGGTTGTTCCATGACCAGTTCTAACTGTTGCTTCTTGGCCCGCATACAGATTTCTCAGGAGACAGGTAAGGTGGTCTGGTACTCCCATCTCTTTAAGAACTTGACACAGTTTGTTGTGATCCACACAATCAAAGGCTTTTGCATAGTCAATGAAGCAGAAGTAGATATTTTTCTGGAACTCTCGTGCTTTCTCCATGATCCAGCGAATGTTGGCAATTTGATCTCTAGTTCCTCTGCCTCTTCGAAACCCAGCTTGTACATCCGGTAGCTCTCGGTTCATGTATTGCTGAAGCCTAGCTTGTAGGATTTTGAGCATAACCTTGCTAGCATGTGAAATGAGTGCAATTGTGCGATAGTTTGAGCATTCTTTGGCGTTGCCCTTCTTTGGAATTGGAACATAAACTGACCTTTTCCAATCCCGTGGCCACTGTTGCGTTTTCCAAACTTGATGGCATATTGAGTGCAGCACTTTAACACCATCATCTTTTAGTATTTTAAATAACTCAGCTGGAATACTGTCATCTCCACTAGCTTTGTTGTTAGCAATGCTTCCTAAGGCCCACTTGACTTCACTCTCTAGGATGTCTGGCTCAAGGTCAGCGATCACACCAGCGTGGACATCAGGGACATTAAGATCTTTCTTGTATAGTTCTTCTGTGTATTCTTGCCACCTCTTCTTAATCTCTTCTGTTTCTGTTAGGTCCCTGCCTTTTTTGTCCTTTATCATGCCCATCTTTGCACTAAACGTTCCTTTCATATCTCCAATTTTCTTGAAGAGATCTCTAGTCTTCCCCATTCTATTGTTTTCCTCAATTTCTTTGCATTGTTCATTTAAGAAGGCCTTCTTATCTCTCCTTGCTATTCTCTGGAAATCTGCATTCAGTTGCTTATATCTTTCCCTTTCACCCTTGCTTTTCACATTCCTTCTTTCCACAGCTATTTGTAAAGCCTCATCAGACAGCCATTTTGCTTTCTTGCATTTCTTTTTCTTTGGGATGGTTTTAGTTGCTGCCTCCTGTACAATATTACGGACCTCCGTCCACAGTTCTTCAGGCACTCTGTCTACCAAATCTAATCCTCTAAATCTATTCATCACTTTTACTGTGTACTCACAAGGAATATGATCTAAGTCATACCTGAGTGGTCTAGTGGTTTTCCCTACATTCTTCAATTTAAGCCTAAATTTTGCAGTAAGAAGCTCATGATCTGAGCCACAGTCAGCTCCTGGTCTTGTTTTTGCTGTCTGTATAGAGCTTCTCCATCTTTGGCTGCAAAGTATATAATCAATCTGGTTTCGGTATTGACCATCTGGTGATGTCCATGTGTAGAGTCGTCTCTTGTGTTGTTGGAAAAGAGTGTTTGCTATGACTAGCTTGTTCTCTTGACAGAACTCTATTAGCCTTTGCCCTGCTTCATTTTGTACTCCAAGGCCAAACTTGCCTGTTATTCCGATTACTCCTTGACTTCCTACTTTAGCATTCCAATCCCCTATGATGAAAAGGACATCTTTTTGGTGCTAGTTCTAGAAGGTGTTGTAGGTCTTCATAGAAGCGGTCAACTTCAGCTTCTTCAGCATCAGTGGTTGGGGCATAGACTTGGATGACTGTGATGTTGAATGGTTTGCCTTGGATACGCACTGAGATCATTCTGTCGTTTTTGAGGTTGTACCCCATGACTGCCTTTCCCACTCTCTTATTGACTATGAGTGCAACTCCATTTCTTCTAAGGGTTTCTTGCCCACAGTAGTAGATATAATGGTCACCCGAATTAAATTCACCCATTCCCGTCCATTTCAGTTCGCTGATTCCCAAGATGTCGATGTTCAATCTTGTCATCTCATGTTTGACCACATCCAGCTTGCCTTGGTTCATAGTTCTTATATTCCAGGTACCTATACAGTATTGTTCTTTACAGCATCGGACCTTCTTTTCGCTTCCAGATACATCCACAGCTGAACGTCCTTTCGGCTTTGGCCCAGCCGCTTCACTCTTTCTGGAGCTACTTGGAATTGCCCTCCGCTCTTCCCCAGTAGCATATTGGACACCTTCCGACCTGAGGGGCTCATCTTCCGGCGTCATATCTTTTAGCCTTTTAACATTGTCCATGGGGTTTTCTTGGCAAGGATACTGGAGTGGGTTGCCATTTCCTTCTCCAGTGGACCACATTTTGTCAGAACTCTCTGTCATGACCTGTCCGTCTTGGGTGGCCCTGCACGGTATAGCTCATGGCTTCACTGAGTTACGCAAGCCCCTTCGCCACGACAAGGCAGTGATCCATGAAGGGGAATTACAATGATACCAAAGGGATAAAATGTTGCACGTGGCATTGCATGCAAATACATAAGGATGGAGCCTGTGCTGTGATGTATGTTGTGTTGCTTGCCCCTCCTGAGGACACCTAGGTCCACTCTTGCTTTCTATGATCATTATCATCATCATCATCACCACCACCACCATCACACAGCTGAAACCAAAAATGTACAGAAAAGAGCAAGCTATGAAAAATTATTAGCAGTGTAATTGAAGTCTGCAGTTTCTGTAAAAATATCAACCCATGGGAAGTCAGCGAGAAGTCACTTTGGAGCTTGGAGGTTCAATCAAATGGATAGCAAGCAGCTTTCTCTTAATTTTAATTCCTTTTTACCAGCCATTCCAAAAGCACTGCTGCTGAAATCTTTCCTGTTTCTTATAACAAATGAAAGCATAAACTAACCAGGTCAAAACAGAATATTTTGCCAAGAGCTAACCTTTATAGATCTCAAGTAAAGCTAAACAAGCTTGGATCTGTTCAGTAGGTAGATAGGAAACCAGCAGGGATCCATCAAGTAATCAAGAGTCAAATTTAACTCTTTTATCTTTTTGCAAAGAGAACTGGCCATTTGAACACAAAAGCGGAAATAATCTGGACATAACTCATACTTTTGATCTCTGATAATGGAAACTGTATGACAAAACATACAGACTGACAACCCATACACACACACACACACACGTAACTGTTAGCCCTTAAAACCCCTTTTATTGTTGTACAGTAAAAAGGGAGAGGATAGGGTTTAAATAACAGACTATTAACAATACTACTCTGCTTTTGCATTTAATCATAGTTCATCTGTGCCTAAAATACTTCTACCCTTCCTAGCCTTCCTGTGGAAGTAGTGACGCTGATCCAGACACTCAGGTTGCAACAAGATGCTTCAAATGGTGCATTTTAGAATGTAAATTAGACTTAGGGGCCACATATCCCAGAACTGTTCACTGTCTGATCTAACAGCATCAGCCTTTCCACCCATGCTGTTCACTGCATGCTTTTTAGCTGAAAATGCCCAAACTGAGCCTGAAAAATAAAGGCTTCTTTAACAGAACACTATTCCCATCTCATGATAAGACAAATGGAAATACATAATTTTCAGCTATAGTGCACATCGCGTTGCAGCTGTATATCTATAAATGAGTAATTTACTCATGTTGTTGGACTACAGCTCCATCAGCAGTGGTCATGCTCGCTGGGGATGAGGAGGAGTTGCAGGCCAACAACTCTAGAAGGTCCCAGATCAGGGAAGGTTGATCTACATGAAATATCATCCTCCCTATTTATTTCCAGCATGTTTACCTGAATTTAAACAAGACTGGCTAGGATCCAGGTCTAAAATCATAAACATTACCTTAAGAACCAGAACTATTTTCCCCCAAAAGACTTTCTGGGAGGAAAAAGGGAAAACAAGAAACTGTGTGATAGGGAATAAACTTGTTAAAGATTATGTTCAATACATTTTAGGCATAAATCATAACCATAGATTCATTGCTGTTGTTGTTCAGTCGTTAAGTCGTGTCCGACTCTTCGTGACCCCATGAACCATATTGCGCCAGGCCTTCCTGTCCTTCACTGCCTCCCTGAGTTTGCTCAGTTTCATGGTCATTGCTTCAGTGATGCTATCTAACCATCTCATCCTCTGCTGTCCTCTTCTCCTTTTGCCTTCAATCTTTCCCAGCATCAGGGTCTTTTCCAAAGACTCCTCTCTTCGCATTAGGTGACCAAAGTAGCTGAGCTTGAGCTTCATTATCAGTCCTTCCAATGAGCAATCAGGGTTGATTTCCTTTAAGATTGACTGGTTTGACCTCCTAGCAGTCCAGGGGACTCTTAAGAGTCTTCTCCAGCACCACAGTTCAAAGGCATCAATTCTTTGGCGCTCAGCCTTCTTTATGGTCCAGCTCTCACAGCCATACATTACTACTGGAAAAACCATAGCTTTGACTATGCAGATCTTTGTTGGCAAGGTGACATCTCTGCTTTTTAATATGCTATCTAGGTTTGCCATAGCTTTCCTCCCCAGGAGCAAGCGTCTTTTAATTTCATGGCTGCAGTCTCCGTCTGCGGTGATCTTGGAGCCCAAATAAATGAAGTCTGTTACTGCTTCCATTTCTACCCCTTCTATTTGCCAGGAATTGATGGGTCCAGATGCCATGATCTTAGTTTTTTTAATGTTGAGTTTCAAGCCAGCTTTCGCACTCTCCTCCTTCACCCTCATCAAGAGGCCCTTTAGTTCTTCTTCACTTTCTGCCATTAGGGTGGTATCGTCTGCATATCTGAGGTTATTGATGATTCTCCCTGCAATCTTAATTCCGGCTTGTGATTCTTCCAACCTGGCATTTCTCATGATGTACTCTGCATATAGGTTAAATAAGCAGGGTGACAGTATACAGCCTTGTCGTACTCCTTTCCCTATTTTGAACCAATCGGTTGTTCCGTGACTGGTTCTAACTGTTGCTTCTTGGCCCGCATACAGATTTCTCAGGAGACAGGTAAGATGGTCTGGTACCCCCATCTCTTTAAGAATTTGCCAGAGTTTGTTGTGATCCACACAATTGAAGGCTTTTGCATAGTCAATGAAGCAGAAGTAGATATTTTTCTGGAACTCTCGTGCTTTCTCCATGATCCAGCGAATGTTGGCAATTTGATCTCTAGTTCCTCTGCCTCTTCGAAACCCTAGATTCATAGATCTAATAATTAAGTCATGCGATAGTTAAGTACTATTTGCTGAGTAAATCATAAATGGCTGGGTTTGTACAGCATAAACCATGGTT
This sequence comes from Python bivittatus, assembly GCF_059951505.1. Classification (NCBI taxonomy): domain Eukaryota; kingdom Metazoa; phylum Chordata; class Lepidosauria; order Squamata; family Pythonidae; genus Python; species Python bivittatus. Next base: position 9,727,496 of record NW_028277088.1, read on the forward strand.
TAGAAACCATAATGACTGAGTTCATACTAATTCCAAACCAAACAGATCACATTCTGGTTTAATTAATTAAATGAGGTATCAACGCAGTCACAGAGTTAGGTCTATACACAGCTTTGCAGGAGGTAGATCATCCCCAACAAATGAGCTGTAGTGAAAAGCTATAGGCTATTTGATTCCATTACTGAACACAGAACTCCATGGGAAGATGGTTCTCCTAACATCCAACTACTGTAAAATGTACCTTCCTTTCACAGCAGAGAGCAGCTTCTAATTCTTTTCAATATGATAGAGTCCCTCAAGTCAATCTCACTCCTGGTGACTTCATGGACATTCTTCTAGCATTCCCTAGTAAAGTCAAGTCTCTTTCAGGGTGAACTCAACTTCTGTTGTCTTCAGCAAGATGTCCATGTAATCTTCATGGCAAAAGTACAGAAATGCTTTGCTATTGCCTTCTTTCAGGAAGTTTTTCAATTTTCCAGTCTAGTCTACAGCCCTGGGATATCCTGGTGATCTCCCAGCCAACTACTTACCAGGTCTGACCCTGCTTAGGTTTGGAGATCAGCCAAGATGGGCTAGGTGCTGTCAGCTAGCTAGGCTTTCAATGTAATATTTTTGTCATCATTCTTCTCTCCACCATACTATAACCATACTCTGAACAAACTGGCTGTAACGTTCAGATTCTTTTTTGATCTGAAAGCCAACTGGGAGTTAAAATAAAAGCTAGAAAACTGACAAAACAGCATTGCAGGTGGTTATCAGCATTACATTGCAATGGAAAAGTATGCAACCCTCTTTTGATTCCCAAATAGCAACAGTTATAAGGATAACGTTAAATAATTTGTTTGGTTTTCCATTAGTTTTTTGTATTGTTACAGAATGTCATGTTACTAGAGTTTTTTTGGTTCAAGGAAAGAACACCCTGCAGTCTTGTCCCTTTGAGAATAAGAGTCCATCATTAAGGAGAGACTATTAGTACCAATTATCCTAACCTTTAAATGACAGATCTCTGGGGCTAAAATAATGTGTTTTGAGCAGAACATCACTAACGTTTGGCTGAGAAGCCCCAAGGCAAAATATAAGCCACATCCTCAAATAGCTTTGAGATTAAAGGCAACACAAGTCTATGGTTGCTTGCTATTTGGCTGGCTTTACAACTGGAAATTTGTCCTTTTATATGCTAATTTGGCATCCAGCAATAAATTACTCATCTTATCCATTTGGATAGGCCCTTCATATGAGACTCACTGCCATTTCATTTAAAAAAATTAATTAATTAATTCATCCCCCTGCATCTGAAGAATCTTGCTATAAAAACCATAAGGCAGACCACACTTATCAGAATGCAGACCAGGCACTTAAGAAATAGTGCTAGTGAGATTTCAACAGGAAATGTCTTAGTTTACAGCTCAGCTTCTCTACCAGAACGTTAGACTACGTAGCAGCATCAGCAGAACTTTATACCAGCAATAATTTAAAACTAGCCCATCAGTTCCTAGAATCACTTCAGCCAAAGAATAATATCCACCACATTTTTGAGTTCATAGTTGGGTCAAGAGGGAATTTAAAAAATAAGTAAAATGCCCAGTTAAAGGTAAGGTTCCTTGCTAAAATAATGGCTGATGCCACAGGAATGATAGAAGTATAGAAATCGTCCCTCTAAATGGGTTGGGGGGAAAAAAGAAAATTGGGAATTAGAAGGGAAATTGGACAGTTTGTTTGCACACAATGTTTTGTTGCAGCTTACTTCTCTTATTTTGTATGAGTTTTCTCTTTTTTTCCTGAGTTGCTAATTGGAAGGAAGCATAGAGAATATACAATGCTGGATACTGACACCCACAACATTAAATCTCACTTAATCCATCTTCCTCTCTTGCTTCTAAGATTCCAGGCAGTGCTGCCTGCCCACACATTTTCAGGTTTATTTTCACAATTGCAACAGTTAGAATTTTGCTTTTCACAAAGCCTGAAAGCTTTTATTTCCAAAAAGCTTCAATGCCAAACGAGATTGCATTCTACACATTTCTCATGCCCCGTGGGATCACAGCAGTGACTCAGCTTAAGTGGGAGATTATTAGGCACCAATATGCTTGAAAATCTCTGAATTGACTAAACTTACTTGCTACAACACAAAACAAAATGTGCTTTGTATTTATGCAAAGGAATGTATGTGTCTGCTTCCATCCATCTGAATATATACTTTAGCATGTCAAAACTATGCTTGACATTTTCATTAAGGACTTCTTAAAATGTATCCCAGGAAACTTTTTTTTTAAAAGTTAAATATCAGCAATGCAGCTGTGGGCCACCTCAGACAAGACAGTAAATCCTGCATTCCGTTTAAGCAAATGACGTTTTCAAATACAGTGGGGCAAAAAAGTATTTAGTCAGCCACCAATTGTGCAAGTTCTCCCACTTAAAAAGATGAGAGAGGCCTATAATTTTCATCATAGGTATACCTCAACTATGAGAGACAAAATGGGGGGAAAAATCCAGAAAATCACATTGTCTGATTTTTAAAGAATTTATTTGCAAATCATGGTGGAAAATAAGTATTTGGTCACCTACAAACAAGCAAGATGTCTGGCTCTCACAGACCTGTAACTACTTCTTTAAGAGGCTCCTCTGTCCTCCACTCGTTACCTGTAGTAATGGCACCTGTTTGACCTTGTTATCAGTATAAAAGACACCTGTCCACAACCTCAAAGAGTCACACTCCAAACTCCACTATGGCCAAGACCAAAGAGCTGTCGAAGGACACCAGAAACAAAATTGTAGACCTGCACCAGGCTGGGAAGACTGAATCTGCAATAGGCAAGCAGCTTGGTGTGAAGAAATCAACTGTGGGAGCAATAATTAGAAAATGGAAGACATACAAGACCACTGATAATCTCCCTCGATCTGGGGCTCCACGCAAGATCTCACCCCGTGGGGTCAAAATGATCACAAGAACGGTGAGCAAAAATCCCAGAACCACACGGGGGGACCTAGTGAATGACCTGCAGAGAGCTGGGACCAAAGTAACAAAGGCTACCATCAGTAACACACTACGCCGCCAGGGACTCAAATCCTGCAGTGCCAGGCGTTGTCCCCCTGCTTAAGCCAGTACATGTCTGGGCCCGTCTGAAGTTTGCTAGAGAGCATTTGGATGATCCAGAAGAGGATTGGGAGAATGTCATATGGTCAGATGAAACCAAAGTAGAACGTTTTGGTCTAAACTCAACTCGTCGTGTTTGGAGGAGAGAGAATGCTGAGTTGCATCCAAAGAACACCATACCTACTGTGAAGCATGGGGGTGGAAACATCATGCTTTGGGGCTGTTTTTCTGCAAAGGGACCAGGACGACTGATCCGTGTAATGGAAAGAACGAATGGGGCCATGTATTGTGAGATTTTGAGTGAACACCTCCTTCCATCAGCAAGGGCATTGAAGATGAAACGTGGCTGGGTCTTTCAGCATGACAATGATCCCAAACACACCGCCCGGGCAATGAAGGAGTGGCTTCGTAAGAAGCATTTCAAGGTCCTGGAGTGGCCTAGCCAGTCTCCAGATCTCAACCCCATGGAAAACCTTTGGAGGGAGTTGAAAGTCCGTGTTGCCCAGCGACAGCCCCAAAACATCACTGCTCTAGAGGAGATCTGCATGGAGGAATGGGCCAAAATACCAGCAACAGTATTGAAAACCTTGTGAAGACTTACAGAAAACGTTTGACCTCTGTCATTGCCAACAAAGGATATATAACAAAGTATTGAGATGAACTTTTGATATTGACTAAATACTTATTTTCCACCATGATTTGCAAATAAATTCTTTAAAAATCAGACAGTGTGATTTTTTGGTTTTGTTCCCCCATTTTGTCTCTCATAGTTGAGGTATACCTATGATGAAAATTACAGGCCTCTCTCATCTTTTTAAGTGGGAGAACTTGCACAATTGGTGGCTGACTAAATACTTTTTTGCCCCACTGTAATGATACAGTCAAGCTCAATTCCTGGGAATGTCATGGACACATCCATTCAGTAATGGCAAGGAAACTGGTACTACTTTTATATTATTTAAATCTGTATAATTAAACTAAAGCCTGTTTGTAAAAAAAATCAATACAAGTAAACAAATTGTAACAGTAGAATCCTAGCTATTTCAATCATAATTAAAATCAATCCATATTGTACTTCATTCTGAAATGACCAATTTGCATTTATGACATGCCATTTTCATATGAATTCAAAGCCAGTTTATGAAGTATATGAAGATGACCAAACTTTGTAGGTGCATGTATGATATTTATGTATGGAAAGCAACCTTCTCGTTGACCTCTAGAGAAACAGAAATTGACTGTCAGGATTAGTGTGCACTTTGAACATGATTTGGCAGAAGTGTTCCTTAAAGCAGCTACTTCCTGAAAAAAAGAAGATCTGCTTTAATGGATACCAGATTGGTGCTGTGCTCATGTAAGCCCTTCTGAATCATTTTTTGGACCCTACACAGCCCTATTAAGAACGGCTGTTCAAGAGGCAATTCATTACTAATCCCATAACTAAACACCAAAGAAGGGAAGTAAGGAAACTGTAATTAAAATTTCCCACCCCACTCTGCTTTCTAGAAATAGAAACTAATCGTTGATTACAATATTGTAATTTAAATACCGATCATGGCCAAACTATTCCGTTATCCACTAGGCCTGTGCTTGATCTTCAAAAGTTCGTTTGTTTTACTGAAATAATGTGTGGAATGGACAGACAGAAAGAATTTTAAAAGCCTTGTTACTTTCCAGAGCTGAATTATTCCCAAGCTGTCCTAAACAGTCTGTTCCATTGGGCACATAGCAGCTTGAAGAGGAGGCAAATTTGAACAGCAGAGGAATGGGACTCTGAACAAGCTGGAAGTCTGCAACAGTTGTATCTCATTTAAAACAACGGTTCTCAACCAATAGAGAGCTTTGGTTTATGTAGGTTACATCTATCAATATTTACTGTATTAGAAATAAAAACTGAGAAATTTTAAAATATTCATTTGGTTTATTTTGCAGATCCCCTAAAAGGATCTCAGGGACCCTCAGAGGTCCCCAGACCACACTCTGAGAACTGCTGATTTAAAATAAAAGGAGATCAGGATCAGATCTAATAATATAACTTAGCCCAACAGATATGTGGTATGGTGTGTGCACTTCATCTCTTGCCCTAAAGAGGAATAATAAAAACAGCAACAACAGAAATAGGTTATTTAAAATGCTGCAACGGTTATTTAAAATACCATAGCTTATTCAACCCTGTGTACAACTTCAGAAAGAAAGATGGTGGTAGTTTACAGCTTTCTGCTTTGTAGGAATTTATGAATTTCTCAGGTCTCTGTACAGAAAAAAAACCCAGGTCTCAATTGCTAACAATTTTTTCAGGCAATCATGCTGAATAACAATATTTCTGTAGGAGTTGTTCATAGTAAATAGTTGCAGCTGAAGAAAACTGACCATATGGATGTGTATAACAGCACCATCTGGTGACTACTATATTATGAATGGAACAAAAAGGTTTTCAAAGAAAATATGTTAAGTTCTTTCTTTATGTTTTCAACCTTCTGAAGCTTCATTCATCAACTGTGTTTACCTGAGTTTCAACTGATGTTGACATAACTTGAGAATATTAGAATATTGTTTATTGGATGATCGTAGATCTTTAGAGAGGAAAAGGCTGGTCTGTAGCTTTACTTATTGATCGATTTTTGTTTACTTGTGTTGTATTGGCTCTTCTCTCAGGGTCTGGAATAGGGTGGTCATGGAGCCCCTGCTATGTATATCTGCTTCACACATTTTGTTAAGTGTTTGAAATTTGGGTCCAGACGTGTATACTCTTCCTGTTTACTAAGCTACCCAGACTGATTCTAGAGTCAGGCAGCCATACATCAAATAAATAAATAATTCAAAATAACTTAGAATTAAATAACAACTGTTTTGGATCAGGCCAAAGATGTTTTGTTCCCATGTTGGCCAACTAACTATTGGGGATATCAATGGAAACCCACAACCAGGGCTGTTTTCAAAGCTAGAGAGACCCAAATGTAACTTTTCCTGATTAAAATAAAAGGATCCCTTCCTTCTGTTACTTTACACAAATGTCAGGAAATGCATTGCTTGCTAAATTGACCAGAAGGAATCATAACCTTATCTTCTTCCTCTCACAAGTGGCTGCCCTGGCATCTTGACATTTGTGGTAAATTTAGTCCATTGCTATGTCTTGACTATAGGTCAGATTTGCCCTGATTTTGCTTTGGAGGGTCAGTATTAATCCTCATTTTTCAATCTGGATTCCACAAAAAAACTGCAAATTTGAAAGCAAACCCCAATAAGTGGCTTTTGCAGAGGGCCTTTATTTTAAAATTAGGGATGGCTTGTTTTGCTGTGTATTGATGACACAGCTCTAGCATACCTATAGGATATTTCTGAAATGCATTAGGGTTCATTTGCAATTTCATTTTCTATCCAAGGGTCAACCTAGCGGAGATTACTTCTCCCTCTATTGAAATCTCTTTGATCCTCTCCTCTCAAACTAGAAATGGTGCTGCTGAAAGGAACATTCTCCAAGAAATATATTATTTATGTGTTTCTGAGGCAGCCATAAAAGCAGGTCAACTAATTCTAGTATACAGAAACATTGCTCCACTATCAAACATCCAGACTCTAAATGTTCTTTTTTGTTTTATTGTCAGCCTATCAAGTAACAGCTTCATGAGATAAACAAAGCTGTGAATTGCACAACATCTTGTCTGAGAATCTTCCTGGATGTTCTGTAGCACATCTTCCTGAAGCAGAGCTTTCATCACAAAAACTGGAGATGCATCAGGCTTGGCTCACTTCACATATTACATTTCTGTATGCAGAAGTGAACAACTGATTTCAAAGTATACCTCCATCATTAATGAACAGTGGCTCAAAATATATAAATGGCACCTATATCGTATTTTGATGCAGAAGCTCTATTTTTTCCAGTAAAATACCTGCAGGTATATTGCAGACATAGACAGCCAGTTTGGTCTAGTGGTTAAGGCACCAGGCTAGAAACTGGGAGACCATGAGTTCTAGTCCCACCTTCGGCACAAAGCCAGCTGGGTGACTTGGGGCCAGTCCCTCTTTCTCAGCCCTAGGAAGCAGGCAAGGGCAAATCACTTCTGAAATCTTGCCTAGAAAACTACAGGGACTAGTCCAGGAGTCAACACTGACTCGAAGTAGATACAAAGCACACCAATTCAAAGTAGTGGCACTTACCTTTTCAGGTAACACTTGGGTTGTAGAATCCTGAATAAATCTTTCTCACTTTATCAACCTGCCACTGCCTTTAGAAACTCAGAGACACTATTTCTCTTCATCCTTTTTTGTGAAATATCCAGAGGTCCCTTTCTGGAGGTGGAGGGGGGCACTTCAGCCCTGGAATGTCCTCCCTTTGGTTGTTCTCAGGGCCAGCTCTACACATTTTGGCGCTGTAGGCAGTCATATTCTGGTGCCCCCTATGGTTTGGCTCATCTTCTGATTTTGCTAGGAATTTCAAACAGTGTCCTCTTTTTTTTCTTCAAGTTTCTGAGGTTTATGCTTATGATTGTCAGCCCCAGACAATTTTTTTTCCTGGACATTTTCACCTATTTACTGTGAATCACAGTAAACAATTTTAATTACATCAGCACCCATTCTCATATGGCAACAATTCTGCGAAATTACATATACTCAACCAACTCTGGGAGTGTCTTTAAACAGCATAGAAAGAAAAAGTTCTAAAGCAATGAGGAAAGATACCTGATTTTAAACTCATATTGCGTATTTCAGAAGTCTTTGCCATTTTGGCGCTGCCTAAAATGTCCATGTCTTACAACATGCAAGACCTGATTGGCTACTAACCCCAGTCCAATCATCTTATTGACATACAGTATATTAACCTATGAAAAGACACCCGTTTGGGAGACATTGAAGCTTTGCCCGTGTTCTCCAGGCAAGTGTGTAACCTGCCATGAGCCCTTGTGCCAGGAAAGTACTGCAAGGCTACATGACATCACTAGCCCTTTCTGTCCAATCAGACAACAGTAAGTACAAACTGGCCAATCCAGCATTTAGACTGAACTCTTGGCAATGAGTTCAGTAATGGAGAGGCTTCCCCCCCCGCCACTCTGTCTCTCCCGCTCTTTTTCTTGGAGGACTGATGGACTTTTCCCATCATGCAATTGAGTGGATAGAGTTAGTTTAATCATTTTTGTGACTGAGTCTCTTTGGGGTTCTATTTAACCATTTGGGGATTTCCTGACTGGATCAACTGACCTCTTTTTGCTGTTCCCAGAGCGCCCAACCCTTGATCCAGTTAAAAATCTTGTGGGACCATTGAAACACACTGGCACTGCACCGATTCCACCCAGACATTTTAAAGTGTATAATTTGCTTTGTTCTTTTTCTGCTTTTGATCGTGATGTTGTTTTATGGGGGTGCCTCCTGCTTTTTATACTTTCGGTAAACTGCCTTGATTCTGTTACATGAAGGGCAACTGAAATATGCTTTTAATAAATAATGCAGTAAAAATAAACCTATGAAATGCAGTCGTGATGGGTTATTTTTAAAGAAGAAAGGTGGCCTGCATTTTAATCTTGGAACAAGGCCCAGAATGTCATCTGCTGGCCCTCAGCCCAGAAATATTCAAATTCAGGAATCAGACTCCATCCTATAAGATGTGTATAGTTCATTTGGCAACACTCCCCAAGCCACTCACCTCAAAATACTTTCAGGGGTCTATTCAAGTAGTAATTGAAACGTCTCCCTTTGTTCCTAATAATAAATGAGTGGGAAAATTCAGTTGTAGGAGCTTTTCTATTCATGAATCGGTGTCCTGGCCCACTCCGTTGGGCAGAAAAGCAGGCCTACAAAATGAATACATAAATAAATGTCTGTATTTAACAAATTCAGTTCAATGGGATGATTCCTCATTCAACACTTCAATGAAGATAAATGTTGGGCATGTCTATATTACAGAAATGTTTAGCAGTAGTGTACACATTATATTTTTAATTATTGCATCGAAGTCTCTCCTTTAAAAGGGTCTTCTCCATTTTGTTGATGTGCCCTTGTGACTAGAGCTCCCATAATTACTTTGACCAAGCTGGCTGGAAATTATGGAGATGGTAGTACTGTATACAGTAGCTCATCCTGTGAAGGCACCAGATTAGGTAAAGCCATATCAGAAAGACTCAAATCACGTTATCAGGTTTTCTTTCCCCACAGGAGCATCTGCAGGAGAGGTAAAAATCTGCAAGATGGCAGATGTGGTACACAATCCAAACCCCATCCTCTTTTGTACATGTGTGGGACACTAGCATAGGTACAAAGGGAGAACCAACCATCTTGCAGATTTTCCCACCCTGGATTTCCTAAGTTCTCATGTGGCACCCTGCCTATATTAACAAACTATATTTTCCCCCCTTCCCATGTTCAATGTTATGGTTAAAGAGATGCTTCTGACAAAGCTATACACGGGAAATATGGATTCCAGGTGAGAAATGGTGAACTAAGATGTCTCCAAATGAGTGGAGATGACCGCAGCTAAGACCAAAAGACCAGCAAGTAGAACAGTCCCATGGACCCTCTCTGGATTAGGAGAGGATAAAAGATTGCCCACTTGTGTGTCTAATGAGAAGACTGCAGGACACCAGTTTCCTGCAGGTTTGAGCACTGGGAGATGAAGGGAGTCATCGTGCCCTCAACCATGGCAGAGCCTTTTAAAGGATACTGAGTTCGCTAACTCACTTTCTAATCATTTTTGGAAATTACCTATTCAACTACCTTAAGGACGTTAAAGATCTTCAAAACAACAAGTTTGAAAACCACCTGGTGAGTTTACCTTCATTCTTGAATAAAAGAAAAATTACCTATATGCTTAAGAACTTAGAAATAAAAGACAAAAAGCTAAATAAGAATCTTAACAAATTATGGGACCAGACAAACTTGGAATAATGGAATATTAGGACTTTTGCTACAATATTTTGGAAATAATTAAATAAATGAATAGCCCATTTGTGGTACCAACTTGTTTAGTTTATCTTAAGTCAAAAACAGCAACGTAAGACTTTATGATTTCAGAAATTCTACACTAGAGGGGACTAAAGATTCCAGGCAGAAAGGGAAAAGGAAAAAAAACCCCTCTTCTCTTTGGTCAGCATTGGAACTTGAAAAATGACAGAAAATGCTTTGACATTTGAAATACTTCAGGAGATTTTGAAGAATGGGGTCAAAAAACAGCAGCTTCAATCTCAGCAATGATGTATGCTTCTATGAATAGATTATGTCCTAAAGATATTAAAGAAGAAATTACTGATGAGAAAGACAACATCTTGGGAGATTTACAAGATAAAGAGATGAAACCAATTTTTCCTGATGCAGAAATATCAGAACATAAAGAATTTGAAGAAGTACTGGGGGGAAAAAAGGACTATAAGACAGAGAAAACAACAAAAGTGGAAGAACAAATGACAAGTCAAGAAATTGACCTGTCTGAGGACTTTTTACTGGACTTACAAAATAAGTTGCTTAAAGTCTTGAAGAAATCTTCAAGATGGGAAAAAGAAAAATGGAAGAGAGATCAAATTGTATGACAGCATCTGAATGATCTAAAGATTAAGATTATTAAAAGCAAAAGGAAGGAATACAAAGTTGGCTTGTCTGATCAAGGTTAAAATAAGACATGTTTGTATAAATCTGAGATCCCATCACGGACTTTTTGCTGACACTAGGACTGAAATATTAATGATTTATGGATTTGCGTATGGATAAGGGATGGGTTATGGGAAGAAAAGATACCTGCATGTAATGTTATGGGAGTGATGAATTATTAAATTTGTACTTGTGATGAAGCTCAAAAGCTACTTCTTTATAGTTTTTTAAAAAATTTTCTTTTCTCTTGTTTTTATATACCTTTTATTCTTTTTTCTTTATTTTCCCTTCTTTCTGAGTTTAGTTTGTATTTTCTTTTATTATGGTTACTAAAACTTTCAATAAAATATTTTAAAAAAAATGTTTTTATTCTAACAACTTTTTATCTTTTTATAATGCCTGTTTTTATTCACTTGTTATTTATTTTAATTGTTGTATGCTTCCCAGAGTTGCTTTGTGAGATGAGGGGCTATATAAATGTGATACATAAATAAATAAATAAGCTATAAATTGGACACATACAAAACATCTTTGAGGTCAGCGGGAATTTTACTTAAGAAAGGTCTCTGTTTTGTTCTCAAGATGCTACAACTATGTGTATAGGTATGTCTCTCAAGGTTTAGCCAACAGGTTGACAAGTTTGACAAGGGATACAGAATTCATATTGATAATGTTAGATTAAACATGAATAATCGATGTATATTGTGTTACATATAGTTGCTTGAATGGTAATTAAGTGCAATGGGAAAGAAGAGCTTCTGGTTCATTTTGTACTTTGATTTATGAAGCCTGGGATCTGCCAGGGTGTTTTAAATACTCCTGGAGATACGACAGATGACCTGAAATACAGAAGCCAAAATAAAAATAAAAATTACTTTCTTTAAAAAGGTTGAACCCTCACAAGATCACCAAATCTTCTGGGATTTGTGAGTTTTGTGAACTTACAAGATGTTTTTCCCATTTTTTAACTTTCAAAAAATGTTTACATTCACTTCTGGTTTAATTTTGGAACCCAGAAAATGTCAGAAAATGTCAAATCTTCTCGTTTGCAAGCTTTTGGTCATGATGGAGTCGTCCATATAAAGGAAAAAGTTGGGAACATCTGCAGAGTTCTCTATCTTAAGTCCTTCCCTTGGAAAGTTAGCTTGGCACAAAACACCAACCATCATTCTAATGGTTTATCCTCTAAAAATGGTTTCATGATGCTGGGATTAAATTTTTTGCTGTGATTTTATTGTAATTGCATGATTCATTGGATTGACTTTGTAAGACATTATTAGAGTTTCAGTTAAAGAGCCTCTAATGAGAAACTGAGATAAATCAAAGACAGAGCTAGCTAATTTATTATATGTAATATACAGCTTTTGGGAACTTATCCGACTTTCTGATATAAGAAAAAAAGGAGGCTGGGTTGAAATGATGCACTAAATCAGGTTCACAGATTGCTCCAGTAGTCTTCACACCTTCACTGAATAAATAGAGCCAAACAGCGTTTATATTATGTGTGGTACCACTTATTTTATTTTTGTAGAAAAAAAAAGCTTGATGAATTGGGAAATTGCTGTTTTCACTAGCAGAAGGGTCCCAATGCAAATTGCCACATTACCCATATAATATTTTACCAAGCTAAGCCATTCTCCAAAAAACTTTTTTAGAAGAATGGGCTGGAGAATTCAATAGGAATCAAGATCTGCCACATCTTTTAAACAAACCTTCTTTGAAATCTTCTTTCCATTAATGCAATGGAAATGGTCATATTATTTCTTTAAAGTATACTCTAAGGCCATTATTTCTAGTAATTTCTCGTATTGTTTTCACATTTTCTACTAACTACAGCAATGATATTATTATTATTGTATGTCAGACCCTTTTTTTAAAGTATACATACCCAGGGATCAGACTAGCCTTTCCCAACTCGTTTTTCCAGATGTGATACAATTCCCAGAATTCTAAGTAAGCAAAATTTGGGGAATTTCTAGGAGCTGCAGTCAAAGCATCTCTAATGGACCAAGGATGGGCTTGGAATTCTAGAAGTTGTAGTCCTGGGACAACTGGAGAAAACCAGAAAAAGGCAGTATATGTCAGGGAAACTGCATTAGAACAGCTGCTTGGGACAAAGACAGCTGTCTATGTTTATTGCTTCCTGGAAACCCTTTATGGACTTTTTGCATAAAACAGAAAAAAATGAACTTATGATTTATGGTTTTGATGATTAGACAGGAGAGATTAAGAAAGAAGAGCTTTAAGTGGTAACCATAGAGCAGTATTTCTCAACCCTGACAACTCTAAGATGTGTGCACGTCAATTCCTAGAATTGCTGAGTAGGGAATTCTGGGAACTGAAGTCCACACATCTTAGAGTTCCTAAGGTTGAGAAACACTGCCATAGAGTAAGAGGTAAATTTATAATTGTACTTATAACTGCTGTAAAGAAGATTGGAAGCTACTTCTTTGTATCTTTTTTCTTTCTTTTCTGTTTTTCTTTTACTCTTTTGCCCTTTTCTTGCATTTTTAGCTTTCTCTTTGATTTCTTTTTTTTCTTTTTCTGACCTTCTGTTAGTCTGTATTAGTTTTCATCTTCCTTTTTAAAAATCTTTAATAAAAATTATATAAATAAAAAAAAGAACAGCTGCTTGGGATGTAGAATGAGTGAGCTGATTAGAGATATGCGTCTTTCTGATGAATGAACATATACAGCCTGGTATCTTACATCAATTGTGCTGCTGATAATATTGCCTGTATATTGATCTGTAGTATATTCAGAACCCTACTGGATTTTGGATTCAACTAACTGCTGCCAAATGCTTGTTAAAATAAAAAGAGGGAGGCAAAATATTTCTTGTCCTAAAGAACTGTACACCTACCTGAAAATATTCAGTACAATAGAGATATCCTATTCAGATGCTTTCTTACTAAAACTTGATCTGGCTCGATTAGTCATGACATTACCAGATCTGTCGAACGTCCAGGTTAAAAAAATTCACAATGTTTGTTTTCATTTGTTTTTCTTGTTATGGGAATCCACGACAAACTTAATACGTTTTGTGCAATTATACACAGATTATAAATATTAGCAATGCCAAAGCAAGTATGTGGAACAATTACTGGCCTACTAGTAATACATAGCAAAAGTCTGATTTATAGAGACTGGAAATCCTGGGGAAAAAATTCATTCTCTAAGCTTGGCTTTTAGCCTTCAGCAAACTCACAGACTAACAACATGCCTTTGCAATGACATTTATTATATTATGTCATCTTTAATTGTTCTTTTTCTGCTAGCAAAATTACGTTCCAAGTTAAGACCCTGATGGATCATGTAATTATTTTACTCAGTCCTGAATAAGTGCCTATCTCGTTCTATTCTAAGGACATTTAGAGGTGCCAAATGTGTACCATGACCCTACTGGTGTGCAAGCTTCCACTACTCTACAAGCAGCAGCCAAAGGAGTGAAATGAGGGCAAGAAATATGCAACAGACTTATAACCAAACTGCATAGGGGAGGAAGAAGAGAGATGATGGAGGATGATGTCATGCAACAGTATGTATAACCTTTCTGTAGTTGTTTACTTGGGTTTACATTTCATTAGTGGAAAAGAGAATATTTTGGATTCAGTTACTCCAAAGAACAGCTATGTGGAGGGTGCGCCTATCCCTTTATATCTATCCATTGCATTCTCAGACTCTCAGAACTTGTCTCTCAGCCGAGTTCAAAATGCAGTTTACGCTCTTTAGAACTTTTCATGGTTTAAGAACCTGCTGCTCATACAATTACTTGTCTCCAGATGTGTTTGCCTGTCCTCTAAAATTTTCAATAGTGATCTTAGTAGATTGCGTCTTCAATTTGAGAAAAAATGGAAGCCTACATGGGAAGAATCCTGCTTTGTATGGTGCCTCCAAGAATGTGGAATGTTTCCCTCAGGAGCTTCACTGGGTGCCTATCCTGAGGACATTTTAGCAGTAAACTAAAACCTTTTTGTTTTCTAAGCTTTTAAAATCCTCTATGTATTGTTCTCATAATGCTTTTTTGTACTGGGTTGTACTGTTTTTATATTAATAGGTAGATTAATTTCAGCTTATTATACCTCACCCAGAGAGCTGCTGAATTACTGAAATCACCAAAAAGTTACAGGGAGCAGAAGAAGACTGGGGAAAACCACAATCATTAGCAGTAGTACAACCTTCAGTGGTGCTACCACTATCTCATGCTTTATATCCAGAAGGAACAGGAGAGTGAAAATGATAGAAGAGCTGAAATAATAGCTATCAGCATATAGCATTCTGCTCCAAACTGTACATGTCAATGATGCAAACATTAATTTTTGTAATGGACTGTGAAGATAATATTTTTCTTCTTTCCCCTGCTACTCCTTTGTAAGCCAAGACCTTCTTCTCTCTTCTCCCCAAGTTCTAGTAACGTTGTCAGCTTCTTAACTGGCATCTCTACTGCTGTGCCATTGTAAATGCTGGAGCTAGGGGACCTTATTATTATTAAGCTCCAGAAGCCACAGAGCAAATGTCCAATGACACTGTAACTTCACAAGGATGGCATTTGTTTTGCCCCTTATTATACAGAAAATCTCTAAAAATAGCCCTTTATTCAAAATAGTGAGTTTCCTCCTGAATTTCAGCAATGCTCCCTGAGATTGTTTTGGGAGATGCAAAATGGGGGTCACAGCCTGCCCATCTCTGGATTAGCATAATCATAGAAGTGTCACCTTTCTATTTCTCTGCAAGTTCTAGTAAATATTTCATATCACTAACCTTTTTCTGATTCAGATTTCCATTTTCCCAACAGGAATTGGCCTTACCATTAGGCAGAATGGAATAGTTCCTCTTATAACAGATTATGTGTGTGTGTGGGGTGTGTGTGTGTGTTAGTAGGGATAGATTAATAATGTTGCTATTATTTCATTTAAAAAATGTTACTGCACCTCTGTTCTCCAAAGTCTTGCTTATTTTTTCCTACTATATCTTCCTCAAGACCCCATAAATTATGCCATTGTTTGCTCTGTATCATCATTCTGAAAGACAGATAAGAAGAGATCAGCCAATCAATCTAAAGACCCATAACTGGGCAGTGCAAAAAGTCCTGAGCAATATATGCCTAGGGAGGAGACAGAGAGAGGCCACATACTGGCACTCTTTCCACATCAAGAATAATGTCATAATCTTCCAGAATTTCAGAGTAGAGTTCACTCTGACCAATGAATGAGATGAAAATGAGAGCTGAAATGATAACATTTACAACATTACTTGCCATTTACAAGTAGAACTTTTGCAATCAAAGGTTAAGCCTCATCCCCATCACATCAACCCATCCCACCTGGTCAGGCAGGACCCCGTCAGTGACAGAATGTCGGCTGGCGGGGTCCAGGAGGAGAGCCTTCTCTGCTCTTGCCCCCGCCCTTTGGAATACTCTCCTCCCAGGGGTGCAGTGGGCCCCTACCGTCCTGGCTTTCCAAAAAGAATTAAAGCGTGCATGGGGCGATATGAGCTCTAACCGTCCCTGGGGGTGGTTAGTGCCCTGACAATGCTCCCTGAGTTATTCGCCAATTCTCCATCTTTCTTGGAAGCTATTTATTATTAGGATTGTTTTTATATTGTATTTTAATGAATTTTATCTCTGTTGTAAACTGCCCAGAGTCATTTCAACGAGATGGGTGGTGATAGATAGATAATAGATAGATAGATAGATAGATAGATAGATAGATAGATAGATAGATAGATAGATAGATAGATAGATAGATAGATCTCAGTGACAGACTTCACTCTAGGCTATAAATCATGGTTTCCAAACCATAATAAATGAGTTCATGCAACATATTGAGCCAAACTCAAACCAAACACATTGTGATTTAGCATGGTAATTAATTTAATAAATATAGTTAACAAACTATGGCTTATGATATATGAAAATTTTAAAAATGTATATTCAGTTCAGTAGAACTTAATCCTAGATGGGCAGGAGGTTGGACCAGAAGACCTCCAACCCTATTATGGTTCTATGAACTGTGCACAGGGTTACTTTCATGCCTTGCACTCTTAATTATGAGATACTATTAGTGACTTGCATTAAATAATGTAAGGGAACTATTGACAAGAGTAGTCATTCTTATGAGGATATACATTTGGGGCATGGATTTTGGATTTGCTAGACGATGTTAAATGGAATTGTTATAATGAGTTCTTGCAACCTCTATGTGTATCATTAGAGCAAAGCCCGTAACTATCATAGACTATTCCAGCTACACGGACTACCAGAAGGTACCACATCACCAGTCTCATCCTTACTGGGAATCATCAGATGCAGATAGTTAGATGTTAATCGGGAATTGAACTTGTAGACTTTCACACTTTAGCTATACAGATCCTGTTGCTCAGTAATTGCAGGAAGTGATAGCTAGAACATCTCAGAATGGTGTATAACAGCCACTTTCTCTAAAATAAATCTCTCCCCCAGCCCCCAGTCTCACTCTGCTCTGGGAGCTTTAAAGAAGGTGGGCTGTAGATACCATTCTGAGAACTTTATGATAATGTATGTCTTCTCCATGACAGATCTTGGTGGCTCTGATTTCAGAAGTTTGGATTCCATTACACCTAATAGTCTAGGTAAGTATGCTAAATTTATGCCAGATGGCATAAGGAGTATGAAAGGAAAATCTTTCCAGATCTTCTACTCCACATTTTCTATAAGATTTTTGGTGGTCGTATCTGGAGAAACTGCATTTTCTTTAAATATCTTAGAATGCAATGACTTGGGATTCACCAATAGCTCACAAGCCAATATTCACTCTCGCCTCACTTCAATTCTAAGAAATATATTTGTATAAATGTTATTTTTAAAAAATTCCCAAGAAGTTAAGAATGTCGTCGTTTCAAATTCTGAAGAATTGCGCCTTTATAACACCCACTTATAGAATGCATTAACAATGGTAACACAACATAAATTAAGAACGTTACCACATTTTTAATCTTTAGAAATGTTACTCATTGTTTTTACAAAGAAAAGAAGATAGAATCAAGCTTCTCAAACTCTATTGGGAATGTTGAACATTTAAAAATAAACTCTTACTCTTATATCTCACTGAAGCTATGCCAGGCTGATGAAATGACTAAATTGTTTGTATACCTGCATATTTCATACACAAATGAACTACACAAATATACAGTATTAGGTATTTTGGAATTTAATTTTCAAAGTGATATGGGGCAGTGATGAGTTACATTAGACAGAAATAATTACTATGGACATATTTTCAAATAATAAAATACATATACTGCCATTTGCATTTTAAAGGTTATTTTCCTTTATATAAAGTCCATCTTCCCTTAAGATCACAGAGCAGAGAGATATGGATCATGTTCCCACGTACAGGGTTTTACATGACTTTCATATAAATAGATTCCATGCATATGGATATATCCCTTCCTACAATGCCAGAGTGTTAGGACCTGGATAGCTCTTAAAGTTAATGCACTGTATATAGTCATCTGATATGGAAGGGTCCATGAGTTCAATCCCTGGTAAAGGTTTTGAACCCCATAGAACAACATCTGGATAGCATCCAGCTACCTAAGTGTGAATATAAATAAAATAGTCCCTCCTCCCAAAACAAAATTTCATGGTGATATTTTAAATGTAAGATCAAGATGTTGCCATTCCATTTCCCCACTAATAGCTGCTGCTACTCTAAAGCAGAATGTGTGCCATTATTCTTGATCTTGGAGAGTGACGCAATGAATTGTGTGAAGACTTTTTCTCCCCATTTTCCATGTTTTGTAGTGTGGTTTTGATTAGATTTTCTTGGTTACACAGCTGTTTTTTCACCCACAATTACATTTGTGTAGCCATGTCTGATCGCTTTTCTAAAGTTTCATGGAGGCCTTTCGCTGATGGAACCTATCATGCGGGAGAAGCAGTTTTGTCACAATATCAGGAAGTGCCATCTTCACTAGCTGCCATCCTGCTTTTTGAGAGAGGCCATAGGGACCAATTGTTCTGAGAATCAAAGTGATAACTACCATCTTCACTCACAGTTTCTGCATCCAATTGGGATTCTCCTCCTCACTCAATAAGACCATTGGCACCAAGTCCCTTGTGAGGAAGAACAACAGGGCAACAGATTAGGCGGATGGTGGTTGGCCTCCCAGCCAAGCTATTTCTATCACTGTTGGCCATTATAAGAGCAACAAAACTTTACTGACTGATCCCTTCCTTCTGTCCCCTTTTCCCCCTCCTCTTCACCCCTCTTCCCTTTAACAATATGCATTTTTTTTTAGCTTGTAAACTTTGTTTTTGGTTGTTATTTAAGTAGCCATGGGAATCTTCCAGGCTGAAAAGTGGAGTCTAAATGCATGAATTAAATATATAAATAATTTAATAAAATGGTTGGGCATGGTGATATCAAGTTTGCAGGACCATAAATATGGGAGGAGGCACTGGTAATATATCTGCCATAAAAAATGGGGAGGGGGGAGAAACTCAACCAAACTCCAATAGTAGATTTACTTCCTTCTCACTTTGCTAATACTTCCTGCAAAATATTAGCATTCCAGCAAAAGCATATTATTTCAAGTGCTTTAGAAGAGTATTTATCTTATATACATCTGTATCTTGTATATATTTACAACGAAGAGTTTTATAGGTGAAAACACACCTGGCCTGTGTATATAAAAGACATGAAGCAACGTAAGCTGAAAACATCTTTGAGGAGCAGATTAAGTGAATCTTTCATTTCCCTGGAAGATAGTTTGGCGGTGGTGATTTTTTCCATTCGCCAAATGGCATGGTGTGAGTTGCAAATATGCTGCAAAACCTTTACATCTAACATAGTATTTGACAATTAATGTCTCCTGAGGCCAGAGTGTTGCCTTGAATTGTGCAAATAAGCAAAATACTTTTCGAGAACAGTAAACATCACTGTCCTTTTATAGATAGGAAAAAAACTAACCATTCTGTGCATTGACTATTTAACAGATGTTGATCAGTGAAGCATAAACAACTATCCACTGTCAGGAAAAAAATGATCACTGCATATTATACTGATCTTTCCAAATATGGTTTGAGATGTGTTGGGGCTATAATTCCATGATGCCTAGCCAACATAGTCTGGAAATTATGGGTACTGCAGTCTCAATTCACCCCGAGGGCATCAAATAGAGAAAACAACAACTTTCTATTAGAAAGAATTCCATGTACCTGAGAAAGGAAAATAGAAGTCAAATTCTAGCAAGTGAAAAAAGAATGGAGGGGTCAAGGAATGGGGGAAAATAGAGTAAGTCTCTCTCATTGGTTCTCTTATAAAGGACCACTGTTCAGAGATGGCCATGGTGAGCTGCCCAGATCTTTTGAACTTCAACTCCCAAGAAGTCTAGGCAACATGGCCAAAGAGGTGCTAAAGTTTAGAATGAGGGCTTATTCTTGTGTTCAGCAAAGGCTTGAAATAAAAAGGCAGTACATTCTCCTTTGACCAAAAAGCCACAAGATCTAGGCTCCTAATAGTTATATATAGCCAGAGGCTATTATGTGCTGATTCAGCTTTTGGCAAGCTAATTTTGACTTGCCTAATTTTAGAAGCCAACTTTAGCATGACTTCAGTATAAGTAATTCAGCGCTCAGATTAACAAATGTGTAGCAAATATTTATGAAGTGGCATTTAATCAGTCTAATCTGGCATTTGGATTTGAACAATAACTAACAAGAGACCTTCAGGAAAATTAAATTAAGGGCTGCTCTAGCAATAGGCAATCAAACGTATATTACCAGTGTTCTCTTTGGCTATTGAGTGTATGATAGGCATGGCTTGCTTGAAGCAGAATCTTTTCCAGATGTCTTAGAAGACAACTCCCAACATAAATAGCATGCCAAGCTGATAGGAGCTAAATTTAACATATCTAAACAATACCAGATAAGCTACTCTTGAAATATCTGACCTACTGGCCATCATCACATCACAATGATATTGTGAATAACAAGACAATATCACATCTTGTGACAGCGGATTCCATAAACCAGTTACACATTGTATGAAGAAGAACTTTCTTTGGCCTGTTGAAACATTTCCTGCCATCTTTTAAATTGGATGACCATGAGTACTGGTGTTATAGGAGAAAGCAAGGGAAAAATCTCTGCTGTGTCCATAATTTGAACAAGTTCATTAGCTTTTATCATTTTTCTTTGGTTTAGTTTCTTTAGTTTAGTTTTCTAAACTAAATTCCTCCAAACTACTAACAATAGAATGGTAAAAATGTAGTTTTGCTTGAAGAAATTCCTGGTAAATTCCTACCATCCTCAGAAGGTTAGTGTACTTGCAGATGACATGAAATACCTCTGCTCAGTAGAAAACTTACTAGTGAGCACAGGCCAGTTTTTTGCAATCTTGTTGGGGAAGTCTGGAGAGAGACAATGCCAGACCAGAAATTAACAATAATGCTGTGTTTAAATCTACTTTGTAACTTCTCAAAAGTTTTCTTCCTATGTCTATTTTTCTATCTTATTACCAGGGTACTTAAAAATTTCATTCAAAATTCTCTTGGAATTTTTGAATGTAGTTTATATTGGAAGTATTGGAGAATGAACTTTTGAATCCTTTTTTTTTTTTTTTTCATCAGATTGAACAAGAACTGACAGGAAAATAATGTATGGCAGCACCTTCAAGACTAACCAATTTTATTGGGAAAACCCATTCTCTGCATCTAATAAACTGAACGACTGCTCACAAAAGCATGTGTCCCAATCAAGTTGGTTAATCCTGAAGGTGCTACCAGACTTTGTGTCTGTTCAGCTTTGATCCATCTCCTGATGACCATGAGCAGGCTCGCTTGCTTGCTAAAAGCTTCTCTCTTCTTCTGAAACAACAGGTACATTCAGTAATACAGAGTCAGTAGCTACAATTCTGAAACCCAGCTTTGAATTTGGTGCCTTGGGTTAGCTTGATCTAAGCCATCTTTGGTTCATCTTGCTTAGTGAAAGTAATTCCTTATTCTTACTCTTATATATATTTTTGTACACAAAAGTCTGGTATATGTTTTTGTTGTTGTTGTTCCTTTGGAACAGTACATAGGTCTCAAGATCAAGGAGCACACATTCTTGCAATAAAGG
Organism: Python bivittatus; assembly: GCF_059951505.1. Lineage (NCBI taxonomy): Eukaryota > Metazoa > Chordata > Lepidosauria > Squamata > Pythonidae > Python > Python bivittatus. The sequence goes on from NW_028277088.1 coordinate 9,749,266, forward strand.
TTGATATCCAGGGCATAACCTGGCTCTACTTCGAAGCTCACTGCAATATGATATTCTTTCCAGTTGCCTTTCATACATTCTTTCATTATATGTACTTGCAGTATAATGAGACTTCCAGTTCTATTATAGATTTTACCATGACTTTAACCTACATTTTATCCAGCCAAAGGTAATTTTCTCATTTTGCTTTATGTTCATCTCTGATCATCTTTAATGCTCACTGGCACCTTTAGAATATACCTGAGGTTGGATTTCTTCTTTCTCCTAGCATACATACCGGCAATAACCCAGCTGGGAGCAGAAACTTTCTGGTACCTTCTTTGGGTCAATGTGTCCTGTTCATCTGGAAAGAGGGATTACTTTCCTGTGTTTTGTACAAGATTAATTCTATTCATTATTTTTCTGACCTGATCAAACATTTGTCACAGCATAATTATGCTACAGAGGGAAAAGGAGCTACCATTTAAACATGCCCTTCGGGAATTCTGAATTGCTATAATGTCCACTGAGAACTGGTTGGGGGTTGACTCTTCCATTTTCCAAGATCTGGTGCTACTTTGACAAGATTTGCACCCAACATGCATTGTTTTCTTTGTGTGCTTCTGTCTTTGAGATGTATATCAGATGAAGTCAACAGATTAATCTCTATCTATTAGAAATTTATTTCGATATAAGAATGTTCATACTTATCTTTTCCTTTTCTTACAATTTTGTTACCAACAAAGCTGGTCTGAATTATTTAAATGAGTGTGTCTCATTAAGGGTATCTTCATCTAGCAAATGTATAACGTGCTCACACCTATTTCCTGAAGCTGTGATTTTTGCTCAAAACCACAGCTAATGAGCAGTTAAAGAGAGAACAATTTAAGCCCCACACAAGATCTTTTTCCTAGTTAGTTACCACCAGTTCAGATCTCAACAGTCACATCTTCCCACTTAATAATATCAATGAAGGAGGGACAAAATTACAGTATATAGTTACTCAAAGCTCTTTTGCTTACTTACACTGCCATCTTAAGGGTGGAGATGGTAAAGTAGCTTCAGCCTAGGAAGTGGGGGAATGATACACAGCATTCCTGTATCTGTGGGATATCCAATGAAGTGAAAAACTGGAGGAGGAAATGCCATTAAGCCACCTTGAGCTCCTGAAGGAAAGGCAGGATGTAAATCTAACAAAAAAGTAAATATATAAAGGATGTTGAACCCTTGGAACCATTACATAAATGTCAAGTCTCTTCCTTCTTCTACATTAAATTTATTTAATCATTTCCCAGGAGATAGCTAAGTGGAGAAAGAAAGAAGAATGTGATTTTTGCAGTTGCAGATTTATAGTATGCTTTATATCAGAGGTGCACAATATTTTCAGGCTGGGAACTGCACACTCTTTGAATTGCAGCAACTGAATTGAAAACCAGCCCAGGCCAGATCAGAGAAATGAGCCCAACTAGAACAAAAATTAGGACAGTTGTAAATTTAATTTAAACTAAATAATAAATTAAAAATAATTAATGTGCTAATATGTAATAATTTCCCCTGAGATGGGAAAGACATAAAAAAACTGGCCAGGGATGTCCTCATGATCTCACATCCAAGGACTAAGCACGCCCAATCCTGTTTATCAACCAAGCCTGGACATGCCTAACTAGATGTTACCATCTGCTCAGCCCCAGTAACTTTCTTCTATTCAGGCACAAATTATTGTACAGACTACACAGAATTCAAAGTTGCTGGTGAAAAGTTCAACTTTTGTATGAAATTCATTCCCTTGCTTTTCATTCAACTACAAGTAGGTAGGAAAAGAACAGCCAAATTATGTTAATTAGCAGCTCTTTAACTCCTAACACCACATCTTCTGCTCTGAACACTTTCTTGCTTTTTGACTGCAGTGCCAAGGCCAACATTTTAACAATCTCATGAAGACTTCATGACCATGCATGCCAAAAAAACAAACACACACAACACAGTGACAAATATCAAGCCTTCAGGGCATGTCAGCCACTGCAGTGAATTTCTATTTCCTTTAAATAATGAGACTAGGGTTGAATATTCCAGCTGCAATCCCCAGAAGTTTTTTTAACATGGTCAGAACTGCAAATGGTTAATGTTTGCAACCGCTGGTATATACACTCATTTGGAACTAAGCTGAGAACTCAAAATAAGCCGGTCGAATGCCATGCAGATATGAATAATTAAATATGCAGGATTAGCACATTGTTAAAAATGGAAGAGAGCATAAAGGAATGTCAGGATATTTGCTTCAGTAACTTGTCCTTCAGCGAACAGCTGAAAGACAAGGGGGTCTGCTGCCCAGTATCCTAAGAAAGAAACAACTATCAACTCATAGTCACCAGTTTTCCCTCATTCCGTGGTTTCCAAACTGTACACTGCAGCAAACTCCCAGGGGATATTTTAAATTTTTGAGGGAAACAGCAATATTCAACATCTGTCAGACACCACACGAACTACTAGATCAAGGTAGTTCACAGTTTTGGCCTGAGGACACCATGAAAAAATTACTGAGACACAAAGGGCACTGTGAACCAAGAAAGTTTGGCAACCTTTGCCCTAATGGATTGTTCTCCACCTGTATGGTGACTATAACCACCAGAATTTCCCCTGGCTAGATATTCTGGAGTCTACAGTCCCAACATATCTGAAAGACACACAATGGGGAAAAACTGCAGTTTTTGGTGGTGGACTAAGACAGGGAAACTCAAATTCAAGCTCATATTGAGCTATGAAGAACTACTGTGTGCTTTTGTAAAGTCACTATCTTTAACCCAGTAAGTGGTTACGTGGAAAAACTAGAGAAATGAGTGTTGTGAGACTTATGGGGAAGAAATGGTGAATTGAAGACAGCTCCACTAAAAGCAGAGCCAATAACAGCAGCAGAATGAAGAGCCAGCAAGTAGACCAGCTCTTTGTAATTCCCCTCTGGACAAGGAGAGGAGATTGCCCACAAGTGCTCCAGACAGCTGCTCTTTGCAGGAAGACCGTAAGACAGTGGTCTTCAGCAGGTTTAGACCTCTGAGAGACAAAGGAAAAGCATCTTGCTCAAACCAACATTTGGTGCCTTGAAGGACATTGGGTTTGCATACTTCATTTTCTAATGACTTTCAGAAATTGCTTGTTAACTGTTTTTTAGCTATTAGAAACTTTTGGATCAACAAGTCTGAAAACACTGGGTGAGTTCCTTTCAATATTTAGTGAAAGAAGTTTTAAATACAAGTTTAAAGACTTAAAAAAATTAATAAACAGCAAAAGGATGATTAGAACTTTGATTTGGAAAGTTACAAATGGACTAAGGGTCCAGATGGATTTGAAATAAGATTTTGGAATTAATTATAAGAATCCTTCCTGTGGGAAAATGCTTTTGTTTTGAGTTCTTTTTTTAAAAAAATGATAGGATGAGACTTTGAAGATTGGACACTAGGGGGAACCAGAAGGAACTAAAGATTACAACTGAAGGAGAAGAACACGTAAATTTGACTTACTAATACAGAATGAAGCAAAATATTTTAACACTGGACATATTGAAGGATATTTTTGAACAATGGACCCAGAAGTTAATTTTAAGAGTGTCTGCCTCTATAAATAGATTGTGTTTAAAAGATGTTATGGAACAAGTTTCACCTGACAAGATTGAGACTGATCTGAAAGTGGATTTAAAAATGACAGGCTACAAGAATGATATAGAAAAAGATGAACATACAAAAGAAACTGGCCAATGTCTTAATAATTAAAAGGGATATACAAACAACAAACCAAAAGAGTGATCTGGATAATTTTCCTATTGGATTTACAAAAGAGACTTGTTAAAGCTTTGAAGAATTTTGTGAGAAGGGACAAAGAAAAAATGAAAAGAAATCAAGTTCTAGGACATTATTCCCTTCAAAGATCAAGATAGTTAAAAGTACAAGGAAGAAATATAAAGTTGGTTTATTTGATCAAAGCTAAAATAGATAAGTTGTTATCTCTGGTAACCCTTAATGGACTTCTGCTGATCAGGACTGAAAGGGGAAGGCTTTCAGGATTTGTTTATAAATAAGAGATGGGATATGGTAGGAAAGATCATTTGTTGTATTTTAAGAGGTGATAAGTTACTAAAATTGTTAATATTTGTTGTGATGAAGGAGGAAGTCATTTCTTTATATATTTTTCTTTTTCTTTATTCTTATTTTTCTTTCTATTTTTTCTTTTCTGCACCTTCTATTTTTTTATTCTTTTAATTTTTTTTAGTTTGTATTAGTTTTTATCTTTGCAATTGTAATTTTTAATAAAATTACTATTAAAAAAATTAAGAGAAAGGAACATTGTGTCCATCCTCTTGAGAACCTGAAAGTAGGATATAAATTTAACGAATAACTACGGTGTGCCAGATGTACCCCAGTGCTTATTTTTTTCTGAGAATTGCAGTAAAACCTTGTTTTAATGGATTATTTGTGGGGGTGGGGACGTCTGTTATTTTCAAAAGGATTTCATCGTAGCTGTTTATCTCATTTGTGTAATTACATCATTCAGCAAATAGCTACAGATGGAAAATTATGGTAAGATTAACATGAACTTTGCTGCCTCTTCTGGACTACTTCAGATGCAAAGGGCTTGCCTGTTATTTCAGGGAGATGTCCTGGTGGAAATTTGATCTGCTGCATCTGAAGTCAACTAAATTGGGATCTGTTACTTTGAGGTTTTATTAGTATTTCCTTACACTGAATTGCAACATGGCTTCAAAGCAGCCCTGGGCTCCCCAAACTGGCTTGTGCAGCAATAAAAGAATTGGGGTGCAAAAGAAACACTACTGTTCACCCGTACCCTGTCTAGTGTATCTCTAAGACATGGCCTGAAGTTGTAAAATAACAGGAAATTTAATATCTTGTGAACGGATAGATCTAAGTCGGGAGATCTTGAACTAAGTGACTAAGCCGCTATTGTGTTCAGCTTTGTCCCACAGGCTCTGAAATTTTGGAGATTAATGGTTCAAGAAATCGGGCATCTCTCCAAGTTCAACCAAACTTCTGATTGGCTTGCATTATGCTCTGTTCAAGAGCACAGTGTGATCCCAAGGAAACAAGTCAGCCGTGAAGCAGGTTAATCAGTAAAGGAATAAAACTCTAAACCAGGAGTCCAGGCTAACCTCAGGAACTTGGTGTCAAAGCTTCTCTCTGCTGGGCACTTATTCAAAAACAACAGTTCATATCAAGCATGACATCCCTTGGAATAACAACAATAAACAACAGTAAAATAGCAGAAATGGGGACCCCCCTCCCGTGCAGGGGCCAAGGAAATGCCCTGAACGAATGACTGAAATACTGCAAATGGTAACAGCTCAGCTTGTTGAAAGGGAGATATATAGGGTTTAAACCAACATGTATTCTGTCCAAGCAGAACCCTATTTAAAAAAGAAATAATGCATACAGATCCCACTGTCTCTGAGGGAATAGGAGGTTTCCTGGAGACTTTATTCATGTGCTGGAAAAGCTTTATTGTATAATTTGTACATGTGGAATATATTATATCAGCCCTTTCCAACCTGGGAATTATGGAAGTTGTAGTCCAATGCATTTGGAGGTTAGGGCTGGGGGGCTGCTTTTGGGGACTGTATTCCATACAAAGCTACTGAGGACCAATTTGGAGGCAACAAGGCAGCTGCATAAATTTCATTAATGGGGATTCGCATCAAATTGGAGTGTAGGAAACATATGCTAAAGAACTATCTTTTGTCCCTTGCTTTTCAGGGAAAGGTGAAGAATGTTGGCTGTACCATGGGTAAGATTCTGGTGCGTTCGCTGGTGATCTTGTTTCTATTTATGTTCATTGTTTTTAAGAGTTTTTGAAGAACATTTTGTTAGTTTTATTGTACGCCACTCAAAGTCACATTTGTGAGAGGGGCAGCCATATAAATTTGAGAAAGAAAGAAAGAAAGAAAGAAAGAAAGAAAGAAAGAAAGAAAGAAAGAAAGAAAGAAAGAAAGAAAGCATTATTTAGCCCCTTAACACTTTCACCTTGCTCAAAATAGTTTAATTACCATCCCGGCTAATTTCTAATCCCAGAGCTCATGCAGAAAAAGAGAGCCCAAGGATACAGGGGAGGGAAGGTCAGAGGTGCAGAAGAGGTTTTAATCCAATTCATTTACAAAAGAAGCCATTTTTATACAATAGTGGCTGGGATCACACCCATTGCATAGAACTATGGTTTGCTATTACGTGGTTTACTGAACACATAACATTGGCTAGGTCTGCACAGCATGCTAAGCCATAAACTATAGTTACAAAGCATAGTCACAAGTAAAAGACGCACATTATACCTTAGCATGATATGCAAACCCAGCCAGTAGATGGTTTCACACAATGCGCTAAGCTATGATTTTCAAAACAGGGTTTGCTGAATAAGCCACTGCTTTGCAGATAACAATAAACCTTATTGCACGGGTTCACACAGCATGCTAAGCCAGAGCAACTAAGGCAAAAGCAAACATACATAATAACAAACTACAGCAGCCGGTCTTTTAAATTATGCTATGCTACCTGTTCTGCAAAAATCTGGATGTCTGCTTGATGCGAGCAAAGAGATCCTCTTTCTTGCCATCTAGCGATCATCCAGATTTTTGCAGACCAGATCTGGTAACCCTACTTTAACTAACTCATCCATATGCATCAGAGACGCACGTAACTGACCGACGCCACTTGGGATTTATTTATTTATTTCATTTATTTATACCTCACATCTCGATAGCCGCCCATCTCACGCAAAGCAACTCTGGGTGGTGTACACCAATTAAAACGACAAGTGAATAAAAACAGGCATGATAAAAAGATAAAAAGTCGTTGTTAGAATAAAAACATCATCACAGATTTAAAAAAAAATCGATTTTAAAATCGATTTGTCTTGATGTCTGTCTGTAAGATGCAGGCAGAAGTGAACAGCACAGCTACACCAAGCAAGGGGTTAGTCCTGTTAAGGCCGCAGCCAAACGCATGTGCTAAATACCCATAACCTATAGGCAGACAGAACAGAAAGAGATTACCCATTCTACCTGGGACAGGTAGACCACTAGCTGAATATCCAGTTGGGATATGCTGTAAGATGAATGACTTCCAATTCCATATCTGTAAGGCCTTAAACGTGTTCTGCCTTCTAATTCCATATCTGTAAGGCCTTAAACGTGTTCTGCCAGTCAACACTTGCTAGATTAGTCCAGAAGAAAACAAACTCAGCCGACACAAAACCAGCTGCGCTACTTTTCTACCTCCTCAAATCTCATCAGATGAAATCCATGCCACAGCTGTCCAAAAAGGGATGTCTCCACAAAAAGCACATAACGTTGGTTTTTTTTAAATCTTCCATCTACGCAACTCTAAAATAATGCCTTCGCTACAAGAAGAGTCATTTGATCCTCCAAGTCTGTTTGCCGTTCTTTTGTGCAAGGTCGATATTCAGCATTCTTATAAGAAGTCCACAAGAAACTCAACAGATTTTTTTTAGAAAATGTCCTAAAGTAAACTTACATGGCAACCAGTTCAGCTCCAACTTGGGAGGTACATTTCTAACTGAATAAATATATAACACATCTGTACAACTTCTGACTCATCAAGATGTAAGGCATATGAGCAAACAAAGAAGTAGACAATAATAGTAGTAGATCATAGTAAGATGAGTGCAGGTATCTTGTGAATGCATGACTGCATAAACTTAATATACTATTTTTTTCGGTTAGAAAAGGGAAACTTCAAACTGTTCTGTATATGACAGAACTGCAGAATTTCTGGACCCAAATGTTTTCCGAGATCTCATAACTCACCTTCAATAGTTCTGGGGAAAAAAATGACAGGAATATTCATTTCTGCAAAAACTTTTTATCTGTTAACTGAATAATTTATCTAAGTGATCAATTTCTCACCATTCTGGAATAAGAAACAGACAAACCATATTATAATAGCGTTAACCCCCCAAATAAGCATAAAACAATTGAAGTAAAACAAAAGAAAAAAATCCCCCCATGAGCTTTTCCCCACATACCCAGAAAAGTATGAAAAATTCCAGCCACTTGCACTGTGACTCACAATCTTACCCAAAAATATTGAGCATGGCCATCAGCTGCTCAGAGTTTGCCTAACCCTGCTTCAAAGAAAGGAGCATTATAAACTTTGAAACTTAATTATTCAAATTCTGGCTAATAAAATTAAGGGGTTACAGCCTTTCGCCATCTTTTATGGCAACCATGGAGTCCTTGGGGTTCTCTGAACTTGGTTCTTTTCTTGCAAACGTTTCATTACCTGGCTAGGTAACTTCTTCAGTGCTAAAATGGGATGGGGTTTGCTCTCTATTTATGTGCTGTGGCCTGCCTTGCCATTGCTGGTAAGGGTGGGGATTTTGTTTTGCTCCTCTGATAGTTCTTTGATTGGCATGTGTTTGCTGCTTGTGTGCCTGGTGGTAACCTTTGCTTATCTGGGTGATGATTGGTGGTGATTGATTGCCGATGAGGCAATCTTCTGGTCTTTTGTCTCTTTTGAATAGTATGTAGATGCTGTTAATCTCGATGTGTCTGTTAATTGCTGCCTTGTCTGAATACTAGGCTTCCAAGAATTCTCTTGCATATTTGGATTTAGCTTGGTCTAAAATGCTGAGAGTTTCCCAGTTAAAACTATGGTTGAGTCTGTCCATGTGTTGTGAGCTTAAGGAATTTTCATCGTGTCTTCTGACCGCTTGTTGGTGTTCATGGATGCGCTCTGCTAGTCTTCTGCCTGTCTGTCCTATGTAGTGTTTGTTACAGTCCTTACACTGTATGTTGTAGATGACTCCTGCCACTAGTATGCATTTTCTTCGGCCTGTTTAAATTCCTCGCCCTCTGCAATTACGCAAAGTAGATTTGCTGGTGTCCCATACGATACATCCGGGCCTTTCTTGATCTGCTCAGTCAGTGGCACGTGTATTAATTTACTGTTCTTTCTACGGGGACTCCCAACATTGACTCATAACACCCCTTCTTTTTTTATATATAATTTTTATTAAAGAAACTTTGAAAAGAATAAAAACAATAGAAATTTTCAAAGAAAAAAGTAAAGAAAGTAAAGTAATAAGTGAAAAAAAGTACCAAGGCAGAAATGGAGAAGAGAAAGAAAAGAAGAAAGAAAAGAAAAAGTTATAAAGAAGTTTCCAATCTTCTTAACAGTAGTTACAAGTACAAGTAGTCCTCAATTAACGACCACTTGTTCAGCAATCATTCAAAGTTACAACAGTCCTGAACGAGTAGTAGTTATGACTGGTCTTCGAAGTTCTGGCCGTCCCAGCACCCTGCAGTCATATGATTGCAATCGGAGCACTTGGCAACTGGCTCACACTTACAATGGTTGCAGCATCCTGCGGTCATGTGATTGCAATTTGTGACCCTCCCTGCCAGCTTCCCACAAGCAAAGTCAATGAGGAAATCAGCAGGGAAGGTTTGCAAGTTGCTCGTCTCCCCCACCTGTGCACCCTCCCCCAGCCCCTCTGTGCTCATGCCACACCTCACCGGCCACTGGCACACCCTCCCCACTTGGCAGCAGCCACCCCAAGCCCCACCGCACCTGCTCCACCCCCACATGTGCACCCACCTGGCAGCAGCCACCCCAAGCCTACAGCGCTCACACCAGGCCTCCCCAGCCACTGACACACCCTTCCCCACCCGGCAGCAGCCACTTACCTGCCTGCTGGTGAATCACCTGGTAGTTGCAACTTCCTGTCGGCTTCCCTGCTGACTTTGGTTGTTGGAAGCTGGCAGGAAGTTGCAAGGCGGTGCTTATTTAATGACGCACGAGCCTCCCTTTATGATGGCAACGGGGACTGCAGGGATCATGTGACATCACGCTCTACGACTGCATTGCTTAGCAATAGAAATTCTAGTTCCAATTGCCGTCATAACTCAAGGACAACCTGTGCATTTATTTTACCCTCCTTTCTCTAAAGTTACAACATAATTTCCTTCTTTCCATATCTACCCTTTCTAATCATCAAAGCCATAAATCACAAGTTCATTTATTTTGAGCAAAAGTAAGGTGTTTCCAGTCACTAATAAATGTAGCTATTGTCCTTTCTCTAATCAAACAAGTCAATTTTGTCATCTCTAATTCTGTCATTTTCACCTGCCACTCCTCCATTGTAGGTACAGCGGTACCTTGGGTCACAAACTTAATTCGTTCCGCGACTCTGGTTGTGACCTGAATTGGTCGCGACCCGAATCAAATTTTCCCATAAGGTTCAATGTAAATACGGTTAATCCGTTCTGAACCATATGTATTTTTTTTTAAACCACAAAAATATGAAACAAAGTACAGTACAGTACAGTATGAAGAGAGAGAATGTTAACCTTGCTTGAGGTGACTTCTGGCGTGGGGGACAGGAAGGCGGGTGGGGAGGCGGTTATTGTTTGGAGGGAGAGTCCCCCTCCAAAAGGACATCGGGGGGATCTCCTTCAGGGGTTTCCTCTCTTCTTTGCCTCTTAGCTGCAGGCTGTGTTTTGGCGAAAAATCTGTCTAATGTCACTTGTTTTTTCCTGCGCTGCATAACCCTCCAGAAGAGCCCTGTTTCATCGCAGTTGAACACTTCCTGAGCGACGTATCCTTCCGCCTTCATGAATTCCGCGAATTCTTTCTTATAGGTTTCTGCAGCAGCCTTGTCAGAACTGGAAGCCTCACCATGTCTTGCCACACTGTGGATGCCACTTCTCTTGCGGAATTTACCAAACCAGCCTCTGCTGGCTTTAAATTCTTCACTTGCTGCGCTTGTAGAGGGGTTTTTTTTTTTTGCAGTAAACCACTGCAATTTCCTGGCTTTTTCACAGATCATAGCTTCACTAACGCTATCACCTGCCAGCTGTTTCTCATTCAACCACACTAACAAAAGTTTTTCCACCTCTTCCAGCACTTGTGTCCTCTGCTTGGTTAATGTTGTTACTCCTTTTGCCACATCAGCTCCTTTGATGGCATCTTTATTCTTCAAAATAGTCGAGATTGTCGACTTCGCCATCTTGTACTCCAAGCCCAAATCAGTCACACGAATACCACGCTCATGCTTTTCTACAATTTCCTTCTTCAATTCAATGGTTATTTTCTTCAAAACCTTATTCTTACCATGCTTGCCCTGCACTTTCTTTTTACCACCATGCTTGCTCTGCGCTTCCTTTGGAGCCATGCTAAAAAGCACACCAAAAAGCTTCACAGCAAGTGTCTGTCTGCGACCGCAATCTCGCCTACAGGAAGCCATGACCACGTGTCACGGCAGGATCCTGTTCGTCACCCGATACGGAGTTCGCAAACGGAAGCAAAATTTTGCGAACGGTGCTGGTCGCGAACCGAATTGTTCGTGAACAGAAGCGTTCGTGACCCGAGGTACCACTGTATTTCAGAGTCTTTCCATTTTTGTGCATATAATAATCTTGCAGCAGTTATCATATGTAAAAGCAACCTTCCATAACTCTTTTCTAATTGTCTATCTAGTAGTCCCAACAAAAGTTCTGGTTTCAATGGAATATTAATCTTTAAAAATTTTTATATCACTGTGTGTATTTGAACCCAAAATTTTCTGGGTTTTTTACAAGTTCACCATGATAAAATGTCGCTTCAGACTTAGAACACCTCTTCTAAGCAAATACCCAGGTAGACCACATTTCTTTTACATCAACTTCCTTTTATGAGATTAAAACCCAGAGCCTACCTATAAGGTGGCAAAATATGTCTTTGGGCTTAAAGCAATTAGAAAAAAGCCATACTAATATAGTCCTAATAATAGTAGCAACTACCACTCTTATAGTTGGTTCTTAGTGTTAAATTATCAGAGTTTTGTATGAGTAACCTCTGTAACATTGATATTAATCTGTTGTTTTGTATGTAAACTCTAATTCTGGTAATTTCATGTAGCTTGCTAATGGTGCCAGCGAATTCCTTATGTTACAATAAAGCCGAGCTTTTTGACCAGACTATTTTTAGCCTGTTTTGGCTTTATTTCATGCTACTCTGTTTTATTCTTCCTACTCTATTGCCATATTTTAGTCTTCCTAGTCTGAGACCTCCCTACCCCTCGAGATGAGATTGGCCCAGATCCTGCAGTCTTTCAAAAAGCCTAAAAGACCTTGGATGTGCCCCAGGCATGGGGGTTAGGAAGTGAACTAGTGCCAACAGAGTGTTCTTAGTTTATTAGATTTCTTTTTACCTCGGGGGTCATTATAGAATCTATATATTAGCTGTTCTCAGTTCTTATTTAATATCAATAATAAGGACAATTCTTATAGTTATATCTTAGTGTCGTCAGGGTTTACAATTCTATGTTAGTAATCCCTGTAATTATGTTATTAATATTATTCCATACCTTAAATATTCTTTGAACAGTTATAATTCTATATACTTCATAGTGGCCTTTAAGTGAAAATAAAGAGAGAAACTGCATCAGGAGCTCCACTTGAAGCTCCATCTTTACTTGTTATTGCACACTGGACTTGTCATCAGATCTACTGAGATGCAAGAATCCTACATACATTTATGTATGATACTGTTGGAAAGAAATCTTACCAAGTTCGCTTCCAAACCGGGAATAATATGCACAGGCAGTTGCTCGAAACAGAGATGAAGTTTATTTCTGAGAGCACAGCATGCAGAGTCGGTCTTGGAGGTGACCACGAGCAGGAATTCCCCAAAAGCCCTTTATACAGAGAAGATCCTACTATTGTTCCTTGAAAGGCATGAAAGAACACCCACCCTCTAGGAATTCTTAGAAAGTGCACTCAGTTGGAGTTCCAGAGGGAGCGCTCTGAGGTCAGGCATCCCATTGAGCTGTGGTTTCCTACAATGAGGCAGCCTGTTGAGCTGAGGTATTTGCCTGTCTAGCCCTATCTGATTGGAACACAGATCTCTTCCAGGAAGAGATCTTTTGTTATTTGATTAAGGCAGTGTTGTCCAAACTTGGCCACTTTAAGATGAGTGGACTTCAACTCCCATGCTGGCTGGGGAATTCTGGGAGTTGAAGTCCACTCATCTTAAAGTGGCCAAGTTTGGACAACACTGGATTAAGGTTTTGGCTAAGTTCAAGGAACGTTAGCTCTTCCTGCCAGATTTTTGGTTATTTGATTTAGGAGATCTTTAGGCTAGGTTCAGGGAATCTTAACTCTTCCTGCCACATTTCAATCTTTTGGGTGAGCCCATTCTAATTATAAATGTTAATCTTTTATCTTGATTGCTTGTGGAAAGATTGAATGGCAGGGTGGGACAAACGGGAAGGTTTAATCTTCTGCTTGCATGGGGGAAGAGTTTGGTTTGCTTCTCACAATACAAAGTAAATAATAAGCAATTCAAACAATAAATATAGAGGTACTTATCTTTTTTATATCCCCTAAGTATAATCTGTATCACTTTAAATATTAAATACACTGTATTAGAAACAAAGTCATGCTTAAAACAGACCCATTGGAATCAAGGAGAATAGGAACTCGTTACTCATTTAAACCCAAATGAATTCATGGGGTTTATCATCAGCATGATTTAAGTTTAGAGCAAAACCATTAAATTAAGCAAAATGAAACAAATGAACACTATGCAGTATTTTAAAAAACAATCTGTCTCTTGAGTAGAACAGTATTTTTGACTTTCTGCTTATATAAAAATGCCTCAGGCTTTCAACAGTTTTGAAAAAGTTACAAAGGAATTTGGAACATATAAACAAACTTTTTTTCCTTCAGGCCAGCTTTCCTTCCCCAACCCAGTGCTCTCCAGATGTGTTTGACTTCATTTCCACAATTCCTAGACAACACCATGTTTGTACTGGCTGTGATCAGAACTGTAATAAAACAGCCAGGCCTGTGCAAAACTTAGCCAATATCTTGCCCATCATAAAATGGAAAGTCAATAGCATTATGCACTTTTTAAAAAATTGGTCAGAACTTCTCTTCACTGAATACAGTTATGTCTACAATATGATCCCATGATCTATATCAGGGTTCCTCAACCTCAGCAACTTTAAGATGGGTGGACTTCAACTCCCAGAATTCCCCAGCCAGCCATCTCTGGGAGTTGAAGTCCACCCATCTTAAAGTTGCTGAGGTTGAGGAACCCTGATCTATATGATCTCCATGATTGGCTGGACTACAAAGATAACCTAGTAATAGGAGGGATTAACAACAACTGCAGATAGGAAATATTATGTTAATAAAGACATTTCCCTTTCTTATTAAGCCAGGATGGATCCACCTTCTAAGAATACACTTCCTTTTGTGTATGCTTATAAAATCTGAAAACAAATCATCAATTTTTGCTTCATGACTATTATTTTTGCACATTTTACAGATTATGCAAGAATCATGACTAACTGGTTACTGAATCAGTTACGATTTGTTTGGTTAACCAACTAAGATTACCTTGACTTTTAACTCAAAAGAAATCAACCTAGTAGTTTAAAAGTCGTTTTGCACCAGACATTTAAATCCAGTTTTGTATTCCACCTAGTTATAAACTGAACTTAGTCTTGATATTGGCTCAGTTCTCAAAAATATCAAACACCCCATTTTAAAATGGTAGCTTTTATGCTATTTCTGCTTAATTAACATCTTACCCCCCCCAAAAGACCAAAAGTTTATAAATTTTCAACCTAGAAAGTGAGCCTTGCATGGCAGTCCCGCAATTCAGCACCACAGTGACTCAAAATGCATAGGATATTAACAGTGCAATTAAGAAGCCAACCTCATCATACATTTTGTGTGTGCAACAGGAAAACCCATCTACCATTTTAGAAACCTGTATATTATCACCGTGCCAAAACCAGTTTCGTAGTTTTGTTAGTTCTTTATCCTTGTCAAAGAGGCTTCCATATTTTTTTTTAACCTAAAGGCTGAGTGCCATAATTTTCCTATCTTTCCATCCCTTTGCAGCCTCCTTGACTGCAATTTGAAAAAGGCCCATAGGAGGAGTTCCTTCATGATTCAATTAATTCAATTCCTTTCGATTAAATGGAAGTGCACACAGCTAGGGAGGCTATAGGCAGGCAGGGAATGATTGTTCAGTGGAAGAGAGCCTTTACGCACACTTCTTGGCCACCTGTAACTACGGAAGTGCAAAAACAACATGCCAGGAGTTTCACCCAAATTTTTTTCCTGTGAAAGAAATTTCACAAGCAACTCTTCTTCTGTCAAATGGAGGAATCACAGAATACAGGGGTTTTTTTTCCTGTGCAGTTACTTCATATGTTTCTTCAGGATTCACTGGATCCCTCGGGATGTATTTCCAGAAAATATTCATAGATTTGCAAACGCACGGGATTACTGCACTTGGAATATAATCATGGATCGATTGCATCATTTTAATTACTGTAACCCTTTAGCTGGTCAAGTTTGCTAATGCCTCATGATCACCTTAGCCTTTTTTAAAATTACCGTCCACCGCAGATATGAGAAACCGATCAGTGCAACGCATGCTATACTTAGCAATCAAGTGATCCTGGTTAGTTCTGTGTCACAGGCAAACCAACATGCATTACAGCTCTTTACTGCCTCCACAAGTCCTCTCTTCTCATAATGTTGAGATCACGGAAATGCGATTGTAATTTTTAAAAAAGACGCCCAAAATATGATGGCAGAAGCAAACGAACAAAACATCGCTCCGACGAACCGCCATCCCGCCACCTCTTCACGTTGCACGCCTATGCTACTGCAACCCGCACAGATCGTTCCGATAGTTGGAAAAAATCGCCTTTCTAGATTACCTCCCGTATCTCTACGCGGCATTTGGGGGGGGGGGGGGCGGCGACGAAAAAGAAAGAAGAAAGCCCCAGCAACTCCATCAGGCGCCACTAGAGTTCTCCTTTTTCCAAGGATCCGAGGCTGTATCCCTAAACCCTGTTTACCCCAGAAAGCTAGAAGTGTGCAGACGGCCAGGAGAGAGGAGAGAGAGAGGGAAAAAAATTTCAGACACAATAAAACTCTGATGGGGGGAGAAAATATGTAGCAGGCGGAGGAGGGAGCCGCGGCCTGGAGCAAGGATTGCAAACTTTCGCCCGGGTGAACTTCTCTTCCTCCGCCTGCAGAATCTGCAACTGCAAGAGACGCCGCCGCGCAAGGTGAGGGACCCCCGCTTCGGTCTGGGGAGGAGGAAGAAGGGAAACGGGGTGGCGGGTGGGAAGGGGCCGACACTGAGCCAGCGGGAAAGCACGACTTTTGCAATCCCTGCCCGGTGCAAATCCTGCGTGTCTTTTATTCCCTGGCTCGGAGGGAGGAGGGCGAGAGGGAGGGACGGGGGGCAAGGAGGGAGAGGCGGCGTCTCGGTGCTCGGGGGTGGTGGGGGGAAGAATTCTTGTTTTTTCTTTTTAAAATAGGATGGAGGATTATAAACATGGCGCCTTAAAAAAAAAGCTACAAAACCCGGGTCTACAGGCAGCCGCGGGAGGGAGAGGAGGGCTGAATGCGTCGGGGAGGAGAAATAAAATACCGATGGGTGCGGAGGTAGAGGCGCATCGGCTCCGGAGGGGGGAAGGTCGCATAAAATCAGAATAAAACGGGGGGCAAAGGCAGGGGTGCCGATTAGCCTGGGGAACGAGGCTGCTCGCCCGTGCATAGTGCACGGGGGTGTCTCTTTTTCAGCCCCCCTTTCCTCCTTTCTTCTCCCTCCCGACCCGTTTTCCTGGACCTCGTGCGAATCCGGGGGTGCCCCTTGCAACCCGGGGCGGGAAGGGCTCGCCGATCGATTTTAGCACCGGGCAGCTCCCGCGCGCGGCGAGGGACTGCGGCGGGGACGGGGCTTCCCGGGCCGCCCCCTCCCCGCGGCGGAGGCTACCTGAGGGGGAGAGCGCCGAGGCGGAGGAGGAGGGGGTGTGCGTGTGCCCGTCGCGAGGGGGGAGCAGGCGTCGGGGGGAGAAGCTCCGTCCCCGGGGAGGCCTGCTCGGACGGCGGAGCCCGGGAGTCGAGTGACTGGAGAGACCGGGCGGGTCGCAGCTCTCCCCGGCCGCAGCCTTCCGGATGGGCCTCCCGGCTCGAAGACGCCCGCGCTCGCCTGCTCGCCTCGCTGGGGCGGCTTTGGAGCAGGTCTGGGCCGGATAATGGCAGGCGGGGTGTGGGCGAGGCGGAGGAAAGGCAGGCCGGAGGGGAAGGGGGCTTCGTGGTCTTCGGCCCACCAGTCCTGGGAAAGGCCTTCGCCCGGAGATTCGGGCGGCGAAAGCCTCTCTGGTGAGCTCGGGCTCGGTTTAATCCTCGTTTAGAGTAGGAGGGGGAAGTTTTCGCATCCCTCAGTAGAGAGAGGGGAAGGGAAGGAAGGTTGTGGGCTGCCACTGGAAGTGGAAAATGGTGGTGGTGGTGCTCATAATAATTGGTAGCAGCAACATCAGCCTGTCTTGTTTCTGCGGGGATGGAGGGAATGAACTCAGCCTGTCTGGACTGAAGCAGTATGCCCCTGAGGAGGTTTGAAGGACTCAGAGGGGTGCCAAAAGAGAGAGGGAGAGGCAGATACTAACCAGGAGAGGGTGGTGAGGGGAGCCCCTTTCCCAGAGGATGAAGAATGGAGCTGGAGGGGGCACGTG
Organism: Python bivittatus; assembly: GCF_059951505.1. Lineage (NCBI taxonomy): Eukaryota > Metazoa > Chordata > Lepidosauria > Squamata > Pythonidae > Python > Python bivittatus. The sequence goes on from NW_028277088.1 coordinate 9,766,789, forward strand.
CAGAAGAAAAGTGCACCTTCCTGCACCCGGTTCTTTCTGATCTTTATAAATTGCACATTGAGGAAAAGGATCAAGTTAGTAGACGGAGAGGTTCTCTACTTGTTGAGTTTGCAATGGGCCGACGTTTTGTACTAATAGCAGGGTGTACCTCCAGTTTAATGGATGGTGGATTTATGTTGATCTGGCTGAGTTGCTAATAGGCTATTATTTTATATTAATTCATGCGGACTTTTTTTCCTTTTAAGTCTGCAGGGTTATCGTAGAGAATAAAGTCCAAATGAATAAGCCAGAATTAACTTAGTGGGTTTTGTTTCCTTATCTGTTAGATTTATAGCCCACCATTTCTTTAGCTTGCTAACAAAGTCCTCCTTGCACAAGATTTCAGCAGGCCTGGAAAAGGCTGAACAGGTTGTTCTCCTGTGGCTGGTTGTGAGGATTGAGATTCCTCTAGCAGATGCATAGGTTGGATTGACCTGTGGTGGTTTTGTGTTCTGCTCTTGCAGTAAGGTTAAGAATTGTTACATGCGTCTAAAGACATGGTATGTTTCAGTAACAGATTTATGTCCTGACTTCCTTCCACAAAGCCCAAGCTTGATGATTTTCCGTCTGACCAAAGCTGGACCTGCTTAGGTTCAACAGAGTTAATGCAGAATGTCTTCAGGGGTTCTAGCTTGTGCTCTTGGATACATGACTTTTATTTTTCGTCAGTCTTGTCCCCCACTTAATTATGTGTCCTTTGAGAAGGCATTTCCTCACATAACATTTCTGTCTTAACTATATTGAGTAGACAAATAAAAATAATATTGATCCATGTTTTTCCACATGAAAGGCGTGTTTAATCCAAGAGCTGATCAACTGATGACATGTACATTGCAAAACTTTGCTCTCCAACAAAAAGCAACAAAACCCCACATAATTAGATAATCTATCATAATATTACATGATGAAAATGTGGATTCTTTTATTAAGTTGAGATTCTCAAAAAGATAACAATGTCTCAAATATGAATTTCATGAACCCATTTTACCAGCATTGTCAAAACAACAAATTGAGTCCATGTTTTTGTTTCTACCAGGATGTTTGGATTCCAGCATCTAAATTCTATGACATATTTTAATTGTGAGAACAAATCATGAACAGCATGGAATTTTAGGTGGGGGGAAGGGCTAGTTCTGTTGGGTTGTCATAAATGTGATCTCTCTCTCTCTCTCTCTCTCGTGCAAAACGATAAGAGTATTTTAGAATAATCGGGTCTCACAACAAGGAGTTTCTTTATCATCTATGGTCTTATGAACATAAAAGTTTTATGAAAGCTCATGTTTTAAAGGCCATCCCATACTGTAACCATTTCAGATGATGCTTGAGACCTCCTCACTGTTATAGGTAGACATAACATTGGATTTATGGCAGCATCTCCCCTCTCTAGAAATAGTGCTGATTTGGGTGGTCCACTCCCAAAAGCTGTAGAATTCCAAGCGACCTTGGAAGAATTTATGGTTGGTCCCATCAGTGCCATGTTTGAAATCTGGAATAGGGAATTTAGGACAATTGACATGATTGCTTATAAATGTGCTTTCTGACCTATTGCAAAATAGCTCTATGGTACAGGTAGTCCCTGGGTTAAGAATGCCCAGTTTAAGGATGACTCATAGTTAAGAACAGAGCCTGTTGTAGCAAAATTTGAGTTAAATGCACATTGGTTCGAGTTTATTGCACAATACTATTTATACAGTATTATACAATAATACTGTTCCAGCTTGCATACAAATTCAACTTAAGGACAGACCTTGGAAATGGAACTCATTCTTAAACTGGGTACTATCTGTACTTAAGTTGTGGGAGCTAAAGCAGCAAGGTAAATGGGTAAAGTGCATGTAAAGGAATTATTATTTTAAAAATTTTGGTCAGTAAAATATTTCATAATCATTCCAGTGTGGGTGCCACCATTGATACAGAGCCAATTGAGGGTGGTTTCCAAAAATTATTGTCAGGATTAGTTTCAGTTTGTGACACCTGAGAATTTGGAATCTCCAAGATAGGCAAATATAGACCAGTCTTTAATCTGTGACTAAGATGGTTTGAGAGACTGGTGGCTTCTTGCCCTCAGTCTCTCAGATCATCTAAAAACAGCTCTAGAGGAAGTTTATTATTATTTTTTATAAGTATAATAAAATTCTGTAACATAGTTTTAGAAAACAGTGCAGTGATTATGAAAAGAACCCCAACAAAAATAATTTCTGTTGTATCACCTTGCAGCTATATTTATTTTTATTAACAGATGTCTGGTAAATTATTTTTAACAATGCTATATGAACTACATTAAATTAAATCAATAAAAAGAATGGACTAAAATGATAAAGATTTTATCAATACTTTTCTCCCCATTAACTTTTCCGTAGATCATAATCATCAGATATAATTTCAGGAAGCTCTTTACAATTCATGTATACAGTGAAAGAAGACATTCTATTTGAAAACTATCTGAGTTTGGAATATTATATAAAACTCAAGTTTCGAGAGAAGATTTTCCATTACCGCAATTTGCCAAACTTTTTTAAACCAGCTGTTAATAGATAAGCACTTCAAGTCATACTTATGAATTAGGGAGGCTACTATTTGCTTTATAATTAATAAATAGCAAATGTAGCTGTTGTGTTTGTTGCTGACTAGTAATATTACTTAACATCTGAAAGATCTAGCAGTCATTTTCTATAAAACCAACCCATATATGTACAGGCAGCCCCTCTAGTCAAAAGGTGAAATTGGTTTTTGACTACATGATTGCTTATTTTGGTTTGTTATAACATCTATGAAACTCTTTTAAAGTAGTTTTCTTGTATTTGAGGAAGCAAATGTAAATGGAGCCAGCTGCCCAGTCATAGCCCGTTTTCATTTTTCTTTTAGACTGGCAATCCAGCTTTCAGATACCTCTAAGAGAATCCATGGTTGGATAAAATGATTGAGAAAATGAGGTAGTTCTGCAGGACATCAGTTAACTTGACACTTTTCACACTAGCTTCAAAGTACGCTACAAGCCAAAGATTGCCTTAGTTGGCCTGACGAGTGATCTGTGTCTGACAATTGACAAAACAAGAGTGATTCTTTTGGTTCTTTTTAGCTTTTCAGTGGTTTTTGATACCATCAACCACGATATCTGTTTGAATCCCCTTGGAAATTTGGGAATAGAAGCACTGCTTTAAACTACTCCGTTCCCACCGTCTCTCAGTGCCATCTCTAAGTTAGATGTCAGTGCCTTTCTGCAGTTGATAACTGGTTGGATGCGAGTGAATAAACTGAAGCTGAATTGAAACAGGCTAGAGCTAATTGTAGAAGGCCACAGTTGGAGTAGCTCCCTGTTCTAGACAGAATACCACTGTTTCATAAGCCTGTATTCACTTTGAGAACGGTCCTCTGAGAATTGCACTCTTGATTTATTAGATTGAAGCCAGAATCATCATCTTTCACCTTTGGCCAATGCCTTCACTTTTAGAAGAAATGACCTAATACGGTGCAGGTGCTGCCTATAGAACATTGCCTTTGGAGACTTTAAGTAGCATTAAATTCTGGAAGAATTGAGAGATCATAGTACACCTGTCCTAAAAGTATCATACTGGCTACCAGTTTCTTTCCAGATGGGATACAATGTGCTGGTTGTTATTTTTGAAGCTTTACATGGTTTGGGTTCAGGTTTCCTGAGAAAATGCCTTCTCCCATAAGAAATCTCCATCTTCCCCACAATTACTGAATTCATCTGAGGAGGTGTGTCTATACCTACTTCAGGCTTATCATGGCAACTTGCTCCAATTCTGAATTGAAAGAAGTAAATCTTTTGCTTGCTTTTAAAGTTTAAAATCATGGCTTTGGACAGGCATTTAATTCATGATAATTTTGATCCATTTTAGCTTCATGGATCAAATTTTAAATTGTTTTTAAAGATTTAATATTTATTTTTGTAAACTGCCAAGATACTTTATTAGTGGTATATGTACAGTCTAACATACTATCACTACTGCTACTAATAGCAATAATATTATTGTGTGATATGTGATAGTACAGATGAAAGCTGTAAATCTGGGGCATTTTGAGGTTATACTAAACATTCTAAAACAATGTGTGGCATGATCCTACTATTGTGACTGATCTGTTAGTATACTGCCTACAAATATTACATTATAGTTTTCACTTTATAATAGACCATATCTGGATTGCAAAGGTCTAGATGATCAACTGATGTCAGTGCTGTAGAGAGATTCAGAAAAATCTAACTTTGCCTCCTTCTGATGGTCATCTGGATTTTTGCAGCACAGATATGGTATGCTTACACTATCTCATCCTTTACATTTCTTATTTATCATCATAGTAATCTTGGGTAAGAGAGAAGCTTAAGTTACTTAGGATTTTCATTAAGCAGAGATTAAAGTGGGGTTCAGAGCAATGGTTCTCAGCTGCCCTGGAGCAGTTCAGAATAATTTCTCTTTACGTAATACCTTTAGTATTTACATTTTGCTTAGAATACAAAAAGTGATAGGTTTCTATAAGAAGTAAAACAGAGACATTGTCAACAATGCTGACGGATTGTTTGCAAAGACAGTTCATGCCTACTCAATCTAAGAAGCTGATTGGATGCTTTGAAGGCATTTAGAGCTATAGAATTAGAATAATTTGAATTGGAACAAAATCTGGAGATTTAATCTCCAGTATCTCCATTTGAAAAGTTTCTGCTGCTATGCTTATGAATGTCCCATTTGTATACTATATCTCTGTTTTGATAAAGAGATGTGTGACAGTTTAATCTTTGGGAAGAATTTACCAGAAGTCTTCAACAATTCCATAGTTGAGGTTATTCAGGATTTGGAGTCTGCTCAAAATTCATTGAAGGTGGTGGAGGTGGACAGCTGAAGTTGTTTTCACCTCATCACTTTATTGTATTTATCCAGATAGTGTTGTTATCTGAAGCAATAACTTCAACAGATGCTTAGATTTCATTTGGCCTTTCACTATGGTGTTCCAGTGGGGGCTGAGATCTTTTTGTAATTCATCTTTCCATCTTGTTTGTTGTTGTTGTTTTAGGTTATTAGGTTTATAATTTATTTATACCATCTATCCCTTGGATTATATTTATTTTTGATTACTGCTTTTATTGTATTTTAATTGGTTTTTATTCTTATTTATTGTAAACCACCCAGAGTCCCTCATTGAGTGAGATGGGCAGTGACTAAATTTGAAATATAAATAAATATAACTAAAATAACGATTAAGGCTGTATTCAGACACACTTTTCTATTATACAGTTACTCAGTGAGAGTTGGGTTAGTGTGTTTAGGCATGGTATTTATTTGGGAAAGATTTACAGCAAGACATTAGATAAGAATTTTTAAAAGTGAGTTAACGCAACTTTATATTAAGAATATATACTAGAACAGATTAATCCAGATTAATTCTCTCAAGTGGACAGTGACCAAAAGGATGAAAATTAATAGGGGTTATTCTGCATATGGTATGTTTAAAGAGATTACTAATGTACATTGCAGTATTTTCCTGGCACTCTCAAGTCAGCAAAACAAAGCCTTTAAAACTTTAAGGCATTAGAAAATGTTTCCTTGTTTATTTGAGCGTAGTAGGATTGCCTAACTTTATCAGGGTTTTTTGTTACAGTTATTTTATAGAAAGGGAAGGTGGCAAGAAGCATTAATTGAACATGGTCTTAAAAGAAATAGAAACACCCAGGATATTGAATTATTGAATATAGTTTGTATTTTGGCATTTTGACATTGGAAGGTAGTCTTTTTTGCAGGTCTGTTGGTATTCTTTATTGTTTTTTCCCCACTCTTAGTGACATAGGAATAAGATGGAAGAAATATATTTTCGCTTCTGAAAAGCACCTGTTCTTCTTGTTGAATGTTCATCATTGTAACCTTAGCACTGCTGCACACACTTTGCAAATGTTTGGTCAGCCCTTTAGAGCCAGTTAATGATGATCTAAGAAGATGCAGTGTTTTTTTTTTTTTTTTTTACTATCTTATGCCAAGTTGGAAGTACAGTCAGAATCATTTGTTTCATAAGCTTGCATTTAAAACATGCTGAACCACCGAAGAAATGGTTATCTGTTTGCTGTGAATGTTCATGAGGTGTCTGATGGCTTGCAGAATGAGTATAGTGTCAAATGTTTCACACTTGAAGTAATAAACTCTACTTTTTAATGATCTATTCCTTTGTAATTTGCATAGGCAGGCACCTAATTGCTTATCATTGTTGGTACTTGCTGACTTTCTTAGGGTTTATTTGCAAATTATGTTTCTGTTTGCATTGTTACACAGGAATTTAATTGCTTGCTGCAGTTGTTATGTATTAGAAAATAAGTGGTTTCTTTCCAAATACTTAAAAGCAGTATTCTAAGTTAGATCTGTTGCAACGTAACCTAACACTGAAGAATAATCATGGCATTTCTTTGAAGGTAATCCTGGTAATTCCTGTATCATTGTTTGTTACAGTTTTGTGCATTAGACTTTTTGTAATTTAATGGATGTTTGGAATGATAGTTAATTTTATTGGTTGCTAATTAGAATGGCTGTGTATTATCTAAACAAGCTCACAATAGTTTCAGGGTAGAAGCTTGATCTGTTTATTAATAGGAGACTGAGTGAATTATATATATACCACCCTGATTTCTAAAAAAGTGAATTGCTGGGAGTGCTACAAAAGTAGAAGGGTAGGAAATATGTTTATGGAATGGAAAAATATGTTGCATTTCTCAGCAAGAATTTTTGCTATAGTATTACACTCCTCCTCCTCATTCTCATTATTATTTGATTTGTACCCGCCCTTCTGCTCTGGTGAGCACATAGCAAGAACTTTAGGAACAGTACAAATGTGTTCTACCTGCTAGAGAAATACAGTGTTAAGACTTTTTTTTTTTTTTTAATCTGTGCTCAGTCGTTACCGACTCTGCAGTGACTGCTTGGACAAGTCCTTACAGTTTTCAAGGCAAGGTGTTTCAGAAGTGGTTTGCTAGTGCCTCCTTCCTAGAGCAGAGAGCCAGCCTCAAAATTCTGGTTGGTCAAACTGTTTTGTGACAGGGATCATTTTCATTCTGTGTTAATGTTAAATATGCTGGTCCAGATTGTCCATTCAGGAATTTCATGTACTCTTCTAATTTTGACTGCAACTGTAATGCTGGTGATAAAACACGGGTATGATTTTCTTTCTTGAATACTGGAAATGTTCTTTACTGTTCAGATCTATAAATTACTATTTTTATTGTCTTAATTTCTAATACATTTCTGTTAACAGCAGTTGATGTTAATCTCACTGTCTTGCCTTATAAAATTATCAGTAATAATGCATTTTTGTATTCCTCAATAATTTTTTAAATTTGAAACTTTTGATTGAGAGTTAAATGTAAAGTAAAATTTAATTTTGGTCATTTTTAAAAACAAATATTTTTATTCAATTTATATTCCTTTCATCAGTCAAATTAGCTGGACAGTTTACAATTGGCAACAACAATATAAAGTTGCCAAAAATTGGATATATTAAAACAATACCAGTAAAAGTGGCAAAAAATTATGAGGGACAAATCCAGGTTAAATAAATTATTGAAAATATATCTTTGCATGGGACAAAAATGCCATATACTGTTGCCTTTTTATAATACGTATCAAGCAGGTCAGATGATTATTAGTATTCATTGTGGAACTAGAAGATGATTTATTATAGTTGTGTTTGCAGTTCATATATTTCTATTCAGAATGAACACAGATTATAAGACTCAAGCAATGGACATTTTTCTTCCTATACATCAGAATTTACAGTATTGAATTCTGTAGTGTTATAAACTAACAATATACTAAACTGTATTAAAGCCTTTGTTCAGTTCTCTAAAATGCTTTTTATAATCTGAGTTTTTCAGATGCTAGATTACAACCACAGAATTCCTAGCTATCATGTCCAGTACCAGCTTGGCTGGAAGCTTTGGACAGTCCAGCATACTTGGAAAATACTAAGATGAGAAAGGCTTCCCTAAAAGTTAGCAAATGTATTAGAATTAGCTATCTGTGAATAAATATTTTACCCACAGAAATCTTTAATATGCTTCCATTTCATATATTTCATATTGTTCCTTCGTTTATTCATGCAAATATTGCTTCCCAATTCAGTCTTGCTACTTGTGGTGTGTATAATTTCATGCAAAATTCTTCTGGGTTTATAAAATCCATTTCTTTTCAAGGCACTGCCTGTTTAATAATCTTCATTTTTTGTTTAGAAAATGTATGATACAAGTTATTAAACAAATTCTGTTGGGAAAAAATAATTTCATTAAGGGACACCATCTTAAGGTTGTGAATCCTAAGGTTTAGAGTCAGTTGATCAAAGTATTAGGAAAATACAAATATTCTAATATTTTTTACCACATTTGTGAAAGCATGTTGCTATTTATTTTATTTGTGTGTGTGTCCTGTTTTTCTTCTATCATAAAGATTGTAAATTCTACTCATTGTCTCCAATCATTGACTAGTCCAGATTTCAGTTCAGTTCAATTTTATTACAGTCTTTAGCCAGTAAAGGCCCAGTTTTCATAGAATCATAGAGTTGGAAAGGGCCATTAGATTGTTGACTGTAACCTCCTGTTCAGTATAGAAATCCAAAAAGAGTTCTACATTTGGAAAGTTTCTGGGAGTTTAATGTGTCATATGTTGTTAGACTCCATCTTGGAGGTTAGGGTGAACATGGAACATCCCTTTTTGCTGCTTAGTTCTGTGAGAAGTGGGGAGTTTAGGGTACTGTACCTACTGTTATAATAAGAGGACAGAGATTTTGAATTGTAACACTTTTGCAAACAAAACTGGTTCTCCTAGAGCAATGTGTCTTAAACTTTTCTCTCTCAGGACCCCTTCCCACTTTTAAAAATTATGGAGGACTTCAAAAGAGCTTTTGTTTGTATGGGTTATAAGTATTGATACAGGTAGTCCTTGTTGAAGGACCACTCATTTAGCAACCGTTCAAAGTTACAGTGGTGCTGAACGAGGGGGACTTATGATGGGTCCTCAAAGTTGCAGCTGTCACAGTGTCCCCATGGTCATATGATCGCGATGTGGTGCTTGGCAACCAGCTCACAATTAAAACAGTTGCAACATCCTGCAGTCACTAGATCACCATTTGTAATCTTCATGGCCGGCTTCCAACAAGCAAACTCAATGGGGAAGCTGGCAGGAGGTTGCAAATGGAGATCATGTGATCACAGGATATTGTAGCCGTATGGATTCACCTAATGACAGCAACTGGGGCTGCTGCAACTGCTGTCATAAGTTAGCACGGGCACATAATGTCGTGCTTTACGACTGTGTCACTTAGTGACAGATTTGCCAGTCCCAATTACCATCATTAAGTGAGGACTACCACTTTATTTACCGTCTTAAAAATTAAAATTGATGCATTTGCTGCTGCTACTGCTTCTCATGGTTGTTTGATGGACTTTTAATGTTGTATTATTTTTCAAGATAGGCTGGCAAATAAGTTTGATTTTGCAGACCCCTGAGAGTGTCTTGGGGGATCCCAGGGGTCCTAGGATCACAGTTTAAGAAACACTTTCCTAGAGCATTCATGCTTGTGCAGCCATCTCTTCTACTCTCTGAAGCATTTGAGAAATTTGATTTTCTCGGTGACAGAGATGAACTGTTTCCCTTTCAGTTGCTGGTTTAGGAAGGTTTTTGAACTGGGAACAACAATCATAGCAAATAAAGAACACGGCTTGTCATGTTTATCCACATAATTGTATAAACATGGGACTGATAGTAATAATGTAATGGGTCTACTTTGGGACCAATGAGAAGAGTGCTGTAGTTTGGTTTATTAGAAGGATACAATTTGATGTCAGGGAAAGCAACTTGGTATCTTTCAGAGATACCCATATATTGCAGGAAGAACCACCTTTGGTCAGAATTACGAAATGTATGGTCCAAAACACCTGGAAGCAACAGGTGACTTATACCTAGGCAGGCATTGCATTATGTTATATGATATATTATTATTACAGGTAGTCCTTGCTTACCAACAGTAATTGGGACTGAGAACTCTGGGCACAGCATCATGTGATCACGCTGATTTATGACAGCAGTTCTCGTTGCCATCATTAGGCAAATCCTATGCACTTGCAGTGTCCCGCAATCATGTGATTGCCATTTGCAACCTCTTGCCTGCTTCCCCATTGACTTTGCTTGTCAGAAGCTGGGAGTGAAGGTCGCAAATGGCAATCACATGTCCATGGGATGCTGCAACCTGGAAGCTGGTTTCCAGGTGCCTGAATCATGATCATGTGACTGCGGGGATGCTGTGATGACCACAACTGTGAGGGGCCATTGCAATTATCCCCCTTTCAGCACTGTTATAAGTTTGAATGGTCACTGAACGAGTGGTCATTCAGTGAGGACTACCTGTATATTATATTATATTACATTTTATTTTATTTTTTTTATTTTATTGTATTGTATTGTATTGTATTGTATTGTATTGTATTGTATTGTATTATATTTGTATAATATATTTATATATGTAAGTAATGAATAAGGATAAACAGTTCGAAGTAACTTTGCGAACTCTGGTAAAATTTTGTATTGGCATTGAATAGACTATAGATATCAATATCAATATAGATATAGGTATGTTCTGTTCTGATTGCTTAGCAGCATGCGGGGGTCATAAGAATCACTCATTCTTTCACATGATTTTGGAGTTCTGAAGCTAAGGTTAAGACAAGCTAAGAAAAAAAATGGATTGTGAGCTGGGTGTGGTAGAGAAGTTAAGGATCTAGAAACACAGGATTCAGATATTTGAGAAAGCAGCAACTTGAAGTATAGGAGATGAGAGTTTGAACTGGATAAGAGGGAGCATGTACAATAACCTTCTGTGATTTGGGTGTCCATCAGATCTAAGGTCTTCAATTACTGAAATTCCCCAGCTAGGCTGGCTATTTCTGAAAATTTGGAGCTGAACTGCAAATATTTGGAGAGCATAAAATGAGGAAAAAGGTAGAAGAGGAGGAGTAGAAGATTAGAGGAAAAAGTCTGAAAGGAACAGGAGAGCTGGGGAAAAGAATGAACAGGTGGGAGGAGATAAGATGAGGAATAATACTGATTTGAGATAAAGTTAAAGCCTTTGCCTTCAGATAGTGATTTTCAAAAGCATGAATCAAGAACACTAAACATGGGATTTTTGAACAACAGAACTCTGAAATCACTTATAAAGATTTGATGTTTACTAATTTCATCTAGAAATTAGGCTAGTATATAAACAATATAATAATGTTGGTTGTCAGTATATTATTGCATTATATTTATTTGTAAGATTAATAAATTGCCTCACTAGAAAAGCTCTAAGTGATATATGAAGTTACTGCATGTCTCTGTACATATATGTATGTACTGTATATGATATTAATATATTTAGGCTTTGGTTTTGTTTGGTTTGCATCTTTTACATTGTGGTTTCTTTATGTCCATTGTAGCTCTGAGCTCTAATTTTAATTTTAAAAATTATTTTAAGAAGAATCAGTTACCTGATACAATGGGATTTGAGGTATAGATTGGGGAGAGCTAGGGCAATTTGTGGTTTCTGTAATACAGTGATACCTCGGGATACGAACGCCTCTGCTTGCGAATTTTTCGGGTTACGACCAGCTCTGGCCCCAAAATTTTACCTCGGTTTGCGAACTCCGCCTCGGGGTACGAGCCATTTTCCGCCCGTGCCACGTGGTCCGCGGCCATTTTCTGCCCGTGCCACGTGGTCCACGGCCATTTTTCCGCCCGTGCCACGTGGTCCGCGGCTGTTTTTCCGGCCCTGCCGCGTGGTCCGCGGCCGTTTTCGCGCCGCGCCGGGCTGTTTTTGCGCCGCGCCACGCCGGGCCGGGCCATTTTCGCGCCGCGCCGCGCCGTTTTCGCGCCGCGCCGGGCCGTTTTCACGCCGCGCCGCGCTGCACCCGGCCATTTTCGCGCTGCACCACGCCGCGCCCGGCCGCTTTCCGTGTGGTCCGTGGACACCAGAACGGATTAACGGTAATTACATTGAACCTTATGGGAAATTGCCTCGGGTTGCGACCAAATTCGGGCGGAGGGCGGAACGGATTAACCGGATTTACATTGAACCCTATGGGGAAATTTGCCTCGGGGTGCGACCAAATTCAGAGGGCGGAACGGATTAACCGGATTTACATTGAACCCTATGGGGAAATTTCCTTCGGGTTACGACCAACTCGGGATACGCCCAGAGTCACGGGACGGATTAAGTTCGTATCCCGAGGTACCACTGTACATATTTTCATGCATTGTTTGTCCATTTTTAGCCTGATACTGAGCTTAGTCTGGGCAGAAGTGACAAGAACAATTTTGCATCCCAAATCTCTAGGAATCTTTTGAACATGCTGTTCCCAAACCACTTTTTTGTTTTAATTTTTGGTGGACTAAACCATGACATTGAACTTTAATTCTAGAAGTTAGGAGAAAACAAATGCAAATATTAGATTTAAACCTTACAGTGGAGAATATGTCATAGAGTTCCTGTGGGAAATTTTTCAATTCCTGTAACAACAGATAGTTTTAATCCTACATCTGGGAAATAGGAGCTTGGGCTAAGAGCAACTGGATGGTGTTGTTTACAAATGAGAAGAAGCCTTTGAACCATATTTTGGGTATGTCATGTTAAAGAAATAGCTTTTGTTGGTTTATTTCCCCCTTTCTTTTAAGTTTCTACACCTAATTAAATATTTTTAAGGTCTTGGCTGCTTTAAGAACTAATTTATATATGTTTTTGGAAAGAATGATGAGCAGAGAGACCCAGAGAGTTAACCTCCTTGGTGTATTCTGGAACTTTAAACGACTATGGGAAAGCTTAGAAAATAGTGGAAAATTGCACTGGGACTAAATGAATTCTCTTTCTAAACTGACTGTTGAGACAAGTTGTATTTTGTGTATGATATGACAGCCACGATCATTGACTTTTTATATTCATATTTTATACAAAGACTGTATGAGCCTCCCCCAATTTGATACCTTCCCATTTTGTTTAGGAATTGTAGGCCCAAGACATCTGGAGGGTGTCAGGTTGGAGAAGGCTAGCCCAGTGTTTCTTGACCTTGGCAACTTCAAGATGTGTGGACTTCAACTCCCAGAATTCCCCAGCCAGCGTGGAGTTGAGGTCCATACATCTTAAAGTTGCCAAGGTTGAAAAACAGCGGGGTAGCCTATAGAAAAACATGTGAGAAGATTTTCATTTTCTTTTTATTCTTATGCATAAAACAATCAGAATCTTTCCTCAAGAAAGAATCCATGGAAGGGTGTTTCATTCAAAACAAATGCTTATGAATTAAAAATAAACTTTTTTGATATTTGGTGAAAGGCAAATAACAAATAATACAAAGATATACAAAGGACCTTCAGTTTTCACTTGAATATAAACAGAAGAGAATATATGTAGCTCAGGATTGAACTGTGGAGTCCTTGGTGCTTTCTGAGCTTGATTGTTTGATTGCAGATGTTTCATTACCTGACTAGGTAACATCATCAGTGCTAGTGAGTGTGAGGTTTGCTCCCTATATATAGTAGCTTGCCCTGCCAGTGTTGGTGGGGGTATGGTTTTCTCCTTGGTAGTTCCTTGATTGCGGTATTGTTTTCTGCTTGATTGTTTGTCTGATGTTAATCCCTGCCAATCTGGGTGTAGGCTGCTGGAGAGGATGTGTTCTGATCTTTTTGTTTCCTTCTTAGCTTTTTTATTGTCTCTTTTGAATAGTATGTAAATGTGGTTTATCTCTGTGTGTCTATTGATGGCTGATTTGTCTGAATGCCAAGCTTCCAGGAACTCTCTAGAATTTTTGGATTTAGGTTGGTCTATGATGCTTACAGTTTCCCAGTTGAAACTACCGTTGAGTCTGCCCATATATTGTAAGATTAAGGAGTTTTCATTGTGTTTTCTGACTGCTAGTTGGTGTTTTTGGATGCGCTCTGCTAGTCTTCAGCTACATAGTGGCTAAAAAGTCAAATAGGCTTTTTCTCAAAGTAGAACAAACTAAAACCCATAGTTTAGAAGTTATATTTGTAGTTGGAAATTAAGAAAATAAAGGCAAATAATGATGAGTAATGAGCTTAGTGATTAAAGATTAAGACAGATACAGTCTAGAATGAGAGTCCCAGGATGTCTCTTTCTGTTCTAGGTGCTACACTTTGGTGTTCATCAGAAAAAATGTATCAAGTTAGAGGTTCTCCAAGTGCGGATGGTGATCCCCTGGAGGTTGTGAACTTTTTTTTTTTTTTTTTAAGAAAGCTGATCAGGTTTGTGCAAACAAAGCAGGAGCACTGTCAAAGCTTGCTTCTCTTTTGCTTGGGCAAGCCCACAGCTGGCGTCTACACACAAAGTGGACAGCAAAGCCCTAAATGAGTGTTGAGAAATGGTTAAACTTGTAGGGCTAGCCATTTGCCTACTACAGCAGTGGTTTTCCACCAGCAGGTGACTTCCAAAGTGATGTGTAGTAACATAAACTTTGAAGTGTCTGTAGAAATGTGTGTGTGTGTGTGTGTGTGTGATAATGGAAGTCCAGTATTTTTATATGTAATCTTAGATTTTTAAGATTTTCAAAATGGAACAGTTTTCAAAATGGAACAGCCTTTTAAAATGGAACAGTTTTGTTGGGTGATAACAGAAAAACTAAAGATGATGAATCTACTGAAAGTTCTGATAAAAGTTTAACTTTAGTCAAGAAAATACACTGAAGTTATATATCTTTTAGTAAGCTAATGTTTATGCTTGCCTATCTCCAGAGAAATCATTTGTTTATTTGGGAGGTGGGTGTCACACAAGTTCATGGATCATTTTGGGAGCCACACTTGGCAAACACAGCAAGTAGAAAAAATTCTCATTGTTCTCTGTAATTTTTCTTGCTGTTTTCTGTTATTTCAGACTTAAGAGTTTCCTAAAATAAGCAAAATTAGACAAGGCTACATGTGAATGCCGGTTGCATAGTTTTCCAAGATAAAGTTGAAATGAAAACTGTTAAGTTGCCTTTTACAGGTCCTGCCACAAGATGTATTAATAGGCATTAAGTAATATCTGTAACAGATGATTAAGGAAATATACAAAGGAGGAATGTATTATTATTCATCATGATAATTTACATCCTTAGAATTAGCTTGCCATTGAATGCCGCTTGCTGGGGAGATAACAACAGGAGACAAGTTTGCTTTTTATATCCTACATGTATGAAACTACATCATAACTTTATGAGATGATTTGATAAGTAATAAAACTTCAAATTAATGTGGATTTTCAAATGAATTGAATCACCTGTTGATTTCTGTAGCTATTTGGATTATATTGTGCTCTTCATTTTGTTTAGCTGACAGTAATAACAGGCTTTATTTCTCACAATAAAGAGTATACATGTATGTTGTGTATATAAAACAGTGACTTTCAGAAGTTATGTTATCTCATAATTTTTGATTTTTGCCAAAATTTATTCAGAAGAGCAAGCAAGCTCAATACATTTGACAGAGGAAATATATTCATTTTCTTCTGAGTAATACATTGACATATGAACTTTAATGAGTTGTTTGGTATTAAAGTTTTATTTTAAATTAATATATGAAACAAAATGTAATATAATTTTAAGCAAGATCTAGATACTCTATCAGGAAATGTACCTTTTTGTGTGTTAAACTCCAGAGCCTTCTTTTATTCAAAGACATGCTAGCTTGCACAGGAATACAATATGATGTACCTTCTAGCTCTTATTTGGGTTTATATCAACATAGAAATTTCTTAGTGATGGCCTTTCACTTTATCATTATGGAGCAGGGACAACCCAGACGCTGGTGAGGATCATTTTCATTTATTTATTTAGACTATTTACAGTCTGTTGTCTGATGACTGAGCACTTTAGGATTATAACCAAACTATAAGAAAAATGTTAAATCATAGAATGAAGAAGCAGAAACAAAAGAGAAGCCGCCCATAAGTAAGAAGTCATTAAAAACAAATATAAATTCCAGGCTCTTACAGGGGCAGCAAGTTCCCTCTGAAATGTGGTGAGAAGGAAGGCAGCACAAGGAGAAGATTGTGCTTCCCCAGACAAGGGTCCTGGGTTATGGTCACATATCAGGGAGAAGACCATATTTTGATTGACTTCTCCTTTCACTAGAGTATTTCAAACGTTGAAGGAGTAGCCACCTTTTCAGGATCACAACCGCTCATCTGGAGAAGGGTATACGGCAGCAACACTATCCTTGCTTTGTTTCTGCCAAACTCTCAATGAACTTTGTGGCATTGCAAAACAGGAAGTGCAGGGCAACAGCCTTGATTGCCATTTTCGTGCGGTGGATTAATCCTGTAAATAGATTGCGGGGGGGGGGGGGCATTTTTTCCTGCATGATTGTGTAAGTATTAAAAATTGCTCAAATGCTGTTTTGTCCTTAACTGAATGCATGTTACTGCACTTACACATTTTATATGAATATTAGCTAATGAATTATATTTTTATGCACACAGCCATAAATTAATCATGTGTCATTCTATTGACTGAAATAATAACAATCTAAATACATTTTTAGGTTTGGATCTAATTTGCACTGATTGAAACTTAATTAGTTTTTTTTAATTAATGCAAGCTCATTATTTTTCGCCCTCATGGTTTAAAAGTTAAAACAAGTTATCTTTGACATTTCACTCAATAAAAATTAGTCTTAATATTTGTAGTGGCAAATTCTGTGTTGAATGAATGACATCATAAAATAGGGCTGCTGATTTACTGTTTTCTTTTCAACAACCCTGACAATACAAGTAGAGTTTTTAAAATTTTAAATGATGTGTATCTCTTCCACACTCCTGCTGAATTTACACAATAGCTGCAATTCACATTTTTGTTGTCTAGTGCTGAAGATACAAAGATAAATCTTTAAAGCAGCAACATTTTGCAATTCTGATACGTAATGAATTGATGACAGATATTTCTAAATTCCACTTTGAAAGCTCACTCCTATTCATATTTAATTATGTGAAGCATTGTAACAAATCGCTGCACTTTCAAAGATCTCACAAGAACAGGAATGTCAGTTGCAGTAACCTGGCTAAAATCCAGGCTCAGTTAATTAGGTTGTGCTATTCTGAATTCCTCCTGCAGTTTCAGCTGGGTATTATGCTTATTATTTATTTACAGAGAAATACATATGAACATTGGCCATTTGCAGTGTAGTATTATTTGCTGTACAAAATAACATTCTGCCCTTCCCCAAATAGTTTTACATTTGGTGCACAAAACAGAGAGAAGTGCTAAATGGAACATACCTAATAGGTGACAAGGTGGGCTTTCAGATTATGGAGAGGAAGCAGATAATATAGGGCATATGTTGCATTTGGTACCAGAATCAAATGGAGGAAGAATAAGAAGAGTAAAGATACAAATGTTTTACATGAATAAAAATGGAATGAAACAAAATGGCATGGGTCTGCTTTTGTAAGATTTACAAACAAGAATTCTCAAGCCATTGTGCAACCCCCACTAATTTTACAAATGAGAGAAGACAGTAAAAGCGCATGGCAAGTACATTTAGATTATTGTGGAGAACAGACAGGAAGTGACTTGCAGAGAGATAATTTTGTATTTCCCTGTTCCCTTCAGTTTGCTTATCTGATTGCCCACAGTATGTTTATCTAATTGAATATTGTATGTTTGATATCTCTGAGGCCTGTTCTAGCTGGCCTCACCCCTTTCTGTCTTTCCCAAAGCCATTGCCACTAATATGCTGGAAGGATTCCTGAAGAAAGAGGGAGAAAAGCAATGGACAACCATTACAGAAGCTTGTTTAGATGGACATTTCTTCTTCCTTTCCTTCCAAGGCCAAGGCCACTAACTGTCATTTTAGCTGTCATTAAATATTTCTTTTTGCTTTTTAAAAATGCTATTTTGTGTTAATTTAATTATCTTATTTCTAAAATCACCTATGTAGGATTTGAATCCTGAAAGCATATACATGAGTAATTCTGATAAATAATAAGTAAAGAAGCCTTGTGTCATCTTGGGCAATCCTCTGAAGAGTAATTTGGTCCAGCTTCAAATTAAAGCTAAAGAACTACAAAAGGGAGTGTGGGGACTTTGAAGTTGTCCTTCAGAACTTGAATATTTGAGAAGCAGGCGTAGAGGTCATCTGATTACAGTAACATGAATTTCGTTTCTCTTTTTAGAATATTTATTTAAATTTGAAACAGTTCAAATTAGAGTGTGTACATTTATGCAAGTCAATGGCCTCTTTTAACCTATTTTTATTTTTGTCGATGTGTAAGTTGCTATCGTGAATCAATATATACCTCCACTTCCCACTGATAGATTTTACTGTTGTATTTAATAATTACTTTTATCTTTTTTAAGAAAATAATATCTGGAGAATGCCTAATTTCTCTTTGTCTCGTCTTCCCATGTATGGCAAAACAAAGCTATATGTGAACTCAAAAATCAGATTTGTCAAATTTAGTAAAAGTCCTAAATAAGTCTGTAATTGGACTATTAGCATAGTACTTTCTACTCAGATTAACATTGGTTCCCCAAGTTGGCAGGCAGTGGTCTTTTCTAGTTTAGCTTCTTAAGGTGCTAGGGGTAAAACTTTGGGGCTTCTGTTTGTAAAATACATTGATTATTCTCTAAAGAATAATCTTGTTTCTGCTAAGAGCAGAAGGTTTTTCAAAAAAATCAATCATTCTGGAGAATCTTCATAAGAAAATTGAAGGATTAGAAAGAAAATGTAATTGCATTTAGTTGCTTTCTTATTAAAAAGCTCTTTCTCTGAAAGTAGGCTGTGCTGTGGTCTATGTGCATTGGCTTTTTGCCCAGGTTATACATTTCGTTAATGATAGTGGTTTGATCCACCATGGTAGAGCATGAACAAGGATACATGCTTTGCGTGTGCATCAACAAGATGAAAGGTCTAATTAAATGGGTGTTGCATGCATGTGAATGGGATTTAAGCAGTCCCAGATCTGTACATGGCAATCAACTGCTGGCAAAAAAAAGCCCATTTCTTTTTTCATGCTGGATTGCAGGCTCTGCTTCAGAATTTATTGTGCCAAAATTCTTATTTAAATATTAAGAGCAACATGCTGTGTACGTTCCACAATTACAGATGTATGAAAAGCTCAAGGGTGGATAAATCTGAGTAAAAGGAAGTTTATGTCTATTTTGCTTTAAACTAGCAGATTGAAGCTGCAAATGAAATATATCAGGTGGCATTAATATCAGCATTATTTTATTGAGACTGATGTTTTTCAAGTTTATGTGAATGCAGTTAATATACACACAAAGCATGTATCCTTGTTCATGCTCTACCATGGTGGATCAAACCACTATCATTAACGAAGTGTATAACCTGACATGTAGTAAATCCCATTAAAAACATTTGTAGTTTAGTGTTGCCTTCTCACAAAAGATTTTTATCATAGGTTTGTGATCTAAAGGTGGTACCTTGCTGTAGTCAAATGCCCAACTGTCACAATCAGGTTGTTTCAGAAGTTATCATTTGCTTCCTTGTATCTTAAACACAGAAAACAGATGACCTAAGTACTTTGATTTGAAATCCCAGATTTACCAGCCATGATTATTTTTATAAATGCAGTGAATATTTTTGCTACATCTTTAAAACTTGTAAGAAATAAGAGGTCCATGGAATTCATTATAGTTCTTCCAACTGCCGTATATCAGTTGCAGATTCTCAATTTATAGTAGCCTTTATATTTTGACTGGGAACATTTCTAAAATATGGGTTTGTTTACATACCAGTATAATGGCTAATCTATTCCATTTACAAGACCTCTTGTTGAAAATAATGCTAATATTAAAAACTATATTCCTAGTACAGTCAAGGGTGGCATACAATAACTAAATGAACTGTTTACAGAACCTTGATAAAAGAATTTTAAAGAATTCTGTACAGCAAAAAGAAAGCACCTGTAATTGAGAAACTATTGAAATAATATGGTACAAAATTATTCTAATAAAGCTATAGTACTGGTACCTAGCCAGCTTAGATCAATGAAAACTTTAAAAAACAGCATTTGCAATTGCTGTTTTTAACATGTATAAAAGAAATACACAAGGGTGGAAAGCTGTTTGTAGCTAATAGTTCAATTATAATATTGTATTAATAAGTATCAGACCAAGGAAGTCCAAATTTAAATCACTCACCCATGAAATTGAGTCAATTATTGGTTGGGTTCTCTTTGTTTAATCATGATTTGTTGGTTAAAACATGGTTCTAAAATCTAACAATAAACCATACTTTGCAAACTACAATGGCTGTGTAAGCACCTAGACCTCAATCTAATCTGCCTCACTAAGTTACTGCAAGGATAAAATAAGTGGAATAAGGGTATAGCAGCCATTTTAAATTTCTTACGGGAACAGTATTATAAAAATAAGATGAATAAATATATTGTTAGTGGACTTGTCTATAATAAGAACAGAATTTTTTAAAAAATTCTTGAAACACTGTAGAAACCCAGGCTGCAGTTTACAGTGGTGGCATGTAGCCATGTAGTCAGTATTTTAAAGCATTGTTATTTGCACTAGTCCAGTTATGAGTACTTAAGCTGAATACCCAGGAGAAAGTGTCTCATCTGTCTAGACCTCAGCTACAGAGAAGAGAAAGTCCACTATGTTAAGCTGCTATTTTTATTGTGACTCAATTAACAAAATGTAAAACAGAAGGAGCATCATTTGTGTACCATACAGAAGGCCTGTCCAATACTCACAGTGCACATGTAATAGTCTCTGTATGTTCATTAAATCTGGTAATTTCAAGATGAGGTTTGGGGGGTACATTTTCTTATGTGGATTATTTCACGATCATTCTATTCTGTCTTTTAGAGACTGAAATCATCTAAAATTGTTTATTTTATCTGATCTATAGCCTGCTTTTTACTCTGGTGAGTACTCAAGGCAGCTAACAAAATTTAAACAGAAGAACAAATTATTAAAAATACAGATTAAACACAAAAAAACAATCCCCCCTAAAATAATCAGAACAATTTTACTTGAACATTTATATGATACTTTTTTGATTATGTGCCATCAAATTGTTTTCAACTCCTAGCGACCCCATAGATAGATTTTCTTCAAGATGATCTATCCCTAACCTGTTCTTTCAAGTCTCCCAATGGTGCACTCATCTCCACTGTAACTGAGTCCATCCACCTTGCTCCTGGTCGGCCTCTTCTTCTCTTTCCTTCCACCTTTCACAGCATTAGAGCTTTTTCCAGAGAGCTGGGTCTTCGCATAATGTGTCTGAAGCAAGCTAATTTGAGCCTGGTCTTTTATGTCTTGAATGAGAATTCTGGGTTGATTTGTTTGATGATCCATTGGTTTGTTTTCTTGGCTGTCCACGGTATTCTCAGGAGTCTTCTCCAACACCAAAGTTCAAAAGTGTCAATACGCTTGCTATCCTGCTTCTTCAAAGTCCAAATTTTGCTTCCATGGAGTATCACAGGGAATATCATTGACTGCACTATCCTGATCTTTGTAGGTATAGACACATCACAGCATCTGATGATCTTTTCCAAGGTCTTCATGGCTGCTCTACCAAGTGCTAAACTGTGGTGTGTTTCTTGATTGCTTGTTGCTTTATTATTGATGGTTGATCCTAAAAGGCAGAAGTTATATACCACTTTCATATCTTCATTGTTCATTCTAAGGCTGGTTATTCTATCTGTTGTCTTAGTTTGGTTTTCATTATAGTTCATTTTAATCCTATGACTGTACAGTTGAAGCTTCACTGCTTTTTTACATGCGTTGAACCCTCTACAGATGCCCCTGCTTCCTTCCTCATACATCCCTCATCTCTAGTTTTCCATATATCATAAACTCTAGTTTGCTGTTATTTACACATATTCATAGTATGTATGCAGGATTCAAAGGGACATCTAATGGCAAGTGTTTATGTGTTCATCCTGTACTAAGTTACTGACAAAGGCTCTTTCTCCTCACTGTCTCTCTCTCTCTCTCATATACACCAATAATTCTTGGCCATTCTCTGAAGCAGTGGCTGTTTTCCCCTGGGAAGATGATGTTATGATTTGATGTAAACAAGAAAATTGTGTGTTGTAGCATTAGAGAGGGTTTTCTTATGACAGATAAATTTAGTTGAATAATTTGATAGAGATTATCATGATGCCTTGCAAATAATATTTAAAATTGCTCTTACAGGGCAATATTTTAAATCAAGATTGTTTCATCAACTTGCTCTACTTCTGTTAGTAGGCCATCTCAGTTTATTGAGAACAAGCTAAAGGGGGGCTTCTTTTCTATTTCGTCTTTTGCCCTGGCATGGAGTGCAACATTGGAGTTAGTTCCTAGCTTTTTTTATATATTAGTAATATTAGTATTCAATAGTGGTACTACTGTGGTTTTCTTTGTAACAAGGTGGAAAATGTAACCTTTCTGTTCATAGTCCTTTGTTGACTAACAGCAGTTTAAGCTCTGAAACATTTTGGTAAGATGCAGCTTAAAGTTCTTGGAAAAGCAGAACATTGCCCCCTTCCTCCCCAGGGACTATTTTGAGCTAAAAGATAATGATGTGGAGGGGGCAGATTGGCTACTGTTCCAAGTATAGCAAACCAAGTCAAAACACTGTACTAATGAAACATGTTGGATTGATGCAGTTGTTGATATTTTGGTCATTGTGTGATTGTTGATAGATAGAGCCAGAATTAGGGATACTACATGTATAACAGTACAAAAACTTTGGTGTTTTATGAATTTTCTTTTTTTTTTGACTGAGACCCTTATTCTTTCTTGGATGATATTGTCTCTTCTGGCTGGCACTGATTCTTCAGGATCTTTCAGGCAGAGGTCTTTCCTGGCCCTCTAAGAGTTGCTAGGCTTTCAAACTTAGTCATAACTTCTTCCCTTTCTATTGGAATCACAAGCCACTTGCAGAACTGTTGGGAACCAAGTTTCTAGGATCATGAAGGCTCACTTCAGTGTTTCTAAATGTTTATGTTAGAAAACGTACAGAACAGATACACCTATCTTTGTGGTAGGATTAAAAATAAAAAAATGTTCGCTTTTTAAAAAACTGAATGTCAAAAGTGGTTGCATGATATAAGACAAAGGGAGGTAAAGTGGAGAAAGAGGAAGGTGGAAGTAGCAACAATGTCACTTGCAGAGACAGATGGAATCAGCTTAGTCTTAATCAGCTCTTACCAAGGGCAGCATATGATTAATCGATTCCACTGGTTTGCTATTGGGACACATTCTTATTGGTCTGATAAATTTTCTTATAGTTTCTCCTTTGGCCAGACGAGTGGCCCATGCTGTATGAGAGTTCTGTGATTTAAAGTATACTTGTGGAATTAAGATACTCCTTAGAGTTGTTCATTTAGACTGTCATTTATATTTCCTGCTGATATATGGTAGTGAATGTGTTATTTTGCCCAAGTTTGAATAAATAATATACAAAGGGAAGTATATCTTCACACACCAGGAAGATGAGAATTCAATGCCACAAGGTGTGTTCATGGCCTTGGAAAAAGAGTGAAAAATGTTTTGAATGGGTCAGATCTAGCTATAATGATTAGCTATGATGATTGCCCCCCCAAATGCAGGATTCTTGAACAATGAACAGGAATTGTCATCATTCCCCTGCTCCACTGATGAACTTCCTTCTGGAGGCAGCTGGATGACCCAAATCAAAAAGTATTCTGGGCAGAAGGAAGGCTAGCTAAATTCAGCAAATATGTAAACATCTTATAATTCTAAGTTCATGTTTGATTCTAGAATTGATGTGGTTGTCATTTGATTCAGTTTTTTTCCTCTCCTTGTTCCTGTCTAGTATACCAGCATCTCTGAAGTCTACATAAATCACTGACCTTCGACATCCTAAGCCCCTGGCAATCTTTGAAGTAGGTGTTTTTGTTCTTGCTATGGTTACATTATCTTGAGTTGGCCCTTATTTAAATAATTTTTACAGATACATAAAGCCCAATTACTAGGGTCTGTCCACTAAACATACAGGGCTTCCAGTTCAATTTACTCCAATTGGAATGACACATGAACAAGAATGGAATGAAGGTCAGAGGAAAGTTGCTGGTGGCAAGGTGGGTGTTAAGGAGCAAAGGCCGGGCTGCTCTGTTAGAGAAGGCAAATGAGGCCATCTCCCTGTATCAGAGGCATAAACAATTGCATAAGCATAGATTGAAAAGATGTTACTTAGGGCAATATGAAAGAATGATTGCAAAATCAAAAGCAACCGTTGTTAACAAAATTAGGCATGAGAAGCTGTTGGGCATGCAACTGCTTTGCACATAATGTTGTATGAAACATGAAACATTTTTCTAAAATACATTATTTAATATAGTGAACAGAATATTGAAACTTAAGTATATTGCAGTAACAACACACAAAGAATTCCATACAATGAATAATAAAATGTTGCTGTCAATGTAAGATTCCCAGCTAACTGGTAGGACATCTAACTTTGGTTTTATTTGGGACTTTACCTTTGCTTTATTTTTTCTTTTTGATACTGTTCTGGATTTAGCTATTTATTATTATCATTTGGGGGAGTTATTTGATGTTCTGTGCTGCCCAGAGTTATAAGTACTGTCAAATAAAATTAACATGGTGTGATAAAAAAAAAAGGGGGGGAATCAAATGTAGATAATAAAGCATTCTGGAACAGTATTCAAAAACATCAAATGAGTTCATTGACTGATGATATAGTAGGAACCAGAACCTCAAGGATATAAAACAGAACCACTGTAGGTATTCAGTTGTCCATTGAAGTGCTGCAGACAATAAGGTTTACTTGTATTCTCCATACATCCATTTAAGCATTCTACTCATTGAGCAGAATATGTTTTTTGCAATATTACTTTTCATTATTTTGGTTTTGAAATAGTGATACTGAAACGATGTTTTTCAAAGTGCCATTTTATATATTGACTGATGGCTATTTTTTCATCCTGTTGGGAGAGCATAGATTTCTCTGTTGTCTATTGCATTCTCTGTTGTCTGTTGCATAATTGAGGGATTTCCCCCAACATTATGGTTGCATGGCAGGTTCTGCAGAGTGAGCAGAACTTTTTTGCAGAGTGAACAGAGGTTTTTAGAGGAGAGGTGCCACTGTGTCCTTCTCTTGAAGACTTTGAAGTAGCAGTTTGTTCTCATCCCATGAGATCAGTTAGGCAGTGTGTGAAGTTTCCTTACACTGAATTGGATCTTTGCTTGACTGTCAGTATTGGTATTGTCTTCATGGCATGACAAGTATTTTGTTGGGGGTTTGGATACTGATTTTCCAGCTTTATGCTAGAGGTTAAAGTTAAAATCTTTTGTGTACAAAGCATATACTTGTCTATAGATAAGCAGGCCTGAATCGCTACCAAACTGCTGCAACTCTCTGGTTCTTGTGTGTGTTTGGGAAGATTACTCCACACACCATTTAAACTTTAATCAAGCAAACTAGCTTTAGCATAACTTGGCACCTCTTGTTAATCATTGGAGAACATTTAATAATCATTCTCATAGGAGTTTTATGAGTCTTGAGAACAACCTCAAGTTGGCAGTCACTTGGAAGGAAAGCTGTTTTGGATTGTGTTAAACTGTAGAAGACTGAGCAGCTGTTTACAGATGTTTGGCAGCCACATTCTTAACAGCTGTTCACATACAATCAACAATGTACAGCCCTATAGATAATAGCCTATTCTTTATAGCTCAGTTTTTCCCCCTCAGAAGGAATGGATATGGCTATGATACACTTGATATGTAATTATTTTTTAAATTACAGTAACATACAAAAAGGACATTGCATCATATCTCAAGTAAAATAAGAAATAAAACCTCTGTTTTTTAAAAACTATATATTGCTTCCCATATCAACATTCATTTCTTCTTGGCCTTGTGGGACTTTAATCCATACTACTCCCCTGAATTTTGTTCTTTGAACATAACTTTTTAAACATCTTGCCAGCATACAAAACAATTTCTGAAGATGCAGTTAAACTTAAGGAATTCTCATTTAATTATAATAGTAATGCCAATGGATACTGGTGCCTGATGTCTGTTAATCATTCTCACATTTTTATTTCAACAGAGTTTTATTTTGTGCAGTAATATTTTGTTTAATTTCCTTCTTTCCTCTCTGTCAGCAGTCCAAGAAGTATGCAAGCCTAACCAGTTTGAATAACAGGATTTTTTCCAAATACAAGTAGTTTCTTATGTTTTCAGTCTTTTGCAATTTGTGAATTTTTCTTTTAAAATGTGAAGCTAGATAAGATTGTAGATAGTTTTAGAAGAAAGGCATAACTACACCATCCCTTAAGCAGGAAATAGCTATGATCTGACATTATTTTATCTCGTCTAACTTTCCTACCCTTGTGGGTTTATGGATCTCCATTTCTACTATAAATATGTCTAGATATCTAGCTGCTATAAAGTAAATATTAGGGGTATCTTGGATATGACTGAAGCCATACCCCAGTGTGGGCAAGGATAATGTGAACTCAGTTTTCAGGGATATAAATAGATGGACCAGTGTGAAT
This sequence comes from Python bivittatus, assembly GCF_059951505.1. Taxonomy (NCBI): domain Eukaryota; kingdom Metazoa; phylum Chordata; class Lepidosauria; order Squamata; family Pythonidae; genus Python; species Python bivittatus. The sequence goes on from NW_028277088.1 coordinate 9,793,345, forward strand.
TTAGTATATTCTGCTTCAAGTCCTCAGTGTGGTATAGATCTTGGTCTGTTTTTCTAGTTCTGTGGAGTCTGTTGAAGGAGGAGTTATGATGCCAATAGACTCTGGAATTGCTATTTTATTTTAAAAAAACATGTGTTAGAGTTAATTAAATTAAATTAAATTAATTAAAGTGATTTGTTTTGGTCAGAACACACTTGCTCATTTCAACCATCTTGGATAGAAGATGTCTTGGTATAGGTAGTTCTTGAGTTATGACGGCAATTGGGACTGGAATTTCTGTTGCTAAGCAATGCGGTCATAAGGCTCGATGTCATGTGACTGCATTGCTTAGTGATGGCAATCCTGGCACCCTCTGTTGCTTTCGTTAGCCAAAGACCCATCCTGATTAAAGCCATTCCCGGCTTGGTCCCTCCCAGCCCTGAGCCTCGGTTTTTCCAAGGTAAGGGATTGCCTCACCTTCAACTCCCCCCAACCACCTATTTCCCCTCTATATCTGCCCTTTAGGGCACCATGCAGGGTGGCAAGCAGCCCCAGAACTGTGCAGCTCTGGGGCTGCTTGCCACACTGGGGCTCGGGCTGCAAGAAGCCCCTGAGCTGCAATGCAGTGTGAAGCTGCAGTTGCCCTAGGAAGCCCCAGCTGCCCCTGCCCAACCCAGCAGCATGGCACGAAGCCCCAACCCAGCAGCATGGTACGAAGCCCCAGCCCAGCCCAGCCCAGCCCAGCAGTGTGGCACAAAGCTGCAGTTGCCCCTGGAACCCCCAGCCTGCTATTTGTTCTTTCTCTCTGATCCTGGAGACGTGCATTTCTCTGCTCCTTTGTCTCTTCCTCTGTCCTTCTTTTGTGCCTGTTCTTGTCATACTGGAGATACGCGTGCCTCTCCTCCTCTGTCTCTCCTTCTCTCATGTTATTTGTCCTGACTGTTTGATCCTGTAGTCGTGTGGTGTTGGCTTCATCTAATTCTTGTTCTCTCCTCCTCCTTGCCCCTTCCAGATGATGTTTGGTGTCATCTCTTGACCGTGATATCTCCCCTCTTTTTCCACGTAGCATAATTAGGCTGGCCATATTTTTTTTAGCCCAAAGCTGGATGGTCCTGTCATCATGTAAGAAGACTGTACATCATAAATAGAAGAATAATTGTAGTGGCAAACAAACTTCAGTGATAAGTCAAAATTTACTTACCTAAAGAGATAAACAGAATGACCATGGGCAGGCAAAAAAGCAGTGGAAGCAGGAGCAATTTCTGACTTCCTGCTGGCTTCCCCATTCACTTTGCTTGTGGGAAGCTGGCAGGGAGTGTCGGAAATCACAATCACGTAACCGCATTGGCACTGCAGCGGCCACAACTTTGGCAATTCAGCTGGTCTGAAGATCCTTGAAATTTCAATTCCATGGGAGTAATGGGTCCCAGATTTTGTACACATTCTTTAAGTTAGCAGATTTGAGGTCTGATTCACTTTGATTCAAAAATTGTTGTGCAGCATTTCAGCTAATTGAAGGTTACAAACAGACAAACACTGAGAGTTTTAGTAGTATACAGATAGTAGATAGATAGATAGATAGATAGATAGATAGATAGATAGATAGATAGATAGATGAGAGAAGTACTATTTTGCACATCTCTTCTCAGCATTTTCTGTATTAACTAATATTATGATAATTAAACCTCTGTCATTTCAAATTGTTTTGGGTAATAGAGATAAATGCATCAAATAAACACTAAACACCAATGAGATGGATAGAATTAGGAACTTTCTGGACTTTCAAATTATGCTGAGAAACTTGCAGAACCAAGAGATACCTTTATTTCAATTAAAGGTTATTATAATGGTAAAAATTATCAAAACAGATTCGAAAACACATTTTATTGGAACTTATGTGAAAAGGCAATATATCTCCTTTATATAAAATCCAAACAATTCATGGTGATAAAGAGATTAGTCATGCAAATCATTGTTATAAACTTATGGAGGAATGTTTCTGGCAGAACATCCAGAATATTGTTTAAAATTTATATTGAAAGCTATTCACAATTTGTGATTACTATACTAGCTTTCCTTACAAGAAGTAAAAAAAAAAAAAAAGTTACTAATAAAATGCTGCCCAGAGCTACTATGAATTGGGTGGCCTCCTCCCCTTCTCCCCCTCCCCCTTTTCTCTTTCTTTTTGGCATGGAGAAGGATTTCACCATGTAAACCGGTTACATACTGAAATGGTAAAAGGAAAGTGTATCTTCACATTTATTTGGGAGAATAACTTAGAATATAACCCTGAGTTGAGCCATCAAGATGCTCAGGCAATGCTAGTGCGTCATACTGTATATGCAAGCCAGCAGTAGGCATGGGAGGAACCAGAGGGATCGACTGATGAAAGCAGTGTCATGGTGTCACCATGCAAACGCCAATCCTTTTCTGTCTGTGACATGATGCTGTACACATGCCCCAAAGGGGCAGAGCTTGGAGTGTGACAGCATGACACTGCTTTTGTCATGGTGATAAAAGCAGTGAGATCCTGGGAATGCCACAGTATGCAGCATTTTATGTGCTATATCTCCCCATTATATACAGGTCTGCCTTTTCTCTGATCTGTGGTCTAGGAGCCAGAGTAAAACTACTCTTTTACTAGTACTTTCAATTATAGATGCAAATAACATGTTGCTACAGCAAAGTCTTTTCCCCTTCTTTGTTATCAGGTTGCCATTTTGGCACAACGCTAGGATTTCCCTTTGAACCTAGAATTCCTCTGTTCCATTTTGATAGCCTTTCAACTTCCTATGCAGATTAGGCCATTAAATTAGACAGAGGCTGAAGCAGCCCTCTCTGCTCCAATATAATCTTGCCATGGTATTGAAAGAGATTTACTAACGTTGGGTGGCAATTTGGTAGGGAGAAATAATCCTTCTCTCCTGAGCTACATGCACTCGGGATGTACAACATGGTAAAAATATTTGCAACTACTGTACCCATTTGATGGCCATTAGGATGGCGTGCGCAGGCTGTTATCGTCCCTTCTCAAAATCTCTGCTCCAAATTAGGGTAGCATTCTGAAGTTGCACAGGGCTGGGGAAAAGATGTTCTCCATGCCACATCAGGATGGATTCTGTTAGGTGTTGTTTTTGTTGTAAGGGCAAGAGCAGCTCTGATTGCTAACACTATTTCTGGAAAATCTTACGTTTTCCTATTCTTGTTCATCAAGAAAGGATCCAGTTTTTGTGTCTCTTGTATGCCCACGTTCCAGCTGAAAATTCATCATTTTAAATAAAACAGTTTAGATAGGAACACAAAGGAATTGTACCAACCTTTCAGGTCTGGAAGGCTGCTGAGGAAGCAGATATGGGAGGTGTCTGTGGACTATGATGGTGAAAATGGCTAGATTCAATTTGGGATGGAGAAACACTCTGTCCTGTAAAGCTATCTGTTGTGATTAAAAAGCTTGTGTTTTCTTACAGTGTAAACGTGTGTGTGTGTGTGTCAGGGTCAGGCGCTACCTCTGTTTTTTTCACATTCACTTTATTTCTGATTAAGATTATTGGAGCATGATTTCAGTGAGTTCTAAAATAGGCATATTAATCTCAGCCTCCTTCCTGGGATATATTTTCACTGTAACTAAGTGATAAAAGCACCTCCCACATCTACTCTGCTCTGGCTTTTTTCTTTTCTGTCTCTAGACATATTTCTGAAATAATAAGGAACAATATCCTCTTTATTCAGTTCAGGGGCGCTCTAGCACAAATGGGGGGGAAACAGTTCAGTCTCTTGGAAGAGGCTGTTGTGCTATAAAGATAAAATACAAGGTGAAAACAAATATTACTTCATATTAACTGCATGTCTTCTCTGGTAGACTAAATAAGAAGGTGTGTGAGATGGGAAAGGAACAATAGAATTTCTTCTCTAACTGGGATATCTTTTCAGGATTTCATTTCATTCTTAAATTGGGCAAAAGCAAATTAGAGCTAACATTTAATGATGAGGCATGTAGTTTTACTACGTTCTAGTTATGTTCTGTATAATATTATTATAGTTCAGCATTTTATATTAGTTCTGTCCAGGATTTATAAATGAATACTCCTAATAAGGAAGTTATTGTACAAAAAAGATTAGAGATTGCTACTAAGGTTACTGAGATCAGTGTTCTGAAGATGCAGCTGATCTGGATGTAAAAGCTACCAGTGGGAAAAAGCAAAAAGATATAATTTAGAAATGTGAAATGTATTGGTTTTGATTTCTTTTGTTTAAATTGGCAAGTAAATGAGAGGAGCCAAAATGGCTGAAGACATACATCTTTATAATGTTAAAATGGTCAGCTGAGAGTAAGGCATTTGTGCCCTGCAAAGCCCTAGGAGTATCTCAGGAGGGCAGTATCTGGTTTTGCATGCAAGACTACCCGAAAGGCTTTAATTACTTGAACCATCTCGCTGTCTGCCTGTACTGTTGTTTCATATGCCCTTTCACTAATTACTTCATCTGTAAGCATGCTCTTTTTACAACAGTTACATCAATGATACACATTTGTTATTATATAGGATAGCTGCACTATTTGTGATCTTATACCTAGTTTGGCATTAGAACTTCATTGTTCATTGTTTTTTTATATACAAATTTTTAAAAGTAAGCAAAGAGCTACAATTGTGGAACAGATCATTTTTAAAAAATAAACTAATGCTATATAATCCATTCTTTGCTGAAAAGAAGGATAAAAATATTTCAGATAAATATTTATGCTTATATTGTAGTACATACTTGCTTTTAATGGTATTGAGCTTGCAGTTTTGAAAAGAGAAGAAGTAAATTTCTCCAGTTTTCTTTCTCAGTCTGTTTTTGGTATATAATTACTGCTCCCCCTCCAAAAAACAAAAAAACTGTCCCAGAAGTTTGGTGGCAGTGAAGTACACGGGGAATTGGAAAAAAATAGTTTCCACTCTTTGGCCTTTAAAAGAGGAATTAAAAGCTATTCTGTACAGAGAATAACAGCACTGGATTCTAACTTACAAATTCATCTATATCCACATATTTACTTGCCACTGTAGATACATACCCACAACATACAGCTTTATTCCCCCTCAAATTCTGCTGAAATACTTGAACAATTTGAATTTTTCCATCTGTTTCCTCTTAAGGCTATTATTTAAAGCATTTTACAGTGACAACTTCCTCTCTCATAAATTGCTCAAATCAGTTAATTCATTGAATTATAACTCTGGTCTATGAACCACAAATTGTCTGTGGGACCACAGTGAAAGCAATAAAAGAAAATATTCAAGTTATTTGCCTGAGTAGGCAGTGACTATTGTTGTGCTTTCTAGCATTTTCATTAAACCTGGAAGAAACTTTGCTCAATTGATCAATCTTAGTCAATTTAAGGATTTTAATCCATCATCGTATATTTTAATTGGTGAGTTTGGAGTTAAGACAAATGCTTTATTTTTTGAGAGGAGTTTGATTCTAGTGTCTACGGTTATCTGAAATTTAAAGATAAATGAGTAAATAGCCTTCCCTGAGAGTGAGCTATAACTTACATTAAAGTATATTTTAATGACTGAAAATATCTCAAACAGGTATGTCAGATTTTGCTGATACATATCCTTTAATAATCAGCTAGTTGATTAAAAGGCTTTGTTTTTCATCTCGAGAAGTATAAAAGTGAAAAAGCAACAGTTGAGAAGATGGATGAATATATGTGGAAACAGGTTGCAGCGATGCATGTTTTTTTCCAATAAGTAGTACCCAAAGCTTCTACCTGTTTTATTTAATTTATTTGCTCCTTCTATTCTAGAACTACCAGATCTGGGGTGCAAAAATCCATGCAACAATTAGATGGCATTAGAAACAGAAAACTCTACTTAATTGGTGCAGTCCAGATTTTTGAAGCCCAGATTTGATAGCCCTGTTTTATATTCTGCTTTTCAGCCAAGATTGGCTTATAGTTGAAATACACTCGTACCTATTTGAAGGATATCCTGGGTCTGGACTTGTGGAAGTTCTTAGAAAAACTGTTCTTTTATTCAAGAAAACTGCCCACAGAATCAGCCATTACCCAAATAGGCTCACAGGAAGTTGAAATATAATTTCAGCTGTTATCTGAATAGGCTTACAGGAAACTTCATTTGTGTGCATTTGAAGAAAAATAGTTCAAAATGAAGACATGAGAGATGCCTTAGCAAAATGCATTTTCTGTGACAAGAAATCATGGGTTTGCCAGCATTAAAGAATTAATGCATCTATAATCAGTGATACTGCAAGCATTAGAATCTGAGTAAGACTTGTTTCATATAATTTACTTTAGGCGTAGGGAGTTCCTTTGCTGAATTAATATTTTTTATACTCCTCTGTATTGCTGCCTTTCTCTGTTCCTGACAAATACTTAATGGAAGATGTTGCTTTAAATTTCAGTAATGGAGGAGGTGGCAGAGATTTTTGTGGCGCGGGAAAGCTTTGTGGCAAAATTCAAAGACCTGCTCTTGGGAATTTTGAATATATTGGAAATCAAGGATTGTCTCAGACCTTTTATTAAGAAAGTTAATAGATGAGAAATATTTGATTTTGAGGTTGCCAAAGGGTACTTTACAGCTTACAATGCCTATATATTGGATGATTAAATTGCTTTAGTGCATATTTTTACACATATTAAGGCCATCTTTTGAGGTAAATACTTTTTGCCTAAGATACAATGCTTAGGCATAATTATCTAGGCTGTTTATTTACTTACTTACTTAACAAGAGTTTTCCTGTCGTCTCCCAACCATAGGAGTCTAGTGAAAAGCCACAATGATACCAAAACGATGTTGTGTATGATGTGTGTGTGATCATGCACATGACCACATTTTTTGCAATGATGTTATGGCAGCATGGTACTCCCCCACCCTGCAGACACCTTTGCTCCCAAATCACCATGAGTTTTGAGATTCTGGAACCTGAAGTAGCTAGAAGTAGGAGGTTACCTAGTACATAGGGAGTGAGTGTCAGATGGTGTTACAAATTAACAGAAAAACTGACAACACCAACAATGCTCATATGCAAAGGTAGGAGATTAATCTTTTACAGGAGAAACCTGTATTTAGCAATTAGAAAATTGTAGATCATCTCCTTTTCATTTGTTTAGCATAGCTGACCTGGCTTTAGTGAGCTTGAATGGTTTCCTCCGACCCAGGGGCACAACTTCTCCAAGGCTTTGCTGGTAAGAGAAGACTTCCTATGCTGCCAGTACCATAACAACAATATTTCTTCCTTTTCCTGATCAAGATCACTGGGTTCTTCCAATGGAGGCCCCTTCCTCTGCACACAGAGTGACAATTTAGGTAAATCTTGCCCAACTGGTTTATCTCCAGATGTCTTAGGCTGCAGTTGCCCAAATTCCAGGCAACCATATCCATTGGAGAGGAATGAAGCAGGCCTTTTTATCTGTTGCTGAGCCATTCGAAAAGCTCCAGTGGACTTCATATTTAATCCTTTTGTTTATTGCTAGCCTAGGGCTTTATAATGAAAGTTCTTGTAGAAAATCACATTACAGAGGAAATATGTATGTTTCATGCCTTTAAGTGTCTTACCCTGCCATCAAAATACAACCCAACTAAAAAAAAAAAAGCTTCTGCACTTTCTTACACACACTGAAAGTACTCTGTCCCCTAATATTACAACAGATTATGAAAGTGCAGCAAAGTTTTCACAAGTTGCAGTGCTATAGTTATGCAATTTAAGCTCATACCATAAACCAGTTGCACTGCATTTCTTTAGATACAATGAGATTATTCCTTTTGTCTTACTCCTGTTGCATCAGTTTTTGAGGTAAACTGAACCAGGAAACCAACTCTACAAGTTTGACTGAAACTATATTTTATTGATATAGGCTACAGCAGTGTTCCTCAACTTTAGCAACTTTAAGATGTGTGGACTTCAACTTCCAGAATTCCCCAGCTATCATGCTGGCTGGGGAATCCTGGGAGTTGAAGTCCACACATCTTAAAGTTGCCAAGGTTGAGAAATACTGGGCTATGGTAACAGAATCTTGAAAGCCTGATTGTATTTTCCCTTCCCTCTCTCTTATACCCCAGGGAGTTAGGGCAGAGCCAGTCTGAATTTCTTTCTAATGTTTTCCTTGTTTCCTGGGCTTAAAGTATGTTTTTGTACATTTTTTGTAACCATCTCTACAGCATTTCTCCAAAGTGATCTCTGTGGCTCTTTCTGTATTGGTTGCAGTGGCTTCAGACTCAATTGAAAAGTTTCTAATCTATTTGATAGATTGCCAAGTTGTTTGATAATTTAAGTGAGGAAAATCCTGCATTTGCTTTTTTCCCCGGAAAGTCTTGAAAATAAGTTATTGATATGATTGTTTGCAATTGTTGTTTCTTCTCCTTTCTTTCCAGAAAGTTTACACCAGAAGCACTGGTAGCTTTTGTATTGTGTCAAAACACGTGTTTTATCATAAGTGTTCCCTAAATGTATTATATGTTCAAAATATTTTAACCTGTCTTGTCTTCTGTGAAAAGCACTCAACATGGCTTACAAAATGCAGCGCTCATTAAAAAAACAACAACATCCATTTAAAATGCCAGTCCAAAATGTTGATTGGTCCACTCAGTGCTTCCCTTGTATTTTAGACCCATTTCCTTTCTAATTCTCCTGACTTTTGCCCTAAAAAACAGGCTGGGCAACCTGCTTCAGGCTTGCACTAATGATGGTGACTTAACATAGCCCTTTCATTCCATTCTTGATCTTAGAAAAAAAGAAGGTGAGGAGAACAGGCATACCCAATTTTACATATTTTGTAATCTTGAGATGGGGTGAGGTAAGGCTACAAGGTTGATTGTGGTGTCTACATTATGGAATATCCTTCCTCTAAAAACTAGGTTGGCCCCTTCAGTGGTGACCTTCCAGAAGATTTTGAAGACCCAGTTTTTCCTAACTGTCTTTGGGGAATGTTTATGATTGTCACTTCTTGGGTGTCTGTTTTTTTTTAAATTGGATATTATAATTGGTATTATTAAATTTAGTGTTTTAATGAGTTGTGAAGATTCAGCAGCATGCACATTTGAAAAATAAAACATGCCCCTACAAATGAAGCATTAAGAAAATAATCGAGCCATTTTTGTTTTTTGTTGAACAGGAAAAAAGGGTGCTAACTCTGTTTCCTTACTCATTAGCAATAGATTTTGAATCTTCACTTTATACTCTGCTATATAGCTTTGAGGCATTTTCATTTTTACATTTTTTTTATTTTACATTATTTTATTTTGAATTTAAAATTTTTAAATTAAAAGTTAATTGTTGTAAACTAACCAAGAAATTTTTAGTTACGTTTTTAATCTGAGGAAAGAAACAAAAGTAAACTCGAGCCAGTTGGAGATCAGAATTGAGGTATAAATAATTGTGGCTGTTGGCTTCTAATTACAACTGTTACTCCTTAAGAACACATACATTTTACAGTTGAACCATGTTCGAGGGCAACTGAAAACAACATTAGCTCTTCATTTTTGTGATTTTTATCTGGATCAAAACAAAACACTTTAATTTTTAAATGGAACATGGGATGTGTTCAGTTGATAGATCTTCTGAATAGCTGCTGATATATTTGATAAGCATACTGTTAGTTTGATGTTAATTAATTGTAATTGCTTTCTGGCCCCATAGCAATTAACACAGACAGTGATGCATTGCAATTGATATATTTTGGTTTTATTATAGACTTTATAAAATCAGTCCATCCAGATTAGAGCCCTGCTCTTGAGCCTGGGATCTCCCTATTATTTGCATTGTACAGATTAACCTGTACAATAGATTATTTCACATTACAAAATATTGCAAGCAGAAAACATCAGTTGACTTTTAAGATATTGAAGCTGTAGAGTGTGCTGCATTGCTGGTGCCTTGTGTTGCTATATATTTGATTATGTTTGCTTGGAATATGCTTTCAATGGCATATTGTGGCAATTGTCCCATTGGTTGGTCTTTCAGTGTGCAGCAGCTTGAGCATGTTGATTTGGGCTTCTTTCCATGACAGCAAAGTTTCTTTTAAGGGCCTTTCTAATAATATGGAAAATACCGACCAAAGAATATGTCCAGCCAATGCATTTGAATAACTCCCTGTTTGTAGGCTACTCAGCTTGAAGCAACATGAAATGTCATTTACATATCAGTCATATCTAATGGCAGGAGGGTTATGTAATTCCTTTTTGGAGTTAAGAGAGGAGCTATAACTTACTTGTATAGGTGGGAGAACAACCCACGCTAACCAAGTACTCCATTACCAAAGTAACAACCCAACCTCCCACAAGAGAAGCTGTGTAAGAACATTATTCAAACGAGCGCAAATGCACTGCAGTAACCCAGAACAGCAGAAAAAAGAAACAGACCACCTATGCAACATCTTGCAACAAAATGAATATCCATGTAACTTTATCAAAAAGTGCCTGACTACTCAACCTATTGCAACACAACCAACACAAGCTATGAAAAGGATAATAGTGCCATATATCAGAAATGCCTCAGAAACAATCAACAGACTATTACAACCACATGGCATCTCTGTAGCACATAAACCAACTAAAGCCCTCCAAAACATCTTAAGTAAACTAAAAGACCCAGTAGCCCAAGAAGAAAAAACAGGAGTCATGTACAACATATAGTGTAAGAACTGTAATAACCACTATGTAGGTCAGATAGGCAGAAGGCTAGCAGAGTGCATCCACGAACACCAACGAGCAGTCAGAAGACACAATGAAAACTCCTTAATCTCACAACATATGGACAGACTCAACCATAGTTCTAACTGGGAAACTCAGCATTTTAGCTAAACCCAGAAATGCGAGGGAATTCCTGGAAGCTTGGTATTCAGACAAGGCAGCCATCAACAGGCACATAGAGATAAACAACATCTACACACTATTCAAGAGACAATAAAAAGAAACAACCCAGAACATCTCCTCACCAGCAATCATCACCCAGATAAACAGAGATTAACACCAAGATTAACACCAGACAAACAATCAAGCAGTAGACAATACCCTAATCAAGGAACCACCAAGAAAAAAATCCCACATGCCCACCAACATTGGCAGGGCATGCCACAGTATATAAACAGAGAGCAAACCCCACTCCATTTAGCACTGAAGATGTTACCTAGCCGGGTAACGAAATGTTTGCAAGAAAGCAATCAAGCTCAGAGAACCCCAAGGACTCCACAGTTACTTGCATAGTATATATTCTTTGTATACACAAATCTAGGAAAAAGGTGTTCAGTGTTCCAATGGAAAAAGCCACAGAGAGAGGGATCACACTTGGATTACACCAGTGTTCCTGGTTCAATATAAGGCATCTTTATCTATTTATGCTATTCTGATATTAACTTCTAATAATTTGTAAACTATTAATTTGTCAGGTGCATGAAATTAGAATATTGATTGCCATTATAATACATATACTAAGGAATGGCCCAGGAATTCTTGGTGTCTAAGATAACTTGTCTCAAATAAGTGTTTAGAAGTGGCAGTGTCTTTGATCTAGTTTTTACCTCAGTGTGGCAGTTTTTACCTCAGAAGTGGCAGTGTGTTTGATCTAGTTTTTACCTCAGAGCAGATGGCTTGTGATGAGAAGTTGGAGGACATTGTGATTAATCCTTTGTCATGGTCAGATCATTTTCTGGTCAGCTTGTGACTTCAGCACTGTGGACCTCCACAAGAAAGATTAAGGTTAAGATGGTCTACCCCAGATGTCTGATGGATCATTTTGTTTTTCAGGAGGTGCTTGGGGATTATCTTAGCAGTAGGTTGGGCAGTTCCATCACAAGCCTTCTTAATCTCTAGAATAAGGGGATGCAGTCGCTTCAAAGCCACATCTGTCAGTTCACTGACTTTGGTGAGTTCCATGGTTTACTGCAGGATATGAGGTGGCAAAAGGGGGCATATTTACAGATGGTGGCAGAAGATGAGTGAATACAACTGAACACAGATATTAGCCAGGTACAGGTAGTCCTCACTTAATGACTGTTCATTTAACGATCGTTCAAAGTTATGACGGCCTCAGAAAGGGTGCTTTACAGCCCATAAAGCACTTCTGACTGTCGTAAAATGTTGCGTCCCCCCAGTCACATGGCCGCATTTTGGGCACTTGGCAATCTGCTCGCATTTAGTACCAGTTGCCAAGCACCACACAATCATGTGATCACCATTTGCAATCTTCTCTGCCATCTTCCCCATTGGAAGCCAGCAGGGAAGGTTGCAAGTGGAGGGGATGCAGCAGTGTGCTGGAATGGAATTCAAATCCTGAAGATTTAAGTTCTGTTCCTACAGCCCCACGAAGGATTTCCCCTCCGTTCATGGAGGGGAGGGAGTATCCCTCAGCAGTGTGAAGAAACAGCTCAAATCCTGAAGATTTGAGCTCCGTTCCTTCCCTCTGCTGAGGGATTTCCCCTCCCCTCTCAGTGGTGTGAAGGAATGGAGCACAAATCTTCCATTTCTTCCCACCGCTGAGTGGGGAGCAGAAACCCCTCTTTGAGAGCAAAAGGGCTGCCTGCCAGATGGTTTCAGCTCTGCATAGAACTGAAATCCTCCCGGCAGGCAGCCCTTTTGCTCTCAAACATTCTTAAAGGCAACCAAAGGGCTTGCCCTCCCTTCTGTGGATGAAGGGGACATCCTTCCTGGGGTTGGAGGAACAGAGCTCAAATCTTCAGGATTTGAGCTCTGTTCCTGTCCACTGCCGAGGGGTTTCCCTTCCCCACTCAGCGGCGTAAAGGAATGGAGCTCAAATGTGAAGATTTGAGCTCCATTCCTCCAGCCCCAGGAAGGATTTAAAATAAAATAATACTGATCCCAAAAATGTTTTTGTTTTCTCAATTTCCTTAGAAACTTCATGTTATTCTGAAAACATCTGGCTATCTAAATTATAAATGCATGCCACATGGAACAATTTTCATAAAAAGTTTTACCATGGAAGAATGAAAGGAATTCTAGAAATATTAATGATTGTAAGTTATGCACCAAACTCTGGTTTGTTGCACAAGACCAAAAAAAAGTTGGCTGGTTCAGGTGTAAGGCATATTCTTCCATTAAAGGATGAAGGGCTCAGCAGCTAGGTTTTGCAAGACTTAATAGAAGTTGATTCATTTGTCCTTTTCTTATACTTATACCTTACCATTAAGCTTATGTCAGTATATACAAATTTTGTTAAGATGAAGATGAAGATTGACTGGTAGTTGCCCAAGAAGTATCATATCTGAGTAAGAATTTGAACTTGTATCTCTTCAGTCTTAAATCAACACCCTCTCTGTCTCTCATGGAATAAAGAAATGTGGCAGGATAGGATAGGAGAGTAAGAATTTTAGCAACAAGTGTTGTGATGGTGTTCCTTTAGTTGCTTTTGACTCAGATCTTCTGGACAGTAGCCAGGGTTGTCTATCACTAACTGCTTCTTTGAGTTCTTATAAGCTCATATTTGTGTCATCAGTGATAGTATCCACCTTCTCTTCTGTTAACCTCTTTTTTATTGTCTTCAGTTTTTCCAAGCATCAGGGTCTTCTCCAGGGTCTCTTGCCTTAACATTATGTGTCCAAAATATTTAAGCTTTAGCTTCATTTTTAGTGCTTCCAATGAGTTCTTGGATTTTACTTCCTCTGCTATTGAATTATTTGTTCTTCTTCTTGTCCAAAGTGCTCTCAGCATTTTTGTCCAGAATCACAGATGAAAGACCTCGATTTTCTTCGTTCAGCTCTTCTGATGGTGTGGCTTTCACAGCCATACATGAAACAACCATAATGACAACCATAGCTGGTCTAATAAAACACGAGAGTTCCACATTGCAGCAGTATGCAAGCCAAAAGATTGTTATCATGTACCTAGATTTATACCCCCCCCCACATCTGAAGGATGTCAATTGAAAAGCATCCTCTCACATAATGTTAAGCTTGGGTTCCTAAATTATTCTGATTACCAGGCTTAATAAGTGTAGCATACTTAATCTGTTCACTTTTCTGTTGATGAATGGGCAGAACTTACCAAAAAGCAATAATCTCTGATGTTAAGATCTGGCATCTTAATATACGGTCCCCAGACAACCAAGTTTTATAACCCAAAACCAGATCCTCGTACAAACAATGTGTGATTATTTCGTTTGCACCAATATGCTGCTGGTTCACAATAATTTAAGGGAAAAATAATCTGTGGCTGATTGTTATATACAAACATGACCATTCTGTAGTTTATATTAGTAAAGTTCCTGTCTCATTCTCTAACCATTTCCAACATAAGAGCATTCTGTCATTTGTATTTATATTGTAGACTGGTTATTTAAAATGATCTTTTCATTTGCTCTACATTAATCTTCAACTCATCACTGTCTAGAATGTTGCATATGTGTTAATGTCTGCTATTGATCAGCTATGCTGAAAGGGGCACCTTTAGAACCAAGTTAAATAGTGATCAAATGCATCACTAACTTCTTTAAAAGCAGAGATTTCTAGCCTGCAATGATTGTAGGAGATATTTGGCTTATCTATACCTTCTGCCTGCTGCTTTGGAATAATTATGTAGCAGCACCAGGTGCTTTGTTGTTACTGTATTGCTCATAGCTGTTTAGATGGGTAAAAGGTTGCGGGTGGGGCAGGATCAGTGAAAATAAGCTATAGTACTTTGTTTTAAGAGCTTTATTATAAATTGTAGAGCTCTACTATGCACCAATTTTACTTTTTTTAAAGGATGCAGAGATACTGTAAGGCACGTTTAAAGTAGAAATTCTACTTCTAAATCGTTATTATTCTGGATACAGTCTTAATGTGGAAAGAACTTTACAACCAAGTATTTCTGAGTATTAGTAACACAGTAGGTTGTGTTAATAATATTCAACTGAAGCAAGTCTCACCATCATAGTGACTGCATTTAGAGCTAATGAGAAAGTATGGTGTGTCTTTTCATGAATGAATTTGGGCTAGTGAATTTCATCCTCTTCCCCTCCTTGAGGTTGGGGATATTTAGAAGTTAGAGAGAAGCTCAAATGGTACCAAAGAAGTCTTACAAATTAATGAGTCAGTAAGCAGTCTCCAGTTGGGGATCTTGCTTATCTGCTCTGCCTTCACTGCAAGCCTGGGTTCCATTGTTCAGTGTTTTAGAAAACCATGATTGGAATGCAGATTTTTAATGCATTGAAAGAACTACAGGCCCTTCAGGAAACAAGAGAGAAAGTCACGAATGCCACTTTGCAGCAACTATCAGGTCTGTTGTAAATTGCTGGGAGAGACATCCATGTTAATATTTGGATATGATCAGAAAAGAAATAGCAGTTGGTCACAACTTGTCTTCTTGTATGAAGAAGTGTCTTATCAGAGATTATTGAACTGTTATTTTTTAAAAAATTAGTAACAAGTGTTGAAGAAGTTGGGGTATTGTGAGAGCTTCTTCTTTTCTTCCTTCTACAAGAGAGTTTGATGCCTGACTCCAAAACCCTGATAGCCATTCCAACTGTTTAGAATGTTGGTGAAACCCATCTTCAGAATTTCAGGCAGGCCCACCATGCTTCAGGGCAGACCACAGGCTGGTCTAAATAAAGACAGTTGTGAGATGAAATCTGAACTTCTCCCAGATAGATTGAACTAGGACTCAGAGAGCTGTGGTAGACATCCTGTTAGTGGCTATAAAGTAGATCAAGGTATTGTATTTGTGGCCTAGGTCCTCTAAGGATAGTTTTGGTCCTCTCAGGAACTCTTAAAAGTGTTTTCTAGAAACACCATCCTCTGGTTCCAGTAATATAGAAAATCTCTGTTTTCTTAGCAGATGCTCAACAGTTATTTCTTCTTTTAGGCTAGACAGTGTGATAGGCATGGAAGAATTCTGCCGTCTGTGCTCTATGAAACTGCCCCCTTCCCACATTTTGCTGTAATTAATTCCAAAATTTCCTTCTAGGAATACATATATTGGGGGAAAGGAGGTAGTAACAGAATATTGTTTATGGAGAGGAAGACTAGATTTATTAAAGATCTGCCAACTGGTTACATGCTGCCCAAGAAGCAATTTTATTGGTCTTTAGCAGTCAGATCAGTTGTAAGGGAGTTGCAGTTTAAAATTTTGATTTTGCATATAATACCCTTTTACATATGTATATGAACTAGTCTCCACGAACTCTAGCTATTTGCTAAATGGCACCAGCTTTATTGTGGAGTCAAACTCTTTCTAAGGGGAACACTCTATACTCCTTCAGATTTCTGCCTGATAACTAAAGTGGCCTTTTGTTACTGTATTCAGAAATTGACTGTCTATATATTGAGTATGAACCTACACATACATGGTTGATGCAACTTTAAAAATAGTGTTTTAATTTTCTTTGTAATCTTACATGCAAGATAATCTTATTTCCAATTGCTGTTTCTCTTGCAGTTAAGTCAGTAAAGGGGACATGGCACGTTTAACGAAACGGCGGCAAGCAGATACAAAAGCGATCCAACATCTCTGGTCAGCTATAGAAATCATCAGAAACCAGAAGCAAATTGCTAACATTGATCGTATTACAAAGTAAGTATCTTTTGAATAATAGTGATAGTATGAGCCAAGGAAAACACATCAGTTATGCAAATGATGTATCATCACAGAAAGGCTTTCCCTTGCGTAAGTACGGTTGGTACATGCTCTTAAGTGCTGGATGAGGTGGTGGATGGATGAAGTACATCTGGAGCTTCTCTGGATTTGTCCGGTGGCCTGTGTTGTCAATAGCATCATGTTGTAGGAAGATGTAAAAGGTTTGTTGTCCAGTAAAAAAGTAACATTCCCACTGTAAAGGCTATGTAGCCTTGAAGAATTTTTTTTTTTTTTTACTGCTTATAAAATAATGTGTGAAAAACTATTTTGTTATGAAGGAATTTTATTTTTAGTTGTTATATACTATAGAATTTCTCCTATATAGGTGTGTTATATCTGTCTGCTTTGAAACATAATGTTGATTGTCTAGGATGAGTCCAGAGACTAGCTGCTGAATGTATCCTTGTGTGTGGCAGGTCCTGATTTAGTCCCTGACTTACTCAGTTAAAACAACCAGAGCAGGTTATGGGAAATATTCAGGAGATCTGGGCAGGTAGAAAATTAGGGCTAGACAAATAATTCAATCCAGCATAGGACATTTTTTCTCAGTTGTTTGGCACAATGAGAAGAGGGGGGCTAAGCTCAAATCATGTGTTTTGGGCTGGGGAGCATAATGTCACTGAGCATTCCAAATCCCAGCATTGGCTAAGCTTGGAGTTGTTGTCCAGCTACCTTTGAGGGCCACAAATTCTTCACTTCTGAGGAATATTCTTTCCTTTCTTCTCCACATGGAAGGAAGGCATGTTAGAAGTTTGTTCCAAAGCATTATTTGTCATTACATCTGAACAGGATAAACTCTGGTTTGCAGTACTGTTTCCCACGAATAAGGATCACAAACCATAATTCTGTTTTGTGATCCTAATTTTGAGGCAAGCTGTATTTTGGATGAATGGGGTCTGGATGATTCTGCAAAATGAGTTGCCACAAAACAGAATTGCAAGCTTGTGCAAGAGTACATGAATAAAGGGGAGGAGGGAGGGTACAATCCTGAAGCTTATGTCTGTCTGTTCTTGTATTCCATATAATTTCTGAATATAATAATTGTGTCATGCAATGTGAATGCATTTGGCAACAGTTCTCATAGTTACTTCAAAGCAGAAGTTATGTAGCACCGCTTTCTGCTCTAAGCAGCCCTCTTTGTTAATGTTTTCTGATTGTATTGTCACTGTTTGGTGTGGGTGATACCACAGCTGTTGTACTGTGGCCTCCAGATAAGAGACATTTAACCGCACAGTGTCCTTTCGGGAGGTGAAGGGCATTTGCTGAGCAGAAAGCTTATTCTACTTGCAAAGTGGTCACTGGAAGCAGTTGAGTATTCCTCACTGATTAAAAGTGAGAAGAAACCCTTTGGATGAAAGGTTCACCTTTTTCTAGAATGTAGCCATTTAAAAATTGGTTATGCTTTTGTGCTTAGGACATAAAAGCAGACTAAAACAGCTGTGCAGTTTCTCAGTATCTTCCAGAAGAGCAAATTGCAAGACAATTGATTCAGCCATTTTGTAACACACAGGTAAATGTAAGTGAAGTTGTAAACATTTGGAGGCCTAGGATACTTACTTTATTTATCTGTAGGGCTGAATTAAATTGCAATATGTCACCTAAAGGGAGGAAAGATTGTGATGTATTGATGCAAGTTGCAGCTAGGGGATAAATTTTATCGCAAGATACATAATTAAGGTATCCTTTGTGCTACAGGAAAATGTGAAATCAGTGTAAACTGGTGAAGCATGTGTTCCATGAACAAAAACACCTTGGCCAACAGCTTTTTGAACCATATCGCAGTTGCTCTTTCAAAGTAAAAAAATTAACTGACTAGTTTACCTCTTTGAAAAGTATTTAACATGAAAAATAGCTGGATTATGTTGCTAAGCATGTTTCCATGGAATTCTTGAGTCTTTCTGAAATTCAGTGAAATGTATTCATTAAATTAATAAAATTTAGGGGAGTCATCTCCTTTTTTGAGAAAATTTCCCAACTACGCAGTGAGAATGAGAGACACTATATTGTAGCAAGTTCAAACCAAATGCATATGGCTTGGCTTTAGTATCCTTAACTTCCAGTGAAGTAGAATCTAGAAGTAGAACCTCATTAAAGTATGTTTGAAAGTCCTCCTTGAAATGTTAGATACACAGTAGTAGAGCACTGAGCAACTTGTTCTAGCTTGGCAAAGGCTACTATTCAGTGGTAGAATGTTTGATTGATTGATAGATTTTTATCCCACCTTTATTTTTTTGACAACTCAAGGCCACGTACATAGGTAATGCTCCTGCCTCCTGTTTTCCCCACATGGTGGTTTGGTCTAAGAGAGGTCACCCAGCTGGCTTTCATGCCTAAGGGAGGCCTAGAACCCATGGTCTCCTGGTTTGTAGTCTAGCACTTTAGCTGCTACACAAAACTGGCTCTCAGTTTTGTATTTTTTATGGACAAAAGGTCCCAGACTGAATTTCCATCATCACCCAAAAGTATTGCTGTCTGAAACCTTGGAGAGCTTCAGTTTGTCACTAGAGACAAAACTGAACTTGATGGACCCCCAGTATGACTCAATATAGTACAGATTTCTGGATCAGGTGTTTTATTTGTACATTGGCATGGATGTGGTTGTGTAGGCCTGTCTTACACATTATATGAGCATGCAGACAGTTCTGCTGGCTCTTTCAGGGATTCACAGCTTTGGAAGAGCTGACATTTTGAAAAAGATCTATGTAGGTTGTTAAGTTTGTAGAGTTGAAAATCTTTTGCTGGAGGGATGACGTCGATCTCACTGGGATTGCATAAAACACTTTTTCATTCTGAGACTAGACCATATTCATTTAAATAGCTCAGTAATTGTTCTACTACATTGTTTGAACTAAGAATGTTGTGAAAGAGGAGTCCAGATTAGTTTCCTAATCTATATTTTCTCCAAGCCCAGTTTGCATTCTCACTACTGTATCATCAGATTTCAATGTGAGAGAAAGCAGACTCCTGTTTGTTGATTTCTCCTGTTGAATTTCAGAGGAATCATGAAAACAAGTATCTCTAGTTGTTCTGGACTTTGGGGAGGGGGCAGTTATTAATTAGTTTATTTTTCCATAAAACTGCAATTTCTTTGAATACCTTTGAGATCCTCCTGATAATGAAGAAACTGATTTTGGCCTTCTCTCCGGGAATATTTTGTAAATTCCAAGTCCATGCCTATCTACAAATCAACTTTTCTGGTTGGCAGAATAATTGAAAGCCAGAGCTTTTTCACACTTCCATGAAGAATAAGTATATTCATTATATGGTAAAGGTACATATCATCCCCACTTGAACCAAAGAGGAATTTAATATTAGATTGATATATACCCCAGGCAAACTAGCAGAATATTAAACGGTGTGAGAAATCTGAGGTTATTTTAACAATATAGAAAAGCTGGACAAGTTTCTATTACCTACTTGTGACAAAAAAACATCCTGTGGCAACTGTTTATCACAGAATTAATATAGTAAGTGGAAACCTGCCTTCATATAAAATGTATTTTAATTTATCTTCTGAAGTATCCTATTAAGGTGTCTTAACTAAAGTGGTAGACCTTTGAAGCACAATTTAACTTTATCTAATTTTAATAATACTGATAATACTCCTAAAGTATAGTTTTATTAATATTGGTGGTCTATTTTCTTGAGGTGCTGGAGCATTGATTCGAGTAAATATAAACAAGTGGTTTATATTTACCTCTTCCTTGGAAATATGCCAGCTTTCTGTTTGGAGACGATCCAGTTCTTCCACAGAAAAATAATGATGAAAGAGGAAACATTGATCTGTATATATTAAAGGAAGAGAATACACAGGAGTTCATATTGATGCATCAGTGTATTGGCTAAAAAAACAGACGTTGATAACATTCTGTTTTCAGTAATAAATAGATTGCTCTGATGTTGTTAATTGATTAATATCTATGTTGTGTTTTGTAATTGCAGAAAAGTATATATAATATGGTTGGATTTGATATCTTATCCCCTAAAACAGAGTGGCAGTACTTTAGAGTTTTACATTACATGGCTGCTGTTAGTATTTTATTAGAATAAAATTGCATAATTGTATGTGCTTAATTCCTATTTTTTTAATAATGCTTACTTGCAGGTAGATTTTGTTCTCTACTGTACATCTACTTCTAGTTTTCAAGCTCAGATCTTTGGGCTGGTCAGTTAAGGAGTGCTGGTATCTCTCTCATACATTTTCTTGGTAATGCAGATTCAGCATTAGAAAGGCTGAGCGGGTAGAAGGTGCAAACTTATAATTGTTAAGGACCTTAAAATGTGTTTATATCTCTTAAGATCACCTGATTCTTTTTCTACCCAAGGGTGACACATTGGAAGAAAGGTGTTACATTATTCCTGATATTTTTAGCATTATTGCTAGCTTTTAAAGAAATGTTCCTACATTAGTTGTTACAACACAAACCAGTGAAATTGTAGAGTGAGAATTTGAGATTGATATTCTGATACAAATCAGTGCCTTTATTTCAAAGGTATGTCTTTCTTTGGTTTGGAAACCAGTTTATAAAATAGAGGGGTCTTTCAGCTTCTGATAATGGTTGACCTTGAGGAAAATTAAAATCCTTCTAGCGTACTTAATGTCATAAAATATTAATACCAACAAGAGTAATACTGTAATTATTAAGGAAAAATCGCCTTTGAGTATGTTATTGCTATCCTAATATTCACACCCTGAATTTGGAGAAGTTTTTTGTGTTGAAATTTAACAGTGTGGTACAGTATCCTTTTTCTTTTTCAGGTTGCAGCACCCTAATGTTCTGTTTAATTCTTCCATAGTTTTTGTTTGCTTCTGCACATTCTCCTAAAGTAACTATTTCCAATTTAGGTATCTAGAGCTACTCTGGAGATGGAGATGGTTCAGCAGGAAATTGTATAGCATGTAAATGCACAAGTCACTTTATTTAAATGGACTAGCTGACTATGCATCTTTTTCTTTCCATACTTGGTGTGCATCTTTCCCACAGCAGCATCAGAGATCAAAATCTGTGGGCAAGATCCACACCCATCTGGCATCTCAGTTGTTGTTCACTTGTTAAGTCGTGTCCAACTCTTTCATGGCCCCATGAACCATATCGTGCCAAGCCTTCCTGTCCTTCATTGGCTCCCTGAGTTTGCTCAGTTTTCATGCTCATTGCTTCAGTGATGCTATCTAACCATCTCATCCTCTGCCATCCCCTTCTCCTTTTGTCTTCAATCTTTCCCAGCATCAGGGTCTTTTCCAAGGAGTCCTCTCTTCACATTAGGTGACCAGAGTATCTGAGCTTGAGCTTCATTATCAATCCTTCCAATGAGCAATCAGGGTTGATTTCCTTTAAGATTGACTGGTTTGACCTCCTAGCAGTCCAGGGGACTCTTAAGAGTACTGATCCCTGATCCTAATATTTCCCTTATTGTCAGTACTTTTTTGCTGCCTTCTTCAATCTGATACCTTATTAATTTTTTGAGTGCCAGTTCCCATAATGTCTTAACGTTGGTAATCTAGCCTGGATCAAGGCTAATGTTTGTGATGGGGAAATAATAAAAAAAGGCTGCAAACTCCTCTCCCTTCCCCCTGCCTCTCTTCCTGCCCCCCCTCCTGTTGCAAGTTCTTTCCCCCATTTCCCTCTGCTGTTTCCTGCTCCCCCCACTTGCATATGTAAAACAGGACCAGCCCCAGGCTACTGCATGACCCAAGAATGACCATGTTTTCAGCAAAATAGACCTCTTAACACTAAAACCATGAGAGCCATCACCTGTCTACTTAAGGGTTTGTCCAGGGGGCAGCCTCAATGAGGAATCCTTTGTTACCGAGGTGAGAAACTGCAGGAGTTCCATTCTTATTAAGCAGGCATGCCTACCTTTCTTAAGGTCCCATTCTCCTTAGCAGTGGAATCCTTAACTTGGTTGCCTTGTTACAAAAGCGTGGCTTTTTGTTTCACAACAGAAAAACACTTGTCCCCTGTTTAACACCTATCTAAAACTTGCCTGCAAATCAGATCCCTCAGATTTCCCACCTCTCAACCCGCCAAGTGTATAAGAATCTATGTATTTACTTATTTATTTATTATTTATTTTAATTTCTATAGCTGCCCATGTCAGTCAAGTGACTCTAGGCAGCAAACAGTTATAAAAACAAAACAAGTATAATACGGCACAAAAGGAATATATATGGCAGCTGAGAAAAATCATCCCTTAATTTTCAGTATAACCAAGAAATGGGGCCCTTAACACATTCGGGGCCCCAGGCCTGGGCATATAATTAGGTCTTTAGGGCCTTATGAAAGACCAACAGGGTTGGGGTCATCCTAATCTCTGAAGGGATAATGTTCCGGAGTGTAGAGGCTATAGCAGAGAAGGCATGTCTCCTGATCCCTGCCAGCCGACATTCCTTGGCTGATGGGACCTGCAACAGGCCCAACCTATCAGACCAAATTGAACAGGTAGAAACTATTGGGAGAAAACAGTTCGTCAGGTAACCCAGCCCCAAGCCATGAAGGGCTTTAAAGGTGACAACCAGCACCTTGAATTGCACCCAGAAACATATCAGCAACCAATGCAGCTCACACAGTAGTGTTACACACGTTGCGTATCCAACACCATTTACTACCCATGCAGCTGCATTTGGAAGTCGAAGCTTCCAAATTTATTTATTTATTTATTAAAGCAATTTATATGGCTGCCCAACTCAGTGATTCTGGGTGGCTTACAGAAATAAAACCCCAAATACAAATCCATTACACCCCCACCCTCCTGGTGGCAGCAATACATTCAAACAGACCAGTTGATGGGCTCCGTATCAGCCTGGCCCACTGGCAAAACCATGTCTTCAGGGTCTTCTGGAAGAGCATCAAGGTGGGGGCCGCAGGGATGATGTTCCACAGGGAGGAGGCCACCATGGAGAAGGCCCTTCTTCTCGGTCCCACTAGATGGACCTCCTTAATGGGGGGGGACCCATAACATACCCTGCCTCCCTGATCTGGTGGGATGGGCAGATTAAATTGGGAAAAGGCGGCCCTTCAAATAACCTGGCCCCAAGGCATGTAGGGCTTTAAAGGTAATAACCAGCACCTTGAATTAGACCTGGAAGCAAATCGGCAACCAATGCAGCTCCTGCAAGAGAGGTGAAACATGTGCAACTCTGTTGTTGTTGTTCAGTCGTTCAGTCGTGTCCAACTCTTCGTGACCCCATGAATCATATCGCACCAGGCCTTCCTGTCGTTCACTGCCTTCCTGAGTTTGCTCAGTTTCATGCTCGTTGCTTCAGTGATGCTATCTAACCATCTCATCCTCTGCTGTCCCCTTCTCCTTTTGCCTTCAATCTTTCCCAGCATCAGGGTCTTTTCCAAAGAGTCCTCTCTTTGCATTAGGTGACCAAAGTATCTGAGCTTGAGCTTCATTATCAGTCCTTCCAATGAGCAGTCAGGGTTGATTTCCTTTAAGATTGACTGGTTTGACCTCCTAGCAGTCCAGGGGACTCTTAAGAGTCTTCTCCAGCACCACAGTTCAAAGGCATCAATTCTTTGGCGCTCAGCCTTCTTTATGGTCCAGCTCTCACAGCCATACATTACTACTGGGAAAACCATAGCTTTGACTATGCGGATCTTTGTCGGCAAGGTGACGTCTCTGCTTTTTAATATGCTATCTAGGTTTGCCATAGCTTTCCTCCCCAGGAGCAAGCGTCTTTTAATTTCATGGCTGCAGTCTCCGTCTGCGGTGATCTTGGAGCCCAAATAAATGAAGTCTGTTACTGCTTCCATTTCTACCCCTTCTGTTTGGCAGGAATTAATGGGTCCAGATGCCATGATCTTAGTTTTTTTAATGTTGAGTTTCAAGCCAGCTTTTTCACTCTCATCAAGAGGCTCTTTAGTTCTTCTTCACTTTCTGCCATTAGGGTGGTATTGTCTGCATATCTGAGGTTGTTGGTGTTTCTCCCTGCAATCTTAATTCCAGCTAAAATCTAGACTTGCACAAAACCATGTGGGCCTCTGCATTCTGAACCAACTGAAGCTTCTGGATGCTTTTCAAGGGCAGCTCCATGTAGAGTGCATTACAGTAGTTGAGATGGGAGGTGGCTAGGGTGTGGGTGATTGTGAGCAGGACCTGTTGGTCCAGGAAACTGGCACACAACCCCCAGTTGTGCAAAGGCCCTCCTGGCCATTACTGCTACCTGCTCCTTGAGCAGCAGTCACGAGTCCAGGAGAACCCCCAGATTATACACCAAGTCTGTCCGGGGTAGTGCAACCCTATCCAAGACTAAAGAAGGCAATTTTACATGGACCAAAGAAACCTGTCAGGACCAGCCCAAGAACAGTGATGAAACAGTCCAATCTATTACAGTTCCTTTATTTGCTTACACCTTATAGACAGAATCTTGCGAAACTGACTCTATACTACAGCAACTAGTGGATATACCCTGGGAAATTCTAGGGAGTGGCTATCCTGAATCTCTTTCTCTTCTCACGCTCCCCCTGCGGACTGTGCTGCCTCTTGCCTCCTCCCCCCTCCTGGAATGCACTCCCTCTTTCCTGATAGCCTTGATTTCCCACATTGCTCTCCTTCTCGTAGATACATTCCATCACGAAACCCAAACCCAGAGCCATTCCCTCTTGCCAGGGTTCAGTTTCAACCCGTTTGTCCCCATCCAGACCTTAACAGCCTCCAGGCACTGCGAGAGGGAGGTCATGGCATCACTTAACTCACCATGGGCTGAGATACACAGCTGAGTATCATCAGCATACTGTATCTCACCCCATGGCAATGGATGATCCCACTTAGTGGCTTCATGTAGATGTTAAACAGAAGCGGAGAAAGTACCAAACCCTGCGGAACCCTGCAAAGCAGGGGCCGAGGGCCAGACCTCTCGCTCCCTATCAACACCGACTGGGGACAACCACAGAGGAAGGAAGTGAATCAGAACAACATAGTGCCCCCCACTCCTAACCTCCAAAGCCACTCCAGAAGAATACCATGGTTGATGGTATCAAAGGCCACCGAGAGGTCAAGTAGAGCAAGGATGAGTATGCTATCCCCATCTCGCTTCTGCCAGAGATCATAAAAAAATGCAACCAATGCTGTTTCTGTCCCATATCCAGGCCTGAGCCCTGACTGAAAAGGGTCCAGATAAATCAGTTTCATCCAAGAACCTCTGGAGCTGCAGCGCAGCCATCTTCTCAACAACCTTCCCCAAAAAGGGAAGATTGGAGACAGGACAAAAATTATCCAGCAGGGTGGAATTTAGGGTCTTAAGAAGTATTACTATCTTTCTGGTACCTTTTTTTTTTTTGTAGCATGGCCCCCCAAAAAAGAAAAGGATAAGAGATCTTTAAAAGGCAACTGCTCTGAAGAAAAAAAATATAGCTAAGTTGCAGTCCAGTGGATTAGTTGCTCAGTTCTGTCTGTCTGTCTGTCTGTCTGTCCGTCTGTCCATCCGTCCATCCATCCATTAAATTTATATGCCACCCATATCCCCCAGAGGGTGACTCTGGGCAGCTTACAATTAAAATCAGAAACAATAAAAACAAAAATATAAATGCTGTCGTGATTTGTGTAGGTGGGATATGCTGCCTAACATCATAAGCTATAAAGTTAATGACAGGTTTGGGAATGTACAGTGATTTTAGTCACTGGAACAAGCAACTCTTATCTGCATTAAAATTATTACCAATGAGACCTGACCAGATAATAAGTATTATACCAGGTTGCTGGAGGTTTGTAAAGCATGAAGGGGCAGGATCTCCTTTTTAGCCTGGGGGCAGCTTCTGTAGAAGTGTCTGGTAGATTTTACTCTAACTCCATCTGGTATTTCTCCTCTATACAGTGCCATGCATAAGCTCTTATGTCTTTAAGTAAATTACTAATTGTGGTGGATTCATGCTCTGTGTGGTTGCAACCCATCTGGTTGTAGGCATGATTCCCAAAGGAGGAGAGGAATCTGGTGGGTTTAAATTTAAATTAAACCAGTTCAGGTTGAAACAGAATTCATTGAGCATTCAGGAGCTCTTTTTTCAATTTGAATTCTGTTTCAGCCTACATTAGTTTAGTTAAACATGATAATGAAAGGTACTGTATTTCAAACAACATGGCAGCAGAGGTTTGAAATGCAAATTGCTTTTAGGCATCTGTGTAAATTTTGAAGGGGGCAGTGTTTTTGTTGTTTCTTGGTACATTTTTTTGGTTTTCCCATTTTGCTTCATTCTTCCTGTAGTGAAAAATAATGTAATCCTGTAGTTTTTGTCTGCTGGAGTGGTGGAATTCAGATACTGGCAAGCTGGATTCAGATCCCAGTTCCTTCATGAGCTTCCATCATTGAGGAATTCTAGATACCGAATTCATGCATTCTATTCCACATGCAGAATTCTTTTGCACATTTAAGAAGTGCATACGCAGTTGTGGGCTACACATGCAAGTATCAGCATCTGTGTGTTGGCAAACAGGGTATATGATGGAACTTGCTGCTACAGTGGCTCTTTCATGGAAAACATAGAGTTCCTTAGTCTGTAAGGGTCTCTCTCATTTTGCTTTCTCTGGAATAGAAATAAAAGTGAGAATGGTTGTAAAATTCAGTGAGATACAAAAGATAATGATATTGATATCAGGGTAACAATGTACATAGTGAGATATAATGTAAATGTATATAGTGAAACGGAAGAACACCAGGCTTCTTCCACTGACACATCTGTAGTGAGACTGCTTTCATCATTTTTAATGCAAATAGGTTAGTGCTTTTAAAGTTTGGAAACATTTGCACTTTTTCCCCAGGGGGGTTAGAAAGTGATTATATTTGGTGTTATTTGAAACACATGGGGTGCTTAACTTTTAGAGGAGGGGTTATTCCTTGTTGTTTGCGGCTGAGTAGATTATGAGATGATTAAGCTCTAAATGCTAGAGTAGTGATCTGCAACTTTGAATCTTTCACTCTGCTTCTGCCCCTCCCTTCAGCTTCCTGTTGGCAGCCGGCCTCATCTAACTAGATCAGGAATTCAAGGAAGGGATTGTGAGGAAGAACTTCCTTGTTTTAGTAGACAGACTAGCTAGTAAAGACTAGGGTTAACATTTACTGACTCTTAAAAGTTACATTGCAGAAGGGTTATTTTAGCTTCCTGATCACATTAAGATTGGTTTATTGTCTTATGGGAATTAACTTGCTGTTGTATATATACCTATCTGCGTGCAAACTTGTTTCGCTTTTTTCTGGTTGGGAAAAGGCCCAGAGAGTGTGATATTCTTCCCATCTCACCGTTAAGCTGAAGCTGATCCCTGCCATGGCACAAATAGCTTGCTTCAGCTCTCATGCTCCAAGGTAAGACTAATCAGATCTTTTAAGAGGAAGGAAGAGGGAGGAGTTGTTTTATTTCTTACTTATCCTCATCCCCTTAACTAGCAGAAGCCAGTGTCTATTATTAAAAACACGTGGGTATTTTCTCCCTGTAGCGGTGGCTTAATTTTTAGTAATAATAACAGTTCTTTTTTTTGTTGTTGTTTGTTTGTTTTGCCTTCAAGTCAGACTTCATTCCTGGTGACTACGTGGATAGGTTCATGCAGTTTCCTGGACAGAATTTTTGGAAGTCCCCCCCCCCCCTTTCCCCTGAAGATGAGAGCGGCAGTGGCCCACAATTTTCCATTTGGCTTCTGTGCCTAAGACAAGACTACAATTCAACATTCCCTGCTGGCTGGGGAATTCTGGGAGTTGAAGTCCACATATCTTAAAGTTGCCAAGGTTGAGAAACAGTGCCTTAGACCATGCTGGCTTACAAATAATATTATTAGCATTTATAAATTTTTTGTATCCAATCATAGTCCTTTATACTATAAAAATACTAATGTAAAAAGTTAAATAAAAAACAAAAAAGGCAAAGCCAAAGCATTATTTCGAGCTGACCCAAATAACATTGAAAACCCACCAGGATTATCAAAAGCTTCATAACACAGTTTTTACTGTCTATCTAAAACTCAGCGCGGATGTAGCCAGCTTGAATTATCTCAAAATGCGTTGTAGTCTGGGTCGTGCAATAGAAAATGCTTTGTCTTGCTTATCCATCAACTTAGTTCCTCTTGATTAACGGAGACCATGGGGTGGCTTCCTTTTTATGTGTGTGTCCAAAATAACTGTCCGTTCTTCTTTACGTCTTCTGTGCAGTCCCTCATTGATAGAGGCAGGAAAAGAGGTTAATTGAAACTGGGTCGCTAATGCAGAAAGTTCTAGAATGTTGGTATTTCAAGAAAGCATTCATGCTCCATTATGTGTTTGCCAAAGGCCAGGGAGAGCAACCACTACCATTCTGTTCTATTCTTATCTGGCCACCATGAAGAGCAAAAGAGAATTTTCTTGCTCTCGGTTACACCACTACTTCTGAAGAGAGTGTTGGGTATATTTACTTGTTAATAATTTTGTTTGTACGAATGTTTCTGGTTTTGATTGCATTTTTTGTTCGTTTTTGGTTTTGCCTTTTGTCATTCCTTTGTTTTCTGCATGGGTTTTTTTTTTTTACATGAAATAACTTTTTTGCTGTACTTTTTTGTGTTGTTGGTATTAGACTTTTATCCTGCCTTTATTGTGTACAACTCAAGACAGTGTATATAATGCTCCCAACCTCCTATTTTTGCCCCAACAGCAACTGTGTGAGGTGGGTTGGTCTAAGAGAAAGTGATTGACCTAAAGTCGCCCAGAGGGCCAGTTTGGTGTAGTGGGTAAGACAGTCTAGAAACTGGGAGACCATGAGTTCTAGTCCCACTTTAGGCACAAAGCCAGCTGGATGACCTGGAGTCATTCCTTCTCTCTCAGCCCTAGGAAGAAGGCCAGGGCAAACCACTTCTGAAATCTTGCCAAGAAACCTGCAGGGCCTTGTCCAGGCAATCACTAGAAGTCACCTGTCTGGCTTTCATGCCAAAGGGAGGTCTAGAACTCGCAGTCTCCAGGTTTCTAGTTCAGCACATTAACCAGTACAGCAAACTGGCTCTTATTATTATTAACTTACTTTGTAAGTTAATAGGTAGACTGTGGTTTACATATCCATGTATGTGCTCTTGTAGCTCTTTGAAAGAAATAGCAAAAACAGTTTTCAGTTTTCAGTTCAATGTATTACAATTACATATTGGCCAGGCAAAAACTATTCTTTATCTCCCTCTGGAGTTCCTTGCTCTTTGGGGTGAAACATATTATATATATGAACTGATTCTAGATACAGTTGACTTCTCCAGGACTAGGCATCTATCAGATGAAGTTGCTTGGGTTCACACACAGCTGGATTTTAGCTGTGTAGGTCCGTGGAGTTAACTTGCTGGATAATCTGGGAAGAGTCTGAGCCTGTTAGTCCTGAAGAAGAGGACTGGGTCATTGGGGCTCTAAGCTCTGCTCCTGTGTTTCAGATCCATGTGCCACCTGGCTGGTCAAGGCGTCACAGGAGTGACATGGGATTGGATTCAGGTGGTAGTGAATGCTTCTCTGAGACAGGACTGTTCTGCCTGCCTTGAAAGAAGTGATGGTTTGCCCTCTCCTTAAGAGGCCATCACTGGATCCAGTGGACTTGGAAAATTTAATCTGGTCTCCAACTTTCACTTCTTGGGGAAGGTTGTTGAAAGGGTAGTAGTCCTACAAGCTCCAAAGATCCCTGGAGGAAATAAATTAGTAGACCATTTTGAGTTGGGTTTCATTCTGAGTTATACTATGAGGACAGTACTGATGACCCTTGTGGATGACCTCTAGCAGGCACTGGACAGGGGTAGTCCATCCATCCGGGTCCTCTTTGATTTCTGTTTCAGTACCATCAATCATAGTATTCTTTGGGAGCTTAGGGAATTGGGAGCAGGAGGCACTATCTTATGGTGATTCTTCTCCTTCCAGGGCTGGCTCCAGTCAGTACTGGTGGGGGGAGAAGTCCAGCCCTGCCTTAGAGACAACTCTGTCTCCATTCTTATTTAACATTTACATGAATCCACTGGATAAGCTCATCTATCGGCACATGCTTAAGTACTCTATATTTCTGCACCAGGCTGTCTAAGTGACGCTGTCAAGATTCTTTCCTAGTGCCTGGAAACTCTGGAGTCTGGATGGGGAAGAATGGGCTTCAACTCAACCCCAGTAAGTCCATTTCTGATTCTGGATGGAGTTGCAGTCCCTCAGCCAGAATTAGCACACAGTTTATCACCTGTAAAGTACTACATAGTACAGGGCCAGACTATTTGTAGAGCCATCTGTCCCTAGTTATATCCATATGTCCTACCAGATACGGCAGGGTAAATACACTCCAGGTCCTTTCCTGAACCTGTGCCATCTGGCGGGATCCAGGAAACGTGCCTCCTCTCTCATGGCTCCTGTCATATGGATCAGCATCCTCCTGAGATTTGGACAGACTAACACTATTAGCCTTTTGGAAAGACGTGAAGACCTGGCTTCTTCAGGCATTGGGGGCAGGCTGTTAGTGGAGTGTGACATATATGGGGATTCTGATTGTGAATTAGTTTTTTAAGGGCTTTGGCTGCATTCCCCCCGCCCCCCCCAGTGTTTTCCTGCAGGTGCAGGGTCCGTTTTTTTCAGATCAACTGAAAGTTGATCCACTGGTTACAACAAGAATTTACCAACCGGCTTGTCACCCAAGCCTAACATCATGGGCCAAGAGAGAGCAACTGGCCCAAAGTCACCCAGCTGGCTTTCACGGCTAACTGGGGACTAGAACTCAGTCTCCTGGTTTCTAGCCTGGTGCCCTAACCACTAGACCAAACTGGCTCTCTCTTTGGTTGCATTTTGTTTTTATGATATTCTGTGTTTTTATGTTTTTTTGTTTTGTGAGCCATCTAGAATTACAAGGTTGAGATTGTAGTGGTATTAAATAAATAAATAAGACTAGGAGAAATTGCTGCATATTAAGAAACTGGAATGAACACTGACTCTTGCCTCAGTCCTTATAGAACAGTTAATAGAGGAGGGTAAAACTTGGCAGTTGTTAAAACAGCAGCAGAATAGGAAACATTTATAGATACGCATTGTCTATAAATTGTTATAATATATATTAATATAGAATTCTGATATTAGCTGGCTTTGGTCTCGTCAATTCAGCATCATTATCTAATCCAGTGTTTCTCAACCTTAGCAACTTTAACATGTGTGGACTTCAACTCCCAGAGTTCCCCAGTTAAAGTTAAAGTTGCCACACATCTTAAAGTTGAGAAACCCTGAACTAGTGGCTCCTCGGAAGTGGGCCATTTCTGCTTCTTTGCCTGACTTTTGGAACTGCTTCCCCCCGAGATCTATATGGCTCCCACCTTGCCTAACTTGAAACAATTTTTAAGAACTAGTTTTATTCCACAGGCCTTGGGATAGGAGGTATCAGATGGGCCCTTTTTAGTTAGAGGAAGGGTGATGTAGAAAAATGTTGTGTTATGTTGTTCCCTCAGACAAATGCTGAGTTTTCATATAATGTTGTTGTTTCTTTGAAGCTCCCAGGGTCATTTTGGAAACAGGCAGCCTAAAAATCTGACAAATTAAATACACAAATATTTTGCCTTTTTAAACCCTTTAGCAGATAATACCAAGCACACGGCTAGTATCAGCTATTTAGTGGTTCCCCATTTGTCTATTTCTGGCTAGCTAGCTAATGAATTACAGTAAAAATTTTGATGGCACACTCTTTCGTTCAGTCCCCTATAACATGTCATTCCAACAGATTTAGGGGAATGGGTTCTCAGTCAACAGTGTTTTGATGGAACTTACTATGCTAGTTGTCTTTGGCAGTACTTGCCCTCTGGGTTTAGACCTGTGGCTCTTAAAGTGGGTAGAATGGTAAGTCCAGCATTGGACATTTACTGAAAGGCAGTGACTAAAAGAGGAAAGAGTACTGTGCTGTTTCTTTGTGTAGTAGTAGGACAATTCTTCCCTTCCTTCACCTGCTCACCACAAAGCAAAGCCTGAATTTTGAAAAAAAACACATCTGCATCATGACCTACAAATTATTTTCCATTGGAAGGTGTTACCAAAATGACTTGTTTCTTTGCTTAATTAATTTGTGATCAGGCTTGGGAACCTTCAGTTTAGAATTTTGAGGGATTGATTTGATTTACATCTCGCTTTTCTACTCAACTGAGTTTTAAATAAACTTTTGTAGCTGATACTTCATATGCAGTGCAAAACATTAAGAGATATTAAAATAAAGGGAGGTGAGGAAGGCCAGAAAAGAACCAAAACATATTACGTAATTTTGAAATTGTCGGACTCGCCCCATAAAGAATATCCAGACAGTAAGATGGTTTTGTAAGCACTCGTTCTGTTTTCTTTGTAGGTATATGTCTCGGGTTCATGGTATGCATCCCAAGGAGACCACACGTCAGCTTAGTTTAGCAGTGAAGGATGGCCTTGTTGTTGAAACCTTGACTGTCGGATGTAAGGGATCAAAAGCTGGTATTGAGCAAGAAGGATACTGGCTGCCTGGAGATGAGATTGTGAGTATATTTTCTGCAAGTCTTTCCATCACCTTTCCTGGAATGTTGACTTGGAATTCTTAATACCCATTGATGTGCATAGTCTTAGAAAAGTTTTATTTTTTAAATGTAAAATGAGGTAGAAAGCTAGTTTGTTAATTACCTCATATAGCTGTAGGCGTTTTGTTTTACAGCACAGAATGCTTAAGATTAAAGGTAATTATTGCCTGCATAACAGCTTCAGAGGTGAATGAAGTGTATTTTTAAAAATACATCCAAATGAATATAGTTATTTATAAACATACATTTTTAGACATAGATTAATTTCAAGGCATAGCAACATAAGGTGTGATCAAAGAGATGCAGTCCAAAACTGCTTATGAAGAAATTGTTTGGCATGCTAGTTGAGAAAGTTCAGCACCCAGAACTTGTCATATGCATCCCATTATTCTTTTCCGGAAAAAGTGGAAGAGGAGCAGTTTCACCACAATATAAACCAAGTATTGGTATTTTACTTCACAACAACCCTGTTTCAGTAGGATATCTTGAAAGCACTTAATTTTGAAGACCTGAGAAAGAATTCTTTTTCTTTGCAAAGCGTTCCTGGAATGGTATCAGGGAAGGTACAAGTTTGGGAAGCTTCTAGGTACAAGTTTAGGAAGCTTCGTGTGTAGGCTTAAACTGGGATGACTAATTTTATCTTCATAGAAGTCCGAAAAATTAGCATGGACTAGGACATACTGTTAGATGAATTCTATCAAGGTCTTTCAGCTGGCCTTCAGTTGATTTAGAAAAGTCATAAGCAATGGATGGGGGCCTCTTCCTCACAACTCCTCAAGCTGATGACATTGAATATAGATGCAATACTCCAGCTGTTAGTTATTCTGAATATCTTGTAAATGAACTGTTATGTTATCAGTTTGGGTAATATATAGTAGAAAGATACCAACTGTGACTCTAAAATATTGTTTTTTAAAATTTTTTCCATATTATAGTTTCATTCGGTACAGCAATATACTGGGTAAATGTTATTCAATCTTATTTTACTGATAAACTGTCAGATTAGAAAAGTTAGCTATTTTAATTTTTTTTAATTAAATTTGGTCATGAAAGCATGGAATCCTAAGTTATTTGTAAATTAGTTATCTGACACTGTAATCAAGAGACAGGTAGCTCAAGTATACATAGAAATAAAAACAAACCAGTTTTTATTATTTCTGTTCAGTGTTATATCCGTTCAGTTTTTTAAAGGTTTTTTTTGGATCTTATAACTTAAATTAGAAGTAGCACTTCCTGATTCAAGTATTATTTTTTAATACATAAGCTAGAAAACATTTCAACTGAGATGTTCGTTGTCTAATTTACATATCCTGAGATACAGTACCATACCATGTAGAGCTGAACTAAAGGCTGTAGACTTAAGAGCAACAAACTGAAATATTAGATTTAGCAATACCCCGTATGATATCAGGCATACTGCATGTAATCAGAGTTGTGTATATTTTCTACCGCATACATAAATCAGATTTTTATGCCAAGTTAGTCAAACTTCTTCATATGGAAAAGCTGATGTATAAATCATGTGAACGTTCATGGGTTGGCTTAGATTGCACACTGATTGTGCTGCAGATAGATCCCCCAAGGGGCAGTAAGTGTTATATGGCTTGGAAATGTAGCTGTCCCATTACTAATGTAAATCTTAACTGAGTTGTCTCCTGTCTTTAATAATTTCACTATGCATGAAAGAAGCCTTGATTTAGTGAACTAAGATTCTCAATTCCAGTTTCCGTAGCCAGTTTAATTTTTGCATTGCATAAATTGTAAAATATGCACAACTCTGTTCTTAATTAGAGGGCTTGAATGTATGTTTCAAAAAAATCCACGAGGATGTGAGATACACTCTCTTCTCATTTACATTTAAATATTACATTTAAAGGTTTCTATTTATTAAAGATGCCACACTAATAATACATATCTTGCATCTCTTGGATGCATATAATTAAATTGTTTAGAAATGAAAGATGTTACATAGATGCAAACTGTGCTTAGCTTCTGTAATGGATTGATTTGCATATTTTAGTTTAGCAAAGCTTACTTTTGTGTGACAACGGGAAGCCTGCCCTAAACATTTGCCTACTCTCATCCCTTTACCAAAAAGTAACATCAAATTGCAGTTCATTGCAGAAAAGCAGTACAGAATACATAAAGTTTTTGATCATCATTTTCACCATTGTTTGTTTCCAAATTTTTATTTGTCCAAACTGCCTTGTTACTGGCCTTTAAGCATCACCAGCTCCTCTTATGATCACAAAGATATATTTTTAGGTTCATTAATATTAGGTAGCTTTCTGATGCCCGTGAACTAAGTTTAAGGAAAGGTTAATGATTTATAAATACATTAACTGTGATCCAGTTGTAAGCATGTATAAAAACTAATGGAATATAAAAATAGAGATAAAATGCAAGAGTAGTCTTGTAGAATGCGAAGAAGCCCTGGACTCAAGTGAATTTGGCTTTGTAACCAACAATGCCCTAATGTAGTCTTCTAGCCATGGATGGAGATCCCCTTGGCCTTACTAAATTTACTATGTTCCCTGTTGTAATTGCAAAACTTCAAGCAAAGTTGAAAGTACCTGCCAGGCCACAATAGATGGTTAGATGAATATGTTCAGCTTGAAGTTGGGCAAGTCTGTTTTATTATATATAGAATTACCAAAAAAATAAAATAAAAATCAAGCACTGTGGAATACTGATGATAACTGGAACTTTATAGTTGTCAGTCTTCTTTTTAATAAAGAATTAATACATGGTGTACATAAAATGACCTCTTCCCCTTTAGGGTTAGAGTATTTTCTATAATAGTCAGATACCTCTTTGTTTCCCTGTGTCTTCTAGTAAACTGATCCTGCAAGTTTTCATTTTTGCACATAAAATACATTTTCCAATTTACACTATAATGTATATTTTGGAATTGCTTAATAGTAGTTCCATAAATAATCACAGCTATCTTCTAAAAAGGGGGGATAATGATAATATTTTTTATTTACAGACCGTGGAGACAATTAGGTACCTAATCATAAACAAAGCACCTCTTGGATTTTTCTAAGGTTGACCCCATTGTGGTACATTATGATATAAGCATGTCTTTCTTCCTAGGGGCTATTAATTGAGAATGCTAATCCTTCTGCTAAGCTGAAAAATTACAAACGTGGAACCATTTTGGCTCTTTTCTTTTTTTTGCTTTGAGTGTGTTTTCCTAATTAACTTAAGTGCTTGGAAGCTTTCAGGAGCACAGAAGGAGAAGGGGAAAACATTCTGCATAAAACCAGTCCATAGAGTTTATCTGGGGGAAATATGTTTAGTGAGGATGCTCTTGATAATAGTGTGCTTTCCCTCCTGGTTTCGGTTTATGTTCCTCAGATGGGTTCCAATACAGAGACCATATTTTTGTTTTTGTTTTGTTTTCTTTATTTTGAAAGGCCTACAGTATGCAGCCTTTCTCCCGGACAACAGCAAAAATCAAGGTGAACAACTTTTGCACTATGTAGTCTTAAATACGCTCTGTTACATTCTCTTTTTCTGTTGTATATTAAGATAGATTAGATGTTGCTTTTTCAGTTTTCAGGTAATTGACTTAATAATGCTTATCAGCCATGTTCTATCTAGTTCTTGAAATCAGTCTGCTTTTGCAGCACTTCAGTTAAAATACTATTTTTTTCTCCTTCCTGGAGAGCTGGAAGTGGTCACTCACATGTTTTGCCGCAAGATGTAAAGTTGCAATGCTTTCCTTTTTGTCAGTTACTTTGGGAGGAGATGATGACATCTGGTGGAAGACTTTGCAAATGCAGAAAAAGATATACTTGTACTTTGAGAATTTTTGTGTTTATCATAATTAGAATACTGGCTGCCAGATGTTAGTTATATAAATGCCTCCTGTCTCATGTAAGGAAATTACGTGGCAGATACCCTTGTACACCCCTGGTTCTGCAGATGTTCCAACATTTGTCCAGACTTTACATCTTTAAAAACACAGGTTTTGGTTTTTTTAAAACAATAGTGTTGGACACACAATTTGAGTTAATTTATTAAAAAATCATTCCATTAACACTGCCATTTATTTTGCTTCCTATAATTTTATTTTTGAATTTCTGATTTCTCTGTTACATTTCAGTTAAAAAAACCCAATATATTAATTACCTGCTTTATTTAATGTTTAAAGAGGAGATTACATCAGAAATATAACCCCCCCATCCATAAGCATGTGTTCCTAACCACAATGACAGCAAAATGACAAAATGTGCGCTATGATTTCATGACATAAGCTCCACCCCTTCATACTTGAGTTATGATTTTACACATTGAAGTTGATTTTATAATCAGTAAATATCATTCAGTGAATAGTTGTTTAAAAAGACTGTGTGTCCAGTCTACTCAACCTTATGGTTAAAAATTACTTTATCACGTAAAATACCTGTGTCTGAATCTATCCAATCCAAGAGGGTAACGGGTAGGGTCAGCTTTAGTGTGTTAGACAGCTGAACAGGAGAGTTTGCACATTCTCAAGGACTGCACCATACCAGAAATAACTAGATCCAGTGTATGAGGATTTGAAGTTGTTATTTTTTATTTAATAAATTGTATTTATCAA
This sequence comes from Python bivittatus, assembly GCF_059951505.1. Lineage (NCBI taxonomy): Eukaryota > Metazoa > Chordata > Lepidosauria > Squamata > Pythonidae > Python > Python bivittatus. Next base: position 9,830,950 of record NW_028277088.1, read on the forward strand.
TTACAAAAAAATATGACAAAACACCTAAATACACTAAAAAAATCCCACACACAATTAACAAAACAATCTTTAAACTTAAAGAAAAAAAAATAAGAGGTGCATTTGGAGTTATAAATCCTTAGGTTATAAATCCTTCTTGCACAGCAAGAAGATATAAATAAATACTAGGCCAGCTATTAGTAATATCATATTAATGATTTCACAATAAATTTTAACTTTTTGCTTTTTTTTTTATTTAGTTAACTGATCCTCATGTGGAAATCCCACTGAAATTAACTGGAGCAGGGAAAGATTTTGTAGTTCCCTTTCATTTCAGTTGGTTTTATACAAAAGATTTATCATGGAATTATGCCCAAACCTTTTATTTTGTAATTGCTTCTTTTCTGTGAATGAGATTCTCTTTTCTGGATAATCAAACTTGCATAAAGAAAAAGAAAAGAGTACAGCATGAGAAGGTTAGTTAAAATTAACATTCTGGTAGTTTGGTAAATAATATAACAAATAATTTAAAACATGCATGTTGTCTTCTTTCTGAAGTGTACAGTGGTACCCTACTTATGAACGCCCCTACTTATGAAATTTTCGAGATACGATCAGCTCCGGCCCCAAAAATACCTCTACTTATGAACTTGCCTTGACTTACGAACCGGATCCGCGGCCATTTTCCACCCGTTCCACATGGTCTGTGGCCATTTTCCGCCCGTGCCACGTGGTCCGTGGCCGTTTTTCCGCCCTGCCACGTGGTCTGCGGCCATTTTCCGCCCATTCCACATGGTCCGCGGCCATTTTTCCGCCCTGCCGCGTGGTCAGCGGCCGTTTTTCCTCCCCTGACGCGTGGTCCGCGGACGCCAGAACGGATTAACGGTAATTACATTGAACCTTATGGGAAAATTTACTTCTACTTGCGACCAACTCGACTTGCGATCAGAGTCACGGAACGGATTAAGTTCGCAAGTAGAGGTACCACTGTACTTTGACTATAAAGCTCAAGTTCTATAGATTTAATATAGCTAGCAAGGAAATAGTTGACAAACGGAAAAGATAGCACAAGGGGAAAATGAAATACAAAAGACCAGTTTATGAATTATGAGTGCTGTTACATCATCAAACTCATAATCAGGCTTAGTATTTTTGTATGCCTATGTATCACAGCAGACATAGATGTGGAATAGTGTGTATTCACACAAAACATATCTCTGTATGAATGGGACCTACACTCTCTCAAAGTAGGAACAAAAAATTGGGTACCGAGTATCATCAACTGACATCTCCAAGTGGATCTAGTGATTTTAAAAACAACATATATCAATGTAAACATTTTTCTAGGAAGGGTTTTATTTCACCTTATATGGTAGTTTTCTTTTAATGGAAAAAGTGGGAATCTGGCATTCATGATCATTTAAATGTGTTCCACCATACACCATGTTCTGGGTTGTGATGGATTATGCCCTCTGTGTTTAAGATCATAAATTATCTCAGAACAGTGCCAATGAAAATTATAACATGCAGTATGTCTATGAAGGCTACCACCTGCAGGTTAGTTACTGTGGAATTGGAAGAAGATTAAAAGGTTTGCTCATTTAGGTTGGACTCAGATTGATTGTAGATAAGGGTGGAGCCTCTGTTTACTTGGCCTAATGGAAAATCTTCCTATTCATATAAAGAAATTGCATTAATAACTCACATATGATTTATAAATAAATGTAAAATAAATATTTAAAATTACTATCCTAAAGGAATTGATTATTCTGTGGTGTTTTATTTCCCAAAGCCGGTTTTTACTGTTTTGGGAAGACTCATATTCTTTCAGTGTATAACAAGAAACTTACAACTTCTGTAGTTATCCTTGTAGCTTAAAGAATCAAAATGAGCTCAAAATGTTTTGCCATCCAAAGCAGTACAGAGCTTGAGAAGGGCATCCAGAGTCTTAGGGGCTACATAAAACTGTTGGTATGTTGACACTCCTTAATAATCTTATTTTCCCAAAGAACAATTTGTGTTGTTTTTGTAGTTACGTTAGACTGCTTGGCCTACAGTTGAAAAGTGCCCCTAAAACATTTATTTCATAAATTGTAGCATAAAAACCAGTAAGCGGTTTTTTTTCTGGTGAGACTTCACTAAGGATGGCTTCAACTTTAAGTTCAAGTGATGATGCACGCTATTCATATGTGACAGTAAAAGCTAAATGTGTGTGAGTATTAGCAGTTGAAGAACATTGAAATTAATTCTACTCTTCGGAAACACTGATACTAACAGATATGCTCATTTAGGTAGATTATTCCCATTATGAGGAAAATTAGGAAATCAGTGAGTTGGAAAGAGGCAGTTCTTACTTTGTTCTGCATTGTTTTGAGACATCGTATTTTTAGGCTTCATTTACACAGTTGCAAACATTTGAAGGACCACAGCCCTGACCAAGACTGAAATTAGGTCAAAATTCCAATATTTGGATTCATTGAAATCAAATTGGAAAAGGTATGTTTCAAAAATTATGAAGCTGCTTGAACTTGAACTGCCATATTTTAAAGTTGATTTGTGTTTTGTTCTGCTCTGTTTGTACATTCCTGCAAGTTTGCAAACTTTAACTTTCTTGTCAGCATTTGACTTGTATCATTTAATTTGCAGGAGTGCTCTGTTCTTGCAAGAACCTTTGCTTTGGCCTGGTGCAGTTTCCCACAACCTCATAATTGTATTAAACCTATAATTCCCAGAATATTCAACCATCATAACTCTGAGAGGTTGGGAATTCTGCAGATTGTAAGATCAATACATCTGCAGGGCCCTGGAGATTGGATAAGCTGTTTAGTGGGTCAATTCCGATTCATTTCTCTGTTCTACTCTAAATTCTCATACAGGTCAGCAAATTTTAATGAAGAAATAAGAACCTATATAAAATTCAATCAGAGCAAAACCAAATTACAAAGTACTTCCAGGTGATCTGGAAGTAGGAAGGAGGCAGAACAGCTTTTAGAGTCCTTGCCTCTAGCGAAAAATGTTTAAAACTGGCCATTATGTATAATTTATATCACAAGTGATGCTGAGCATTTTCCTGCTCACATGACACTTGCATAGAAAGGAGTCCTGTCTGAACTCTGAGGAACAGAGGGATTCTTCTTTTATTTGGGTTCAGCATGCACTCACAGATGATCCAGCACTTTGCACATGCTTAGAGAAAGAAATGAAAAGGAGGAAGAGCCACGGGGGTCCAGGGAGGGGAGCAAATAATAAAACATGCATTGCTTTTGATTTTGCCATATTACTCTGACCTCAGCAGCTATTGCTGCCTTTTTAAGGCTGTTTCTTCTGTCTAATCAGAGAAGATCCACTGTAGGATCAACTGATAAATTGATGCATTCAGAAGAAGTGTCACAGCTGTTGTGGACAAATTGGTGCATGGAATAGCAGGGACAGCTCTTATTCCTCCTGCTCCCTGCTAAAAAACCAAACAAAATGAAGCCCTGGAAAAGGGGGTAGCAATTCCCAAAACTGCTTCTGATGAGCGCTTGATGGGGTTCCCGTGTTCCTTAGAATTCCACATCTGGACGGGGATTTTATTCACCCTTTCAAAAGGAAAAAGAGTTAGACCAGACTCAGGAGAGGACCAATAGAATAGCAGATGGTTGAATATCACAATTCATTTGCCTAAAGCAGAGGAAGGAATCCCATTGCCTTCGTTTAAAGGTAATTGGGGCTTCGTTGAAATTCAGAGTTTATCTTATAGTACGTAAGATAAGAAACCATTTTGGGGGTGAGGGTGGAGTTCTTTATCTGAATGCTGGGAACATGACATAAGTGTTGTGTTCATGCTGCTGACCAGACATGCTCATTCCATGATTTAAACCCCAGCATTTATTAGAAGCTAAAAGTGTAGCACTTCAGTTACCAGTATGCTTGAAGTTTATAGAGTGGAATTTAAAAGAAAAAAAAAGGTATAATCCATGAAAGAGGTACCATATTTTAAAATGCCTAACAATTGCTAGACTTCAAGAAATGTGCTTTATTCATGGCTGTTTCAGATATTGACAGAATGTTCTATCAAATTATTTTGTATTTTTTGTAGGACTGGGAGACAGAAACTCATGACTGGTATTGTTTTGAATGCCATTTGCCTGGAGAGGTGTTGATATGTGACCTGTGTTTTCGTGTATATCATTCCAAGTGTTTATCTGATGAGTTCAGGCTTAGAGACAGCAGTAGTCACTGGCAATGCCCAGTTTGCAGGGTGAGTACCTCTGAGCTTTCATGTGCTGAATAGAGGCTTGGTATTTGTTATTTATAGTTTCAAGATGTTTCTGGCCAGGAGAAACATCCAGCTTTGTCTACTGCAAGGACAGTCCATATGTTAAATGCAGATGCAGATATCAGGCCAAATCTGGGTGTGCCTGGGCAAAATCAGTGAAATAAAAGCCTGCTACCAAGAATCATTGCCTTGAGGCAGTAATTAAGCATTTTGCTGGATTGGCCTGGAAAAATCCTCATGTGCCATAACCTGGAGTTTCAGAACGATCTATGTGAATCCTCAACAGGCTTTGGCTGTAACTAAGTAAATAGTACAGGAGCTCTAATTCCCATTCAATTCACTAGGAGGATTACTTCTCTCCCCCCCCCCCAAAAAAAGAATCAGTTCAAGATGTATTGTCTTGATGGGCATAGGCCCCATTCTTCCAAGCACATCCCTTCATTACATACATAGAACTTGGAACCAGAGTGATCCCCCCCCACCTTTCACTTTTTCACTTGCCTGGATGTTTAATCCTTTCTGCATTTGCCCAACCATATCCAGATGTGTGCAATATTTTGGGATTCTCTAATGCCAACAACTAGATTGTTATTAAAAAATGTAAGCTTTATGTGCATAATTCTGTCAGGACTCCAGAATGTTTGCATTATGATTTAAGGAAAATATAGTACATACATATAAACAAACTTAAATTTATTTCTTAATGACTTTTTTGCCACCCTTTAAATCAAAATTTCCCCAGGGTGACTTACAGAACATTTAAATAATGTAATCTAAAATTTTCTTTCTTTATCTCTCTTTCATATTATATTTTAAGCTACAGATGTTTGGAAATGTTGTGGGATGAAATTCACAAAAAGCAATTCTATTCAAATGTTGCACATTAAACTTTGTCACATTTTGCTAAAGTTTCCTTGGAATTAGGTGCTTTTCATTCAAAATCACCTTTTTTGTATTCCCTTTTAAAAAACATCACCTTAAAAAAAGAATCGAATAGTGTCTGGATTTCTTTTTTCCAGTGTGATATAGTTTGTGTAGGAATGGCAGAGGGGAGAGTTGAGAAATGTTTACAAACACCAATTGATAGGCCTTTTTCTCCTCTGCTTTTCCTATTTAACTTTCTCACATAGACATGCATAGTATATACTGTGCTGAAGAATGTGTGGAAAAACGTGTGAATTAACAGTCGCTGTAACTTAAATTGTAGGAAGAGTCATCTTGCTTATTATAAAGATTATTGTAAAAATAATGAAGGTGTAAAGGTCACATGGTAGGAAGAGAGAATAAATTATTAAGCCTTAGGTGGAGGGACGTCATTGTTCCCATTGTACCCTTTCTCCCCTAAATTCTTGATTCTATCTCTGAGCAATAAGAACCCCCCACAAGACCTTACCCTTGGCTCTGCTTTCTTTTTTCAAGCCATACCTTTTTCCTTCCTCTCTTGACTTTCTTACAAGTAGGCCTTTACTCCCAAGTAAGCTATCACTCATAAAAGAGCCTCCATTTTGCTCAGCAGCCACCATTTACACTCAGCTGCCACACTTAATCAGGCTTCAGTCCCTCCACCCAGCCTTCTGTCTTCTTCCACTATGGTCGGACTCTCATGGATTCCCCACATTTGTTTCTTTTGTTTAAGCAAATGGCTAGCAAATAACTTCTGTTAGCTGTCTTGATTGTAGTCCCAACATTTGATTGGGCAAGATAAGTATTTGAAACCAGATTTTTTTTTCTTCTGGTTTTGCATTAATCACTGCCAAGATTAGACAGCTTTTTGGGGGGATGTGATTGAATAGCAGCTTATGATTCAGTCCTTGGAATTTGTGTAACAAAACCAAATATGGCTCTTCAGGTCCCAGTGGATTTTCAATATGTCTACGAGCAATTTTGGCATATTTTTAAGACTTCTGCTCCTCCAGATTTGATTGACATCAGATTACAAATTCATATCTTTTAAAAGTGTGTATGAAACCATGGATGAGAGATCAAGATTCATGACAGTGTACTAGTTGGCCAAAGAACTCCATGCAGGCCATTTTGTAATTTGGTACCCTGCTCTATACTGGCCAGCTGCATCTCCTAATATTGGTGTGTCCCCCTGCCTATGCCCGCAGTGAAGCAGTGCATATAATCTATAAAGCTTTACTTAATGGTGGCAAATACCAGTCGCTACTCAGCAGAAGAACAGCTAGTGCAGTCAGATCACCACCCTTTTGCGGGGCTCTGAAATTTGTGGGCAAAATGGCTTTTTGGAACTCTCCTGTTCAATAGGCAGTATTTAATTCTAGGGGCAAGACTTCACTATCATTGATTCACAGATGCATTTATTTTGGGAAACGAGTTTGGCTTTAGAAAGTACTTCCTAATGTTCTTGCTCCCATCCATAGGAGGCAAGGGCAGATTACAATAGCTAAATGTCTAAAGGCACTTTCTGCATTTTCCCCTGTCATTCTGCACAAACATTTCCTTCCTGAGATGCTTTTGCTATAAGAATTGAATGGAAGATTAATGAAGTAGAGGTCATTCTTCAGCCACTAAACAGGAAAATCGCTTGGGCATTGTGAATTAAGTTGTAAATAATGTCAAGTGACTGCACTTTCTGTAAGAGTGTGTATGTTTATTCACTTGTTGTGATCCATACATCCACACAAAGAGGCTTTGCTACAAGAAATTGAATTTAGCTTAACCAGACATCATGTCGGCCAAAATGGAGTCATCGCTGAATCCATATAAAGTGTCTTTGGAGAAGGATGACTTAAAGCACCTTTGTGCTCTTAACTCCTCCCTACACTTCTGTCAGGAAAGCGCATATACTCAAATCACAAACAAGCCGCTCTGGAAAGCAGAGGAAATAGATTGGGGCAGTTGTAACAAGAGAAGCACTAATGAAACGTCCTCCTTTGTCAGTCCTCAGCAATAAATCATCCCACTTTATATGAATTTAGTATGACCCAAGCTTGCCATTGCTACATCTGATCTGGTCCTTGAAGATGGTTCTTCTTCAAAGTAAAAACATAGTAGCCCAGTGCAGCTTGTGTTGGTCACAGGTATGAAATACCAGGCTGCATGCTTGTTCAAAGCTTAGCAGCAAATCAGTTATGAGAACATTCTCCATCCCTTTCTGTGTTAAAGTACAATATATTTTTTCAGGGTGATATTTGTATTTTTTACCCTTGGTTAACAACAGTAATTGGGACCAGAATTTCTGTTGCTAAACAATGCAGTTGTAAAGTGCGATGTCACATGACCATGCCACTTAGTGACAGCAGTTCCAGCAGTCCCTGGTTAGCATCATTAAGTGAGGACCATGTGGGTCGTTAAGCAAGGACCTCACATGATTGCGACTTCTGACTTCCTGTTGGCTTCCCCATTGACTCTGCTTGTGGGAAGCCAGCATGGAAGGTTGCAAAGTGTGATCACAGGACACTGTGATGGTTAGAAATCTAGGCCGTTTGCCGAGCACCTTGATTGTGATCATGTGACTGCAAGGGCACTGCACTGGCTGAAACTTCAAGGACCAGTTGTAACTTTGTTCAATGGCGTGACACGTTCAAACAGTTGCTGAATAAGTGGTTGTTAAACGAGGACCACCTGTATTCAAATACAATATTCAGTAATCATTCAGAAGCATGTAAGTGTAATGATGCAATCAGAGCATTTTTCAAGACCATATTCAGTCTTAATTACACTTCTGTGTAGTAATAAAGTCCAGCAATAGTGCAGATTAGTAGCTTGAAGCATTGAAGTCAATGAATTTTCTGTTATGGCCTTTAAGCCAGAAAACACAATATATCTCAAATATGTAAAGCAGATATATAGACAGAAACGCATACACCTAAAATCTATAGATACAAATAAAAAGTGATCATAAAATACAATTAAAATAATAAAAACAGCAACAACAATAATAATAATGCAAATATTAGTGATGATCACCAAGATTAGCACTAATCTTCAGTCACAAGTGGGACAAGTAGAACAAATAGAGGCACAGAAGCAGGCAGCCTGTGAATATACGTCAGAGTCCTGGTTGGATAGAAGGAGCAACAAATAAGCGTTAAACTCTCTGCCAGGGTTTTTCTTTGAAATGGGGTAGATAAATGTCATCTGAGATTCCCTGTAAAGAGAGCAACAGAAAAGCATGTGGCTCAGGGACTCCACAGAGCTATCCTCACACGGGCATATGCTCTTCTGTAGAGAGATGGTTTTGTAACACGCCTGAAACACTGAAGTGTATTTTGAAATGGATTAGCCTGCCTGTGAAAATGGTTTTCTTCAATTAAATGGAGAATATTTTTAAAGAGCACAAAAACGCTTTCTTCTGCAAAAGCTGAAACCAGGAGGGGAGATGGAATAGCTTATTTTGCTTGTTTCCTTTTTAAAACATGCACATAAGACAGGTGTACCGTATTTAGTATTTCTGGAGATCACAGTAAATGCACTTTCTCACGAATCCTTCCCAAGTGTAAGACAAAATCCATATGTTACCAGCCGAATATTGGTGCCAATATCCCGTGTCTATCCTGTGCTGCTTTCTGTGGTATTTAAGAAGGTGGATCGTCTAAGTACATCAATGTTGTATGGAAGCAGCTATATCATTAACCTTCCCCACATGATGTGGTTCATAGGCAGTAAGAAACTGCTTCGTAGGTGATCAGACCATTGGCTACTGACTAGATGTCCAGGAGTGGTCTTCCCTGTTGCTTGTTTTCTGATCCTTTTATTTTAAAATGATGAATAGTGACTTTGGGATACTCTGCCTGCATTCCTTCAAATGGTTTTGTGCTGAGGGGCCCATTTCGTTTCTGAACATTAAGGGCTGCAAGAGAAACATGGCAGTTATGTGGTAATGTCAGCAAAACGGGTGGAACTGTTGGCGATGGAGGTGAATACAGGTAGTCCCCAGTTTAAGAACAAGTTCTGTTCCCAAGGTCTGTCCTTAAGTCGAATTTGTATGTAAATTGGAAAAGTATTATCATATAATACTGTATAAATAGTATTGTGTAATGAACTTGAACCATTGTGTATTTAACTCAAATTTTTGCTACAGTAGGCTCCGTTCTTAACTATGGGTCGTCCCTAACCCAGGTGTTCTTAACCCAGGGACTACCTGTACTGAAAATAGGTGTGATTAGACTCCTCAAGTTTGAATATACCTGTAACCATTAAAAAACAATTCACACCACTAGAATTTGCTGTTTTGCTTTCAGGTTTCTGAAGCCTGATTTGGGACGTGTTCTGGGTTTGCAAGGAATGGGTTTGGCAATACATGTACTTCTTGAATCGCAGGTTACCTATCCCTGCTTTAAGGAGAGAGTAGGAAAACTTGCTGTGATGCATAGGTCTGTGGCTGTTGGTAACAAACCAGCAAGTTTTCTGCCCTTTTTGAATGTGTATTAGGTCACTAACCCTTCAGTCATCTCCACTCTTGTATTCTTTCAACTTCCCAGACTCACAAGGGTGATGGGATTCCTTGTAGGTAGAACTGAATTGTCGAATTTTCCTCTTGGTTTTAGCCAGAGGGTAGGCTTATGATTCCCCATTTCCTATAACAATGTCTTTTTTTTAACAGCCATGGCTAGTGAACTGTTGGCTCTTTGTAGTCATTTTCTCTTGACAAGAGAAACAGACTTCTAAGTGATGGGTGCTGTCCAAAAACACAAAGAACCTTAATGAACTTGTAAAAAAGGCAATCAGGCCTATTCAGCATTATCACCAGTAAATAAACAAATGTCTAAAAGGAAATAACTGAAGCAGTCACCAAAACAAGGGTACAGCTTGCATAACTTTCAACTGAAGATTCTCCATTCACAAAGATAAGAAATCTGCATCTGTCCTGGATAGCCGCTGAAATGTCCCTAAATTCAGTAGTTGGAGGAGGTGTGGTGGGAAAAAATCAGAAGCCTGTTAGCACCTTTTCTGACTTTTAAAAACATTTGTTAGTCGAAAAAGGTGCTGCCTTTTTGGTGGTTTTGAAGTGGTTCATTTGAATCAACACTCTGGGTGTATTAAGTAAACTCACAGTGGGACTGAGGATCATTTTGAAGGACTTCTCATACCTCAGAATACTGTATTCCTTGCCAAATGTGGGGTTAATTTCAGGGATGCTTTGCATTGAATTCAATTAAAATATGGGCCAGGATAGACACCATCTGCTGTTTTCGGCTGAAAGTCAGAATTGTAATTGGAGCGATAGTGGGGCTTTATAGCCCTGGCAGGGCAAGAGCTGTCTGCATGTTGTCCTTTGGAAGATTGTTGGGACTATTAAACCAGGGACAGATTGTGTTGTTTGGTGTTTGAATTTCTCCTTCCAGGATGTATTTAAGGTATAATGTCAGATCATTAAAGCCCATGAGTAGCTTTTATTCAAGCACGGCTAAAGCTGAGGAATTCATTCAACATTTTAATAATTTATGTTCGGAACATGGCTGCATTTTCAGGCTTTAAAAAATATGCGTATAGCATAAGCACTGTTGCAGAACTGTATCGGAATGCCTTCTGTGGTGCTCTTCATTGCAGGGCAGCTTGCCATAAGTTTTATAATGTGTTTTTTCCCCCAAGCATATTAGTAGTGCAATGAAAAAAGGTATTCCCCCTCTTCACAGTCTTAATTCCAAGCATGACTGTTTCCTTGGTCATCATTCCACTTGCATATTTGTGGGTATTTTTATTGCTGGGGACTATATGCTGAATTTCTCATGCTTCCTGAACACCATCCCATAACATGAAAAACAAAGCACTCAGAACCATTAGGAAGAATTCTGGTATCAGACAAGGAGGATAAATGGAAGCAGTGCATTTTTCTCTAGCTATGCTTGACCCTTCCTTGACAAGAGAAGAGGCAAAGGCTAAAATCACATGGAATTAATCCATACAATTGCTTGCATCACATATTTTTGTAAACCTTCATAGGTTTGATAGTGCCGCTGTCATTCTCAATACTAAGAGGTTCTGTTAAATTTCTGCCATAATAGAATTATAATTAAAGTTTTATCATTGGTAAAGTTGGAATCACAGTTCTTCTGGTTCCATATTTTGAAGTTTGCAAACTCAGAGAAAACGGTGATGATGATTATGTTCTTCCAAATGAAAGAATTAAAATGTAATGGCTAAAACTTTTGTCTACTAGGAAAACAAGATAGTTTTTGAAAGTTCCAAATGTATTATGCAATCTAGTGCAGATTGAAATTGAAATAAATAATCCTGCAATACTGCTTGTTTTTATTTATCTACTGAATGATAAGTGTTATTTTTCCAGGAAAACAGTAGTAGTAGTAATAATAATACTGCTTATTCTTTATTTTGTGATGGATTATTGGTGCCTTCCTGCAGAGGGAAAGTATAAAACTTTTTTTTTTTTTTTTTTGCACTGGGACAATTTTTTTTTCCTGGATGGAGCAGAATTCAATAGATAATGGAACAAAGGTACAATGAGGTATAGAACTCTAGAGAATCCACTTTCCCATAGCTTTAAATTTGTCTAAAGTGACTATTGAAAAAATGTGAGATTCAAATTTAAGAGATTAGTTGTGTACTTAAATGTTGGAAATGTATATTGAACAGACAATTTTCTGTTTCCTGTTGTGGATTTATTAATTTAATAGCAGTAATGTATTATTTCCAGTCCAATCCTATTTTGGATTCAATGCCTTCTTCCATTGTTACACTGGCTTCAGTGGAACTCCTTTTTTTTTAAAATAACTTTATGAAATTTTTAAACAAGAAAGATAAAAACTAACAAGAGCTAATATTTAAGACAAAGGAAGAAAAGAAAATAGAGAACAAAGCCAAAAGTGCAGAAAGAAAAGAAAAAAGTACAAAGAAATGAGTTCCAGTTTTCTTTTACAACAGCTATAGATATAGATTTAAATTGAACTCTTACTCTAAGGTTACAACATAACTTTCATTTTTTCTATCCTCTAATATTTTTTCTAATTATCAAACCCATATATCATAGTTTCATTTTTTTGTTTGTTTGTTTCACGCAGAAAGTTTAAAAGGGGTTTCCCAGTCAGCATTGAAATGAATCAGTGTCTTTTCTCTAACCAAAGCTGTCAATTTAGCCATCTCACAAGCTCCATCATCTTCATAATCCACTCTTCCATTTTGGATAATGTCAAATCCTTCCACTTTATAATATCATATAAAGGTCTTGCTGGTGTTATCGTGTATAAAACAAAAATTCCATGACTTTTTTCCAGCTCCTTATCGATCAGTCCCCAAAGAAACATTTCTGGCTTCAATTGTATATTAATTTTTAAAATCTTCTGAATTAATATATGTATTTGGATCCAAAACCTTTTAGCCTTTTTACATGTCCACCAAGCATGATAAAAAATCCCTTCTTGTTCACATTCCCAACATATATTCAAAGTACCTTTATACATTTTAGACAATTTTTCCAGTGACAAATACCAACGATACATCATTTTATAAAAAGTCTCTTTAAGATGATAACATAATGTAAATTTCAGTCCTTTCATCCACATATTCTCCCATTGTTCCATTTGTCTGTTATAATCAAAATTCTTGGTCCATTTTATCATATATTCTTTCATTTGTTCTTCTTCTGTTTCAAATCTCAATAAAAATTTATATATTTTAGCAATAACATGTCCATCATTTGTACATAATTCTGTTTCAAATTCAGTCCTACAAAGAACCAGAAGTACTTTTATCTACTTTGAATCTTTCTAATAATTGTACATAGGAAAACCATTGACACTTATAACCTTCTATTGTCAAATCATTTTTTGATTTCATTTTAAATTCTCTCTGGGAAAATTCTAATATATCACCATAAGTTAACCATGTATGTTTAGTTATCATTTCTCTTCTATAATATGCTTCTTGTGATGAGAGCCACAAAGATGTTTTCGGACACAATCTGGATTTATATCTATTCCATATTCTCAATATAGCCGATCTAACAAAATTATTTTAAAACATTTTAAATATTTTATTTTTAAAGTTAATGACTTTATCATATCACAAATAATCATGCCACCAAACCTCAGATTGTATCCTTCCCGCTCCAATAATCTTTTTTTTCTCAGCAACACCCACTCTTTCAACCAAACTAAATAGCAAGCTGCAAAGTACAGTTTCAAATCAGGTAAACTCAAACCTCCTGTTTCTTTAACATCTTGTAATATCTTATATGTGACTGGTGGTTTTTCTCCCTGCCAGATAAATTTAGTTATATTTTTCTGCCACTATTTAATTGGTACATCAGTTGTCAAAACAGGTATTATCTGAAACAAAAATAACCTTTTGGGGAAAGCGTTCATCTTAATCACAGAAATTCTCCCCAACAATGACAATTGTAATCTGTCCCATCCTAATATACCTTTTTTAACTTCATTCCATGTCTTAACATAATTATTTTGAAATAACATGCAGTTCATATTTGTCAAAGTAACACCCAAATATTTTACCTTTTTCTCAATCTTGAAACCCATTTTATTCATCAATTCTGTTTGATCTTGTGTCTTCATATTTTTTGTTAGCATATTTGTCTTGTTTATTAACCTTAAGTCTCTTTTTTTAACCTTTACACCCATTATCCTCCCATCTTGCCTTATATCTCTATTCAAAACCTCAAGAACCAAATAAACAGAAGAGGGGATAATGGGCAACTTTGTCTTGTTCCTTTTTGTATCTCACAAGATTTTGTTAGATCTCCATTAACAATAACTTGTGCTGTCTGTGAAATATAAATTGATTTTACCCATTTTATAAAGTTCTCCCCAAAGTTCATATCTTCCAAAACTTTAAATAAATAGGGCCAATTTAAGTTGTCAAAAGCTTTCTCTGCACCTAAAAAAATTTATGCGGCTTGTTTTTCATTATGCTGTTCCAAGTATTCTATAAAATCCAACACTGTTCTGAAATTGTCTTTTAACTGTCTTTTAGGTAAATATCTGTATTGGTCTTCTTAAGTAAATTCTTGCAGAATTAGTTTCAATCTGTCTGCTAAAATCGTTATAAACAACTTATCATTATTCAGTAATGATGTTGGTCTATAATTGGTGTTAAAGTTAGATCTTGCCCCTCTTTAGTTATTAATGCTATATTAATCTCTTTCCAAGTCTCTGGCATTGTTCCTCCCTATAGTATAGAATTCATTGTATTTTGGAGGGGTTGTAAAAGTTCATCTTCAAAACATTTATAATAAGAACCTGGCAGTCCATCTGGTCTTGGTACTTTTTCTGGTTTAATCTTTTTTATGACTTCAGAAACTTCCCTTATTGTTATAGGTCCATTCATAATCTGTCTTTGGTTTTCTGTAAGCCTTGGTAGATTTTGTTTTTTTAAAGTAATCTTCTATTTTTTCCAAGGGAATATCATGTCCTTTATGTAAGTTAGAGTAATACTGATAACAAGTTTTTTGTATAACCAGATTATCCGTTAATACAGTACCTCCTTCTTGAAGTTTCAAAACCATGTTCTTTTCTTTCTCTTTTCTTAATTAACCATTTCCTTGGTTTGTTTGCAAATACAAAATTCTTTTGCTTCACATAGTTCATCTTTATTTCCATTTCTCTTATTGTTAACATAGATAATGGTTGCTGTAAAAATTTAATTTGATGTGAAATGCTTGTCGTTCCTGGTGATTTCCTTAATTCTTCCTATTTTCTTTTTATCTCATCCAAAATAGTCTGTGTTTTCTCTTGAGTCCTCTTTTTAAATTTATTATTATGTTGTATAAAATAATGAAAGCTTTACTTGTGTCCCAAACTATTCTTAAATCAATACATTTAAATTGTTTTCAAAGAATTCTATTAATTTCTTTTTGCAGCCTTCCACTATTAACTCTTTTTGTAATGTTTCATTTAATCTCCATCTGAAAGAAGTAGGTTTCCTTTTAAAAATCAAACTCACAGGATTATGGTCAGAAAAAGCCTTTGATAAAATCTCAGCTTTAGAAATCTTAGCAGCCAAATTTTTTGAGGTCCAAATCATATCTATTCCTGAAAATAAGTCTTTCTAAAAAATAAGTATATTCTCTGGAATTATCATTTTTCTGTTTCCATACGTCCACTAGGGCTAAATTGTCCATCAAATAAAAAAAAAAAAGGCTTTGGTAATTTACCTTGAGTAATTTTGATATTCTTTTCTGATGTTCTGTCTAATTGTGGAGAAGACCACTCCATTCCAATCTCCCATTAAACACCAATTTTCAGAAGAAAGACTTGCCAGTTGTTCCATTAGTCATTTATAAAAAATTCCTTTATTCTCATTTGGGGCATAAATTCCCAGGACCATGGTTTTAATCCCATGTAATTTAAATTCCACCCCAACAAATCTGCCATGCTCATCAGTCAATACAAGTTCTGGTTTTAGTTGGGGGTTAACATATAAAAACATTTATGTTTTTAGGTCCAGCTGAAATAAGTTCTTCTCCCAAATTTTTGCAAATCAAATATTTTATATCCTTTTTTCTAATATGAGTCTCTTGTAGGCAAATTATATCTTCTTTTAATTTTTTTAAACAATGAAACATTTTTTTCTTTTTTGAAAAGCATTTGCTCCATTTATATTCCACGTTAAGCATTTGTAATCCATAATTAAGCCAGTAATTTAGAAAAGTCAATGCCTGTAGCACCTAATTCATAATAATCTTTTCCAAACTTCTTTTGCATCTGTTGTGGTTTTGGAGTAATCTTCTCGACAGCTTCCATTTGAACCTCTTCCAAATCTCCTTTAAATTTTTCCAAAAATTCTCTGGCCTTTTAAACAGAGTTCAGTCAGAATCTGTTCTGTTTAAAAATAAAAATCACACCCTCTAATTTATCCCAGCGGAATGAAATCTTATTCTGCTTTAGTATCTCTGTAAAAAATGAATATTCCTTACTCTTACATAAAATTCTGATAAGGATTTCTTTTAAGGTAATTATATCTACATTATCAATTTTCAATCTTGTATTTGCTGTTGCAAAACTTGATCCCTTGTTTTTTTTCCTCACAAAATGCACCAAAACATCCCTTGGAACATTTCTTACTCTTGCAAAATGTGAATTTATGTGATACACCTTGTCAGTCTCAGTACCTTCCTTTTCCCAGTCCAAAAAATATGTCAATGCTTATATAATTTTTCTTCTAATATTGTCATCAGGATTCTCTGGAATAGCTCTAAATCTCAAAACAGAATTCTTTCTCCCTAATTTCCAACAAAGCCACATTATCCACCTCTCCATTTCTCTATCCCTAACTTCTGATTTACTCTGAATCATCCTGAATCAAATTTCCATCCTATCAGTAACTTGTTTGATATCTCCAGACATTTGTTTGATATCTCCAGATGTTTGTTTTACAGGTTATCTATCTTATCCAGCCTTTCATCTATCTTTTTTTAAAGTGTCATGAATTTGGCTTCAAGTGACTAAGTCAATTTAGATCCCAATTCATCAAACATTGACTGAAGTAAACTTAAAGGAATCACTTTATCTTCTTTATCTTCCTTCTCTAACAGCTGTTCTGAAGAACCTGTCTTTGAAGCTGTAATTGCAGGCACACTTCACATCAGCATTTCCATAGTTATAGCCAAATACACAATCTTCTCAAATTACTGTATTCTTTTGGTTTATAAATCCAGCCAATTATCAACAGTGTTCAATGCAAAGCAAGCAGCGTTCCCACGGAAAGTTTGAGTCAAGTTTGAGTCAGTTAGGATTTTTACAATGCAGTTTCATAAGAAATTAATCTTTTTTAAAAGTAATCTTCCCCTTCATCCATTTTTAACTTTCTTATATGGTTCCTTATTATTAAGCTTTTTGCTAATTATTCAACATACTTTGAGTCTTTAAATCTTTGGAATTTATAATCCCAGAAAAACTGAAAACCACCAAGAGAAGTACTTATCTGTTGCAAAAGAAAATCTTTCTCAGGCTGAAGAATAATTGTATCAAAATGTTATTTAAGAAATGAGGATTGGTCGGTTCTAGTGTCCGTGTTGGCTGCACTACAGCCACGAACAAAGATAGAATCCCACGCCTCCCAGCCACTCAACTCACAAGCAAACTGCAAAAACTTCTGTTCTTGGAGTTAACTCACGGGAAATGGGTTATCAAATGGGTTGATTTCACACTTCCTCCTTTATCTGGAGGAGGTTCAGCATCCATTCCTGGGTACCAGTCTCAGCTCTGATACCATCTCTGCTCCTCGAAGATGAACTAAACCACCTTAATCCTTACTGGAAGTCCCTGGCTTCAGTGGTACTCTTTAGGAAGAGGAGTTTCTAGTTTTCCAGGTGGTTTGCATGCAGAGAAGCCCATCTTAATAGTGATTAGGAAAGCTAGACTAAGAATGTATAGGACCGTTTTTTGGTTTCAGAGCCCTCTTCTGGCATGCTGTTTTCCATACCTTTGGAAATCATGTAGAAAGTTGCTTTCCATGCCCTAAGTACAAGGATAATTTTATTTTATTTATTTATTTACTATTAAATTTATATATTATAAATTTATAATAGCAAAGCTTTAAGCTTTTAAAGAGAAGCTGAGCCATTTAGATTTCAGAATCGGGATTAGATATTGTGACTTCGTGATTGTTACTAAATAAGTCATTTTAACTGATCTGGCACAAAAAGAAAAGCTATGCATGCAGTTTTATCTATTCTCTCCATGGCTGTGTAATCTTCAAGCCATTTTTAATTGGGTTTTTCCTTGGCCAAGTAAGGGATTCCCCCTCCTCCCCTCACTATAGGGCATTAAGGTTATGGTACCTAGCCAGCTTCAGCTGTCTCTTTATATTTATGCACGCATATGCCCACATGCATAGTTAGAATTTGTAGATTTGAGTTTTTTAAATAAGGATATTGGTGAACCAGTATCATGTAGATCCTTAAGCACTTCTTTTCTCCAGTAAAAAATGTATACAGTTATTTTTTTGCTCTGCCACATGTCTAATTTATGGGCCTGATGATCCCTTCTCTGAAAACCATAATGGATTTGTTGCTGGGTGGTGAGATTACTTTCCTTACCCCACTCCACTTTCAATTTTCCATGTATCTTTTGTGGGTTATAATAGAGTGATCAAATAGGACCTGTATTCAGATCCCCACTCAGCCATAGAAACTCATTGGGTAACTTTGGATTATCTACCATTGTTGCTCAATCTAACCTATCTGGGAATGTTTGTATATGCGATCTTGAGTTCCTGGAGAAATAAGGCATGTAGAATTCACTGTTCTTTGGCAAGATCCATTCCTTTTCACTAGGTGTTCATGTGCCATTTAATGGCTACTTTCTTGCTCACTCCTTCCCCAGATCACTCCTCCCACTCCCAGCCCTGGACACACAGTTGTCCTAAACTTCCTAAACTGCCAACTAGATGCCACATTGATTGTCCAAATCAATGTAGAAGGACAAGAGAATATTGGAATTACACCTGAGAATGCTCAGTTTGGGCTAATTTGGCTATAGAGTGTACAGATATGAATTAGAAAAAATAGTGTACTTTCTGAAAGTATCACAATGGCAAGAAAAATCATTTGTCAGTTGCAGATTAACATAACAGTCCCATGCACCTTTGCCTAGGTGGGAGTCCTGTAGATGTGTCAATTCAGTGAACTTCCCACCTAGTAAGTTCTGAACTTTGTTGATGCTTGAGAAAGAGCAAGTCGTCTCCAGCAGCATCACTCCAGCCAGAATATTCTGTGACCAGCAGTTTCATATTGTGGTGCTTTGACTGTTAATCCTTCACAGGCTGCAAAATTGGGCTTCTTGCTTGGGCTTATTTGCTGTGTTTTAACAACTTTGCACTGTAAAATGTTGTCATGTTTCCTAAAAGTCAGAGTTCTAAAATAAAGCTGTTGATTCCTTCCCCCTCCTCCCCCAGAGCATTAAGAAGAAGAACACCAGTAAGCAGGAGATGAGCACATACTTGCGCTTCATTGTCTCCCGGATGAAGGAACGAGTGAGTGTTGTATCATATTATACAGTTGTTTTTAGGATTCTAAGCAGCCTTTTTTTGTGTGTTCTCTTTGCAGCTTCAAATGGTTAGTGACTCAAGAAAGAAAATTGGAATTACTTTCTACCTTCCTATTTCCCTTTTGAGTATTTTTGTTTTTCCTCCATCACTCGAATAGATACTGCTTACTCCCAGCAAACAGGGGAGTGGGAAAAAAATATAACGTGAAAAATACAAGTTGGGAGTGCTGTCTCTTATCTATAAACATAAGCTGAAACCTTCCAGTTATAGTCTGACAATCCTGTTTAGAACAGAGTAGATGTGCCTAATTCTGTTCAGCGGATGCTTACATTTGGGATAAGCTTGAGAACTTTTGGCCAATCAGAAGAGAATGTTCTGGCTAACACCTGGGGACAGATTAGATGCTGTCCCCATCAAACGGTCACAACTTATGTGGTTTTGTGCAAGAGATTTATATGTGAACCTGGATATTCATGTCTTTTCTGTTTTAGCATCTCCCATCCTTTCTGATCCTGCCAGCATCATGCAGAAACGTATACTTTGGCAAATTTTTAGAAACTGAACTTAAAAAGAAAATCTGTTTCAAATATTTTCAAACTTGGTTTTAAATCAGATGTTTCAGACACGGCTTTTATTGTGCGTTCTCCACCACTCTTCCATGGAATTTTTATGGGGTCCAGAATTAATCTCCCATTTAGTTTTCTACTACTACAATTTCTGTCTAGACACACATACAGACTTTATGATGATGGAATAAATAAAGTATCTGCACAGGATCCTTTGTGGAGGCAGCCTCATGATTTTGAAATTCAGTGGTTTAAAGGAATATTCGAAAATGACAACTAAACTCTTAAGTCTTAGTAATACAGTTAAATCTCAATTTGCCAGATTCTGTTTTGATATACTCTTAGTATTTCATACAGTGCTTTGTCTACTGTTTCTAGAATAGCCCTGTACATTACTTAAAAAGTCAGTATTTTCAGTCATCAGAACTCTTGCATGGGAATATTGGGGAGAAAAATTAACTGGCATTTTCATAATTGGATGATGATTCAATCTGTCAGACTTTACATGTAAACTGATTGTTTGAAAATTTACAAAACATTTTTGGGAGGAGGTATAGTTTCTATAAAATTAATGCGAAGAAAAATGTTTAGGGGTTTTGTGTCTTGATTATACCTTTCAAATGTCAAGAAGACTAAGTACCCTACATGTCAGCAGGATAACCTTTTTGGATTAGAACTTTTTAAAAAACTTTGATTTTTATTTGTAAATCGGCATTTAATCTGAATCTGTATAAATTATTTTAAAGGCTATGTTAAAGCTAATTTTCTCTCATCAGAATGGCAGCTTTCTAAACCAGTATTTTCTGGTGATTTTTAGGCTATTGATCTAAACAAAAAAGGCAAGGACAACAAACATCCAATGTATCGTCGGCTAGTACACACAGCCGTTGATGTTCCAACTATACAAGAGGTATGTTCCTATATAGTTCTGGGTTACATACAGCAGAGGAATATTGGCAGTTTTCAGGCTAATCTCACTTTTAGAGGCCCAGTGCTCCACATCTGGAAACCTTGTACCATTTAGTTATATCTAGAAGCAGTTTGTGTGAGTTAATTGAGCAAAGATCTAACTTAGAAGTGCTACTAGGTGTCCTCTATGTAGAAGTGCTTGGGATGGAAGATGGGACCAGAAACAAACTAAAGCTGCTCATTGCACAATTTCACAGCTGTGAGCTCTCATAAATTATATTGTAGAAATTGTATAATAAACATAGTTGTATATGCGTACTTGCGCTGATTGGTGGGCAACTCTAATGAATGTTCTTATAACTCTGTTTCAATCTATATAGAAAGTAAATGAAGGAAAATACAGAAGTTATGAGGAATTCAAAGCAGATGCTCAGCTGCTTCTACACAACACCGTGATTTTTTATGGAGGTATGTAGGGATTGCTTGGACTTAAAAATAAAATCTTTAAGCAACCTACATCTTATTTGAGGGTAGAGTTGGTCATAGAAAATATAGAACAAGTGAAAACCTTCCATTATATTCAGTTTTACTTCTCCATCAAAGGTGAATTAGACAAAGTCATGCAGATTAAGCCATCATGATGGTTCTATATTACTTCTGCTATCAGAAGCTAGATACTTGAACAGGAGAATGCAATTGTCATGGGCTTCCCAAAATGTATCTCAAGGAATATTGTAGAAACAAATTGTGGAATACAGGTAGTCCTCGTTTACCGACTGCTTCATTTAATGACCAAAGTTATGACGGTGTAAAAAAAAAAACTTTGCGACCAATCCTTGTGTTTATGATCGTCGCGGCATCCCCACAATTGCTATTCTGGTATTTTGCAATTGGCGTGCATTTACGACTGTCATAGTGTCCTATGGTCACATGATTGCCATTTGTGTGCTTTGCAACTGGCTTGTGACAAGCAGAATTAATAGAGAAAGCGAAAGTAAAATTGTAAGTCATGGTCACGTGATGTTTCACTTAGCAACCGTGGCGCTTAGCTATGGAGTTGCCATTCCCGATTGTGATTGCTAAGCGAGGACTACCTATAGGTCTTTGATGTAAGCCAGCACATCTTTTCTTACGTTTTTCTTTTTGGTTAACCTTTCAGAAATTTTTAGTTTTGAGTCATGAAATACTCAAGCAGATTGTAAAAGGATTTGCAAAAACATGGGTTAGGATATGCAGTCTCTGAGCTATCTAGCCCATTAAAGGCATAAATCAGGCCGAAGGGACCTGGATACTAACCCAGGTTGTACAAGCTGATGGGGCCAGTCCCTCCAGAATTCAGTTGCCAGTTGTTTTTCACTATTTTTAAAACATCCTTAGAGTTTGTATGATTTGAGTGAATATTAGCAGGGACTGCCAGGTATCTCCAGGCTGGTGATGTTTGGCTTTGCTTGGAAAGTTCCAAATTTGGGAAGCTACCACCCAACAAATCATGCAATTCAATGCAGAAGAATGCACTTAATAAACATTATAATTGTATCCTATCCTCTCTTGAATCTCTTGATGCTTTTTGGTCTTTTGAATTCCAGTGACATCTCTTGTAGATATTGTTGTGTGAATCATTTACAGACTTAGGAGTTTGTGGGTGTATTCTTTTTACAGTGGACAGTGAACAAGCTGATATAGCCAGGATGCTTTACAAAGATACCTGCCATGAGGTAAGTCATATCCAGCCATGTTAATGGCTGGCCCATATTCTTTGGCTTCTGGACAATTGTCTACCAGTTTCCATATACCTGTGCTTTCATTTGTTTTGAAAGTTATTCTGGAAATCAGGAAAAACTTATGAAACACATGCTGCATTTTTGATAACTCAAAGTAAAATGCTCTTTGGAAACTTTAACTGTCCATATAATTCCAAATTCTTATTGTGAGTCAACAGATTTTAAAAACCGAAGTAATTGGTTTTTAGCTACATTTTTATTCCATTTGTGAACAGTTGCTTATAAATAAAAATAAGGGAAAAAAACTAGGAAGATTATATATGATTGCTGTATTGATACCCCCTTTTAGAACAGTTTTTTCTTTCAAAGCCAAATCCACAGTTTGATTTAAATGAAAAACTAAAACATCTAAACGATGTTTCTCAAGATTTTCAAAGGTAAAAGGTGCCAGAATAATTTAAATGCACCAATATGATTGTCTGTATTGAATAATTTTGTTTCATCCTTAAAATAAATAAGGGTTCTCAACAACTTTTTGCTCAGTTTGTGCTGCTAATAGGCTTCTGAAAAGATTAGAGGTCAGTTGAAAATCTTACCTTCAAAGAATAGTGGATATATTATGTATGATTGAGTGTACAGACATTTATTATTCAGTTTTTGGAAAATAAAATTATTCTTGACTTGGCATCCTAAATTATGGATATGTGCTCACTTTCCATCGTTGAACTGGTACTATGTTGACACAATGGAAAAGCCAATAGTTATTACTTTGCTTAGTCAAGGTTTACTTTATTTACTTTAAAATTTGGCTAAATTATATATATTTTTGTATGTACAGGTAGTCCTCGCTTAACAATCACAATTGGGACTGGAATGTCAATTGTTGAGCAAAGCAGTCATTAAGCGAGACAGCCATGTGACTGTTCACTCAGTGACCACAATCCAGGCACTCCCAGTTGCATTCATTAAGTGATCTCCCAGGTTGTTAAGCAGATGGAGTGAAAGAGCTGCCTATTGAAGGATTTCAGCTCCGCGCAGAGCTGAAATCCTCCCAGCAGGCAGCCCTTTTGCTCTCAAAACATTCCTGCAGCCTGCAAAGGGTTTCCCCTCCCCTCTGTGCATGGAGGGGAAATCCTTCTGCAGTCTGCAGGAACTGAGCTCCAATCTTCAGGGCTGTGCATGGAGGGGAAATCCATCGTGAGGCTGCAGGAATGTTCCTGCAGACCACAGAAAGATTTCAACTCCCCTCGGTCCCCTCCTTTTGCAACCTTCCCTGCCGGCTTCCCTACAGACTTTCTGGGGAAGCCAGCAGAGAAGAATGCAAATGGCAATCACATGATTGCAAGGCACTTGGCAGCCCATCATAAATGCAAGCCAGTTGTCAGGCACCCAGTATGCGGCCACGTGACCGCAGGGGGAAGGTGCGATGTTTTGCAATGGCCAGAAGTGCTTTACAGGCTGTAAAACATCCTTTCCAAAGCTGTCATAACTTCGAACCATTCAATGAATGGTCATTAAGCAAGGACTATCTGTAATATGATATGGAAGTCTATTTTTACTTCATTTTTTCTTCACTTCTCTTTTCCCCTTTTGTGTGTGTGTGTGTGTGTGTGTGTGTGAAACAAATAAATATAACTTTCAGGGAGAGAGAGAAAAAAAGCATCTTACAATTTTAGATTTGCTAAAATAAGAGTTTCAGAATGTGTTATTGAAGGTGACAGTGTATTTCTTTTTCTTTTTTTTTCCTCAGCTGGATGAACTTCAGCTTTGCAAGAACTGTTTTTATCTATCAAATGCGCGTCCTGACAATTGGTTCTGCTACCCTTGTGTAAGCTTATCTTTTCACACAACTGAAAGTTAATGTGGAATCTGCTGCCACAAGAAATGGTGATGGGATTTACCCCAACTGTCTTAAAGAATGAGATTCATTGAGGATATGAATATAGCTATCAGACAAAATTGTAAATGTAGGCCCTGCTCCCACCCCCTCAGTCATGGGGTCATTTTCATGCCAATACAAAGATAAGACCAGTTGTCCCAGTCAACTAACTCTGAGGGTGTTACCCCCTAAACTACAAATAAACCAGTTTCACACATAAACTCATTTCACCCAATCAGCCACATCATAGGAATATCAAACCTGAGTCACTAGTCCTGTTTTGCCCACTTAACCCTCCCAGAAAAATTGCTGATGCAGAATTGATTGGTTCATAAAAGCAAGCTCTTCATATAGAATTCTCTGGCAAGGCCTGGTGAAACAGATCACACTTCCTACATTTCCTTGAGTGCAGTGGCCAATTCATGTCTACTGTTGGTTAGCTGGTGCCGGGGAAAGGGCCAGTGCTATAATAAAGCGTTGCCAGTATTCTCCTGGCCTAAGGGCTCATGGGATAGCAAGCATTTCTTGGAGAAACTGGATGGACACTCGGTATTCTCAAAATGACAACTTATGGCTCAGTTAATGTGCTTGAACACTGCCAGGACCACCTTTAGGTAGCATTGAACATTCAGAAATACTTGTTTAAAACACATCTTTTTGACTGTTGCTTTCCACTTGTGGCCCATCTACACAGCTTCCTCAGTATACATTGGACGATTCCCATGCATGAAAGAACACAATGCCATTTTTTTGCTGATAAGGGACATTTATTTACTTGAAAACTTAATGAAACTGAGCTTCTTTGCTGTAAGCTAACAATGCTGAGAAACTCTGTGCCAGCACGATAATTTGTTATATTACGTGAGTACAGTATGCTAAAATACAGTGCTGACACTGGTGTAAGTGATGATCTCTGTAATCAAGACTTAACTCTAATATCTAATCAAGGTTTAACTCTCTCATGGATAAGTTTTGTTTTCTTTATGTGACACTGTTATACTTCAGACCCCCAAGTCAGAAATAATAATTCTGTAACTGTGCTATGTTTCTTTAATTTCTAGATACCAAATCATGAACTGGTTTGGGCCAAAATGAAAGGCTTTGGATTCTGGCCTGCAAAAGTCATGCAAAAAGAGGACAATCAAGTTGACGTTCGCTTTTTTGGCCATCACCACCAAAGGTATTTTCATACTTGCAGTGTCTCTTGTATACTGAGAGAGCCAGTACAGTGGTGTGGTTAATAGTGTGGATTCAGCCCAGGGAGATGCAGGTTCAAATTTGCTTGAACTTTGGGCCAGTCATTTTTTCTCAGCCCAGTCAACCACACCGGATTGCTGTTGCAGGATGAAATTGGAGGTGGAAATGTTATTGAGAGACAGCTGGAGGAAAAAAATCTAACAGATAAACTCTACCCTTCTCTTTCTAATCTGTATCCTTTGTGTTCTAGTCCTCCCCTAGCCAGAGAAGCCAACTGTGTGAGTTTGGGCCAGCCACTTTCTGTTAGCCCAGCCCAGCTCACCTCATAAGGTGGTTTTGGTGGGAGAAACAGGAGTAGCGAGCATTATGTATGTCATCTTGAGCTGAACAAAATAAAATGGGCTATAAATCAAATAAATAACTGCATGTTTTGTCTTCTTGTCTAAGATATGTGATCTTAGACAATCTGAATCTTAAACAGAATCTGCCAAAGAGTTTCCTTTTTAAAATTGCCACAGGAATACTCTTTAATATAATTCAGATTTAAAGAATAAGGCAATGTTTCACTGACAAAGTTTTCTATACAGCAGTCTAAATAACAGTGATGTAAATGTAGTTCTGGAGCACATAGATATCATAAACATATTGAGAAGCTGGAATTGCACACAAAAATGCTTGTTGCAAGAAGATGGGCTAGGAGAGAATGAAAATTGAAATAGAATTAAAGTTAAAATTGTGAATGTGTTAGGAGTATTGGGGTTTTTTTAAAAAAAAGTCAGTATGGCAGCTGTGGATGAAACCCATTGAAACCCAGTGGAGAAGACTCTTTTCATCATTTAGGTAAATATGCACACTTGAAGTTGAATGGATGCTTGGCATAGAAAAGGATGATTTGAAAACTGAACTAGCAGCCGTGTTCAAAGGATGTGTAACATGTGCTTAAGTGTAACTTTTCGTTTTCATTGTGGAGGGCCTGGATTCCTTCAGAAAATATTCAGGATATCACGGTTAATATACACCGGCTGCATGTGAAGCGCAGCATGGGCTGGAAGAAAGCGTGCGATGAGCTTGAGCTGCATCAACGTTTCCTTCGGGATGGCAGATTCTGGAAATCCAAAAATGAGGATAAAGGAGAGGAAGAGGCAGAATCAAGCATCTCTTCTACCAGTAATGAGCAAGTGAGTAGTTGTGTGAAGTCATCCCAGCTGATAAAACTCAGTTGCAGTTGATCAATATAGCTCGGCTGCTACTTTGATCAGCTTTCTTCTTATCAAAGGTTTGAATGCCCATATTTCAATCATGTTGCAAACATCGTGCACCAGACTCTGGTCCTCTGAAACTCTCCTTTTGGATGGTAAAAGATAAGGACAGTCCCTACAAATTTGGCAAGGATTTGGTAATTTTTTGTGCGATTTATTATGTTTCTGAAAGCTTGATTCTCAAGGAATTTGGGAAGCTTGAACAAAAAAAGTAGAAGCAGCCAAGTTTAGATAAATTGTTGATTAGGCCATTTTAAGGCAGACAGCAGTTGTCCCATTTCTTCTATCCATAACTTTGTTCAAGATTGGTTCGTATGAGCTGGCCCATAGACTTCAGGGCAGTAAAAGTAATGGCGCTGCACACTCTGCACTTATGCTGCTTTTAATTACTGTATCTGATCTAAAGATTTGCAATAATAACAATCCACCCACGTTAGAGAAGTTCTAGAATTGACACGGTTTTTTGTACCTGAAGTTTGTATAACCATTTTAAATCTCTTAGGTGTTATAGAAACCACTTTTCTCTTTCTTTGTTTGCTTAAAATTGCTTATTTTAAATGCGTGGTTTGTAGACTGATTCACATTGGATTCAAATCCCAAAACAGTTGTGTAGTTTAGATTTGGTTTGCATTGTCATTGTTTTAGATGGATGAAACTAATACCTACTTCGCTGTGTTTTGTTTCTCTGCCTGCTTTGTTCCAACTTCATTACAGAAACAAGTTGGAGCGTGCCTCTGTTCTGTTCTCTTAGATAAAAAATTCCAAGATCTCTTAGTAATGGACTTTTTCACGTACTCTAAAAACAAATGGGCATGACAACTTTGTGGGTGAAGCACCTTGGCATCTGGTTGCGTGGGGCTTGTATATTAATTTGGGCAGTTATGTACTTTTGGGGTTTTACCAAATTTTGCAATTCAGTTTGTGGGCAAAAAATAATTGATGACAACGAACATTTATTTTATAAGTTGGATTTTTAAAATTTCACTCCACGTTTTCATAACAAGAAACAGAAGACGGGCTCCTTATTGACAATTCTAAATGAGTATTTTCTTTGTTATTAATTGTTGTTTCTTCATCCATTTTCCCAGCTGAAGGTTACTCAGGAGCCAAGAGCAAAGAAAGGAAGACGCAATCAAAGTGTGGAACCCAAAAAGGAAGTAAGGAACAGCATGGCAATTAAATACATGCACTTGTGGGTGAGGGAGAAAACATTATTCAAGCCTCTTTTCCTTCTGACTATTTACAAATTCATTTTATTCATGTTTATGACTCAGAAAAGTGATGATCATTTCTTAAAAGAGGATATTTTAATCTGTTTTTATTTTCTCCATTTAGAAGTATTGTTTTAATTTGCCTTGTATACTAGCCATGTTCTCCAAATTGGATCTTTCTTATAATTTTGAATATTTCTGAGTGAATAAAGTATTCATTTGGGATTGATTCCAACTCATCCACCCTTAACAGAGATGGAGTGAGGCTATAACATTCCATGCAAGTTCATGACTTCTGCCTAACTGTAATTTAGCTTTGCCAGTTTTAACATGTGTAGATGTGTTAACATCTTACTCAGAGTTAGAATCCTTGTTTGGACAAGCTGGCAAAAACCAGGAAAAAAAATTGATAGACGTGTATTATGAATATATGCACACATCTATATTTATGAATATTTTGATAGTGATACCTAGTATATAGAAGTTATGCCTACATGTATGCTAATGACCCATTAATCTCTTGAGTACCTTCAGAGATCCCTAGATTCCTGTTCTGCGAGGTTATAATGCTAGTTAACAGAGATGTGCAAAGCTCAGTAATTTGGAAACAGAAGTCTTATTACTAAGTAATGACATTTCATCATGCATATGATTTTTTTCTCTTTGTATGAAATAATGGTGGAGTCCTTGGCATGATTATGACTTAATTGTACTATATAACATTACATCTTTGTCTTTAAAGGACACCACAGGGACAAGTTTTTACCTAATTAATATTTACAGTTATGTTGATGTATAATTCAGTACACGTATTTCAGTCTTTATCTCTCTGATCTAAATGGTTGTAGCCCTTTTCATTGGCCATCAAAGTGACACCTTCTTTGTTATGTTAGGAGCCAGAGCCTGAAACGGAAGCAGTGAGTTCAAGTCAGGAAATTCCCACAATGCCTCAACCCATTGAAAAAATTTCAGTCTCAACACAGACCAAGAAATTAAGTGCCTCTTCCCCTAAAATGCTGCACCGGAGCACCCAGACCAATAATGACGGCATATGTCAAAACATGTGCCATGAGAAATACACCAAAATCTTCAGCGAGTTCAAGGATAGAATCAAGAATGATCACAAGCGGGAAACAGAGCGGGTTGTGCGGGAAGCTCTTGAGAAGGTAACTGGCTATGAATTTGCAGCTCGAGAACAGGCATTAATTCTAATGATTCATTGTTACTGAAATGTACATACATACATATTTTCATTCATTCTGTTCTGGAGGGTGGTCACTCTTCTGTAAAAGGATGATAATCCCCACTGTGCAGTTAAACTCTTCTAAAGTTTATCGTTTTAGATAAGCAGTTCTTTGCCCTGCTGCAAGGATTGTGTTGTCTGAGGAACAGCAGGGGAGGGCTGGTGATGTCCTCATGACAACATTGGGTGAATTACACAAATTTCATTCTTCCCGCATGTTGTGTTGTGATGCAAAATGACACGTATTTAATGCATGTGATTTGTGCAAAGACATTTTGATGTAGCCATCTTCTTGCTGCCATTGTGGATTCTACCGGATGCCTACGACTCATAGGCATGGTCTCCTCTAAAGGTGTGGTACAGGATTCCACTTTTAAAATCTGGGCCTAATTTGCACTTAACACTAAGCCATTCTGTGGTTTGTGTTCTGCTTAATGTGACCTATGAACCCACCCAGGAAAGGAATCTATCATTTATTTTTGGCCACAAAGCATGTTGTGCATCCACAGTTCATTGTCAGTTTATCCATCTTGCTGATTTTAACAGTGACTTGTAATTGGTGATGAAGCTGTAGTGGGCAGATTCAGACACCATACTAAATGCAAAGCGAACAAACCAAACTGTGGCTTAGCTTGTATGTATTTTATTTAAAGCATTTATATAGCCACCCAGCTTGAACAGTGCAACTCTGGGCAGGCTATAAAAGACCAGTAAACAAAAACAAAAACAAAATAAACAGTACCAACTAAAAACAGATGCAAACAATGAATCGGCAACCAGGAACTCAAATTTATTGCATTTCCAGACTGGAGCTCTCATCATCCTGACCCAAATGGCCAAGGAAAGAGCCGTATGTTAACTGCCTTTCTAAAGCCTTGCAGGATTGGGGGCAACTGTATGTTGGGGGAGGGATTGTGGCAGAGGGCAGGTGCTGCGACAGAAAAGACACGCCTCCTCAGTCCCAGAAGGTGATGTTTCAAGGAGGGGACCCAGAGCATGCTCACTTCGCTGGAGCAGGTGGAACAGAGCAGTTACCGTTGGGAGAAAGCGGTCCTTTAAATAGGCTATTCCTGTGCTGTGTAGAGTTTATAGGTGATTATCAGCAGCTTGAATTACACCCAGAAGCCTAGAGGAAGTTAGCGCAGCTCGCGGAGTAGTGGTGTTACGTGGGCTTATCAAGGAATGCCAATAACTGCCCATGCTGCCACATTTTGTCCATTTCTTCTGGACGCTGGCAGCAGGAAGAAAGGAAACAAACCAAGGATTGATTAAGCAAGGACTAATTACTTGGCTGGTATGCAAGACGGACTCTCTCTTGTTCCAGGAAGGGTGAGAGTTAAGGTGGTAAGATTTTCTAAGATTATGCCTGCTGTGACCTGCAACAGAAAGTGCCTTTTTTAAACTGAAGCAAAGCATTCAGTGGTAGACCGACCTGCCACGTTACAGAGGCTGAAGCCACATTGTACATCTCCCTGCATTTGTGCAGATCACTTGTACTTCTGGCATGCAGGCGATGCGCACATTTTCTCTAACGCAGCAATACGGTCTGGAGAAGTTCAGCATTTTTTTTGCTGTGGATGACTGAACACCCTGATCGTTAGCCAAGCCACATGGTGGCTTTACCCCAGGGTCCCCAGTGCTTCCTTCTCTTTCAGATGGCAGCCCTGGAGTATTTCAGGGTGAGTGCTGGTGGTTCTCTTTCCATCCAGATGGATCTGGGCCCCGTGTGAATCAAGGGACTGTTTATGTTAAGAGCAAATGGCCGCAGGTAGTGCTGCGCAAGGTGTTTTTGGAGGAATAGAGGGTTGGACGTGCCGTGCCTAGTCACCCACTCACCTGCTTTTTCAAATTCCAGCTGCGTACGGAAATGGAGGAGGAAAAAAGGCAGGCTGTGAGCAAAGCCGTTGCAAATATGCAGACTGAGTGTGACCGAAAGACAAAGCAGGTGAAGGAGAAATGCAAGGAGGAATTTTTAGAAGAAGTCAAGAAGCTAGCCAGCCAGCACAAACAGCTGATATCTCAGACCAAGAAGAAGCAATGGGTAAGCAGCACAACTGGTGGACTGGTTCCCTGCGCCACGTCTTTCGCATTTCCATCCATACTGGGGATGTTTCATAATGTTCACATTTTGGGATGAAGGGCCAACTTCCATAAATCCTTTGGGGAGATGAAAGGTGTTTACTTTCCTTCCATATTTCTGTTGTCTCTGTACTCTTAGCTTCCCTTTTGTTGATTTATCTGATTAATTTACTTGTGGCACATATACTTTGCCTTTTTTCCATGAGCTGACGTCTCCTGTCTTTCCCTGCCCCAGGAATCCTGTGAGCTGTGTTAGGCTGAAAGGGAGGGATGGCGGAAGGTCTTCCAGAAAGCTTTGTGGCTGACTGGAGATTTGAGCCTCGATTGCTCAACCACTCAGCATGCTGGCTTTGCACTCGCCTTCCCTTTGGTCTGAGCGATGTCCTGGTTGCTTCATGCACAGCCTGAGTGTCCATGACCACGTGAACAAAGCCCTGATCATGTGCATTGGGCCTTTTTTGCCATCTTGACTTTTTTGACTCCCTGTGCACAACCATTTTACAATTCTCTGCTGCCTCTTTTCACTTGGCATCTGCCTTAATTGAGTGAAATTGTTCCCCACTGTTAAGTGCTCCCGGCTAACATGGCCACCGTGGGGCTGAAGTAAAAGATGTCCAGATACCTGGACATGGCCAAGTTGGGAAACGTTGCCCTAGAGCTCTAAGGTGGTGTGGGCACATAAACAATCTTTGACTTTAGATCCCTAAACAACCACTTGAAATCATGGTTGGTTGTTGGCTGGCTGCTTCCCAAGTGAATTAATGTGTGGTGCCAGTGGGGCTTAATGCATTAGTGTGTTGTACAAGTCCCGTGCCACCAAATAGAATTTGGTTCCTTTGGATTTACAGCAGTTTGCATCCCACAAAGAATTAAGGAGGCATTAAGGAGAATTTAGAATGGAGGAGGAGGTTCTACCTCTAATCCAAGATCCATGATTATTTCCCCTCAGTGCTACAACTGTGAAGAGGAGGCCATGTATCACTGCTGTTGGAACACTTCCTATTGCTCGATCAAGTGTCAGCAGGAACACTGGCACGCTGAGCACAAACGCACCTGCCGTCGGAAAAGATGAAGGCTTCCTCGTCCCACCAAGCTGTTGCCCTGATTCAGTGCTCTCCTCTAACGCAGCAGGTGCTGGGGATCTTCTCTGGTTTTTAATGTTGATTTCCAAGGGGTCAGAATTAATGTGAATTCACTCCCCATTATTATTAATTATTATTATTATTTTTGCACCAGCCTTGAAAACACCTTTTCGTAAATAACTTTTTGCACAGTTAAATTTCGGTCCTGTGTTTTAACACTCTGCTTCAGATTGTCATCTCCTTGCGGCCCTCCTCCCCTCGCTTTTTGTCAGTCAGGCAATTTGAATCTCAGCTGGAGCACATTACTTTTTGATAAATTTTAACTGAGGAAATTTGTTGCATTTTCAGCAAATTTAAAAAAAAACACAGAAAAAGAAAAGTTTTTAGGGTTCCAAGAGACAAAGAAAGGTGACAGGAACATTTTAAAGAGACCTGAATGTAAGAAATTTAAAAAGGTTTAGAAAACAGCATACTACCTGGATGTAACACATGTTAATCGTTTGAGCTGGTTTTGTTCAGCGTAATTTCCTGCTTCAAGGCATCATCTGTTGGCTTGTACCAGTGGGTATGCAGCTGAATTTTGGGAACAGGGTTGACGCAGCAGGTGCGAGTCCTGCCACTTCTTAACGTTCTTTTCCCAATTGTGTTTGTTCCATTATTATTTTTCTTCAATATATAGCTTTTATAATGAAAATATTAGCTTTGATCTTATTGTTTTGAAATCACCAGGGACTGGGGTAGGCTTTTGCTGAGCCAGGTCTTAGGGGGAAAAAAAGTAATATTTAAATTTTAAATTTTTGCACATTTCATCCTTCTAATATGAATACTTGTAAAAAGAAAGCCAAAAACTAAAAAAAGAACAGCTCGATTTTACGTTTCATCATATATAGAGCTCTAAGGTTG